>NC_088209.1:35220958-35845958 GCF_037126465.1 Ornithodoros turicata
GAACTCGCGAATGATTGCAGCTAACTTGGAACCTGTAGACCTGAATCTGTAGACAAAAAAGTGCAACACGCTTTCCAGAAAATCACTCTCGAGAAAGATATGGGACCGTTTTGCGCTTTTTTTCAACGATTTCCTATTTAGTACGCGTGGACTTTCAATCACTACTCGCAGACGACGGTGGTTCGTCTGCGCGGACACGACCGCTGTAAGCACGTTCGTGAATGGCTACGGCTGTTGAATACAAGATCCTAATTGGCGGACTCTTAGTTGTTACGTCACATCGACGAGTAAGCAGAGCATAGCACCCCTCTAACACTTTGCTCTCCCCGACGAACTCACGCACCCTCTACGCATCTCCACCTTTCATCCTCCATCCGCCTCTTTTTTTTTTGGGGGGGAGGGGGGCTATAGCCGTGACGACGCCCACTTCTGTGGGGCCAACAACGGCGAGCCCATCCTGCCATTACCTCCCCCCACCCCCCACGACGAGTAAGCAAGCTTGCTGTATCTAGGTGGTGTTGGCACTGCTGAATGTGGGAAATATCCTGCCCACGGCCACAAAGATTGCGTAGCAGACGACAGGAAAAGACGCTGACGTTGTCGTCTGCTAAGTGCATGCGCAGTACCAGCAATATGCCACTCCCGATGTTCCGGCACCGTTTTTGTTTGTTTGTTTGTTCTTCTCTTTTTCTAGCTCTTTTCTTTTTCACCCACAAACGCGCTTTGGAGTATAGCCAGTTCTGACTGGGTCGGGGCTAACCTCTCCATATTTTTCTTTCTTTTTCCAATCCAATCTAATCCAGCACCGTGCGAATGCCCAACATAACATGTGGGGGAGCTTCTGCCCCGTGAGCAATATTTTGCTTTTTCCCATATATGTATTCATTCGAGCAACATCCCAACGGAATATTCTAGTGGAAGAAAAGGTAAAAAAAAATCACCGGGCAGAAGTTCTGCCACGTGTTATGTTGAGCATCCGCACCGTGCCGGAATGTCTGGAATGCGCACTTAGGAGAGGACAACGTCTGCGTCTTTTCTTCTCGTCTGCTACGGAATAGCTTGTGGCTGTGGCCAGGATATTTCCCACGGTTAGCAGAGCGGGAAAGGACGTGGCGTTGAGTGCTCAGGTGTACGTGGCGCAGCCGAAAACTACGACATTGTTGCATCTTCCGTAGCATTCTAGCAAATATCGCACGTCTGGATAGATGGTTTCTTCCACTAGAATGTTGCGCCGGGATATCGATATCGTTGGTGTGAGCACACGGTGTAGCACGTCAGCTGCAGCCGCCGCGCGCAGTAGACATGACTATACGGAGTTTATCGAGTAGCATGCGTCACGAAACCAGCCAGTCTGCATGTATTGACTCAAACGCTTGGACGACCGCCCTAAACACAAACACGAGGAATGGTTCGTCGAAAACGGTTGGTCGAACTAACGTGGTACACGATAGTTGCGTTCTACGCAAGCGCTCTTGAAAATGGACACGAGGTACAACTCTAATGTATCCTTACTTATACTGCGGTATGGCTAACCTTCCCTTTACCCCTTATCAATCAATCAATCAACGAGGCAATGAGGTGGTCGACGCGCCGCTCCCACATTTCACATCGCGTTTTGCCATCTTGAGCGGCTGAGCTGCTTGTGCATGATAACTTCTTCGAAGACGCAGACGTCGAGAATTGGCCATGGTGCTACGCGCTTTGTCGTGGAAGACGTCTGCCACGCCACACAGAATTTAGCGCACCATCGTTAATGCAGATAAATAGGGAGTGAAGTCCGGCACTGGCGTGTGCTTGTCCAGTCCTCCCGGCACTATGAAGTGTGCTTTCGCTGCACTGGAAAAACGTACGCAGGAGAAGCTGCCCAGCGGAACGTCTCTCTGCAGCTGTTCAAACGACTAGTCTGGCCACACCGGGTTAAACCGACGTTTATTGTTCGATGTGGCTTCGCTTTTCGGGCTGAAAAATAACGACTCCATTGGATGAAATGTTTCTTTTTTTTTTCTCTCTCTCTCTCTATGATTACATTTTCGCGAGATCGATTAGGAAAAATAAGGGGGACTCGATCTCGTCAATGAACGAATTTAACTAATCACGCGTTAAAACTCCTCTCCGGTTATTATTAAAGCAATTGGCATAACCGTAAAAGACAGCGGCTGGAAAGATTCCCGACCTGAGAAAACCTATTGATTCCTGCCTGAAGTGAACCGAAGAACTATTAAGCTATATAGATTTGGTGTTCGATCTATAGCCCTCAATAACGGAAAAGAACTCCGTAGAGCGAATATCATTAACCGCGCATCAATATGTCAGCGATCAATATGTCAAAACTATGTCGCGGCCTCAAACTTGCCATTGAATAGAATCGTTCTGAGCGAATGGCAAAGCTGGAGGGGTGGCACCGTTGACCACGTAGTAACATATTTCGTATTAAGTTCAGCGTTTTCGTATCAAGCTCATTTGTACAAGCAATAACGGCAAAGTGTAGCCGCACCGCATACACAGTATGTTGAAATACAACATATATTCGATGCATATAGATATTCGGATTAAGCAGTGCTCACTGTAATGCGCGTTTAACTTCATGCTTGCAGTCGTGAGGTGGAGCCGACTTGCTCTTTTTTGTTTGTTTGTTTATTTTATTTGCTCTTTTTTATTTGAGCCAGGCTTGTACAATATTCTCACAAAACGTATTTAAGTTAAGTTATTGAGTGACGGGCAAAAAAAAGTAACTGAGTAGAGCACTAAACACATCTTGAAAAGTATTCGAGATAGAGTTTTGAATACTCTTAAAAGTGACCCGTTACTTTCAAGATACTTTGACGTCACAGTTGGAATTCGATATCGATGCAATACGAAGAGCGTGAAGTTCAAAATATGGCATTACCAAAAAGCTTTATTAGGTCGCAGGAACAACTGCTTTTCAAAATTGCTATCCGATAGCCTGCCCCGGCTTTTTAAACACATTTTCCCCAATATACTGAACAGGAGCTCTACAGATACGAACGAATGCTCCACAGAAACGACAGAATTTACAGTCGTTTTCCCCCCTATATCGTTGCTTTCACCTCATAAAGAGTTTTCACTATTAATGCGTTAGCATTAGAGTCCTTTTTAGTCCTTTTAGAGTCCTTAGACTTTTGCCGCACTGTGTACGAAACATGCTTGGGAGTTATTCAGTTACTGATGAGTTTGTGGAATAGCGTTCGTGGAACCTTCATGAGTTTGTGGAATAGCGTTCAGCACTTCTGGCAGAAGATGGACCGCACCTTGTGAGCCGTCATGGTGTCGCGGGCTAGGTTTCACGTCAGATTTACCCCAATAACTCCTCGGCGGTCATGTTTCACGTTTGTTACATCACTTTAGCGTTCCAGCGACAAAGTTGGGAAAAAGTTTTAATCCTCGCACGCAAAGCGGTCAAGAGGGAGTCGCTGATGGGGAAGCCAGCTTATTATAGGTAACCCCCCCCCCCCCCAAAAAAAAAGATGCCCTTCAGCTGCACCGTGTGTTTATAGCACGTGGGAAAATCCGGCTTCTCTGCTGCAACGCTGAAATGCCGCTCAGAGACACCGACGCAGATAAATTTTAGCGCTTAGGAATTAATGCTAGGAATTTGGAATTTCGGCGCTTTTGATGTGGGGCGCTCTCTGGTTGTGTTCGTCTGTGTCGTGCGGGGGATATTTTAGCGCTTAATATGGCGGAAGTAAACATGCAAAACGCGTGACGCACGAGCATGACTTAACAAAGGTCATAATTGCGTCATACTGCCATTCTGAAATGACAGCCGAGTCAAAAGCCTCCAAAGTTCTCGATCCAGTTGAACTGGAAGGCGCTTGTTCGTCGTCGAACGTCGTGCTGCACTGATTTGGCACTCCCTAGCCTGACTTGGGCACCACTCCCTGTAGTAAAACTTCCAGTGCTTCGCGGGTCCTGCCTCACTTGACGCCCGCTTTAGATTCGCTGTAACCGGTCTCATTTGTAACGATTACCGTGTATCTCCTTGCAGCCACCGGGCGCGAGCCCCCGTAAATCCGCCTAATCTGATTTTCTTCGTTTCCTTTTTCGGAAGGTCTACACCGCACTGCGAAAATCACCGACCGTGTCGTCGTATATAACGTGGGAAATGAACGTATGGTCCCTAACGAACTAACTTTTAGCCGGTAAGCCGTTGCGAAGCGACTATCCTGGGTGAATTTTGTATGCTCTCGTGCATTAAGTCAGCTAATGAATTTAAAGGGCTATGAACGTTCGCCGAAGTGCCGCACCGTAGTGTAGAAGACAGTTATTTCACGGGATGCGAACCCGAAGGGCATTTAAAGTTTTACAGCAAAAACGGGGAGACAGCCGCGTAGAAAACTTGCAACGTGAATTCCGAGACTTATCCGGTACACCCTTAAAATATAACTTGACCACTTATCACGCGGAAGGCCTATCGTTGCGCGGAACGGTACCGTTATCAAAACCAGTTTGAGGAAAGCGCGGGGCATACGCCTTTTTGTGACAAGTAAAATGACCGCATAAGCGTCGAGAAGGTTGTGATGGTGATGTTGGTGGCAGGCTAGCCGTTTTGGGCGCCACAGCCGTGGGCACCGTCGACGACAAAAGCTGGAGCGTGTCACAAAAAGACGTGCTCCTCCCCCTAGCTTTCTGGAGAGAACGGTGTCGTCCGGCATGACGATGACGGCACATTACTCTCTTTTTTTTTTCTTCTTTTTTTTTCTTTTCTTTTTTTTTTTTCTTCTTTTTTCTTTTTTTTTTGTCTTTCTCAACCATCTCTCGCCTCTCATTTTTTAAACAGTCATTTTTTTCCCTTTGATCTTCTATATCTCCGGCCCCTAGATTTATAGCCGAACGTCTCACGCAATTAACATCCAAGGAGGATTACTAGCTCAGCTTCACAAGCAAGCAGCTTATCTGGCATTTAATGATGGCAAGTGTGCAACGCAAGAACTTACTTTTTGTAGATGTCATTCCCGTTGGGATTTGTCACGCTCGGCCCGGAGCATGAAGGAAGCTCGGAGAAGTTGTTCGAGAATTCTGTTCGTGCAATTGACAATCAAAATCGCGCCGCGTCTCGCCGACTGTCCGTGACCTTGCATTATACAAGCGTCGAAGCTAGCCCGTACAGAACCAAGCGTTTAGGCGAGTACATACTCGAACTTCTTGTCATGGTAATGAACGAAATGGCAGACGCTGCATTATGCAAATATATATATACACAGGGGAAAGAGATTATAGAAAGCCAGCGACGGAGAAGCGAAAACGTCTGCAGCCTTGATACTTTACGATTTGACGCGTATAATGCTTCAGCTAGTAAGATTGCATTCGTAGTAAGCAATTCGTTACGTTCAGCTACAAAGGTTTCAAAATTGACAAGCACGGACATCCTTGACACTATAGGTCACTGGATACTACGCTGCCGGTAGCTTACGTAGCTACACTCTTAAAAATGAACTTCACCGCATAACACGCTCTTAGCCAACCATCATCTCGAATGATATCGTTATCTGCCCTGATTTGTTGAAAACGGGGGCGTACGCCTTTTTTGTGACACTTATGCTGTTCATAATTGTCACAAAAAAGGCGTACGCCTCCCGTTTTCAACAAATCAGAGCAGATAACGATATCATTCAATATAATGGTTGGCTAGGAGTGTGCTATGCGGTGAAGTTCATTTTTAAGAGTGTACATAGCCTATTTAATGACTCTGTATTTCTGAAGCATATTTTTCACTTCCATCGGCACCACTAAAAAAAAAAAAAAAAGAGTACGTACTGTACGCTTCTGCATCGCCTGCTCTATTTTCGCATCCAAGCAGATTCCAATGAACGCGGGAAACGGAGCTTCGCAATCAAGTCCACCCCAGCTCCGTTTTCTCGCAATCAAAGTCTATTCGCGCTGAGCACACACTCGAAGCAGCCAGGGGCCCTATTCCGAGCTATGTCGGTAGCGCGAGCGTGTCGTTCCGGAGCGAGCGCACGTGGTATGTGACGCAACGTAACGCGAGCGATGAGAATTTGGTATTCCCTGCGCTCCAAACGCGTCGCCCGTAAACGACGCTGTCGTTCGCGGGAACGACAGCCTCGACCCTGTCGTTAAGCGGAGGGAGAACTGTCGAAATGGCTGCAAGTTATTTCGCGTGGCTCCTTGCAACACAACCACGGTCGGCGCCTGTGTTTAGGTCGCGCGACAATGCCTTTGAATTAAATGACACGTCTTTCGTGAAACTTTTTCGGCTCACTAAGGAAGCAGCATGGGATTTATGTGAGGAGCTTCGACCTTCCTTGACGTCAGTGTCGCAGAGACATAGCTGCCTGCCGCCAGAAACAAAGGTTAGCAAATGTATTTTCCATTCTTCTGCCATCTTTGAGAATTTTAAGCTGCTTTATACTACCATCTCATGCAAGGCTTTCCTCCAGAGAGCCATAGGATGAACGACAGTTGTGCTGTTGTACCAGACTGACTCTGTATTTTATCATACCGACTTCCTCAACTAGTACAGCCTTGTAATATCGAAGTTGAAAATATTTTGTGACAATAACCTTGCTTTCAAAAAAATGTTTTTGCGCGAAGCAAATTGTGTGTTGCCTTGTATAAATTTCAGAGAGGAACGCCCTTGTATACATATTTTTACCATGTCAAAAGGCCCCGTTCCACAACTGCATTCTGGCTGAATATATTCGCCGCTACATTAATACACCTTGAGACAACGTCCGTGTGACAAAAGCTATTAACTTATTTGAGATAAATGAACCAGATAAAGAAAGCTGTTTCTGTGCTGACATTATGCATATATAATCGTGCAATATTAATTTTACGTTTCACATAGTACAGCAGTATTCAACGTGGATCTTACTTTTTGATAGCAATGTGTGTTTGTTGGGAATATCAGCTTCTAAGTATTTTTTCAATCAACAGGTGTTGTGTGCCCTCAACTTCTATGGTACTGGCTCGTACCAGCGGCCTGTTGGAAGTGACGTGCGTATCGCTATAGCACAGGGCACAGTAAGCAAATGTCTGCACCAAGTCACTGATGCTATCCAGGAACATATTGTGAAAAGATGGATCAAATTTCCTGTCGACACCGCGGGCCTGAATGACATCAAGCAGGGTTTTTTTGGAAAGTACCAGTTTCCTGGAGTTGTTGGTGCTATCGACTGTACCCACGTTGCGATAGTGGCGCCCCCAAAGGATGACCCTGATTGTCCAGAACACCTGTTTCTGAACCGAAAAGGATATCATTCCATAAATGTTCAACTGGTGAGTCAAACAATACACAAGCACACACATGGGACGACAATGAGATAGGCAATTCCGACCAAAATATGACAAGCGTAGCTATGCTGATGTGCGGCTTTATTTACAGCAGATATTTCTTAGCTGGGTCCTCGCGAGGAAAGCATCTGGAAGTGAGAAGTATATACATATTACACTTTTGAAGAGTGCCATATGCAGTATACCAAGACAAACAGTCAATTAACACACTACACATAAAGCAGAATTTTTTTTTCCTTTTCTATCGCATCACATCACACATAGCGCAGACATTGAACAAAACATTGCTATGTAGGAACTGCAAGCATCTTTGGCTAGTACGTCAAGAAACGCAATCAAATAATCAAATTCCATGCTTGTCCCTCGTCTTACGGTTTTTGCTATCATGGTTATATTTTCTGTTGTGAATTACTATACTTAGCTCCTGCTGTTACTCAGTTTCAGGTGACTGCCACAAGTTATAATTATATAGTGTGCTGTTGGTATTTGTGGAGTTTGTTTGGAGCCGAGAACTCGTCGTTTGCTATCTGAAACCTCTATGGTTTGAAATATTTTGTATGGTACAGCACCTTTGAGGACAACCACTAATGACTGCGGATTTCAGACAAGTGTGTCGCCAACAGTATATAGTATATATCTCACTGGCAGCATCTCATCACACAGGTATGCAACGTGGACCTTGAGATCCTTAATGTGAATGCCCGGTATCCAGGAAGCACCCACGACGCATTTATATGGCGCAACAGTGCCCTCAGGCGTTCCTTTGAGACAGGACAGATACCAAGGAGGGGATCTTGGCTCATAGGCAAGTGCACAAAAAACAGTTTTAACAGTACAAAAATGTTCATTGAAATATGTACCTCCTTGTCATCACGTAAGTGTAGTGTGACTAACGCCCCCTACCAAGTAATTGCTTATTTTACCTCTAATATGTATTACAGGGGACAGTGGATATCCTTTAGAGCCGTGGCTCATGGTGCCATATCCATCATCAAGAACAGGGGACCCTGACGCTGCAGTGTACAACGAGATGCAGACATCAGCCAGGAGCACCATAGAGAGATGCAACGGTCTCCTGAAAGCCCGATTTCGATGCCTTCTAAAGCACAGGACTCTGCACTACCATCCAAAAACTGCCACAAAAATTATAAATGCATGTGCTGCACTGCACAACATTTGTGTAAGAAACGGTACTGAGCTGCCTGCTGATGTTGTGCAAGAGGAGCTCTTCAACACAGGTACCCCAGAAGAGCTGCCACAGGTAACATTAAGGAATGAGGGTGAACATGTGCGTAGCCGCATTTCCCGTCAGCTATCACACTTATAAGTGATATACAACTCATGCAAGCTGCTGATTCGATAATCTCGGATTTGCATTAGATGTTTTTTTTTTTCTTGGTGGTGTAGGAACTCTGAAGGGGAGGCTATGACTTCACGAAATGATGGCTGCTCTCATAGAAACATGAAACAATGTCACAAAGTTTTTTTTTTTTCCTTTGGAAGGGGGAGAGGATTTGAAAGATTCTTTGGGCACGGTGGTGTGTGCAGGGGTGCTGTGAAAATGTGATGGAAAGCAACTGCTTTGAGACAGGAGCACAGCCAAACGACGGATACAACCAAGCCTCATTTCTCTTAGAAACATGAAGCACTGAAATGTGGCAGTCGTAGGAGATGGCAAGCTGCGACAGGACTTGAATTCTTGACAGTACCTCTTGTGCAGACTTGCAAGTGACTTATGCAGTATACACAAGCTATTGCACTTTAAATAATTTTGCGAGCATTTTGTTGTCTTGCACATATGTTTGAAATACAGTATTCGGTAGTGTGCCCCTCTACCCATATTCCTAATTACTCCTTCAGATGGTCGTACATGATGCTTTCTCATTGTCTTCTTTCTGGGAGTGTTGAGAAGAAGGTGATCTATTGTGGTCTGATGAACTTTATACTGGAAGCTGTCACATATACAGCATACAAATACGCATGCATCATGCGTTTAACTTTTTGAAAATTCCATCGTCCTAGGAAAGGTCAAGCTTTTTGCAGCGTTCATAACCTTCAAGTATCTTGTGAGTAACGGGTTTTAATTTTAGGAATATTTTGCACTTTCCGCAAATACCGTCGAATGCTAGTGCTCAGTCTCATCTCTTCTGTTACATTGCTCAAACATGTGTTGTAAATGGATGCACACCACTTACTACATTGAATGAAAAGTTACACTTGAATAAAATGCCTCCAGTACTGCAGTCTGTCTCTCTGTAGCTGCAGCTATGCGCTCAAGATATCCAGCAAGGGATGCTAGTGTCTCCTGTTGCAGCCTCTGCTGTGTCAAGAACATTTGTCCATAGTCATGAGGAGTATGGGCTCGCCGCTGCCTCTGCTGGCCTATTACGAAAAAGAGGGTTCGTTTTTTTTTTTTTTTTTTTTTCATGTATCGGAGTTTGTTGTGCCGTCTGAATGGAGATTACAATTTGCAAGGATCCCACTGCATTTCGTTATAGAACTAGAAATATCAACTTGCACAACACTACATACGTTGCCGTCGTCTCCTCCCATTCCTATCCCTGGCGGATGAATCTGGGAGTTCTGTTGGTGGCCCCGGCATTTCTGGCAATTGGAACTCCTATTAGACAAACACAAAAGGGGGGAAGTTAACGTGTGATCCAGAGCTGCATACGTGCAGCACTGTCCACACGTACTTATTTACATGAAATACTTGTAAAGTGAAAATGACGGCAAGCTGTTCTTACATGAACATTATCTAAATGTGTAACCAATTGAGGTATGCTCCACAAAAAGTAAGGTCGCAAGAAAGCAGTAGGTTCCGTATTGGCACAATGTAATTGTTGTAGAGGGGTGGCACTAAATAAAAGTGAGTAGAAAGAAAAGCATTAGCAACTGACACTTGATGAAGTAACATGCTCCGTGCCTTCTGCCTGAACTTCACACTCAGCAGCGGCCACCTCCACGTCGGCCGTATTCACTGGGGCTGGAGAGGGTGGCCTGCTAACACCAAACTCTTCCGTGCCTTGTATGCCACTCGTTGCAGTTTGCCCAATCATGGAGGCAAGCTGCTCTTCGAGTGACGTCAGGGACTCTTTTGGTGGAGGACCCCCACCCGTTCCCCTAGAGTGCTGCGCGATGCGCGCCGCCTTTGATTTTGTCGAACTCTTCCAGTCCGTCCATGTCTGAAAATCACATTGAACATGGGTTATAAGCAAATTATATGTTCAGTCTTCACTGGCTGATTGCTACAACTAGGCATATACGTATTGCTTTGGGGAGCTCCATTTTCTCCTGCACCATTGCTTAAAAAATTAGCGGCATTGAGCGCCGTAACTTTAACATTGCGCGTGAAATGGGAAAATACTTCATCGCAGAGGCTACACACCACTACCAATCACGCACATATATTATGCACAGAGATCTGCTCAAACTTACTTTTCTCCACTTGTCAACAGTCTTGACAGCCCCTCCGCTGGAGTTCAACATCGCGGCTAGTTCCGTCCACTCCTTTTGCCTGTCTAAGTGCGTGTAGGACGGCGACAAAACGCCCGTGAATAAATTGCGGTGCTCCATCATAAAATGTAACATAATTTCAAATTGGTCGTGCGTTGGCCGAGAAGCACGACACTTTTGCTCCATTTTCACCGGTTTAATTTGTCGTCTGCTTCAAAACAAGCGGCACTCCACGTGATTATCTTCTTGCTGCGCAATTGGCTAAGAGCGCGTGTCTCGTTCCCAGACGTTTCAACTGTGTGTCGGGCGCTCGAGAATGACGTCAAGCGCGTGAATGGGTGGAGCCAAGCCGAACGACAGTCAACAAGGCAAGCGCGCGCTCGTTAGAAGTGACAAGAGAATACCAAAGTAGGCAGGTGTCGTTCGCTGCGGTCGCGATCGCTCTCTACCGACGCTCCTCTTTCGACGCTGTCGGTGGCGCTCGACGGTGGCTCGGAATAGGGCCCCAGCTTCGCGACGCAGTGAAAGATTCGCGTAGAAATGTCATTCAAGATCGCTCCCTTTTGAAAGTATCTAACGGCAAAATTCCTATCGACAGGAACCCTCGCGTATCGTAGAAAAGATCCTTTAAGGCCTCTCAACTTAATGTGCCCCCCCTCCCCCTCCATGGCATCGATTCTCAGCTAACATGCACGTTGGGGTTCCAGATGGAGGATCAACGTTTTACGACGCGCCGTTTTGTAAAAATGACCTCCGTGCTTCGGCTTCTGAAAGCTGGACACGAAACGTATCAGAGAAGCACACACAAAAAATGAATATTGACCTTCTGTTAACATGCTCTGCACACTGCATGTATCAACGGAGCTTGTATTGACATTCACTTTCTATCGATAGGATTTCTACCGAGGGCGAGCGGACATTTGTCTATATCGTGAATATATGACCTGCTATGCTTTGTACAAGACTGCGTGTAGACGCTATATCTTCTAGTAGACCACGTTTCCTTGTGGGATGTACACATTGAATTGCCATGCCATGTCGTGTTATGAATTGACGTGCGAGTACACCGGAACAACTTCATGCGCGGCTTTCGCACATGAAATCCACCATTGAGTTCACTCCATGTACACATCTTTCTTATGAGAAAACCAGTCTTCTCTCAGACGTCCCAGTTTGCTTCAGCTATCTTTCCCTCCCCCGCTGCTGTTCATTCCCAACACGCGAGAGAAGAGGTATACTTGCGGACGTCACCAGTTCTTCCTACAAGTATCCCAGGGCCCCAAGTGAACTCCCCACGCAAATGTGTTGCCCTGTTCTCATAAAAAGCATCGTCGCAAAGTGAAAATTTATCGCAGCGACATCGGGACACAGCAAAAGCAAGCTAAATGTCGACATGACAGAATAATGACAATTGCAAGATAACGAGATATCTTGCAATTTGCGCCTGGATTACGTCACACTTCCCCTATACGCAATCACCCCAAACACACACATACATGTACACAAACGAAGGCAGGCGTTATCACAAAATAGATACCGCCCGCATCATTCGTTGCGAAGCTACAGCGAAATCCACTACTATACCCTTTGAGACAATGAGACCGGTGTTCCTAACTATACGCGGAGCCAGTCCCATTTAAGCCCTTGTAGTTCTGTTTATCATGACGGCGCGAGGGTGTGGCTATACCGACTGTATAGTTACCCCTATTTTCGTCCGCGTTTCGTGTGTGTGTGCTTTGTCGCATGATGCTAGCTGTGTCACATATTTTGGTTAAGTGGAAGGTAAACAAATGGATGTGTACTCTATATTCCCCTGATAGTGGACGTCGACCTGGGAACACAGCAGACGTGGGAACCATATGCATGAAAGAAAACAAAAATGAAGGTCAAGTGGAAGGACGGCATAAAACCTCTTGACTCGCTTATGTTCTGCCCATTGGTAAGTAGTCGTCAGCAGTTTCTGAAACTCTACACTCTAAAAACAGAACTTCACCGCATAGCACGCTGTGCGCCAACCTTTACCACGAACGATAGGGTTATCGCTTCTGATTCGAAGAGAGGGGCAGGCGTAGGCTTTTTTCTGGCAATTTTCATGTATCCTAATTGCCACAAAAAGGCGTACGCCCCCTACTCTCTGAGAATCACAAGCGATAATCCTATCATTCGTGGCGCACAGCGTGCTATGCGGTGAAGCTCTGTTTTTTAGAGTGTATACATTGATAGCGTGCTGTGTGACATCTGATTCAATAAAGCTTACGGAACTATGCACACAGCAGAACGCGGTTCTTCTTGATGTTTCGGTTTGTGTGCAGTTCAGAAATGCCGTTCAACTGCACTTCTCCAATTACGCCTATTGCCCTAAGTCCCAAGTTTCTTGTAGACAGAACAAATTAGCCCTTCACTTTTGTGTACGCATGTGATTTGTTCGTACTGTTTGGTACGCACCGTTCAACACTTGGAATATCCTGGTTGCTATACGGGAATGCAGCACTGCAAAGGCAACCAAGCGCGTGGGGGTGGTGACGTGCTATTTCCGAGCGGTCCGCCTGCCGGTTGAGATTGATTCGTTGGCTGCGGACACCCTGCGTTCGATGATACGCGAACCTTTTTGACTGACAACGTACACTGTTAAAATAGAACTTCACCGCATAGCACGTTCCTAACCAACCACAATACCGAATGATATCATTCGGTGTCATGATTCGTTCAAAACAGGGGGAGGAGCCTATATGGGACAAGCATAATGTGTCCCAGATAGGCGCCTCCTCCCGTTTTCAGCAAATAAGGACAAACCTTATGTGTAACATCGCAGTACCATTACCATTATTCAGCAAATAAGGACACAGGATGATATCATTCGGAATGACGGTTGGCTAGGAGCGTGCTATGTGGTGAAGTTGTGTTTTAACAGTGTACGAGGTGCCATTGGAAAATTTCCGGTATCCATGTGTCGTTACACGAGCGAGTTTCAGTAGAATCACGTTTCTTATCTCTAATTGGACAGCTTTCCTTATCGTATCATTTACCATCACCACCACCACCACCTGGCGTGTGGTTCCGAGGCACTAAATCTCCCTATTAAGCGTGAACCGCATAGCCCGAAAAGCGTCCGAATTCTTTCCGAACCGAATTCGGGACCGAACTTTTTTTTTTGGAGAACAGAAGTCCGTGCCGAGTTCCGCCCGATATGGCCAGGCCAGATTTCTCCTCCGAAATGGGAAGTGACGCCAACCGAAAAAGTAGAAGCATCCAATGGCTATCCAGCCGGAAGGAGAACCATAGCAACGATGACGCAGCCATGGGGTTGACTGTTGCCGTGTGTGCGACTTCTACCCCTGTGAATACAGGGATTATCTCATTGACCTGGATGGTTGAAACGCGATGTTCATGTTTCCCAAGGCCAGAAGTCTTCGGCCGAAATTCGGGATGCATTTCCGTAGCGTGCGGTGATGCACAGAAAAAAAGTTCGGCCCCGATTTCGGTTCGGCCAGTTTTCGGCCAGTTTCTCGTGCGGTTCACCCTTTAACGACAAATTACTTGCCAATATGACTGATGATTTGCGGACATCAGTAACGTTACGTTCATGCGGCGTTGCTGCACTGCATGGGCGACCGGCCAAACCTTGAGCTACACTCTTAAAAATGAACTGCACCGCATAGCACGCTGCTAACCAACCATCATCTCGAATGATATCGTTATCAATCCTGATTTGTTGAAAACGGGGGGCGTACGCCTTTTTGTGACACTTAGGCTGTTCATAATTGTCACAAAAAAGGCGTACGCCCCCCGTTTTCAACAAATCAGAGGCGAGAACGATATCATTCGAGATGATGGTTGGCTGGGAGCGTGCTATGCGGTGAAGTTCATTTTTAAGAGTGTACCTGCCAGCAAGAAACTTTCGTGGGCTGCTCAACGCATGCGTGATATACACATGAATAAGAAAGCCCTCAAAACGCCCACCACAACATGCACTCGAAGAAAAAAGGGCGTGAAAAGGTGGTAACTTCTATAGTTACCACCTATAGGTCAACATACACTCTTAAAAATGAACTTCACCGCATAGTACGTTCCTAGTCAACCATCATCTCGAATGATATCGTTATCTGCCCTGATTTGTTGAAAACGGGAGACGTACGCCTTTTTTTGTGACAATTATGAACAGCACAAGTGTCACAAAAAAGGCGTACGCCTGCCGTTTTCAGCAAATCAGGACAGATAACGATAGCATTCGAGATTATGGTTGGCTAGGAGCGTGCTATGCGGTGAAGTTCATTTTTAAGATTGTAGCGTCCGATATAGGGTGTAAAAGGAAGGATGGTAAAAACAATTATCATATATCCAAATTGCTACAAAAAGGCGTACTCCTCCCTCGCTCACCGAATCAGAAGCGGTAACCATATCATTCGTAGGTAGCAGGTAGAACTTTGCAACATTTTAGGAACAGCATATGCGACAACTATTACCTCCTAAAAGGTGTAACTGCTGCACCCTTTTTTCTATAAAAGTATGGCTGTGACCGCTCCATAGTCTAGCGGTTGGATATGGGCACTGGAAGAGCATTTTAACGCACTTTTTAGCCGCAACGTGCAGGACTGCTCAGACAGTGTTGAACACCATGTTCGGAAAATGCTTCAGCGCGGGAGATTCATGTAGTAACTATAAGCTAGTTATTAAAGCAGCAGTTTCCTACTGCGACTGAGTTATTCATAGTTAAGAATAAGACGGTGGAGTCCCGCTCTCTATATCTCACGGGAAACTAAGATTTTTCACTCACTTTGATCAAGTCTGGAGAATTCAGTTCAGAGCGCCGTGAATTATTTCGGGATTTCGGAAGAACGTGATTGGAATCGTATCTGGAATTCAGTCTACAATATTTACTTTCACTCTCTCTCCGATTAACTCATTGAAACTAAGACGATATATGAAACAATTATTTATTAAACATCAAGAAATGCTGAGAGTGATCGAGTGATACTGCCTAGGCGACCAAATGATGCAGACATTGTCCCAATCTTGCCTTACCTAATCTTACCAGTAAACGCTTCCTTACGATTACGTTTTGTTATTGTACAGCGGAGTACAGGGTCTGTTCTCATTAGACAGTTTTAGCAGACGTAATTTAGCAACGTAATTTAGAAACGTAAACGATGATAACGTGGCTAGCGTCTCACCGTGTCAACCGGAACCAATCAGTGGATAAGATTCTGAGTCACGCACGAGTGCGATTGGTTCCGATAGAGACGGTAACTTTATCAACGGTATACTAAAACTCACTATTGTTGAGCACATCGGTGGCCTCGAACCCGATGTTTTTTTTTCTTCTATAATTTCAGAAAATGTGCGCTTCGTGTGCTTCGTTATTACTCCATCGATATCTGTAATTCGACTTTAGTGTTATCGCTGTGCTATCGCTGTGTTATCGCTGTGTACTCGCCGTAATTTTCTGACGTTCTCCTCAGAAGTACCTTTCGTACACATCAAGCTACAGAGCTGCAGTATAGAGCTGGTAGGGCAGTCGTTATTCTCATAAATCCATAGCCACTTGCGAGACGGCAAATTTTGGAAATAAAAACGTAATGTACCTCAGAGTAGCTGTCGCAGAACTAATTCCAGCGCTTTCCGTGTCGAGATGAATGGAATATAGTGCAAAAGTGAAGAAATACCGTTATAGTTGTTCATCTCCCAGTATATCCTGCATAGCGATGCCCGTATTAATGCAAAGCAGGTTCCGAACAGTCGCACGCGCAGCCTTCATTCAAATGCGTAGTGCGACGCGCGCGTTTAGTCCGGTTCCACCACGGGACGAATTCTGCGCTGTTAAAACAGATATGTTTGTTGATTTGTGGAGAATGGAGTGGATACGCCTATTTTGGACAGTTTTCATTCTGCAAGGTGAGTCCCAAAGAGGCGCGCATTTTCAGCTTTCAACAAGTCAGAAGGCTCCGGGCGGTTGTCTTGCGGCGAAGCTATGTATTAAGTGGTGTAGCTTCACACATTCGTGCACATTCTGAATCCGAAAATGAAGAAAATGAAATCCGGGGGGTGAAAATCCCGGTTTTTCTTTTTTTCTGCTTTCTTTGCGAGCCATTCGCAAAGCATTGCGCGAGCCACCCGCATCACTGCTCGTTGAGCTTCGAGCAAAATAACAAAACATTATGAAAGCACGACTGACTGTCAATCGACGTACACCGTTAAAAGAGAGCTTCACCGCTGAACACGCTGAACGCCATTCATTGCCCAGAATGATACTGCTGCCGCTCCTGATTTGTGGCGTGCACATTTGCGTGGCAGTTAACGTAACAGCATAAGTGTCACAAAAAGGCGTACTCTTTCCTTTTTCAACGAATCAGGGGAGAGAACGATGTCATTCGGGACGATGGTTGGCTACGACCGTGCTATGCGGTGAAGTTGTGTTTTAAGAGAGCAGGATGCACGCTAGCACGCGCCTCACTTTCAATGCAGAGCTGCAAACCTTAGACACGCAGAGCGTTTGAAAGTGACTTCTGGCGTGCAGAAGCCAGTCGCGAGGCGCCTCTATAGCCACAGGTTCCGTCGGGCTTTCCTACGCCCGCTACGGAAGGGGTGGGGGAGCGGGAAAAAAAAGGAGGGGGGGAAACCCCATCCCGGTGTGCACACATGAAGCCAAGAGGCGCATTTCTCGATCAGACGGACTCAGCAAGAGAGACCAGAGTGGAAACTCACGGCTTTCGGTGCGCTGTGTGTGTGCCCTTCGGTCGTACTTGGGAGGCATGCCTGTGGCCGTGAGCCGGAGCCGAGCCTCCCGAAGGGTGGCCGCGCGTGCGCCGACGCGCGCGCCGCGGCCGTGGAGCCTCAGCCCCTCCTTTTTTTTTTTTTTTCCTCTTTGTTTGCTGCCGCGGTTCCTTTCGCAGACTCCGCGGAATGGTTGGCCGGTCGGCAGGTCGAACGGACAGGGTCTATTCAACTTGACGTCACTGAACTGGCCCAAATTCAGTCTGGCAGTTTGAGCGGGACACTAGTGGGAAGACCCCGACGGCGACCGACTGCGGTTCCACGTATATTCACACTTGTGTTTTCTCGTTTTATGTTTTTTGAAAATCTGGGACCAAAAATCGGGTTTCATTTCAGGAGCTGTAAAGCGAGGTAAAATCGTGCGATATCGAATAAAACGAATGATGGAGAGAGAGAGAGAGAGAGAGAGAGAGAGCGCTCCTCGGGCACTAACACGAGATGACGGGTTGATTGCGCTGTCTTTAGCGTTCTCCAAGTCTCCGTATTGATGGCTGAATGCGCACGCTGGCAAGCTCGTTTTGGAGTTTTGTCCGAAATGACGATGATGCATATCGAGGGGGTAAGAACGAGTCTTACCAGGTTTAATCCTAAACAACGAGGCTCTAACTTATATTGGTGGCTCAACCTTGATTTGACTTCCAACTTATTGTTTCTTTTTAGTCAACCTTCCTTCTGTCGTTCGAATATGAATCCCATATCGACGCACAGAAATGGGATGACTTCGTTGTTCTTAGTTCGTTTAACTGGAGCAGATGATGAATGATGATGATGATTGAAAAAAAAAAAGAGGATTGTAGCCCTCATCACGAGGGCCGGCTACCCCAGATCACCTAAGGAAAGGAAGGAAAGGAAGCACAAAGTTTGTTCTGTAGGTTACTTTCTGCACATTCGCCTTTGGTACGTGTGTCGAAGTATCATTAGGCAGAATGACATTATTCGGGAAGTGTGCTGCTTTTGTTGTAAGTACGATTACGTAAGTACGTAGTTACTTTTGAGTAAGATCGCACGTCTAGGCTTGCACGACACTAACGTGGTTCACAAGGCGACAATATGAGAATGTCAATAGCGAGCTGGACTGTTATGCTTATGTTTACGTTCCGGTTGGCTTCTTACTTTTTTTTTTTGCTAGTTCGCGTTTTCAGCCAATCCAATTACGACGATAGTGATAGGACGACAGAGTGAGACTTGTGCCGTCTGTGGAAGCAGTTTTCGTTGCTTCCGTCACAACCGACATTTAGTAACGATAATGTGAAATATAACTGGTGAATGAATACAGCGTGGAAACCAGTCAGCCTAACCTAACATCCTACACTGACCCGACATCCTGCTGATGCACCGAGTGTCCTTAATTTTTGACGTTCCATTACCGTCAGAGCCGTTTCCCTTGTCGGAAATGCAGACCGAATGGGCAGAGAAATGTCCATCGGGTATATCTATAATGGTACACCTTGTACGGGTAATGTAGGGGGCGAGTTAGTGTCACGGTAAACTTGATTGAAGTGGACCATCAAGCTTGCTACTCGCCTTTTCATGTTATGATCAACCCTGTGACACTTTGCGACGCTCTTTGTTGTTTGTGCATTGAGATTTCTCACGTGGACTCTCCTACACTGCTGCTTTTAGTGCCAAGTTTTGTGGTGATGTTTTCATCTATTCCGTTTCAAAGTGTATAGATTTGTGCAGTTTCCCTTCATTTTCTGAATAACGCGTCCTGGAGTAGCCAGTCCCGAGTGGCTCGGGACTAATATCTCCATCTTTTTCTTTTACAAATCATTCAATCAATCAGTCAACCTTCGCAGTAACTCTAACTGAAAGGCACGTAATTTAAATATTAGAATATTTATTTGCTGGGATACGGTCCTCACATAAAACGACCAACACATTTTCCTCTTTTTTTTTCTTTTTTGAGTGCAATGCTCAATCTGGGAACTCTCTTTGATAGCCCTATACGTCCTCCTTCATAAACGGTTCCTGTCGGCAGAAGTCCAAATTCGACGGACTGCTATGCAAAGTGACAATCGGCAAAGAAAGAGGGACCCAAACGGCAACGCTGATATGCCTCCCCAAGGTAGCAAGGTTTCCTTCTTTCTTCTATTTTCTGGAAGGTCGTCTTCCCAATATGCGTTGCCAAGTCTTTTCGACTACGTTATTCCTTCAAGGTGGCGAACACTTTTCGTTGCACTTTGTGCACCTACGTGCACGAAGAACAAAGTTCGCAAAAAGATGCTTATCTTATTTTCCTTTCCGACCTCTTCTTCGTTTTTTTTCACCCTCTCTCTTACCGTACTCTTCTTTTGAATTGCTAGCTGCCTACGTATTGGTTGTTCGCATCTCGGTGAAAAGAAGCGTTGGAGAATGTTAGGTGCTGTATTTTTTATTTTTATATTACGTTCAGTAGGTGTAGGTACTGAAAAGAGGGGGTGCTTGTGCGCTGCGTACCTATAGGCTGAATCCGACATGTTGCTATGACTTGTCTTGCAAAGCGGACTTCACCTAATACTGGCAAGTGTGAGGTCATGCCGACTTGCTGTTGATATGATTGTCTTGTAAAGTGCGCTTCGCCTAACGCTCGCAAGCGTAACGTGAAGCCGACTTGCAGAACGGCGACATCACCCAAAAGAATACTGTGTACGTCCCCCGTCGACGCCGTGGAGGGGCGTACGCGTTCTAACACCATCTCCACCACCATCTTCATGCCGGTCGTTTGCGAGGATGTTCCAGATATCAGACCTAATGCCGGGTTACCCAAGACGTCCGCGCGTGCTTGTGCAATGTCTGTGCACGGTGTGACTGGATACAAAAGCACATGTGGCCAGGTTTCTGGATATACTTACCGCTGTCTTCGTCCCGTTCCACCAGGCGTTTAGTCCGTGGTGGGCGATTGCTGGTTGACGTTCCTTTCCTAAACGTTGACAGACATCATGTCCTCTCCCTTGTGGAAACGTTTCCATAGCCAGGAGGCACCACCCACCTGCCGTGGTCCACAGACATCAAGGTCTCTAGGTAGTTTAGTCAAAACCGGACGAATTACCTTTTGAGTGCTCGTGTACACGAGCTAGCAATAAGAGGACTCAAAACAAGCAGAGGGATGTGCATGCGAATGAGCCGTTATCAACGTTCTGCAGTTCTACCAGTTCTCACAATGGGACCCATCGCTGCACTGGATATAATCTGCTGATCGTTATAGTGAGTCATTTGAATGAATCTCGTAAGCTTATAAAGTCTTATCAATCAATTATAAACCAATTTACGCCATGTCACCTATCCCCCCCTCCCCTCCCCACTTTAGAGCGAGGCGATGCCGTGAGGAGGAAAGGAATAACCTGGCTATTCCCGGTTTTCGCCTGCTGTATGGATTGCTTCTTTCTGAGAAAGAAGCAATTGTACCGCAGGTGAAATTCGAAGGGGGAAAAAGGAAAAAGAGAAAACGAAAGTTATCGACAGTACACTATATTGTACAAATGTACACATCAACAAATGGGCGCCACTTTTGCTTTACATAACATAGCGCTCGAAAGGCACGAGCCAGCCAACACTTCCTTTCAACACAACCGCCTTGCCTTCGTCTATCAATAACTGGCACTTGCAGAACGGTCCTCAATAACGCCCATTCATCACCTTTCGTGAACGGCAAAAGAAGGCTTCCTTTTGTCAACACTCTTAAGAAGGAGAGACACTGTTTCGTGTGGTAAAGAACTGTCCTTTCGGGCGACGCCGCCGACGCACCGAAAACACCCGAAGACGTGCTTCACATCTTAACTGGACCCAGAAGGACTCAGAGCTGACGGCTGTTAGTAGCAGGTCACTTCCGACTGTAGATGTAGTTAGAAAAATGTGTGTCTTCGAGTGGCGTAGGGACGTTGAGGACAGGTCTTCTTCTCTCATTTCCTGTAGGAAGGCTGCTGGCTGCCTCCTCCGGCAGGAGCGACGCGACACGAGCAGCCAGCAGGGAACTTGAACAGGGTCACCTGGGGACTCCTTTCAGGGTTCCACGGGTGTAGCGTGATCAGCCGGTGTAAGCTGTACCGCTGCTGGCACGTTGACTCGTAGAAGGGCGCGATGAAAGAGCAAGCTTCGTTTGGCCTCCTAGAATGGGATGTTAGGGTGAGTCTTATATGGTGCTGTCCTCAGAAAACAAATGATCTGAGAAGGTAATCTTAGGAGGCAGTGGCTATGCGAAGGGAATGATTAATATCGAAGAAGCTGGGTGCTGAATATAATAACTAGAACGGTATGCAGTCTACACTCGTTATTATGACACCCGTTAATATGACATCCTCACTTTCCGACCGTTTTTCGAGGGAACCGTTTCTTCCCCATAGAAGCACCGTGCATTTCTCCCTCGTTATTATGACATTCGTTAATATGATATCCTCACTCTCCGACCGTTTTTCTATGGAACCGTTTCTTCCCCATAGAAGCACAGTGCATTTCTCCCTCGTTATTATGACACTCGTTAATATGACATCCTCACTTTCCGACCGTTTTTCTATGGAACCGTTTCTTCCCCATAGAAGCACAGTGCATTTCTCCCTCGTTAATGACGCTCGTTATTATGATATCCTCACTCCCGACCGTTTTTCGATGGAACCGTTTCTTCCCAATAGGAGCACCGTGCATTTCTCCCTCGTTATTGTATGACAACTCGTTAATCCGACTATGACCAAACTTCTGAGGACGGATCGGGTAAACACGTGTATTCTGCCCCCGTTAATATGACCACTGACGGTTGACCTCACCGACTATGAACAGAGTTTTGAGGACGAACGGGGGAGAACACTGGCGTTCTGTCCCTATTATGACCACCGACCTCGCAACCCTTCTGTTCCACAAAGTGGCCCCGGGTGACGCACGTGTGGAGGATGTCGTCCAAAGCACCACCCCGTTTTCGGGTGAATTGATTGTGAGTCATAGTTCTTGCACGGAAAGCAGTGCTAAATGACAGGACCATTTTTCTATTGTAAATAAATTGTAAATAAACCAACTAAATCCTCTACTTCACAGAATATGAAGTGGTGAGAAGCCACAAGTGGTGTGTGGGGGGGGGGGGAGGAACGATGCTTTCCGGGTGTTTCTCGTTAGTATGACAATACGCTTTGTGACCAAAATCGGCGGGAACGGACTTGGTCATATTAACGAGTTTAGACTGCATACCTACCTGTACCGTACATGAGTTCCAACTCGCGCGATTAAAGAAAACATTTCGAGGCGAAAACATGACCCCAACTCCATTAACATTCGAAGTTGGCTCAACTTGTGGTTCGCTACGAATTTAAAGTACATTGACGTCACCGCAGAGTATTCGGTGCTACTTCATGTGACGCCGTCCGTTTAACGCAGACTGTTAAGGCACTCGGGTGCTGTGCATGGCATCCGCTGGGCAGACTTTAATGAAACACGATATTCGTGTAATTTTGAAACGATGTCCCGAGTAGCGTAACCTCTTCCACGACAGCTTGCAACAATCGGCAACAACAATGCCGTAGCGACTGTAGGTTTCACACTTACTTGCAGCTCTCTGTTCGAATCTTCTGTGGGAATATGTCAGTATTCACTACCAACATCCATTCTCCTGAAACAGCATCCTTTGCCCATCCGGGTCGCATGATGTTGGCTTCGGTGTCACAAGCAAATGCACCTCTGGCCGCTGCTCCTGTCCCCAGGTGGTTGGGGAAGAGTTCAGGATCGCCCACTGTCTGCAGCTCTTCGTACATGACCTTGATCTTCTTAAAGCTCTTGGTTACCATTTCGTTTACGAAGTCCCTGCCGACATACCAAATTGTGTTTGCCGGTTAAGCACGGAACTTTAGTTTCTCAAGACTTTGCCCTCATATTAGCCGCGAAATGTGTCTCACATTGGATAGTCGTTTGTCAAGACGCAGAAGTTCTCTCCTTGAACCTTGCACGGAGGAAAGTCACCGTCAGGTCCCGGCCTATCAGGGCGAGGCACCACAACAGGAGCTCCAGTTGGTCCCTCTCCGTCGTGGTGGTGCGGTGGAGATGGTCTCACATGTGGAGGTCTTGGTGGCTCTGGTTGGAATCTGTGACAGGAATACGCTTTCGTTGTAATTGGGCAAAGCATTCCCGCGCTAGAACTTTTTTACAGCAGCACGACATAGGGTTACACCACTGTCACACTGACGTTTAATTGGACGCTGCTGCACGGTCACTTTGGGGGTGTACGGTTTGAGTGTCATTGACTCTATGGAGGTTCGTGAAACGCCATTGAGGTTGTCAAGGGTCTTCGGAAGCTGTTCCTAGCACCCACGTGTTCAGCGAACAAGCCAGCGCTAAACAAACGCGCGCAACAAACTTGCAAGAAGTACTATGAAAGGTCATGAAAATTCAGTGTAACCGTACGGCTATTACATGCCGCTCGTCATCAGCGGTGCTCGAAATGTTCCGTGACCATTGCATTCAACGATCGTTGAAATGCCCGTGTGACAGCGGTATTAATCGAATCCACTTTCTGCTGTCCCGTAAAACAGGGACGGGACGCGCTTGTGCGGACTTACTCCTCTGGATGCGCTTCATCAGGGCCTGATGGCGGCAGCACCACGATTACAAATAAATCGTCATCAGGGTGTCTGCAAGGAAGACAGAACTAAGTGGTTCACTTACGGAGGTGTAGGAGGCCTACTGGGAGGAGGTGGTGGAGGTCTGGGTTTTTGTGGGGTGGGGAAAGGGGGAGAAGGCCTGCAATGAAGAGTATAGGGCAGGCGTTTTAGGAGGCACGCTTTAGCGCTGAATTCAGCGTAGCGATTAAAGGGGCACTAAAATGCTAAAACAACTTGCGCTCAAATCCAAAAGTCCATGTTTCAATTAGCGCCGAAGCAACAAATAGTCCGCTATAATTTGATCGTAGCTTTCGTAACGGAATCAAAGTTTGGAATTATGATGACAAGTACTAAATTAACATTGCGTGTAACGTAATTTGAAGTGAACTGTGTTTTTGCATTTTGGAGCCCGTTTAAGCGCGGTGGTAGGTTGCCAACCCGTGTTTGTCCACGAAGTTTCTTCCTGGACGGTGCCTGGCATCTTTCTCGTTTTCCCACTGTGTACGCCGCGCGTTCATAAGGAGATGTCTATCACAATTCTTTACCTTTCTATGCTCGGAATATCCACGCAATGTAAAACTCTCGGCGGTTTTTGAACATGCGTGAAAACAACAAGTGTCGTAATATAAATTGTGTTTCGTGAATTGCGTCGGAACAGCTGCTGAATTATGTTAAATCTGTTCGTGGGTAGCGCAATAGAACAATATGAAATCACGGAAAGTAAAAAGTACGCAAACAACTCGGGGCAAAGAAGTGCTGACGCCAGAACTCGAACCTGGGTCTTCTACGAACTGGGACTTCTACGACAGGGATTTAAACGAACAAGGCTATTGCGTGACGAAAGTAGACGCTATTCGACACCAATGCTCACGTTCCGTGTCCCAGCACTCCCAGAAAATGGCCCTAATAGCCTACATATGCCAGATCGTTGATGTGTGTGGTAGAGATGCAAAATTTCCGGAAATATTGAATCGCTCGAAAAAAAAAAACGTTTTTTTTTTTTCGGGGGGTTTTCCGAAAAATTGGAAAAAATGGAAACAAACGTGGTTACTGCTGAGTCGAAGCGTTGCCGGCCAAACCACAGCATAGAATGAGGTAGAAGCTTTAATAGTGTTCATCCCCTAGGCATAAATGCAGAGCAGAGCATCTGTAAGAGTTGCCCGCTAAGAGCCCCATGTTATATAACGTGTAACACGGTACGCTCCCCGTTATTGTATGCCCCTTTGGCCCGCTTCTTGCGTCGCCGTTGGCGCCAGCATTCCGCTGCTGTATGGGGACTCGAAGTGAAAGTGACCCACTTGCTGGACACGCTTTTGTGGGCTTCAATAGGTAATCCGCTGATCCCTAAGCACGGGGGAAACTGCGACGTGTTCAAGATGGCGGACGGGCCCGGAAGATTAAGTTCAAGTTCTCGGTATTTTCTCACGTGCGCAACCCATATTATTTAAACCAGTTAAGTGTTTGGTTTCGTTTTCATGTATGCTTTTTCATTGGAGCGCGAGATTGTTGCGCAGTGGGCAGTTTCGGCCTACTTAAGCGGCCGCATGCAATTCGGGGGTAGCTTGAGCGGGGGCATCTGCCGCAGGAACGTCTGGACCCTGGTCATCGTCGCCCAGCCCCGCCGAGCTCATGGTCACCACGCTGTAAGATATTTGCCTTGTACATAGTGTAATTAAACCTTGTTTTCGTTTGTGATACTTCGCTTGTCGGACGTCTATCTTCAAGTCAGCCGCCGCACTCTGAGCACATCCGAATCTTCGTGGAGGAGACGAAGGAGAAACTTTACTGGCGCGGTCGACAGAATGTGTTCGCCACCGGAGAGCTGAAACAAAACCTGGACGGACAATGGAGATCGCAAGGACGAGCAACAAGGAGCAAGGCAACAGCGTACGTCAGCGGACTGTTCAAGGAAACTGAAAGAACAGCTCCAGCACAGAGATAGTAAGTGAGACCGGTCAGCAAGGACTGTCTGCGCATCAGTTAGACGTTGGGCCTCGTCAGTGAAGGGGTTCAACTTCGACGAAGGCGAGGAGATTCAGCGACAGTCACGCTACCAGTAAACGTGGGCTATCTGTGCAGCAACCAGGGAAGCGTCGCATCAGATCAAGAAGGTTACTGCGACTTCGACAACGGCGACGAAGTTCATCGGCAAGGAAGCTACGGAACTGTTTGAAAAACCAGCAGCCACGAGAAGACCCAACGAACGAGCAAAGAACACAGACTACTTCACGAGGTAGGTGATAGTCAGTTGCTCGGAGGTCCACTTGTTGTTAGCTTTGCCGCGTAGGGTAGATAGCTTTCGTGTGCCTCGGTGTTGTGGTGTGGCGGGTGTTTCTCACTTTTCTGTATCGCCGATAACGCTTTATAATATCTCGCTTTGTTGAGTAACAACGCTAGGGGAGGATAACTAGGTGTCGCGCATGAGTGGATGTTGACGCGCAGTAAAACCAGAGAACAGGCAAAATCAAGGGCAAAAATGGCAGAGGATGGAAATCGGGGTATGTCCAACAGCACTAACAGTGAGAGCGCAGAGATTTTGCGACTCCAGATAGAACTGGAGAGGGAACGCTCTCGTAGGATGGAGCTAGAAAGATCCCGAGATGACCGCTCAATCTGTAGCGAAACGCCATCCTTGAGAACGCGCGAGGAGAGTCTGAACTACTTTGCAAAAAGGCTAAAAAGTGTCCTACTCCCGCTACCGGCTGACCGAGAAGTTCCAATGTGGTTTGAAGGGGTCGAAGGTGTATTCAAGTCATACAAGGTGCCGGAAGAGGTGCAGAGCCACCTTATTTTGCCGCTGATTGCTAACAGGGTAGGCCACCTCTATTCCAAACTAAGTACAGAAGACCTAGATGACTACAAAACGGTGAAAGAAGCCGTGCTGGCTGCACTCCGTCTGTCGCCCGGAGAATATAGGAAGCGTTTCTCAGAAGCCGCCAAAGCTAGGGATGAGACGTGGTCGAATTACTGGGCCAGACTACGAAGCTACGTAGCCGCGTACGCGAAGGCGCGCAAAGCGGAAAGTTACGCCGACTTAGTCACATTACTAATAGCCGACCGCTTTGTAGACTCCTTGACGGAGGAGGCGCGACAGTTCGTCACCCTACAGCTAACCGACGTCAGACCATCGGAGACTGACCTAGTTAGGGCAGTCGAAAAGTATGAGGACGCGAAAGGAAGGGGAAGCGCCGTTCTAAACCCGAAAGACAGAGGCGTTCCAGACAGGCGTAAAGAGGGTCAGCGGGAGAAAGCGAGATCGGACGAAAAAGGGTTCCCCCAGAGAGGGAATACAAAAGACAGGCAGGAGGGAAAGAGTGGGTTTTCCTGTTATGTTTGCGGTGGTAAGCACTACGCTCGGTATTGCCCTAAGAAAAAGGTAGCCGATTCAGACCAGACGACACCCAAGGTGCCAGACAATAGAGACGCTAGTCACAGGCGCGTAAGCAGGGTGGTCGTGGTCAAAGACGGCGACAATGATGAGTCATCTATCGGTCCGGAACCGGAACGCAGTACCACAATGATCGCGAGAGTCAGCCCTGCCGCAACGGGAGCGAAGGAAAATTTTGCGCTTTCCAGTCGAGAAGTAGAGTTACAATGCGGAGCTCGGAAATTTCGTGCGCTTATCGACAGTGGTGCGGACGTAACTGTCGTCAGGGCCCATCTTTTTCCGGAACACGGGGACGACTCACGGAGCAAGTTGTGGTTAGAATCCGCGTTTGGACACCAGGTGGCTGCGGATCTCGGTGTCCTTCCGGTTAGGCTAGTAGGCACGGACGACGACCACGTGGAGGTCAACCGTACGGTACCGATTGAGTGCGCGTTCACGGAAAAGTTAGCGGGGGAAGTGG
This sequence comes from Ornithodoros turicata, assembly GCF_037126465.1. Taxonomy (NCBI): domain Eukaryota; kingdom Metazoa; phylum Arthropoda; class Arachnida; order Ixodida; family Argasidae; genus Ornithodoros; species Ornithodoros turicata. The sequence continues at coordinate 35,248,866 of NC_088209.1, forward strand.
ACTGTTTGCTGTCGCTGGAAGCATGGGATGCTATTCAGAACGCGCAGAAACGGGAAGATGCTTGTACTGTATGCCCAACGCAGCGGGTCGAGGAAACAGACGCAGAGGACGAGGGATTAGCTTCCCTATTTGACGTAGCAGAGTCAGACGTCCGCGAGGATTTCAACGTTGTGACGGTAAACGCGGTGCGAGGTGAGCCCGAACAGACAGAGGACCGTGGCAACGCGAGAGGTGAATTCAGGACGGCGCAGCGTAACGACAGTAGCCTCGCAGACGCTTGGTCAAAAGCGAGGGCAGGTACTCACGGCTTGTCGATAGAGGACGGGATTCTCTATCATGCCGATACAGTAATTGGTCAAAAGGTAAAGCAACTAGTACTGCCGGAAGGCAAGAGGAAACAAGTACTCCAGCTTGCGCACGACACCCCTTGGGGAGGGCATTTGGGCATGCGTAAGACGCTGAACCGGATCAAAGCTAGCTTTTATTGGCCGGGAATCGAGCGAGATGTAAGGGAGTACTGTGCGACCTGCCATGGATGCCAGATCAACGCTGACAAAAAGGGAGCAGACAGGGTGCCGATCGCACCGCTCACGAGACCGGAGTACCCCTTTCAGGCAGTTAACGTTGACGTTGTTGGCCCCTTTGAGACCGCGTCAGCCCGCGGGCATAGGTACGCCCTCTGTGTCACTGATTTGCACACCCGGTGGCCCGAGGTGGTATGTTTGACCTCGCCGACCGCGCGAAAAACATGCGACGCGCTGCTCGAGATATTTTCACGAACAGGCATCCCCGAGACATTGTGCTGCGACCAAGGCACTAATTTTAAGGCGCAACTCACCCAGGAATTCCTGAGGCGAATAGGGTGTTCACCGCGTTTTTCGACAGCCGAGCACCACGAAAGTAACGGTGCCGTCGAGAGGTGGAATCGTGTTTTCCGCCGGATGCTTTTTCATATTGTTCGGGACGACCCTAGGAACTGGGACAAATTTGTGCCCTTTCTCCTTTGGGCATACCGCGAGGTACCACACGACACAACCGGTGTGTCACCTTTCCAGTTATTGTATGGCCGCCAGCCATCGGGGCCATTAGCCGTATTAAGGAACACCTGGGAAGGGCAAGTAGGCGTACCGGATCAGCTTCGCGAAGCTCCCGCAAAGTACCTAGACCAGTTGAGGCAAAAATTTAAAGCCGCCGCGGAAACCGCTGATTTGATCACGGAGAAACGTCAGTCCAGTTACGCGGGGCTGTACAACCGCAGAGCAAAAGAGAAAGAGTTTCAACCGGGAGACCAGGTTATCGTATTCGATAACAACAGGACGGCAAAACACCAGCCGAAATGGAAAGGCCCTTATCAGGTCCTTGGGAAACGCCGTCAACATTCATACGAAGTGCTAACCAACGACGGTAGAACGCGCGCCATCCATGCCAACAATCTTAGGGCATACCATGCAAGGGTCAATCACGTGGGGGTTATCTTCCAGGGAGAGGAGGAGTTTGGGGAAGTAGATTCCGCGCCGACGGGGAGAAGGGAGAGGTATGAGTCAGTCTTGCCTCCCGAGGCTACCTCACACCTGCCAAACGACGAGGCTGATCAAATCCGGCGACTGTTTCAATCTTTCTCATCAGTGTTTACGGATGTTCCGGGAGTTGCCAAAGTAGGCGCTCACTTAATAAAACTACGCGACGGTCATAGCCCGAAGCGGTCTCACCCGTACCGCACACCCCAGCTTCTACGAAAAGAAGTAGAAAGACAGGTCAACGAGCTCTTAGAGCAGGGACTAGTGTACCCCATCGTGAGCGAGTACGCTCACCCAGTGGTGTGCGTCGCCAAGAAAGATGGCAGCGTGCGACTTTGCGTGGATTATCGTGCGTTAAATGCCGACACCGTTGATGACGCCTACCCCATGGCACTCCAACAGGAGTTACTGTTTCGAGTAGGTAGGGCGCGATATATCACACTTTTAGATCTACGAAGGGGTTACTGGCAAATCCCGTTAGAGCAAAGCAGTCAAGAAAAAACCGCTTTTGTCACCCACTTTGGGCAATTTGCCTGGTCCGTGATGCCTTTCGGGCTGAAGAACGCCGCGGCAACGTTTCAGCGAATAGTAAATGCAGTGCTGACTGAGCATCAAGAGTACGCCTGCGCCTATTTAGATGACATTGCTATATACTCAGTGGAGTGGGAGGACCATCTTCGTCATCTGACGGCCGTGCTCCGTACGCTAAAAAGGGTGAGGTTGACCGCGAACTTGGCGAAATGCCAGATAGCACAGGGGACGATCAGGTACCTCGGACACGTGGTAGGATCTGGATCCCACGCACCAGATCCGGAGAAAGTCAAAGTGATCAGCGACTTAAAGCGACCGGTAACCAAAAAGGATCTCAGGAGTGTTTTAGGTCTATGTGGCTACTACCGAGAATACGTAAGCGGATACGCCGAAATCGCTAGCCCGCTGACTCGTCTTACGGGGAAGAGAGTTCCTAATAAAATCCCTTGGACTGAAGAGGCAGAAACCTCCTTCCAGACTCTGAAGGCGAAGTTAGCAGAAGCGGTGGCTCTGGCGACACCCGACCCCGACAGGCCCTATTGGCTGTTCACGGACGCTTCGGCGTATGCGGCCGGTGCGTGCTTAGCGCAGATTGACGCTCAGGGCAAAGAGGTGCCGATCTCATTCGCGAGCCACAGATTCTCTGACACGCAGACTCGATGGGCGGCGATTGAGCGAGAGGCTTTTGCCGTCATCTGGGCTCTAAAAAAATTTGACAATTGGGTGTTCGGGGCGCAAATCACCGTGGTATCTGACCACAACCCGCTCGCGTACCTCACGTGCACGACACCTCAGGGGTCCAAACTGGCGCGTTGGGCACTCGCCCTCCAAAGGTATAATGTAAAGATTGTACACCGAAAGGGCACCGCTCATGGTAACGCAGACGCCTTATCGCGTCTCCAGTTTGAGGAAAGTTAGGTCATGTCAGGAATGCTGACTTCTAGGTTAGAAGGACCTCGAGAGCGATTGACTCTCACCTTATCGTGTAGCAGACGTTATGACTCTGTTCTTACTAGTGTATTCTACAGTGTTTATGTTGTGGACTGCAAACAGACCTTGTGTATGGTGATCGCTGGGTGGGACATTCGACGGATATCACGTTCTACTGTCTTACTATGTTCCCTGATGCATGCAGTTAACCAACGACGTTGGGCTCCTTTTGGTTAATGTGTGGCATAATTGAGCCTTTAACGTGTCTTTTTTTTTTGTCAACGGAGTTACAACTCTTATTGTTATTGTTCCTTGTGTTGCAATAGAGCCCCACAACGAACTTAAGGGGGGAGATGTAAGAGTTGCCCGCTAAGAGCCCCATGTTATATAACGTGTAACACGGTACGCTCCCCGTTATTGTATGCCCCTTTGGCCCGCTTCTTGCGTCGCCGTTGGCGCCAGCATTCCGCTGCTGTATGGGGACTCGAAGTGAAAGTGACCCACTTGCTGAACACGCTTTTGTGGGCTTCAATAGGTAATCCGCTGATCCCTAAGCACGGGGGAAACTGCGACGTGTTCAAGATGGCGGACGGGCCCGGAAGATTAAGTTCAAGTTCTCGGTATTTTCTCACGTGCGCAACCCATATTATTTAAACCAGTTAAGTGTTTGGTTTCGTTTTCATGTATGCTTTTTCATTGGAGCGCGAGATTGTTGCGCAGTGGGCAGTTTCGGCCTACTTAAGCGGCCGCATGCAATTCGGGGGTAGCTTGAGCGGGGGCATCTGCCGCAGGAACGTCTGGACCCTGGTCATCGTCGCCCAGCCCCGCCGAGCTCATGGTCACCACGCTGTAAGATATTTGCCTTGTACATAGTGTAATTAAACCTTGTTTTCGTTTGTGATACTTCGCTTGTCGGACGTCTATCTTCAAGTCAGCCGCCGCACTCTGAGCACATCCGAATCTTCGTGGAGGAGACGAAGGAGAAACTTTACTGCATCCCATGAGACTGCTGTCTACTCAGCGATAGGTAGTTAGAAGAACCCGTCCACTCCGACCAGAACTCCGACATTATGTGAACGCGATGGCGATCGCTTGGAGCGGCCAGACGGAGCTCTAAGTTGGTGGTTGTTGGCGGATTAGAGGCACCTAAGGCACTGTTTGCGGGTTGGAACGCATCAAAGGCACGAAAATTTACATTTTTGAATTTTGTCGCCTGGAAATTTTGGGCTATTTTTCTGGAGACGAGGTAAAAAAACGAAACGAACTTTTTTCCCAATTTTTTTTCTTTTTTTTTTCGGGGCTTCGCATTTCTTGTGTGGAATACCGTAGCCGCTGTCCAATCTCTGGTAATTAGGCTTGAACGCCCGTTGTGCTTGCGAGGCTGTCCTATTCCGTGAGGCGAGGGCACTTGACTCACAAAGAGTATCTCGTCGAACTTCTCACATTTTTAACACACAATTTCGATTTCCAAAAATTAAATTTATACCGCAAGTACCTCTCACATTACATATCAGTGCGGAATTTGAGGATCAGCAAAAATCTGTAGGATTTTCGTGGCTCATACGTGGAATACTCAGCGGGCTGCTGAGGGTGCCAGACACTGTCCACTGTTCTATCCCTTACTTACAAATGTGAAAACAGGAAATATACAGAAACAATACGAGGGAGCATTGTGAAGGTCATGCGGTCAACTCAGTAACTGTGATGCTTACCCCGTTGAAGGCGGACCTCCAGGGTGATGTGGAGGGCCGGGAGATGGTGGATGATGCGGGGGTCTTGGTTCTAGTGGAGGATAAGCCGGCGGTGGCCTAGGTGCGGGAGGTCTCGGTGCGGGTGGCGGATAGGCAGGTGGTGGTGGTCTTGGTGCTGGTGGTCTAGGCGCCGGTGGAGGGTAAGCCGGTGGGGGCCTTGGTGCTGGTGGTGGAGGCCTAGGTGCTGGAGGTGGGTAATCCGGTGGTGGCCTTGGTGCCGGGGGAGGGGGTCGCGGTGCAGGTGGTGGGTAATCCGGGGGTGGCCTTGGTTCTGGGGGAGGTGGTCTTGGCGCCGGAGGTGCAGGTGGTGGGTAAGCCGGTGGTGGCCTTGGTGCTGGGGGAGGTGGTCTTGGTGCCGGCGGAGCAGGTGGTGGGTAAGCCGGTGGTGGCCTTGGTGCGGGGGGAGGGGGTCGTGGAGCAGGCGGTGGATAAGCCGGTGGGGGGCCTTGGTGCCGGGGGAGGGGGTCGTGGAGCAGGTGGCCTTGGTGCTGGGGGTCGTGGTGCAGGTGGTGGGTAAGCCGGTGGTGGTCTCGCTGGTGGTGGGGGCCTAGGTGCCGGTGGTGCTGGAGGTGCAGGTGGCGGGTAAGCCGGTGGTGGCCTCGCTGGTGGTGGGGGCCTAGGTGCTGGAGGTGCAGGTGGCGGGTAAGCCGGTGGTGGCCGTGCTGGAGGTGCAGGTGGCGGGTAAGGCGGTGGTGGCTGTGCTGGAGGTGCAGGTGGCGGGTAAGGCGGTGGTGGCTGTGCTGGAGGTGCAGGTGGCGGGTAAGCCGGAGGTGGCCGTGCTGGTGGTGGGGGCCTAGGTGCTGGGGGAGGGGGTCGTGGTGCAGGTGGCGGGTAAGCCGGTGGTGGCCTCGCTGGTGGTGGGGGCCTAGGTGCAGGTGGTGCTGGAGGTGGGTAAGCTGGGGGTGGCCTTGGTGCCGGGGGAGGGGGTCGTGGTGCAGGTGGCGGATAAGCCGGTGGTGGCCTTGGTGCTGGGGGAGGTGGTCTTGGTGCGGGAGGTGCTGGTGGGGGGTAAGCTGGGGGTGGCCTTGCTGGTGGAGGAGGTCTTGGTGCTGGGGGAGGTGGTCTTGGTGCGGGAGGTGCAGGTGGCGGATAAGACGGTGGTGGTCTTGGTGCCGGAGGAGGGGGTCGTGGTGCAGGTGGCGGATAAGCCGGTGGTGGCCTTGGTGCCGGGGGAGGGGGTCGTGGTGCAGGTGGCGGGTAATCCGGTGGTGGCCTTGGTGCTGGGGGAGGTGGCCTAGGTGCAGGTGGTGGGTAAGCCGGTGGCGGCCTTGGTGCTGGAGGCCTAGGTGCTGGAGGGGCAGGTGGTGGATAAGCTGGTGGTGGTCTTGGTGCTGGTGGCGGAGGCCTAGGTGCCGGGGGAGGTGGCCGTGGTGCAGGTGGCGGATAAGCCGGTGGTGGCCTTGGTGCGGGGGGAGGGGGTCGTGGTGCAGGTGGCGGGTAAGCCGGTGGTGGCCTTGGTGCTGGGGGAGGGGGCCTAGGTCCAGGTGGTGGGTAAGCTGGTGGTGGCCTTGGAGCTGGGGGAGGGGGCCTAGGTGCTGGAGGTGCAGGTGGCGGATAAGCCGGTGGTGGCCGTGGTGCCGGGGGAGGGGGTCGTGGTGCAGGTGGCGGGTAATCCGGTGGTGGCCTTGGTGCTGGGGGAGGTGGCCTAGGTGCAGGTGGTGGGTAAGCCGGTGGCGGCCTTGGTGCTGGAGGGGCAGGTGGTGGGTAAGCTGGTGGTGGTCTTGGTGCTGGTGGCGGAGGCCTAGGTGCCGGGGGAGGTGGCCGTGGTGCAGGTGGCGGATAAGCCGGTGGTGGCCTTGGTGCGGGGGGAGGGGGTCGTGGTGTAGGTGGCGGGTAAGCCGGTGGTGGCCTTGGTGCTGGGGGAGGGGGCCTAGGTGCTGGAGGTGCAGGTGGTGGGTAAGCCGGTGGTGGCCTTGGTGCTGGAGGAGGGGGTCGTGGTGCAGGTGGTGGGTAAGCTGGTGGTGGCCTTGGGGCTGGGGGAGGGGGCCTAGGTGCTGGAGGTGCAGGTGGTGGGTAAGCCGGTGGTGGCCTTGGTGCTGGAGGAGGGGGTCGTGGTGCAGGTGGCGGATAAGCCGGTGGTGGTCTTGGTGCTGGGGGAGGTGGCCTTGGTGCGGGAGGTGCTGGTGGGGGGTAAGCTGGGGGTGGCCTTGCTGGTGGAGGAGGTCTTGGTGCTGGGGGAGGTGGCCTTGGTGCGGGAGGTGCAGGTGGCGGGTAAGCCGGTGGTGGCCTTGGTGCCGGGGGAGGAGGCCGTGGAGCAGGTGGTGGTTTTGGTACTGGTGGCGGGGGCCTAGGTGCCGGTGGTGCAGGAGGTGGGTAAGCCGGCGGAGGTCTAGGTGCTGGGGGTGGTGGTCGTGGAGCTGGTGGTGGTGGCCTTGGGAACGGTTGTGGTGGCGGCTCAAATGGAGGCCCGTCTGGAGGAGGTGTGTACGCTGGGGGCGGCCTTTTTGCTGGTGGTCTCGGTGACGGGGGTCCCTTTGGAGGATAGGTAGGCCCTGGTGGTGGGGGTGGGTATGACGGTGGTGGTCTTGGTGCTGGTGGTGGAGGCCTAGGTGCCGGGGGAGGTGGCCGAGGTGCAGGTGGCGGGTAAGACGGTGGTGGTCTTGGTGCAGGTGGTGGAGGCCTAGGCGCCGGGGGAGGTGGCCGTGGACCAGGCGGCGGGTAAGACGGTGGTGGTCTTGGTACTGGTGGTGGAGGCCTAGGCGCCGGGGGAGGTGGCGGGTAAGATGGGGGTGGTCGTGGTGGTGGGGGCCTAGGTGCTGGGGGAGGTGGCCGTGGACCAGGTGGCGGGTAAGCCGGTGGTGGTCTTGGTGCTGGTGGCGGAGGCCTAGGTGCCGGGGGAGGTGGCCGTGGAGCAGGTGGTGGGTAAGACGGTGGTGGTCTTGGTGCTGGTGGTGGAGGCCTAGGTGCTGGGGGAGGTGGCCGCGGACCAGGTGGCGGGTAAGACGGTGGTGGTCTTGGTGCTGGTGGTGGAGGCCTAGGTGCTGGGGGAGGTGGCCGCGGACCAGGTGGTGGGTAAGACGGTGGTGGTCTTGGTGCTGGTGGTGGAGGCCTAGGTGCCGGGGGAGGTGGCGGGTAGGACGGGGGCGGCCTTGGCGCTGGTGGTGGGGGCCTAGGTGCTGGTGGAGGTGGCCGTGGACCAGGTGGCGGGTATGCCGGTGGTGGTCTTGGTGCTGGTGGCGGAGGCCTAGGTGCCGGGGGAGGTGGTCGTGGACCAGGTGGCGGGTAAGACGGAGGTGGTCTTGGTGCTGGTGGTGGAGGCCTAGGTGCCGGGGGAGGTGGCCGTGGAGCAGGTGGTGGGTAAGACGGTGGTGGTCTTGGTGCTGGTGGTGGAGGCCTAGGTGCCGGGGGCGGTGGCCGTGGAGCAGGTGGTGGGTAAGACGGTGGTGGTCTTGGTGGTGGTGGCCGCGGACCAGGTGGCGGGTAAGACGGTGGTGGTCTTGGTGCTGGTGGCGGAGGCCTAGGCGCCGGGGGAGGTGGTCGTGGAGCAGGTGGTGGGTAAGACGGTGGTGGTCTTGGTGCCGGAGGTGGAGGCCTAGGCGCAGGGGGAGGTGGCCGTGGAGCAGGTGGTGGGTAAGACGGTGGTGGTCTTGGTGCTGGGGGTGGAGGCCTAGGCGCAGGGGGAGGTGGCCGTGGAGCAGGTGGCGGGTGAGACGGCGGTGGTCTTGGTGCTGGTGGTGGTCGTGGGGGCCTTGGTGGTTGCGGCCTGTAAAGGCAAGAGATTCGCAAATACTTATCAACGAAGTTGCATGAATGATAAAGTTCTTCATAAATGCCTCCTACATGCATGGAGGCAGTATTTTGATCCTGAGGAGGATTGTGTTCTCGACTTCTACTTCGCAACTACTCTGCTAGACGCTCTTAGGCACGGAATGAGTACGACAGCTGCATTCCAAAGACATCTGCTATGTTACACATCATTGCAAACATTTTGCATATACTTTGTGGTGGCGTCGTATTATCGCAGCATTGTTGCTAGTAGTAGTAGTAGTAGTAGTAGTAGTAGTAGTAGCGGTGACTGTTGGAGGCTGTGTAGAATCGAAGGTGTCAAGATGTCGCCTTAAACATTACGTCGCATTTTTATATATTTTTGGCACATAAATAATGATTCTAGGTTTCTAGGTCTTTTATTGCGATTGACAATTTTGGTGTGCCTAGACAGTATGACGCCTAGAGTATGACGCAATTTTGGAGTGCCTAGAGAGCATACTTGTCTACAGACCCGTTTTATCCTATCAGTTTGTTTTGCAAACACTCCTCCTTCCACAAATTTCGATATCACAGTCACGCTGAATGTTTCGAAACTATTAGCGAGTTTTAGTATACCGTTGGTAACGTCACCGCCAAGTTACTGTACCTACCGGAAGCAATGACAGTGTGTGGGACTCAGAATCTTATCTGTAGATTGGGTACGGTAGATGCAGTAGCCAAGCGGGCTCCAGGTAGCAGTATACTAAAACTCTCTATTGATGCTTGAGGTTATGAGGAATATAGTACACGTACGGTGGTGGAGGAGCTGGTACCGGTGGTTGCTCGTCTTCTGTGGGTGGCAAATAGGCAGGGGGAGGTCTCTTTGGCCTGCTCGGTGGAGGACCAGGGCTAAGAAACCATGTTAAGACGTATTTTATATTACATTTCCCATATTATGCCTTTCTTCTCGTAGCGTCCCAAGCAGCACAACATCTGATATTGGTCGAATGTTGGGCCAGTATTGGTCCAATATCGGGCCAAGACGTTGTGCCTGAGGTATATTATCGGTACGAGAAGAGAACAGAGAACATTGCATTATACCAGGGTGTATCACGTGATGGTGGTGTACATGGTGTACGACCAAGTGCGCCTTGTGCGCCACAGACTATAGTGGTATGAAATCTAACGATTTTAACCCGTGCGTTGTACACATTCAGTGCCAAAGGCGAATGTGTGCACATACACCCACGGAACGTGTCATACGTAATATCAGATTCGATGAAATGCACGAAAAAAAAAAGCCTGGAGCGCAACAATGAAGCTGTTTAAACGTTGAAAGTCTCGGAAAATAATGCTATCTTAGTTCGGCTGTGCTGCCCACGCACAACGCTCACTGTAAAGCGCGCTCTTCCTTGCCAAGAGAGCTTGTGTGGGGAAGCCACCTTCGCAAACTGGGTTGTGAATTTTTACGCGCATATTTTCAGCCGGCCAACCGCCAATAGAGAGCGTCTGTAGGTCGTTGATAACGTCACCATGAAGTTGTCGTTCCTACCGGAACAGTGTCAGCGTCTTATTTGTTGATTGGCTGTGGTAGATCGGTTGGATATTATACCAAACTTGTCTTACATTGTAGTACAGTTACGACATCCCCGCTTCATGACCGTTTCTCTCGGTAACCGTTTCCTCCCAATGTCCTCCTCATGTAACGCTTGTTCGCTTAATATGACATTTCGCACAACACGTGTACTTTACCCTCGTTACTACAACCGTTGGTCGCAGAGCCAGCAGTTCTCCTGACCTATATGACGGCCAAAACGCGGGTCCGCTTTCGGGGTGAGTCATGATGCCCGTACTTAAAAGAGCAGTGTCCTTGGTCATATGGGCATAGTGACCTGCTGCAGTCGAACAGTATGCATCAACCATGTCTGAGAAGAAGCGCAAACGAACTGAGCTGGCTGCTGGAATGAAGCGGATATGCATCACATTCAAGGAACGACCATGCACGCATACATTAAATTCATTGAAATGATTGAGCCATTTTAAAAGGCCTCATTATTCGTATTCTGTTACCAGCTTGCGTAATTTTCTACCTTTCACAACTTACGTAAAGGACATGGCACGACACGTAACACGTGGTGTTCGTTCATGTGACAATTCGCTTCGAAAATCCGCGGCAACGGCCGTGGTCATATTAACGAGTTTTGACTGTGTATATATGACCTTCAATGCGCTTGCACGTGTACTAATTGCTTCATGAATGGGACTCGGAGTCACCGAAACTATACACTTACGGTGGTCTAGCTATAGGTGGGGGAGGTGGTCCTCTGGGAGGTGAAGGAGGTGGAGGAGGTCGTCGGGGAGGTGAAGGTGGGGGAGGAGGGCCTCTCGGTGGTGATACTGGTGGTGGTCTGTACGAAATGGTGTTTCTGGTGAGCCATGCTACGTAGCGACTCTCAAAACATTATTTAGCGATACAACTACGTGAATTAGACGTACGGTGGTCTCGAAACAGGAGGAGGTGGGGGACCACGTGGCGGAGAGGGAAATGGTGGAGACGGACCTCTTGGTGGAGGCGGTGGTGGTCTACTGTGTGGAAGCACATTTATTTTTTTACCATTTAATTCCTTAGAATGTTTAGACGAACAGGTGCTATTGAAGATACATACGGGGGTCTGGCAACAGGAGGAGAATGAGGTGGAGACGGTGGTGGGTAAGCAGGTGGAGGCCTCCTTGGTGGTGGTTGTCGGGGAGGGGGACTGCTCCAAATACATTGATTTATATGAGCAAATAACGGTGTTAAGGTGTCCACGACGAATAATTTTTCACGTACGGTGGTCTTGCCACGGGTGGCTGCGGTGGTGGAGGTGGTCTGGGGATAGGAGGTGAAGGGGCTACGGGCGGAGGCCTCCTAGGTGGTTGAGGTGGTCCACGAGGAGGCGAAGGGGGTGGGTATGCAGGTGGAGGCCTTCTAGGTGGCTGTGGTCGGGGAGGCTGTGGTGGGGGTGGTCTAGGTGGGGAAAAGGAGATGGGTAAAAGGTGGAGAAAGGGTGCTTCAGATAGATGTGACCGACCAGGGTTGTAGGTGTGTCAGACGCATGATAGTGAGCTCAGAAAATATATATAGTTGAAAAATTAGTCTGGCATTGGTAAACATGTGAGCGATTTGTTGCGGTATCACTGGGTATCATACGTACGGTGGTCTAGCCACTGGTGGCGGAGGTAGTGGAGGGCGGGATGGGGGTCCTTGCGGAGGTGAAGGAGGTGGATAAGCGGGAGGGGGCCCTCTAGGAGGCTGTGGCGGCAGCGGGCTGTTTGGAATACACGGAAGGCATTTCAATATGAAGTGAAATAAAGTGTATATAAATTTGTTTTGGTATTGCGTCAGTCCCTACGGAGTGACATATGCATTAACGTACGGTGGTGGTCTTGCCACTGGAGGTGAAGGTGGTCCACGTGGGGGTGCCGGTGGTGGGTAAGCGGGTGGAGGCCTCCTAGGTGGTTGCGGTGGTGGAGCTCTGCCCCAAGCATACGAGAGTCGGTTATGTTGCAAATTATCTACGAGTCGCTATGACAATGTTCAAACTGTGCTCACGTACGGTGGCCTGGACACCGGGGGTAGAGGTGGTGATGGGCCATGAGGTGGGGAAGGTGGTGGGTACGGTTGTGGGGGTCTATGAGGTGGGTGCGGTGGTGATCTACCAAAACGTACACGAAACGTCGGAAACCTCACTGAACAGCATCCAATGAAAGTTGGCAGCACATCCTTGTGAAACTACTCTGCTAGGGCACGGCTGTACAGGGGGCTTAGGTCGGGGCGTCAGATGGCAGTCCACACAAAAACCGTGTAAGCGTGGACGCACAGCCTTCGTGCTCTTTTTTCCCCCGTGCCCACGATTAATTGTTCATCGAGCTTTGGCGGATTGTATAATAATGTCTACTTACGGTGGTCTGGCCACAGGCGGTGGTCTCGGTGGTCCTTGTGGAGGGAAAGACCTGAAAGAGATTAGCATTGTCTACACTCTCAAGCACTCCTCTAGCGCCACGTGCGTGGAATTCTGGAAGGGCGCGTTCATCGCTTTGCAGTTAGCAGGCGAAGTATTCGTAAACGCAGTCACCAAAGGAGTCAGCACTATGCGCTTGATAACAGCATTACTGATGCTGTTATCAAGCGCATAGTGCTGACTCCTTTGGTGACTGCATTTACGAATTACTGATACCGTGTATTCACAGGAGCGCCGTTCCCCGGAATACTCCAGCGGAACATGCGCAAAAGGTTATAGCTCACCCCTGCCACATGAGCGTGACCGCTCAAGGTCATGTACATTCGTGCTCTTCTAACAATGCGAAATATCCTGCGTCCCAGCCACAAGATATTCCGTAGCGGACGACAGGGTAGATGCTGAGTCCGCTACGTGCGCTGTACGTCGCCCCCGATATTCCGGCGCCGCGTACGCATGCTCTACATAAGGCACGTCGGAACTTCCGCCCCGTGAGTAGTTTTCTTCCACTGGAGTATTCCCCGGTGATGTCGCTCGTGTGAATACACGGACAGACCCGTATATAGAGAGAATTTGGCCATCTTTTGATCATTTGCCGCTTCACGGGCGGAGCCTGTTTTGACGTGAGAGTGGCTGTTGTCGCGCGGTTGCGCCACCTCCGCCCATCAGCTAGCAGGTAGGCGCCATTTTGATGCAGTCCACCGGCTTATCTACAGCTACTTTCGTCGCGCTCAATCTAATCTACCAGAATCGCCGGCTTATGACCGACGGACGTCTGTGATATGAGGGCTTTGTTAACATACTGAGAGGACTCAAGGACGAAGGCTTCTCGAAGGACATGACACGCACGCGTCTTGAACAACTCTTTGCATCAACATGGCGTCGACCACCGGTTGACGACTGGACATCAATAGAGCGCGCGAGGGAGGTCGTTCAGCCGTGACTCGCATGACGCAGTTCAAGTTAGGCTCCTCCTAATGACCAAACTCTCTCTATAAAGGGCTCTGTGCACGGATACAGGAAGGTGACGCAGACAGAAAGGGCAGACACACACCTCCATAAAGCGTTCACACAAATTATCGAGTGCTCCTTATGGGAATATAGCCAGCCTCGTCATTCCGGGTTCTTTGCCATCTATACTCTCAACACACAACACGTTTCTCACCACGCATATCAGGCAGGAAGGGGGTGCCGGCCGTAGGAACGAGGGATATTGGGATTTGGCGAAGAAAGGAACAATGGGTTCAAATGGCAGTGGAGGTTTCTTTAGATGCTTGGCGTTCGCAAACATAGGAAGGAGGGAACGGACGGTCTAAAGCGGGACGCAAAAGCGGGAGCAGCAGCAGTAGCGAAAAAGCAAAATCCAGGTTCGGGTTTTGGGTTCCTATAGCTGCGTTTGGCTGTACGTTTCTCCTGTTTTGCTTACAGTGACTGGACAAGATTGCTTGGCGCTGGTGGTGGATAAGGGACCGGCGCCTTCCTTGACAACATACCTGTAGGACGTCTGGAAAGACAGGTAATTTGGTTTCTGTTCCGTTCGTAAGGATGTCCTGAACGAAACTGATCAGTCTACTACATGCGTATACTTTCTGGCATGATGGTGAATGATGTAATTACGCAGTGCAGTGCAGTGTATGTATGTGGATGGTATTTCCCGAAACTATAGCCGAGAACTGGTAAGCAAACCTGAAACGGCTTAGTTGTCTTCTAGAAATACACGCCTCTTTCACGTGGAATAGTGTGGTCGCAACGTTGTTTTGCGAAGTGGTTGCAAGCTGACGTCATGTTACATGGTCACGTCACACGTTACACGTCACGTTACATAGCGAAGAATGGCTTCGCGATGTTGAGTCCTTCTGGGTAACATGTCATTCAATCAGGTCCTCTAATCATGCATTACACGTTCTGTTGGCTAAGTGCTTGCGTTGCATACGGAGCGGATGTGTGTATTTAGCAAATCCATTAATGGGAAAACAATTTCCAAATAGCGATAAAAATATTACAGTGTTTGCATCAGTGACTGCGTACTTCTGTTCCTTACCGGCCCTCTTGCTTCCGGTGAATAGACCTCTCTGTGTTTGTAAACAAATGACGTCATAGTGTTCGACAGCGCCACCAATTTGGTAGAGTTGAACTACACTCGAAGCTACACTCTTAAAAATGAACTTCACCGCATAGCACGCTCCTAGCCAACTATCATCTCGAATGATATCGTTATCTGCCCTGATTTGTTGAAAACGGGAGGCGTACGCCATTTTTGTGACAATTATGAACTGCATAAGTGTCACAGAAAAGGCGTACGCCTACCACTTTGAACAAATCAGGACACATAGCGATATCATTCGAGATAATGGTTGGCTAAGAGCATGCTATGCGGTGAAGTTCATTTTTAAGAGTGTAGAGGCGAACAAGGTCGCCCCCGAAAGCCACGGCCTTGAGGGGATTACGATGGTCCCCGAAAGGTTTCGGTTTCAGTCTGTCTACCAACGTCATGATGATCGTTTCTCGGGTAGAGGTTTATTTAAGTTATAAAATTTACCTGATCCTCTCCTCACGAACAAAAATAGTACAAATTTGCAACGAGCTCCACGGATGCAAGGTCACACGAAAAGGTGCTACGTCATTCAGTATGGCTGGTTACATAACCTTGTGCGATAACAGGACATTACGTGATTTCACAATGACTGCCTAATTAGGGAGGAGAATGAAACTTACGGAGGCCGCGGAATTGGAGGCGGCCCTAATGGCGGGCTCGCTGGTGGCGCAGGCGGTGGGTAGGGTGGAGGTGGAGCATGTGGTGGACTGGGTCTGGAATGCAAGCAGTGTCAATATTCTTGTTGTCCGTCTCAATGATATGGGTATTTCACCTCGTTTTTACTAACCTCGCTTCATATTGCATTTTCTGCATTGGGTATGGGGTTTTTGTCCACGGATATACAGTGAAACCTCGTTAATATGACCCCCGATAATCTGACATACGCGCTTTACGACCATACTCCTAGGGAACAATGCGGTGAAACCTCTGCAGATCCCCCCGTTAATATGACAATTCCGCATTATGACCAACATTTTCGGGAACGACCATGGTCATAATAACGAGGGTTCACTGTAATGTTGAAACTTCACCTCAACCTTGCGCGTTGATGCTATGGCGTACATACTATAATGGCACACGAGTTTTCCGTACGTTCGGCCGAACGGAAAGCAGAACACAACGTTACTCTATTAATTAAGTTTTGGCACAGTTGCGTATTGAAGTGTTTGCGTTGCATACGGAGCGGCTGTGTGTATTTAGCAAAACTATCGACGGGAAAACAATTTCCAAATAGCGATAAAAATATCAGAGTGGTTGCATTGGTAACTGCGTACTCCTGTTTCTTAGCGGCCCTCTTTCTTCCAATGAATTAAGTGATAAAATTTACCTGATGCTCTCCTCACGGACAAAAATACTGCAAATTTGCAAATGAACTCGACGGGCGCAAGGTCACACGAAAATGTGCTACATTATTGAGTATGGGTGGTCAAATAACCTTGTGTAATAACAGGACATTACGTGATTTCACAATAACTGCCTAATTAGGGAGGATAATGAAACTTACGGAGGCCGCGGAACCGGAGGCGGCCCTAATGGTGGGCTCGCTGGTGGCGCAGGCGGTGGGTAGGGTGGAGGTGGTGCCTGTGGTGGACTGGAATACAAATAGTGTCAATATTCTCGTTGTCCGTCTCAATGATCTGGGCATTTCACCTCGTTTTTACTAACCTCGCTTCATATTGCATTTTCCGCATTGGGGACGATGTTTTTATCCACGGATATAATGACGAACCTTTAATTTCGCCTCAACTTTGCGTGTTGATGCTATGGCGTGCATACTATAATGGCGCACGAGTTTTTCGGTGCGTTCGGCCGAACGGAAAGCAGAACACACGGTTACTTTATTGATTAAATTTTTGACACAGTTGCGGGTTGCGGCAGATAATGTTCCATATATGTCTTATTCTTTGTCACATATTTCAAAGTTTTTTCTTAGTATTGACCCGCAACGGGTCTTAAGTTAATTTGGCCTCCCTCAGTTATTGACGTTTAGTCGTAGAGGATGGCAACGTCGTACGGGGCTGCCCTCGCGAGAGGCGCTCAGCTTTATGGCCACTATGCATGCAGTATGCCCTTCGCTGGGAGGGGGGGGGGGGAGGATATGTTTATTAAGAAAAAAGAAAGGACCTTCGCAGGATTGTAGCTGTGTGCAACACGAATACCGAAAAAATAAGAAGAAGAAAAACAAGTAGATGCAGGATGCATCGACATGGATACTGGCTACTCAGTAACACATTAAAGGGGCACTGAACTTTAAAAAATCCGCTCGCGAAATGAAGGCTGCTGCTACCTTGACATACCAATACAAAAGAAACCGGAACTCATCGCGAACGTCGCAACGGATGAATCCTGTTCCTTTTATTTTGCTCTCAAGGTAACAGGCGCGAAGAGATTTTTTTGCACTTTAGGTAACTTTTTTTGCATGTTAAGGTAAGCAGGAAAATACAAGTAGTTTTAGAAAGGTATACGTGGAAACAAAAGCAGTATCACCGGTTGCGATAGTGTTCCTCTTCACTGTGTGTATGTTTATTTCTTTCTTTTTTCTTTTTTGTCTATACTTACAACGGTCTCCTTGTCGGAGAAGGTGGTGGCCGTGGTCTGGAACGGAAAGTATAGTTGTCATTGGCGTCATTATCACAGCACGATTTTCTTTTTTTAGCTGTGAAACGATACATCCTGAAGACCTCTTTAGCGACCTCAGTGTTCTTTAGACCTCACAGCGTTAGCATATTCCCGTATTCGTGTCACGTTACGACCCACATGAATCGACTCGAAGACACCCGCCAAAAAATGTCACCTGTACGGGACAATTTCATCGCAGTGCGGTTCACACAAAAGCTGTCTACTGAGAGGTACATCGTATAATCAATCGACCGACTTACGGGGGGAACCTTCCTGGAGGCGCCGGTGTGGGACCTGGGCCTCCGGGATACGGCGTAGTCAAGTGGGGTATAGCTGTGGGGTCAGTGACTTCTGGGAGGTAGCTGCGCCACCAGATCTTCCACCACTCCCCAGAGGCCCCTGTGGCCGTCCTGCCGGTGCCGCGCTTCTGCAGCCGGGACGCGCTCGAATCCGCCCCGACCGCAGACACGCACAGCAGCGCCAGGACGAGCCATGCCTGAAAAACGAAAGGTGAAACAACATAAGCCTATGGTTCCCTTCAATTGGAATGTAACAACGAGGCCAGTGTTTGTTTGTTTGTTTATGAGGTGAAGAGAGGTTGTCCATGCTCAGCAAGCCTGTAGTGCAAAGCAGCATACGTGAGGTCATGATAGTTCACAAGGAGAGGACGTACAGTAATGAACGTCCCGTGGCTGGACGGATGAATAAGAATGGGAAAGGAGGTAACCACGGATTGAAATACGGCAATCGTGGAAAAAGCAGGACAGCCACACTACTCTATTGTCAGTGAAGCGGGCACGATCTCTTGATGGCACGGCGTGGCCATGAGTGTGGCATGGCCTCGTCAGGCACCTCGTACGTGCCTTTTGCCGTGCCTCCCAAGACAAAATTGTCGCACACACACACAAAAAAAAGGAAGAAGAAGAAGAATATAAATTTCCCCGCGACTTGCTACGAGGCCGCTTTCTGACGAGCAGTGCACATGCTCCCTCTCCTTAACACTCTTCCCTACGCTATTTCTATCACACACACGCGCGTACAGGGAACGAGACAGGCGGTATCTAGTGCGGTATCTAGCGGCATATAGATGTATATGAACCAAGCTCACGCTCGTGCACAAAGAGCCAAACAACGCCGAATGCCCTCCAACTAATGAGACAACTGGCGCTTAATGTCCTATAAGAGCATTACCGAATTTTGAAGTTGTTCTTTCGAGCCACTGCTTTGTATGTTACACGCTAGTCCACATTTATCGAAATGGAGGCGCTGCTGGTTTACTTTTTATTTCGCATAATTTGCTCAGAATATTGTTACAGTGACAACCTAGGTCTCTGTTTTAGACGAGCAACGGCTGCATGTACGGCCGAGGGATTATAATGACAATTCACACGAGCGCGGGAACGCCTCGTGGTGCTCAGTTAATTTGGCAGACGACAATTACGTATTCGCCTTGTGAAACGTCATTATACGAACTTGCTCTCAGAGTACATAAGCAGGGCCCACCACGAAATTAGCTGCCGACCCTCATCGGCATCTGTTCGCGTTTTTCTTTCTTTCTTTCTCTCTCTCTCTCTCTCTTTCTCTGCCCCTCGAACTGTCCCTTCCAGACTGGTATGCGCTCTGCAGACTTGGATCTCGAAATCGAGCCTAATTTGGTTCACGCAAGCGGTGCAAGCGCTGAGAAGGGCCGGCATCGCGCCGAGCCGCATCTGCGGTAATTACGCTCTTGGGGTTGTAAGAATGAATGGTGGGCATCGCGAGACGCGGGACTTAGATAAACTATTAAGGGGTGGAATGCAGCGCAGTGGAAGCACCGTAGGTGAGCATCTACCAAGCGGTAATTGCAAACGAACAGCATTTATGTTTACTGGCAGCCCCATTGGTGGCGTACCGTTGCTTCCGGAAAAGTACGGGCAGAGCGGTCGCGAGGAGAGTTTGCATCCGGGGCAGGGTAAACGTGAAGTACCCTCCCCCGCTCTCTCTCTCTCTCTCTCTCTCTGTCATTGCCGTCAGCAGCTCTCTAAACAAACAAAAGAAAACGCTCATTCGCACTGCCGAGATCGTAAATTGAAAATCCTGCCAGGCCCTGCCGTTGGGCGCCCTCTCTGGCGAGGGCACCGGGGGCGGCTGCCCCTCTCGCCCCCCCCCCCACATCGCTACGGCTCTGAGTATGGATATGCGTGGCACTATGCAACAGCCTGCCAGCTTAGCGCAAAAGTGGGAATA
The DNA here is from genome assembly GCF_037126465.1 of Ornithodoros turicata. Classification (NCBI taxonomy): domain Eukaryota; kingdom Metazoa; phylum Arthropoda; class Arachnida; order Ixodida; family Argasidae; genus Ornithodoros; species Ornithodoros turicata. Next base: position 35,268,220 of record NC_088209.1, read on the forward strand.
TAGTGCATCTCAATAACACACACTGTTACTTGGTACATTCGGTCTACAGGGGAAGAAGAGCGCGCACGAGAACAACTACGGAGAGGAAGTGGACGGAGAAGCGCTTGTCTTGTCTTGTCGACTTCATCTTCGTAGTTGTCCTCCTCTGCGCTCTTTATTCCTTATTGTATAGCGGATCTGCTTAACCTTCTCTGGCCTGATTATTAAGGATGTGTGCAAGAGAGGCTGTGGTGAATGAACCCGTTCACCTCACGGTAAGCTGGCCTACATCATCCATCACAATGTCAGTGATGTAGAGGTACAGAAGGGGTGGCTTTATGAGCGTCCACCGACGTCGACAGCCTTGTAGGTCCGTCTGCAGCAGTTGTGGAGAGAGAAGAGAGAATGGTTTCGTTTCCTTTATTCGACTCGCGCGACCCGCGAGTCGGAGTCGTGATGACGTATGAGAGTCATCGTACGTCATCAGCTCCAGCGACTCACATCGAGAGAAGAGGGTCGCTGGGAGTCGACTCTCGAGCACCTCAAGTGTTGAACTAATGGAACATACTGTGTCTTTACTTTGCTCGTCCTAACCACTCTGTTGTCGTCGTCTGATCTGCTGTAACTTCACGTAGTCTATAGTCCTAGTTTCATCCTCGAATTTTAGAACGAGAGTCACTGGATGACGTCACTATATGACGCACTGTGTGACGGCATATGTGACGTCACTGTGGGGATACTATGACGTCACGTGCGACATTTTTGCCCACCAAGAGTCGGCTCTCGAGTTTCTCGAGTCCAATAAACTAATGCAGCCAATGGCACCGTAACCTCGGCGCACGCGGACGCTCGAAGATCTACGGAACATGTCCGTATAAAGCAGCCGCATCCAAACGCATTTTGCCGAATGCCCAAATTCCTTAACGTTACTGCACATCATTTATCGTGCGGAACCATAACGCATGATTGGCCCCGAACTGGCTCAGCAAACACTTCGAGGTACTCCGTACATCACTGTTACATGTCTGAGATGCGAACACATAGTGGTACATACGGTAGCGCGGGTGAACCAAGTGGAAGAATAAATTTCATGCAACGGCAAGTTATTTCATTTCGGTTGCGCGATAATTCGTCGTGGCTGGCTCTACGTATTAAAACCTCTCGGTTTTACATCAACCGGACATCATACGCGACATGAACCGGAGACAAGCGACGGAATCACGAAACGTCTCTATATGAAAGTGCCAGGTGGCATCTTCTCCTTCACGTCCGATAGTGTTGCAAAACTTGTGTACGTGCATGGAAAGATATGCAACACCGAATTTGTTCATTGAATAGAATGTCGTTGAATTAGCAGGAAGAGAGAAGTTTATTCCTATTGATCCGACGAAGTGCAAGACAGGCGTTCTGGGAGATCACTGTTGTCCTCGCAGGTTGTCCTTGAGGACAATCCTAGCTACCCAGCATGCTCAAAGTCAAAGGTCACGGCAGGCGTCTGTGGGTACGGATGAATGCATAAATAACTGGAGATTTACGTGGCAGATACGGGGTCGAGGTGTTCGCATCATGTGTAACGTTAGCAATATGTAACTTTAGCACGGAGAATCAGCTGATCCTGGCTACCATTGTGCAGCTCAGTAGTGTGAAGGCTTTAAAATGCAGCGAAAGCTCGCTGCGATATTTGGCATCATACCTTGCGCCCTATATTGAAAGCGCCCACGCGTGGGCGACGAAAGTGTGGACGACACGGCAACAGCTCAATTCATGCATCCATTCCACGCCCACGTTCGAGCCTTTTTTTCATTATGTAGTCCACCCACCAACTGCCGTGCGTTTGTGCAATTTGTTCTGCCTTACACGTTGTACAAATTCTTCTCTGCGGGAGGAACTCCGTTTGCCACAATTCAACATTCCCCGATTGCGTCACGCCGTACAACGCGTTCAGTTAGGTTTCCAGCTGTTTGGTAAGGCGTTTCGTTTCTAAGGCAAAAGGATAAAGCTATCCTACACGTGATGTTCTTGCATTGCTCGTTATTCTTCAACGTGCTGGTCCTCTAGCATCGTTTGAATTATTGAAAAGGAACGAGTAGTTCTTTAGCACGTTTATTGTACATTATGCATTCGTATGTCCGGGCATACTTCCTTATATTCTGCTGCGTGAACGGTATTACGTTTTTCACTCTCTCCCCCTACACCCTAAGGGAAAAAAAGGAGTCAGATGGGGAGTGATTGCAGCTTCTATAGTCCCATATAGTGCAGTTTTATATCGCTGGATATATCACGGTTGACGCTTTGATTCAAAGTATTTTCGTGCATGCCCACGAGTTATGTACCTGAGTCTCTTAGAACAGAGCGTGAAATGCCACTCTGTGACATTGATTGACTCCCGAAAGGGACTATTTTTTGTGGCAATGCATTGAGTCCCCAAAAGGAGTAAAATTACTCTGTTTTTAGAGTGTAGTCCACGTGTGAAATCATCTTGTACATAATTTTTCACCCATTGTGCGCTGTAGTCTTCGCCGTAGGTTGTTTTGGTATACATGTATGTGTTTGCATGTGGCATGTATGAATGTTTTGTGCAGTAAACAGTTTTGTGCAGTACAAACATTCATGTATTAAAGTCAAAAAATTCGTTCGTAGCTCATTGCCAAGACTTTTGCCTGCAAAAACAACAACGGACATATAAGTTGTATCCGCAGCAACATTTTTGCGAGTTGAGGAGTTGTAAGAAACAACTCTGATTCGAGAAGGGACGTGTCTCAGGACGGGCGCCGCCAGCTGTGATTTGTGTACGATACGGTGCGGTACGGCATGTATATACGGTTCGCTCTGCCTTTGGCAAAGAACGTAGGTCCCTCGTCCAAAAACTTCTTTTCAAACGTGCTTTGCTCAAAACGTAAGCGGATTCGCGTTTGCGGAATGTACTCTGTGGTACCTGCTCTGTACGCCATTTGCATGCGTAACACAAAGCCAATGTTCATGGAATTAGTTTATCTTCCGCACCTGGTCGGTAACTTCTCTCCGTGATATGAAATGCGAAGACCTGTAGCGTTTGAAGTGTGTGTGTGTGTGTCGGGGGGCGGGGGGGGGGAGCGTTTACTGCGGCTTCAACGTCTTCGCACTCAAGTGATGCCACGTGACTTAGGCTTCGGTGGCGTGTTTGAACCGGTGGCGTGGAGAAGGCGCACGCGACGGTTCGAAGTAAGTGATGCACTGCACACGGGCTCGCTCATCGGCCTCTTCATTTGGACGCTGCCGCTTTGGCCTTCTTCATTTTGACTTGCTATTCATAATTGTTTTTCCCGAGAAACCAGAGGCATTACCTCTCCTTGCTTGGTTGCTTCTCCTGTGTACACTACGACAGTGCAGTGAAAGCACGCTTTACAGGAGACAACCACAGACGGACGGACACACGCCCTCTGTGACGTCACTTCCTATTTATATAGAATGTATTCTAAATTAAAAATACACCCCAGCTTTTTTTTTAGTTCCGTGTTAGCGCCGCGAAGCACGTGTGGCTATGAGCGACGCACAGACGGGGACAGATGGAGAGAGGACAGCAGGAAGAAGTGGGGGAACAGGGTGTTAGTATGCGTCCTGGGCCGACTTCAGGGGGAACTGGGCCGATATTCGTCCGGACAGTCTTCGGAAAACGCAGGAAAAACCTAAGACGGTACAGTGGTAGGATTCTAACCCAGCACCTCCCAGTCTTCAGCAAAACCTTGGACACCCTAACTATCTGGGGCCTTGTTTGAGGGCGACACATGCTGGACACCCAAAAACCTCGTGCTCGGTACAGTGCAAAAATCCAAAACACAAAAAGAAAGATATATATATATATATATATATATATATATATATATATATATATATATGGCACCGGAAGATATCTATTTTGGGGGGTTCCTATTGTCTTTCACGCGCGTGTCAGCAAACGGCTTGCATTGCAGTTGCAGCATTTATAATCTTCTAAATAGCTGTCCCTAATGAGAGGGAGGTTAACGTCAGACTTTCAGACATTCATGACTTGCATGTTTACAAACTTCATTTTCATTTCAGCATACCTAAAAGGCTCTTAAGTGAGGACATTACATGTGGGAGACGGACCCGGACCCGCACGTACATAGTAATAAAGTACATAGTACATGCCTGATAATGTGCAGTGCAACGTAGTCGTAGTTGCGAGTGACTTATTCGGTCACTTAAACCGTTGATGGTCGGCTACAGACTAACTAGATTCTCCGTCGTCTTCTCGTGGCCCCATCTTCTTTTCCTCTTCCTTCACGAGGCGGATAACCGACGCCCATTCCAGCCACACACGCACATGCCAAATATTTACGGCTGGGGCACTCGGTATAATGAAATGGGCGCAGAAAAAGAAAGATAAGTACGTAGGCTCAAGGAGGTGATAGGTCACGGCCGCGGGAGACTCAACAGGGTTGGTTAAAAGTGCAATGGTCAGAGACGAGGGAATCCGAGCCTGGAGTAGGCGGATCCGCATTTGTGTGACTACCATCTCCATTTTTCTCGGACGCTGTCAGACATATATCGGCACAGTTTCCGTAGAAGTCGGCCCAGGATGCACATTCCCCGTGACGTTGCCCACCTCTGGGAGGCCGACAACGGCGAGCTCCTTCCGCAATACCACCACCACCAATTTCCATGTTTTTCTTTGTACCTTCCTCCGTGTATCCTGAAACACGAATTCTTTCCTTACTGTTTCTCTGTTTTTCCTTTGGTGCTGTTCCACGTCCCCAATTAGCGAACAAACAAATCCATTGTTCCCAGGGAGGTTATTGATTCTTTTATTTTAAGCACAGTTTTCATTTTTGAATCAGTACAATTCGCTTAATTAGGAGGCACGTAATATGTAATTTGAGTTCATCGAACAATCGGAACTTCGACCAGAAATCGCGTACCATTGTTATTCGTATTTAATTGTGTTGGGGATGTTTCGGACATTTATTGTCTTCGAAAATCCGACGCGTTTTCTTCGTATTTTTTGTTCGCTCAACATTGTTTACCTTGGTCTTACCTTTGAATGATTGTATCGATGTGTCTGATTCACTTTCGCGCTGGGGCTAGATTTTGAACTTTTCGCTATCCCGTGGTGGTGGTGGTGATGGTGAAAGGGCTTGTCGTTGTCGGCCTCACGTATGTGGGCAACGTCACGACTGACGCCCAGGGGAAATGTGCGTCCTGGGCCGACTTCTAGGGGAACTGTGCCGACATATGTCTGAAAGCGTCTGAGGAAAACCCAGGAAAAACCCCAGACAGCACAGCCGGCACCGGGATTCGAACCCGGGTACCTCCCAGTCTCGATGTGACATGGCTAGCACGCTAACCACTGAGCCACGGGAGCTGGCTATCCCGTAACGCTTGCTAAACGCTTGTGCTCCCCGGTTGACGGCCAATGCGCGTGACGGAATGAGCGCGCAAATTTTGAAAAATAGCTATAACGATCGCTATGTGCACATCAAGATTGAGCCCCTGGACGCGCTAGTGCTCGCGACGTTATCTGCGCAAGAATTGCCATTGTGTTCAAAAATGAATGGTAAAGAGCGAATCACTCATAAAGCAAATAAACTGACAAATTAATTGCACGGTTTATCACGTGTGTTCACCGTGAGTTTTATGCCCTAATTCATTCAATTGGGCTATTTTCCTAGTTACCGAACCAAAAAAAAAAAAGAAATAGGGAAAAAAGAAAGGACAATCTTAAGCACGTATTCGAAAGATCTCCATTTTCCACCTTCGTGGATGATATTTTTCGCTGCACCGTGGGCAAATCCCACTCCGCTACCCGCCGCCATATCAGACTAGCGTCAGTGGCCAACACTTGTAGAGGGTTTTAGTACATCAGAAGGAACTCTACGAAAACGACACGACAAAGGAGGATATCAAATCGAAGCTTAGAAGTGTGATGTCACCCACTTCAAAGAAACAGGGCGATCGGCTTATCGTGTTTTCTGAACTGCTATCTGATGTAACTAGAACTCCCTGATGTGCTGGGTACCTCCGCTACCCATCACCGATTCCAAAGCAGCGTTAGACCTAATTTGGCTCCGCCTTGCGAACGCGTTATGCACTTCTCATCTCAACTCCCATTTAGACGGTGCCCATCCTACTTTGTGTGGCTGGCCGTATAATTGATCTATGTGCCTTTCACGTCTGAATATGGGATGTGGAGCTATCGTGGAGGAAACACATTAAGCTCCTAAAGAACGAGGCTCGTCAATGGACTGCATCCGAGCGCCAACTGGCTGCCCATATTCGACATTAACAATGAGCGCATTCGTCGATTTCGTTGTCAGGGGTAAGTACATGATAGCGAGCAGCTTTGCGCTGATCATACGTGAGAGGCGCGTGCGTGGGTGTCTGTCGTAGCGGCTCGGTCTTATCCTATATACAGAACTCCACGAGGCAGACACCAAGCTGGTGTCCTTCGAGCCATTCCCAGGAGTCTCGCTCATTTATTCCGATGGCAATGACAACACGATGACGACCCAGGCAGGACAACATCTTGGCTCAATATTGGTTGAATATTGGCTAATACTGGGCCAATACTGTGCCAAGATGTTACACGTTGCGAACATTCGCGCACAACAAGGTGGAGAAAGCGACTTCCGTTCGCAGCTTCAGCTATTAAAAACTATCACACGCATGCAAATAAGCCCGGAATTGTGAAACGTGTAATGCGGGTTTGTGAGTTAAAGACACCACATATCTTGGAAAGATAGGATTACTTTCATGCGGAAACAAACGTGGCCTCCCGTTGCCGTCGAGCAAGTCCCGTTTGCCTTCGTAGTAATGATATGCCAAGCGCATGCACAAGGTTTCATTGTACATCGTGTATCGTTATAATGCGTGCTAGTTACTAAGCGTTGTTTTAGTAAAATCCAGGCTTTCGTGCGAGAAGTAATTTGCTGCTGTTCACCACATATAGGGCGGAGAAAAACGTCCGAGTCACGCGAGAAGCATTCCTCAACGCAGTAGACACACGTGCACGGATGACTGTGCGCGCACGCAGACGTGTGGGATGATGGTGATGATGTAATGGGCCATTTGGCTGTGTATGCAGTTTCCCCGTTAATAGGCCCCAAATTTTTGTCAAATTGATGAAAACGTGGTGAAGATTTATGGAACAGCTACAACTTGGCCGTTTACCGGTACCGGTATAGGATCGATATGTTGCAAAATGCTGTCTAACGTCGCGGAAAATTGCCCCCGATGGCCTCTCTCGTCATTTTCAGGTGCATGTGTTACGAGGTAGGTGCTGACGTCATAAGGCGCGATGCTACTGCCATCGACGCAAGTGCAAGTAATTACAAGATTTTCGTGATTACACTGAAGACAAATACTGACGTGTACTAACTGCTTCTAGTGGATACGCAGTATCAATGTACTTGGAAAGTATGCGTGAAAATTAAGCGTGGAACTAAAATTCACCATCACCACTTACACCACAAAGCGCGTCTTGAATTGAATTGTGACAGGAACAAAAACCAAGCTTTCGATTCACATACTATGGTGAACTTCACGTATTGCAGATATGTCAAGCTGGAAGCTATTCAACAAGAACTCAAATGAAAGAGTCAGTACCTGAAAAATCGAAACGTACGACGTCTTTGGCATTGACTCCATCGTCGAGGTAAAAAGACAGCTTCTATTCAATCCGATCGACACAGGTTGTCACGGCGGCTGTGATAAGTGGCGTTCGCCATCGATTTTACTCTTCGTGGCTAGAAATTACGAAGGATGACATATTAATATTCCTCATTATGAATAACACTCGTCACTTGTGATGCTTTTCTTTCGCGGTCAAAGGATGGCTTTCCCCCGACGGCTGCTGCTTTTGATCACATACCGTTAATTAGCTTTAATCGTTAGGTATTATTAGTTAATCGCACGATAAGGCTTAAGTTATAGTGGGGATATCCGATGCGATTCATCTAAACCACGTTGCCTTACGCCGCTATTTAACATTTGCATAATGTACTTCAGGGAATCGTCGGCACCGTTTCGCTGTGCTCTTGGACGAGTAGTTTTAGCCGTGGTTGAGTAAATTACTTTGATTTCGTAATGCATTACCACTATACTCACTGCCATTTTGTAGAGCAATGTATTACGTTACTTATTACTTTTTCACGCTTACTAATGTATTACTAATGCCATTACTTTCACCGCAACCGGTATCATTACTGCAACCCGTATCTCTCTCAACGACACGTCCTCCAAGGCCACTTGCGACAACTTGGTTACCCCAACGTCTCTTTGGCCACTCTGTTTGGCCCAGTCCTCCACAACCAGGGGGCGGTTACGACTGCGCTCCTGAGTTTCCTTGATACCCCAGGCCTCTCGCCCACCTTCTAAGGACCCCTTTTGTTTGTTTGTTTGTTTGTTTGTTTGTTTGTTTGTTTGTTTGTTTGTTTGTTTGTTTGTTTGTTTGTTTGTTTGTTTGTTTGTTTGTTTGTTTGTTTGTTTGTGTGTGTGGTTTTTCTTCTTTTTTTAAGGATTTAAGGAATAGTAAGTCGGCCTACGTCTGACTAACCCTTTCTCCCATTATACTTTCATGAAGTAATGGCATTACATTTGCCCAGAAGTCTCTGACACTGTCCTACATGCGGTGGTTGATGCGCGCACTGTACAGAGGCGTGATTAGTTTCTTCCGTGCTAGCGCCGCGAAGCAACTGTGGCTATGAGCGGCGTACAGATGTGGACAGATGGAGAGAGGACAGCAAGGAAGGAGTAGGGGACAGGTGGGGTTAGTATGCGTCCTGGGCCGACTTCAGGGGGAACTGTGCCGACATTCGTCCGGAACGTCTACCGATAAACCCAGGAAAAACCTCAGACAGCACAGCCGATGCCGGGGTTCGAACCCGCGTCACCTCCTAGTCCCGGAGTGGGAGGAGATCATCCTGACCAGTAATCACGCGAGCTGGTATAGTCTCTTACTTCGTTGCACATTAGCGGCTATAGTAACTATAATTTCTACAAGATCGCAACTTGCGAATGATTGCGTCGACAGGTGAGAGCAGTATGTGCATCCTAAAGGAGTCACCGCGGCGTAGATTAATTGCAGCGTAGATCTGGAGTAGCTTGTCCCGCGGTGAGCGGGCTCACGTCTCCATTTTTTTTTTCTGCTCCCGTCATCATCATTATCATGCAGCGTAAAAGAAGATTGTGTTCAAAGACTCCACTTCTACTCTGTCTTCCTTCTGGTGGGACTTTCCTTTTTTTTTTTTGGCAATTTTTCTTACCTGAGTGCGGGACTGTGCCTGAGGTTTCAACCCAAGTAATAAGTAATGTCGTAACGCATTACCCTGCCGACGAAACTGCCCGATCATAATCACAAAATAAGGTTGTTGTTGGTGGTGTTGTTGTACCCGAGCAAAAAGTATAATGACGGTACATTACTTATCACTCCTCTATAGAAAGTGGAATGCATTAGCATTACTTATGACCGGGATGTAATGCATTACCTCGTAATTACCCCCTCTCTCCGGTTTTTAGACAGTGGCCATGCGCTGGGCCCCATGGGATCCTATACGCTCGTCGGCTCTTGCTTGGGAACGGCCCTTCCTCGAGTAAAACTTCCATGCATAACGTACTCCGGGGCTTATTACTACTTCGTGATTGGTTTATATGCCATGAATAATGTACGCGTAGCACACTCGTGTTGATGCGTTCAGGAAATGTTGCGCTTTCTCTGGTATACTCCAGCAATCTTGTCGTTTTTTTTGTTCTTTTTTTTTTTTTTTTTGCTTTTGCGTTAGTGTTTTGCATCGAACACGAAAAAAAGTGTCTCAAATTCGCTTTATTCGTGCCGTACTTCGTTTGGGTACAAGACGCTAACTCTCTGTAGTTTTGACGTCGCAACTAGACATTCAAACGCTGAAGTATCTGATATCTCCGATTTCTCCAAACAGTACAGAGCCTCACAAAAAAAAAAAGAAAGAAAAAAGGAAGAGAACAAAATATTGTAACCAGTTTTAAATATTGCAAAGTATGGCTCCGTACTTCGCCACTTGACTTCAGACGATTTGTTCGCAGACTAGCAGGTCCTACAAACCATCCATCTCTTGACCATCTCTGCGTAACCATTTTACATATCGCACCCCCCCCCCCCCAAAAAAAAAAACTAAATTGTATCGCGCACGTGCTCACACAGATTTCGTACAACCGCAGATGCTCTGTATGTGTGGTTAAGGACTCTCCTGGGGTCATGGCATTAGAACAAGAAGTGAAGACGTCCACGAAACATCAGCATTGTTCTCTGCAATGCGGAAGGCTCTAAAACATGGATAAGGAGCTGATCACATGCAAAGCCGTTTGCGTATTAAGGTCGTACTGTGCGTTCCATTTCTGCGTTAGATTAACGTTCCCTCATATAGAAGTCTTAAGAGTCTCGGATATCTGAGCGACCGTGCACTACCTGGGGCTCCTCTACTTGCATGCAGTCGGGAGCGCCTAATTGGCATACGTGGGTGGGTTAGTGGATTGAATGGCGTTCGGCACCCTGCTATGAATCATTTAGCGCATATTCCATGAACTGACCGCTTTAAACCGAAACCACTTTATCCGAAACGTGGCACTATCCGAACGTTACCGAGGTGTGCCCCTGAAAACACACTGAGATCAACTACAACAACATCAATTCTATATTTTGACGAGGAAGCGGGATCAAGTACCTTACACGTCCAGTCGCTTTCAGACATTTCAGTTCTGCATTGCACACATTGCACACAGCATTTGCAACAGCAGATGCCTGACTCGCAGTGTATTCTGGGTTGCAGAGAGTTTGTGGTACGTATCACGATGACTTGCAACTGTTAGCTGTTCTGAGCTGTTAGCTCAGTGACACAGTGACAGTGTGTTATGCGCCAATTTTAGAAGTCATCGACATCGGACCGTTCAGCACAGACCTTGCTGTAATCCAGCACACTAGCTCCGGGCTCTTGATCGCTTACGACTTTTCTAATAATCACAGGCCTATACTGGACGAACTCGGAGCCTTTGCCCTGCTGGTGGTGACGGCAAGGGCTTGCCGTTGTCCTCACGCATGTGGGCAACGTCACGACTGACGCCCTGGGGAAATGTGCGTCCTGGGCCGACTTCTAGGGGAATTGTGCCGACATATGTCTGAAAGCGTTTGAGGAAAACCCAGGAAAAACCCCAGACAGCACAGCCGGCCCCGGGATTCGAACCCGGGTACCTCCCAGTCTCGACGTGACATGGCTAGCACGCTAACCACTGAGCCACGGGAGCTGGTCCTTTGCCCTGCTACGTTCGCGTGCATGTTGCGCTAACTCATCCAATCATAACAACTCACATAAACAGCTGTACATTCCCGCAGCCCAAGCAAGGAAACACCCCGTGACATTAATTAATTAATTATTGTTGTTGTTGCTGCTGCAACGTTCAAGGTGAAAAGTCAAACGGCGAATTATACTGCCCGCTTTTAGCGCCGAAGCGAATGGCGTTCCTTCTATGCCTTCGCTTTTCACGTATTTAAACCACGCACTATTATTCGACTGTCATTTGTTAGACAAACGAATAGACGACATCCATACGTCAACAATACCGCACACATCACTAAAGCGGTTTCGCCCCCACTCTCGCTTCATCTTCTGAATCCATTCGAAGCGCGACACCCGACTAAATATAGCCGTATACTTGGAGAACGTCACGACACCGTCTGTGCAGGAGTCAAGCGGCCCTTTTGTCTGCAACGACCGCACCACAACCGTGTCGTGGATCTCTTTCTTGGTCGCATCACTGGGAGGCAGCAAACGAGTTTTCGAAGCGGACAGACGTTTCGCTAGCTCTTCCGGCCTTGGGTGACCTCGTTCCCCGAGATCCGCGGGATGAACGCCGCCGAATTTCCGGACAGGTTTTGGCGGCAAAGCAGCAACGAGAGAAAACTGTCGAAAGTGAGAGCCCCCCCTCCTCTTCACCTTTCTTCTAAGAAGAATGGCCTCACCGCTATGTCAACTTTCTTTACCTGCTGTGAGGCGATGCCAGATATAGAAACGCTATAAGAGAGGTGTCTGTTCGCCGAGAGTAGCGTTCTGGTTTCAGACACCTGATTGTCAATCCGGATTATTTGTATAAACTTGAGCGGTCGGCCATGCTTGAAGGGATCTCTTATGTGTGCTCTGTATTAAGCCAGTTCTGTACCAGGTTGTGGGAAAGATAGGTGTCTCTATGCTTAGTCGTGATCTCTCACTTGTTTATTGACTACAGTTTAAGAAGAAGAAAAAAAATAGAGAAAATAATTGGGGAACGGCTACAGCTTCTATAGTCCCCCAGAAGTTTAATTCCTTTTTTAAGTCCGTCGACCTTGAAATTTTTCTCTCCGGCACTGCAAATAGTCTCTCAACTTGGCATAAAGCGCCGTGTACTGGGCCCAGAAAGGGAATAACAGTTGTGGCGACGTATCTAGTAAAAAAAAATAGAAAGAGAGAGCTAGAGAGACTAAAATTACTTTCCTAAGGGAAGAGCGGCTCAGGACGAGAGCTTCGACAGACAGTGTCGTCTGGTCGCCGTCCTCACCACTGATATGGTATATTCAAATGGCCAGGAAATGACGTGTCAAGGGGTTCACGGGCATTGCAGGTCAGTAGCATGGGTGGATGGGAAAAATTCAAATATCTTTTACGACAGAGGTGGACAACCATGCGTCTGTGAGGCGCAGAGTGTGCGGTGCAGCCTCTTTATGCACTAACGTTAATGCGGCTCCAAGAGAAGTACGGCTGGCACGTGAACAGATGAGATAGAGTCCTTATACAATCGTCCTGCTTCACACGGATAAAGTGCTTCAAGTGTAGTGGCCTCCTCTGTAGTGCCTCTTCTGTAGTGGCATCCTCCATAGCCTCCTGAAATGAGGCTATGGAGGATGACTCGCTTGAACCCAAGTCCACGGCCTGAGGAGTGAATTACTGCGGGCGTAGCACGCGTACTTTCAAGTGCATTGGTAAGCAGTCGAATTATCAGTGTTTTAGTCCCCCAGTCGTAGTGTGGCATGCAGACCAAGTATCAGTATGGCGACGCTAAGAGGTCTCACAAAGTGCGGGAGAGTTACGTAAGGGTAACTTCTTTGGATAACTTTTTCTTTAATCAGCAGGCGGTCCAGCAATCTCTGCTTCCTTTTCTTCACTACGCATTATATTTTGAGGGATCTACGCGATAGGGATCTCATATGGTAAAACTTCTAGAAGCACACTCACGGAAGGAGCGGTTCTGTGGTTCTCGATATACCAGGACCACCACACTGCGGTCACGACTTCGCCGACAGAACTATGAGTGCCTCGCGTCACTCGCGTACCATGTACAGGTTGGGACAAAAGTTTATGGAACACGCGAGCAACGTACTTTTTCTTCGGTGCGACACCCTAGCGGCTGCCGGAAGCGGGTGAGTTCACTGTTTCGGAGGGGTGGAAAGGTTCGCTGCTAGCGACACGCAGTGGTAGTTCCGGTGTCGCCTGGGTGTGCCTGGGAGGGAAGCTACCGCTGTGTGTCGCTGACAGTGCACCCTTCCACCCCTCCGAAACAGTGAACTTACCCGCTTCCGGCGCTTGCTAGGGTGTCGCACCGAAGAAAAAGTACGCCGCTCGCATGTTCCATAAACGTTTGTCCCAACGTGTACCTAACTACACCTGTACCGTGATTTGTACACTGTAGTGAAAGTGGCGATTAGAGAATACCTTCAAACACATTCAACACTTTCTACGTAGTCCGCATTTCCACATTTACTGAACGTATGTCGCTTGCTTATAGCATTGATTTGTGAGGATGCTCGATATGGCCCCAATCGGTGACAGCTAATAGCATGTAGCGTAATATTTTTTTAAATATTGCAGCAGACATATGGCGAATTCGCGTGGTCATTTCCTGGCAGCTTTCTTTGCCAGATTCTGAGCAGTAGCGTTCTCTTCGTCAAAACATAGCAATCTGTTAGGTTGAGCTGGGTTAGGTTAGGTTTGTGTTCTCGTGGCGCAGGGCGGCAGGTTGCCCAATTATATCCGGTGTCGTCACATCCGCACCGCGGGGGCCCGCACGTCGAAGTTAACACGAATTAGCAGACGACGGAACCGGGAAACTAGTGACCGCGACGCCCCTAGCGTGATCCAAGCGACTAAGACCGCTAGTTTCTGGGCACCTAAGTTCGGGTGTCAACAGTCACGTGACCTGGCGCGGGCGCTAAGCTAGAAATTTCCTAGCGCTAGGCCCTGTTGCCACATTTTGACCAAGCGAATTCGCCCATAGGAAGCGGTTGATAGCTCTTTGAGTGGCTGCCACTTCACTGCCAGAAAGACGCAGCAAGAAGACACCGTGCAGAAACATCGTGCAGAATACGCGCGCCCAGCACGTGTGCACGGCATACGAAAGTAACAATGGCACATACTGTTCTCATTGAGTTGCGACACAAAGCTGCTGCTGCTGCAGCACACACGTTGTAACAGCGGTACGAAATTGTGAAGGTCACTGTACTCTCCAACGGAGACACGAAACGCGCACCAATAGACGGGGAATCAAAGCGAATTTGAAAATATTAGCGCATGGTTTCGGCAACTCCATCATGTTTGATGTGAAAATGATCCGGATGTTGCCAAACCGCTCAGCAACATCATATACTAAACAATCGACACGAGTTAAGTGAAAGAAGAATGAATCTAATTACGTAATCTTCTTTCTGTAGTGTCGTGCGCTTAAAGAATTAACTCCGACCTTTTCCTGTTCCGTGACGCAATAGTATTGTCTGTGGCGATAATTTGCGAGGCCTCTCGAACACGTAGTGAAAATCAGGACCGAACAAGCGTGATGGAAAAGGGCAGGCGACTTCACCCAGGAAGCGCAAATCTGACCCTCGTGTCCTCGTGTCGGTAGCTTTCGCGTTGTGGTTCCTACATGGACGTCGAAATCGCGTGTTTGCTGACCATCTGCGGCTATGGGTGCCACGCTGCTGACGGCGATTCGTCTCCATAGGGGTCGACCTATAGAGGGAGACACCGTGTGGATAACACGCCGGCCGATGTTCGGAGTTGATTGTTCTTTTCCGTAATTCTTGCGTATATTCACCGGAAGATCGCTTGTGCCGCGATGGTACGATACTGTTCGGTTCCCCAGTGCTACACCTACTGCACTGAACGCGGAAGAAACGTGTAAAAGCAGACGACGCGAGGAAGGTATTCACACTACGGTAGTTCATCGTTTCTCCGCAGCGCGCCGACACTGTTCGATATCGGAGCGGATATGGCCTTCGAAACACGCTTGTCCATTGGCGGGCTCTTAATAGTGAGTGTCGTGACAGACTTGTAGCCGCGTTAGGCCGGGTTGACAATCGACCCTTCGGAGTGCAGAAGGTGCTGGGCCCATGGTCACCGAGCACTCAACTGCCAGCTTTGCGAGCCGTTACACAGTTTTTAAGGGACACCAAGCTGTTAGACGGGCTATGACCCTGTCTGTGGCGTTCGTCGCCGCTTCGCGACATCTCCAGTGGGTGTGGGTGGATGTGTCTGGCATTCCTTTCCTTAGGTGATCTGGGGTAGCCGGCCCTCGTGATGAGGGCTACAATCCTCTTTTTTTTTTTCAATCATCATCATCATCAATAGTGAGTTTTAGCGCATCGTACGCTATCGCCTTTGCGTACGTAAGGAATAGCGCTGGTGGTTCTGCGCACGCGCAAAAACATAGAGAGCTTCGCGCAGTGCGCAGAACCATCACGCTATTCCTTACGTACGCAAAGGCGATAGCGCACGATGCACGAAAACTCTCTAATGACTACGTCACGCGATAAATGAGAGAATGAAAGAAGGAAGTCACTGAAAAGGTTAGCCAGCTGTAGGATTCGAACCCACACCTTCAGGATTGCTACTACGTCACACCTTTTAAGCGGCAAGGCTTCGTTTATCATCTGGGCGGCCTTGCTCATTCCTGTTGGTAACCGCAAGCACGTGAACTCACTGGCTGAACTAACCTGTTAACCTTGGTTAATTATCATTGACGTAGATGTTGTATAAACAAGGAGCGCTCTTCAAACAAATGGCTCGCACGAGCCATACACTTCGCGTCAGGGGCAGTAAAGTGACCATGACAGATTTTTTTTTTTTTTTGTGCTGACGTCACTGTAATTAAACCATCATCGTCATAGAATCCCTTGTCTCAGCCCTAAACCTGTCAGTATTGCAGGTTCGATAAGCAAATACAGTGAACCCTTGTTAATATGACCACCACCGTTCCCGCAGATTTTGGTCATAAAGCGAATTGTCATACTAACGAGAAACGCACAATCCGCTGACCTCAGAGACCGCTTCGGTGCACAACAGCAGCAGCAGCAGCACAGTGTGACCTGGTCTCGTGGTCACTGCTGTTTTAAGCACTACAGTGCTTTGGCAGTCCGAAAAGCGCTATGAGTAATTCCGAGGTCAACATCAGGAGTCATCCCAAAACCTTGGCGCCCTACTTCAACACGTGTCACCCTCTGCATGATGTATGTGTGTAGCCTCTCCCTGGACCTACTCTGCGGGTCACGTGACGTGGTCATAAAAACGAGAAGCTAATACCTGTGCTTGACCCTACTTGTGACAAAAATGTCAGTCATAGTCGGCTAAGCGGATTGTCATATACTAACGAGATGGATTTACATGGCGGCGGAACGGTTCCCAAGAAAAACGTTCATAAAGTGAGTATGTCATATTATCGGGGGTCATATTAACGAGGGTTTCACCGTATACGTCGGTCCAAGCGAAGAGACACTTCGCCATTTTTTTTTTCTTTATCACATCACATAACATCACATCACATCCAAGCGAAGAGAACCTTTCCCACGACTCGGGGAAAGGGGACTCCTCCCCTTTCGCTATTGCCCCCCGCCCTTTTTTCCATGTGACATTTAAAGGAAGCTTCGTTCACGCAAGTAGCAACGCTCTGACTCACACAGTTGACCATTGTATGGTTCCTACAGAGATTTGTAGTGAGTAATTCCATCTACTGTTCGCGATTTCATCCCCAGACACTCGTATATGGGGTTCTGCAATGGCAGTTTCGCAGTTCTGTATTGCAGTTGAAAGTCACCAGTATGGATTTTAAAGAAATGCTTCCGCGCGAGGAAAATGATGCTCTTGGGGGGTTCGTGCTTTGATTGCATTGAGGTGCATTTGCATCTTTCTCTTTTTGTCGGCTGGTATCTCTTTCGCGAAATATTCGCAACGCAGTTTTTCCGGTGCACAGGCAAAGGAATTCTTGCTCTGTTGCCGTTTTGTCATTTATATAGATGGGTTCTCATGCTCTACTGACATGATGCGTGTCCGCGAGATAGTTTTGTACGGTGTAGTTCCTGCATGTGATATGAAAGCGTGGATGAAGGCCGCTGTTTTATGCATGCAGATTGCGTCTGTGCATCAGCGTCTGAGTACAGCTCGCACGCGCGGCGTTAGTGCCGAGACTATATAGTTGCATAGACGAAGTGAACGAACAAGGCATAACTATACACACGTCTCGAAATTGTCTCGGATGTTTTAGTTTTTTTCTCTCATAGTCTCGAAAATCAGCGCAGGAGAGAACACATCAGTGAGAGCATTAAGCTTTTCCCTCACCGCTTCTCCGAAAGCGATGGGATTTCGCGGTTATGCTGTGGTTTGTCTCAACTTTTTACTGTTCTTCGAGGTTTGCTAATGACTTTATTTTGTGTCCCTCCGCTTCTCTCTCTCTCTCTCTGCTCTACAGGAATACGAGCACGAGCAATTATGTTGTTGTTTGTAACTGTAAGTCATGAAAGGTTCGCCCCTTTGTAAACCCATAATTCATTATATATATCACGTCACACACTCACAAATTGGTCGTTGTATGTAAGTCGTATAAGAGGCTGCCCTGGTAAAGTTTCTGCACCAGCGATGTGTAAGAGTGAGTGGCGTTTCGGCGCCGCAGCGAAGGCTGCTCAAGAGGCATCTCTGAAGGACGTGGGGCCCTCATGGGGCCCTATCACCTTAAACGTGACTGTGCCTGAAGGGATCTGCCCCCCCCCCCCCCGCCGTCTGATATTAATTGCCCACAGGAATCTTGCATTGCAGGAGCCGATGAAGATGAACTTTGAATGTACATAAAGGGGCTGGAATCATGAGGCAGGTTCCCTCGTAACAGTTCCGAAAATGCGTTTTCGATTTATGTAAACAAGGTACGGACCCCAACAACACCGAATATCCTCGGGATGTACGAATAATGTCCTAACGGATTCGTACGTCCGATGGATATCAGAGGGGTATCCATCGGACGTACGAATCCGCGCGGACATTTTTTGTACATCCAGATGGTATTCGGTGTTGTTGGGGAAGTGTTATTCCGCATTAAAGTGTGTTTCGATGTTCATAATTATTTAACGTCTCGCTACACGTCGCTTTAGACGCGGGTGACGTAACAGGCCGGTGACCCTGTAGCAGCAGTAAATTGTTTACGCTAATGTGTGCACTACTTCCTGGCCTTTAGTAGCGTCGAGCAATATTATTACACCACGCTTACGGGACATGTTAGCATTAAAGGCGTGCAATAATTGAAGCTCTATTACAAACTATATGCCGTATTCAACATACTCACACACTACAACAACAACAGATAAATTAATTATGATGACTGGGGAAATTCGACACATGAGGTTCATGCCGTCCACTACCCCAAGGCACGATGGACGGAATGAGATATGACAACGTGACGATGCGACATACTACATGGCGTACATTATGAATATGCATGTTATATGATCGCTCAGTATTTATGTATGCATATTTACGTTACTGACGCCCCATTATGGGGAAAGTATTCTGGCTGACTGAGTTACTCGTATCAAATCGGCAGAATAGACTATCACCAAATCTACAGACACTGGTCGATTCTGACGGTCCCCACATTGGAACCACGCATCGTTATTCAGTGGTCACGTTCATAGAGTTGCTCCGCGCCCTTTGCTGCGTTATTACGGTTATAAAGCCTGGGCACGAAGACAAAAAGTCACTACTTGCCTTGTCTATTGAGGCATTCATAAAAAAAAAGATGGATATATGGATCGAAGTATGAAAAATTGACTTCTTATCGTTCGTTCGGCGTCACCTCTCAACCACGTGAACTTCGTCACGACATCGGATTCTTCTTTTTCTTTTCTCTCTCTCTCTTTTTTTTTTTTTTTTTCAGTACAGAGAAAATATCTCCAGGCCGTATCATCCTTGTAGGTTGGGAGGCGCGCGCGATGCGTGATTGCACCGTAATCCAGAAACGGCGTTGAGACAACGGGTCAATACTCACGGGCATCTTGGCTCGCATAATTCGCTGCTGCTTAGCTTTCCTTCGCTGCGTTAAGTCCAGAGCACTGGCGAGGAAAGACTTCTACTGCATGTCCTCTGGTATACTGCCCAACACCCACGACGGCGCACATGCACACACTCACTGGGTTCACCGGTGAATATTCCAGGGCTTGGAATGCGTTGTGCTTTCCGGCAAGACCAAGCTTTAATACCTCTCGAGGGCCAAAGGTGAGACCTCCCTCCCTCCTGGAGGATGAGCACGATGCCTACTGGCTGCGGACGGAGGAAACTAGGTCAACCAATATGGGACATTGGGCAAGAGGAGAGAGTATCTTCTTCGATGCTTGTCCTGCCGGTGGCTCTTACTTTCACCTGTTTGTCTTCGTAAGACCAGTCGGGGGTAAGGGTTCAAGGCGACCGGGGTCTGTCCGTCACAGACCGAAGGGATGGATTGATGGGGAAGGAAGGATGCTTGTCTCTGGCCACGGTTTGGGAATCTTCAGTAAATGGGTGTTGTGTGGTAATGAAGGGGCTAATTCGCGTGAGGCACGTTTGCTTACAGTCAATGCATGTCGCTTGTGACTGTATTGGATTGGATTGGATTTAGGCTAAAAATAACACCGACACTGTGGCTCCATAGGTGTGGAGTCGGCTACTCCAGCTCATTTGTCCCTCTAAAGGACGGTTGATTTCATAGATCACCAGGAGTAACATCACATCATCGACACGCCCACCAATTCCTGGTGGTCTGTGATATTAACCATCCTTTAGAGGAACAAGTGAGCTGGAGTAGACGGCTCCACACATGTGGAGCCACAGAGTACGTGTTATTTTTAGCCTAAATCCAATCCAATCCAATACAGTCACAAGAGACATGCATTGACTGTAAGCAAACGTGGTCAAGCAAATTAGTCCCTTCACTACCAGACAACACCCATTTACTGAAGATTCTCAAGTCCAATCCAATCCAATCCAGTCACAAGCCACATGCGTTTTGTGTAAACAAACGTGTCACACACGAATTAGCGCCTTCACTAAGAGACAACACCCATTTACTGAAGATTCCCAAATCCAATCCAATCCAGTCACAAGTGACATGCGTTTTCAGTAAGCAAACGTGCCTCACGCGAATTAGTCTCTTCACTACCAGAAAACACCCATTTACTGAAGATTCTCAAGTCCAATCCAATCCCATGCAATCCCACTAACTCATAGATCACCAGGAGTTGGTGGGATTGGATTGGATTGGATAGAACTCGGGAATCGTCAGTAAATGGGTGTTGTCTGGTAGTGAAGGGGCTAATTCGTGTGAGGTACGTTCGCTTACAGTTAGTGCATGTCATTTGTGACTGGATTGGATAGGATTTGGGCTAAAAATAGCACGGACACTGTAGCTCTACAGGTGTGGAACCGGCCACTCCAGCTCACTTGTTCCTCTAAAGGATGGTTAATATCATATACCACCAGGAGTTAGTGGGATTGCATTGGATTGGATTGGACTTGATAATCTTCAGTAAATGGGTGTTTTCTGGTAGTGAAGGCGCTAATTCGTGTGTGACACGTTTGCTTACACAAAACGCATGTCGCTTGTGACTGGATTGGATTGGATTGGACTTGAGAATCTTCAGTAAATGGGTGTTGTCTGGTAGTGAAGGCACTAATTTGCATGACCACGTTTGCTTACAGTCAATGCATGTCTCTTGTGACTGTATTGGATTGGATTGGATTGGATTTAGGCTAAAAATAACACGTACACTGTGGCTCCGCATGTGTGGAGCCGTCTACTCCACCTCACTTGTTCCTCTAAAGGATGGTTAATATCACAGACCACCAGGAATTGGTGGGGGTGACGATGATGCGATGTCACTTGTATGACTATATACTGTTTGTGAATCACGCTTGCATGCGGTTCCTTTTGATGGTTGGGTTCTGGTCGACGGTGCCCGAACGGGAATTCAGTGTAAGTGCAGATGCTGTTCACTCAAACAAACACGAGAGGATAGAGAGGTAGCAAGCGAGCTGGTGGTATAGATCCAAACACGACGAGAACAGGTCGCGCACCGACCCAGCAATCGTAGAATGTGCTCTGACTCCCGCGGTGCCGTCCTGTTGGGTTTGTCCTGTCACTAACAACGCCGACTGAGGCTGCCAGTTCTCACGACGTCGCAATGCTTAGACAGGTTTCTGACGCTTTCAGTCGCAAAGCACATCGCACCACGGGTCTCTCGTCCCGAGCACTTGAACCAGGTATCCGTGCCTGAGGTACATCGAGTACTGAGCACCACGACTACCTCAATCAGCGTCCTTGCTGCCCAGGCCAATTGTTCCGCAGGGGCCTATTTATCTACAGTATTCGTGATTTTCTCCACCTATGGGACAGGGGCAGAAACGGTATTCGTGTGTTACAAACCCTCGGTGCAGTTATTGCGGCCAGTAAGCATTGCTTCATTGTATTACTTCGAGCGAAGCGTTCATTTGTGTACGAACATTGGAAGTATAAACGAAGACGATGTTGTGTGAGGTTAGCCGTTAGCGAGCCTATATAGGTACCTGAGTTAGAAGGTGAAACGTGCCATCAAAGAGAAAGTAAACCGAAGAAAACGTTCTTGGGGATTGCTGAGGTTACGTAAGACCTGCGGCTTCCGGTCAAGTCGTAAAGATCGTGGCGTCCACAATCTTCTGTTACCGCTGTCCTTACCGCTATCACGGCTGTCTATTACCCCGGCAAGTATTGCGCGCAAAAGTGGCACACAACAGTAGATGAAAGGTTTCAGTTCATTCTCAATCTTCATATGACGTGGACGTCGTGTAAGCTGACGCCATCAGAAACGCATTATTTTCATAACTTCAGGTTTTCCAGCGACATGATAAACCGACCGGAAGAAACGGAAAAACACTGCAGCCAGTGCCGGATCTACAGTGGTGGGAGCCCCGGGGAACTGTGCTGTGGGGACTTCCTCGTGTATTCTATGTATTATTCTATGTATTCGTGTATTATGTATCTATAAATGACATCTTTTTGTATCTAAAGGACGGCGGCCGTGTGGCACACTAGTCAGAGATTTTTCAGCAGTCAGGTTTTGTCATAATTTGAACATTTCCTAGACAAGTGAAATAAGTATTCTATTCATGTCTATCCAATGTGTTATTCGGGGTCGATACGCGTGGACGGAGGACGGATTTTTACCAAGTTTCCGTTTCAGGGATGCGTTTCAGGCATGCAAACTGCAACTGCCCCGTCTGCCCTCCCCTAAATCCGGCACTGACTGCAGCAATACCTTATAGTGTCAGGGGGGGGGGGGGGGAACGTTGGGTAGACGAGCGGTCTGCCTGCCTAGCTGGCGGCATGTTGCTCCGGGGGGGGGGGGGGGGGGGCGAGGAGGTGAGGGAAACGGGGAGGGGAAGGGGAAGCTCGACAGAAACGAGACAAGCAACGCACGTGAGAAGCGGAGGGCGGCTATATACTTCTTTGTAGTGTGAAACTCCCCATTCATTATCATTTGAATTTATCATTATAAAAAGTTGTTCTTTTTTGTAGTATTTTTTGCGAGCAACTTAATTTTCGCGAATTTCGCGAATGGTATTTTTCCGCACAATTAAAGTTCCGCGAAGTAGGTGACACTCCTGAGAACACCGTCGTACAGGACCAACGTCCCGCGAAATATATATATAAAAAAAAAAACGTGGCTCCATCCGAATTCGCGAATTATTAAGACCGCGAAATTGACCACTTATCTTTCTTAGGCTTTCTACGGTGCCATTTATCTTATAATATGCGGTAGAGTTCTTAGCGCGAGGAACCCCTGGGCGACCATATTCATACTACGAGGCTTTTAGAAATCTGGCAGTGAGAATGGTAATTCGTGGCTCTACGTCGCGAGACAACTGTGATCATTAGCGACGCCACAGTGGTTAGTCTGTGGATTAATTTTTACCATCTTGGGGGTTCTATAATGTGCGCTTAAATCCTCAACACACAGCACACTCTGTTTAACGTCCTTGAAGAGAGAAGCCGATTAAGATACAGTACAAATACTTGGAAGAGGAAAGTAGTTAGAGTAGGGTTTGAAACACTTGAAAAAGTATTTAAGGTACATTTATGATAGCACTTGAGTATTAGTCATCAAATAGACTTTTTATTTAAGCGAGTACATTATTTGCTTGTGTATACATATAGGTGTTGCATTTCAGCGAAACAAAGAGAGAAAAGAGAAGTAATTAAGGCATGGAGCAAAAAATACTGGAAAGTATTTGAAATAGATGATGATGATGATGATTGTAGGAGAAAAAATATGGAGATGGAGAGGGATGGATTTGAAACAGAGTACAAATACCACTTGGAAAAAGTGCGAATAAGATATGAAAATGCTAACAAAATAGATGTACGTTATTGTAGTTTTGTATTGTAGCAGATGTAAGTATTTTGAGTACGTTACTCAAGATACGTGTAACTCTGGCGATACCTCTCCATATCCCTGTTTCATAAAACAAAAGCCAAACAACTGCGGGGCCTTATTCCGAAAGTCGTAGGAAGGAAGAGGGGGACTTCAGGGTGTTTAACAAATCCTTCAAGCCTGTTGTGAATAATCTAAAACTACATCTCTGTGTCAAATATTACTGATTAACACGGCATTAAAGGGACGGTCGCATTTGTTATCCAGTCGATCTTGAAACTATAGTGTCATTTTATTCCTCGTGGACCACTGAGCACGGTATCGAAAATCCTACGCGAAATAGCGGAGTATTGTTTGACTTGTTATTCCACGGAATACATGACAAGAGCAGACGCCGGAAGTTGAGAGTATGCCGGAATTCCCTCTCTGGAAAGCCGAGAAAGCGTCACTCCCTAAGAGGCCAACGAGGACACGACCTCGAGAGAAGGAATGCCGCGGCCGATAGTGCCGGCGTCTCGTGCCTTTCTCCTCTGAGCGCCGCCCTCTCACTCCTCCGCTTAGGCAGTGACGTCACGCCAGAAAGAAAACCAGGGAGAAATTGAACTTGTCTCCTGACTAGTTCTGCTACTCCCAAAACAAAACAACAAACAAACAAACCCAAAACAAACAAAAGTACATTCCCCATCCTCAACAATTAGTGTGTTAGTACACTAGGTGCAAGTGAATAAATATCACTAGAACATGCAGAGAAACAGATACACACTAATGCAAAGATACACACTACAAAGATACACACTGATACGAGGCACTCGCACAAAATCCTAAAATATGAGTTCCATGCCGCAGCTCACAAGGAAGTTCTCAAGTGCCGCAAAGGCAGTGTCTCGCTTTCTTGGGTCCCACAGTCCGAGCACTTTCACCGCGTCGAATCGCCTGTTCAGTCGAAGAGAACATCAACACGTTTCTTTTTACGTAAACGGATCAAGGCACACAAATCATCCGTACTCCATTTAATCTTTTTTTCCCTCCTAACCTAACTATTCCATTTCTCATTCCATTCCCAGAATGCCTAAACACCGTCGCAACAAAGCAACGCAGAACTATGTTTCTCGGCGCAGACTTGCTTGCTTTTTATGGCGCGTGCATGCTCGCAGAAATGAGACGCCGACGTTCATTGCGAAGGACCCGAAACCGCATGTCAGCGACATTACGCGGACTGGAAGCAATTTCGCAATTCCGCTTCGGCTGTTGCTTTTCCCTTTCTTTCCTCTTTCTCATGCCAGGAATCTCTGCGGTACATAATGGCCCTCCGGGTGCAAACGATACAATTTGTGCGTCCTATTGCACCTTCTCTGCGCGTAACCTTCTGGTAAGCTGAGGTCGATGGCAAGTCGTAGTTAATGACGAATACACGACCCGCGGCAGTGCGCGCGATGGAAGCCCCTCATTGACGGCGTACCATCACTCGGGAGATGCTGCGCTCGTCCATCGTGTTTTAGTCTATATCCGGGACATTTCCGACAGTATCCGGAAGTCTTTGCTCACAAAGGTTCATTCTTTTGTGCGGGCTCCGTGGAGCCGGCTTGATGGTGCGACCATTTTCTCTTCCTTTTGTTATAATTATCTGGAGTAAGACATATCTAGCTTAGCTATTTTCGTCGGCTCCTGTCCAACGTATCTCCGTATATAAGCTACTCATGTGTGTGTACTGATAATGTACTGGAACTAATCTGTTATTATGACGAATTAAATGCTACGCAGTATCCCGGGTGATTGACATCAAGTTTGTCTACTCATGATTGCCGGTCTGCTTTTTGTTGTTCTTTTTCTGTTTTCTTTTTTCAGTCACACTATTTTTCCATTCTCATTGAGACAAGACAACTCTTTCTTTCTTTTTTCCGCCATCTGTGAATTTTTGAAGGTTGAATATTTGGCAAATCGCGATTATGTAGCAATACTTTGTTGTCTTAGGCATGTTCATATTGCATCCACTCCTCTCTCTATATACTTTTCTTTCTTTGAATCAACCAACCTCTCCGTAGCGCTCTCTGCCCTGAAGGTAAAGACATATACTATATCTTAAGGATTACGCAGGTATACGCATAAAAAATGCCCAATTGGTCAGCATCGGGGACAGTGTTTCTCTTTCTCCATGTTAGACCGTGGCGTAAAAAGGCGGCAGCTAATAGGCTTCGTTCAACACCTCGATATAGGAATCTCCCGATTTCTGAACGATTTTCGAGAAATCTCGGCCGTTCGTGTATCGAGGCTTGACTGCGTATACATTCATCTTGGCACACTATCACTGAACTATCCCGTAAACCGACGAAATATGGTTGAAAAAAAAAAAAAAAAAAAGAACAGGGTCCTATATAGAGCACGCAGTTTCTTTCGCATCGTTGCTTCAATTTTATTGCATCGTTAAATTGAAGTAATTGTTGTTCCCGCATGACTTCTGTGCAATCACTGAGAAGGACATTTCACATTCACCGCTTCGAACCTGCTTGACACTCTGTGACAACTTCTGTGACACTCTTTGTTCGCGCGATCTCTGACCTTATGAACCAGTGAGTGTTTCTCGGTGCCTAAAGTCTACCCCTTTCCGTTACCCCTTTTTCCTTTATGCTTTCTTCTGCTTGGCCCACTCTGACTCTTTACTGTTTGCTTGTTTGTCTTTTCTCTTTTTTCTGGCTCTATTGTTCCACCCACAAACGCGTTTTGGAGTAGCCAGTGCTGACCGAGTCGGGACTAACCTCTCCATATTTTTCTTTCATATCCAATCCAATCCAATCCACATTTCACAGAAAATATGAGGGGATGTCGTTGAGCGTTACGTTCAAGTGATCTCTTCGAAACGACGTGTATAGCATTTGGGGTTTGGAACATCAAAATCTCTTCGCGGTTTATCTTTCTAGCCGTACGGGGTTTTCTTCGGGTTTCGATACACGATTTCACCACTTTTTTTGATCAGTTAAAATGAAAGTAACACAGTAAAATGGCTAAAAAGAAAAGTGATAGATTTTTATATGACCGCGAGGCGCCGAGATATTAATTTTATATCGACGCTGGCGTCTCTTCTCGGCGAAACGGCAGCTGATATGAAACGGTATTATTTCTCCTCTTTGGGGAGGAACTTCAATATGTGCACAGTTGTAAACTGACCCAAGTAGGACAAGCTGTATGGGGTCAGGATGGCAGGAAGGAGCCTTATCAGTGTAAAGGCTCCATTTCGCAGAATTGCGCACGTATATAAGCGAACTATACAGGTTTGCACTTATGTGCATGTACCTTGCATTGTGCTGCTTGCGCGTGGGGATGGAAACACCCACAAATAAAAAGGGCGCCACGTTCTACGTTACGGCTCTTCTTTTCAGTTTCGAAGGGAAACATCGTTGAAATGCTAAGGAGTGCATATATTGTATAGCTGTCAAATGAAAGCAACGTTGTTCAGCCGCTACAAAGGAACGAGGCGATTGACTTGCCGTGTTTCGTGGAACAGCTTCCGGTCTATGTAAAACTCGCTATACATGTTTGACGAAAGCCGATAGCGGGTAAAATATACAGGGTAGCTACCTATAAAAGTTCACCCGTGCCGGCGCGCCGTGCTCACTGATTACTCAGTGCAGATAGAAAATTCCTGTGTCCGCGTGGAACTCTAATTCGTCCGTTTCATCGTGGTAAGTCGCAAACCGATTCAATATCGCAATCCAAAGTTACAACCAAGAACCTCCAAATTCCTATGGGAAAACAGTCAAGGTGGAAGCCATGTTGGATGAACTTTTATAAGTAGCCCCACTGTATTCTGTCCAGTCGTCCGCTGAATTTCGGCAGCTCACTAACCAGTCCTTTTCGACAACATAGACAAGGCGATACTCTGTTGCTGTGTCGAACGAGAAGTGTAGATTACAACAGATACCGTGTGTCCTGTGTCTCAGCCACAAGATATTCCGTAGCAGACGACAGGGCCGATGGTGTCGTCTGCTATGTGCACACTACGTCACTTCCGGTATGCCGGCGGCGCGTGAATGGTCAACATATAAGACTCAACGGAACTTCCAACCCTGGAACAGTTTTTGCTCTTTCTTCCACTACAATATTCGGTGGAGCTATCTTTCGTTGGAATACACGGATAAGAGCATGCTTCTCGCAACTTGGAAGCAGTATCGCTTGCCTACTATATTTTAGAGCTTTCGCTGTGGTGCAACTTTGTTCGCAGTTTACTTCGCCTTGTATAAGCAATGCGGTAGCTTACGATGCATGCTAGTTTACACCTGTATACTTTTGTCTTCGTCACGACACTAAAACCGGCCCTTATTATTTACGCCCGTGTTGTTTTATGGAGGCCGTCAGGCAGTGAAAGATCCTCCTGTCGAAATTCCTCGTTGCTTCGCGCGATGCTCCTGTCTTTGTGCGAAAGCTCCGTATTTTACAGCTGCCGGACTCATCGCAGGCGTTTACATTCATGTGCGCGACAGCGAATATTAAAGGGATCCTGGAGAAAAGAAGGGCCGGACAGAGCAATATATCACACTTTGCGCGAGGATATAAGAATGCGTGCTTTTCTCATTCATCGTCATGCCACGTATATGTCGTCGTCGCTGTTGTCCGTAGGATGCCCCAGGGACCTAAAATTTTGGAACAGTGTCTGCGATGAGGATGTCATTGTGAAGCTAGTCGGAGCTTTAATAAACAATTGAACTAGTTCGAGTAGAAATTTAAATAATGACATATAATCGAACAGATTATTTATGATTAAATTTAGCATGGTTAGGCAGAGCAGTTTGCAAGCTAGCTGCTTGAACTCACCAATACAAAACATATATTATGACACTACACTATAGGTCGCACCGGTGCAACTGGCTATACGACACATTCATGGAGCGTTGATAACCTCCACAGCTCCCATATTATTGCATCACATTCTCCATCTTACAGGAATGCAGGCTGTGCATTATGGGAACAGCTTGATCTGGCGGCAATGATATACTGCTATATCGCGACTGCAAAGATTTTACTACAGCGTATACGCAAGCCGATAGTGTACATTACAACTAAAGTTCTCTCTTCAGTTAAAATGTAACACTATACACTGTCTAGCTTGTAGGAACAAAAGAACCGTTGCCTTTCTAATTTCTCGTACTCCTCGTACATATGTCTCCCGATAACCTCGTAGACTCCCTGCTAAAATGAACGTCCTTTGATCGACCAAGGGATGCGTAGGTACAAAATGGCATTACAATAAGATAATTTAAGGTACACCCGAAAGAAGGAATTCTAGAAACGCTCGAGAAAAAAAAAAATCTAACTCGGGACTTCACCAAACCCGTATTCAAGCACTCCTGTGCGTGCTTATCAAACATGTATGCTGCCCTTTGCAGAATCTAATACAGTTGACGATGGAGGAACACCCATTCCCTCTCTTTTTTTTTAAATTCATTTTCGTTCTCATAAATATACCTCCTCCCCACCCCACCCCCACGAGCCACGGAACAAAGCAGAAGGCGACACAACACAAGTTCTCAGTTCTCTTCGATTTGTATCTCATGTATTCCTCCGTCATCATGCTTCTCCAGCTAGACTGCGCCTTGTCCGTTCTCCATGTAATAAAGTTGTTGTACATGGGTCGATTGCTCATATGGGTTGCCGTAGGTGTAAGGATGACCTTTCACTTTCCACTTTACCGTGAAATAATATTCGTAATAGAACTGTTTTTGTTCTTCTCCGCACGTGGGAGGAGTATAAATAGATTGGACGCGGTAATTTCGACGGGCAAAATCTGATTATATCGATTGGACTTCGACGTTCGAGCGGTAGAACATTTTCTTTAAAAGTGTCTGGGAATGTCTGTATTTGCTGGAATATCGCCGTTTTTTTTTAAAGCGCAACGGGTTATAAGCCCGAGTTAATGTCTGCTTGGTATAGCGAAAGTATTTGAAAAAGTGTTGATCAGTGGTTTCGTTGACGGGGAGTATGTATTTCTTTCTCATGTTCACCCATCTATGTACTGAGTCATTCAGTTGAGCATGTCTCTGACTGAACATGGTGCAGATATTTATGCCAGTTTTATCGGATTCCAGACGGACTTAGGGGAGTCGGGGCTCATGCATGTCAAGCCGTGTGGAATTTTTTGCCCTGATTTTCCCACACCTTGAGTGTGAAATAAAATTATCTTCTCTTATTAGATTAGATAGAGAAGGAGGTGCATGGACAGCTAACCTTCGTACTTTTCTCTGCTACTACCCTCAACCTCAAAAGCAAAAGTCCTATAGGCACGCAATGGCAAAGTAACGGATCGTACCTATGTGAATGGACCCAAAAAGAAGATCTAAACACAGACGAATGGCAAAATTAGTGCATAAACAAGGGCGAACAATGTCGCTGCCGAGACATGCGGAGTCCTATACAAATCGATAGTTAAAATCTGTTTTTGAGAGCGTTGTATTTGACAGCGAAACGTATAGTCTTGCCGTACAATACAAGATACCTTCCGTATATGTATAGTTTTAAGATGAATAACCCGCGAGCCTCTCGTCGCCACAACTTCCTCTGTTGTGGCGAAATGAGAAAAACGATCGTCTCGTCTGGATCGCTAGTGGCTAATTAGGGAAGACGTACTACGTTCATTAGCCTGTATGAACTGTCATTTGAACCGATTTGTCTTTCATGGATGGCGCAATGAACCGTGTGTACCGACCCAGAATACTGCAGCGGTAGCTGCCCAAAACGTCGGCGTTCTGCTGCCACAGTGCGCTCAACGCCATTGTCTTTTCGTGCTTTGCTCACCATGAGGAACGTCATCAAATTGGCTCAGCCAGAAGCGAGCGCGCACACACGTACGCATAGGATGATGATGTGATGACTGAAAAAGTGCCCGTCCAGTCGCCCGGTGTGGGACAGGAACTCCGCAACACGAGCCAAAGCGAAAGCCAAGCCAGTTTCGTTTTAACCACTATAGAGATATAGGACTCGACACTCTTATTTCAACGTCGGGTTGCTGTACTCTCAAATCTCCCCCTTGTATCAAACGGAAACAGCTGGTGATGATAAAGAGGTCGAACAGGTGATGTTGAAGGCGAACAGAATAGTCTTAAGCTGTATAGGGGAACGAACCCATATGTTGTGTGCGCTTATGTGTTGTGTATCTCTCTCCGTCCTTGTCTCTGTAGCACTCTAAATTTATGAACCTATATATGTTTCGACGCCTCTGTATACAACCATAGACCCAGAACACCGTATACAAGTGCGGGATTTCTGTTTACTTTACATTCTCTTTCCTCGATTCTTTTGGTTTTGTTTTCCATACCGCTGGTACACTTCCAACAAAGCTGGAGCTGCTGTTTCAAATGGCGTACGTTATAGTGCCTCCATATGACGAACACTAGCGGGCTTCTTTAACCATGCAGCACGTTTCTGCCATGTACGACCACGCACCTGAAAGAGACGACACCACGAGGAGGTCTATAGGACAAAGAGGAAAACACGGTCGACGCCAACGACGAAGCGCTCAGACAAACACGCTGTCGCCGCAAAACCGCATCGTGCCTGCCATTACACACAGCTGCGTGTGGCGCTTGCAGAGAATCGATTTCCGACGCTGGTCACGCTTGACGGGAGGGGAACAGGTTCGTGCTGATAGCAGGAAAAAACTTCATTGATGCAGAAGAGAAACTCAAAACAAGTCGGGTTTGACAGTGTGTGCGCTACCGCGACATACGAACGGAAGCTGTCTTCATCGGACGCCAGGGGACATAAAGGTCGCTGGGTATAGAAGAACGGGCGTCTCGAGAGCGAGGGCTGGGATTGGATGAACGAAAGAAAAATATGAAGTCGGTGGTTACGCCAAAGCAGAAACCAAGCCAGCGAATAGGGGCACCTCAGCAAGGGAGCCGCCATGATAGACACGGTATATACCGTGTCCTATATAAGCCTATATAGGCCTATAGATGGCCGATATAGGCCTAGCGTGTTACGAACGGTGTCTCATACGAGTTCCGTGCGCCGTTCTCGAATGTCGCAGCACAAGGTTTAAACCGTACGATATACTCGTTCCATATCGAAGGGCACACACTCTGAGAGGGACCCTGCGGAAGCAGGCACGACTTGGATTGGATTGGATACCAGGGCGCCGTATGCGCCTGGTCTTCACTTTCTTCACGTGTGGAAAGGTTGTGGCCGCGAATCCTCAATATCGATCATGGCGCCCTCCGCACTTGGACGCATGGGAGGCGGTCTCGCCGCCGTATACAACTCCTTCGCTCTCCCCCATTACTCTCTCTCCCAGCACTTACTACTGCTTAGTACATCCACAAAGCACTTACAGCCGCTTAGCAACGTCTCGTTGAACTGTATATGATGATGCCGTGCAGAGCTCCGTGGCAGGGGATGACGTGCGACGAGACAGGCACAACGCGCAACAGAGAACCTGTGGAACCTGCTCCTGCCGTAGATACATCGGTGAAAACATGCGTTCTTTGTTCCCGATTGTGTGTTGCCTGAAGACTGCAATGCAGAATGACGCATCAGGGAACTGTTTTCTCCAGGGATCGGAGGAAACCAGAGGCGTTCAACTTGGTCAAGTCAAATATAGAGGTCATTGCAGAACGATGCAACTCGATTCTATGTTGCAAAGGCAGCTGGTTATAACCCAGGAAATCATAGATGTCCAGGCGATATCCGGGCCTGATATCCCGCGATCTGGATGTTTGGATATTCCAGGGATTATCTCAGGGAGCCTGTCGATGTTGCATGTACGTCTTGGCGACTATGGTTTGTCCCTCTTTTTCCACATTCGAGGAATGTCCCACAGACGTAACTTTGGGATATTTGGATATTCGCAGCAGACTGCACGTACGGAAATGTCCCACAGCTTTCGTGAAGACTTATCAAGCTTCTATGCGGGAACTACGTGTGATGTCTTTCAGGGCCCGTGTACCGCTCCATCTTTCCGACTTTTACTGACCGAGACCGGCAGCATGTTAAGTGAAGGGTACCAATCCAACTAGCAATCGCTTTGTAATGTGATCCCGTCCGAACCTGGGACGACGCCGTGCCTGCTATTGGCTAACACCTGTATAGCAGCTGTTGTAGGAAAATTTATTAAACACCACGACGACGCTCGCTCGGACACACTCGTACGACAGGCGCTCATATATGCATTTGCCACCACGGATTGCTGCTTGCTTCAATATTCACAGGCCCATCGTTGTTCGCATCCCAGAGCACGCGCGTCGGAATTTCTGTTAGAATGAAGGAGAAAGAGGTAAACGAAAGATCACATGGAGGGAAGAAAGCGAAAAGTCGTGTAGTTGGAATGTTGTCGGGTGGGATTTCTTTCTTTTCGTATGGGTCACTGGCATATTTACTGAAGTTGGAAGTTCAGTATTTTATAAGCGCTACAGCGAATAATGCGCGAGGGTATATGGTTCGCCGAGGCAAAATGGGACCACTGGGACAGATGAAAAACTCCTTCTTCTGTTCCTTCTTTCCTTTCTTCCTTTCTGTTTTTATTTTTGATCCTGGTTACCAGACTACACTGTAAGAAAAAAGAAAAAATAAGTGTCACAAAAAGGCGTAGGCCTCCCGTTTTCAACAAATCAGGAGAGAGAACGATGTCACTCGGGATGATGGTTGGCTAGGAGCGTGCTATGTGGCGAAGGTCATTTATAAGAGTGTATGTGATAACTATAGAAGTTACCACCTTTTCACATAATTTTTTCTTAGAATGATATAAGTATATACACGTTTATATGTACAGTCAACCCTCGTTCATATGACCAAGGCCGTTCCCGGGGATTTTGGTCATAAAGCGAATTGTCATATTAACGAGCAACATGGATGATGGTCCAGGTACGCCCTTCATAAAGGAAGTCTGTTTCGATATGCCTCATTTATTCCACAGTATTTCCACTCAGTTAATTCTATTTTACCAGCACAATTTATTATTTGCAACCTTGCAATTTATCAACAATTTGTCGTCGAAAGGAATCCGTTGAAAGCGTCTGGTTAGAAAAACAGTCAATATATGTATATGACTCCGTCTGTTGTGAACAGTCACAATAACGGGGGAGGAATACACGTGTTCTGCCCAGTTCGTCCCCGGTCGTATAGTCGGGTTATCGAGTTGTCATATAACGAGGGGCGTTTACACAGGACCTCTATTATTGGTGCCCCAGAGAAGTGGTCATAAAGCGAGGATGTCATACTAACGAGTGTCATATTAACGCGTGTCGTAGTATAATAGAGTGAACCCTCGTTAATATGACCCCTGATAATCTGACATACGCGCTTTACGACCATACTCCTGGGGAACAACTTAGTGAAACCTCTGCAAATTCCCCCCGTTAATATGACAATTCCGCATTATGACCAAAATTTTCGGGAACGACCATGGTCATAATAACGAGGGTTCACTGTATACGTTTATTCTAACGCACTTGCAGAAGGCTTAGTAAGGTGAACCGGTAAGGTGATCCAGTGAACCGGTGGGAAAATGTTAAAGAAAGGTCCTCAAGACGAGAGCCGCCGATATCTCGAACAAACATTGCTCTTCTCTTCTTCGTGTTGTTGTTCGCCTTCTCCCAGAAGAAAACAGGCTCTGTTCGAAATGGGTTTTGGTTTTTGGAGAGGGTGTCACGTTTAACAAGTAGAATAAAGCTTCGTTACGGAAATGGGTTCTAGAACAACTGACACGCATGAAAGTGGCGTTAAGCAGTCACACATTGACACCGACACCGAAATGGCGGTTTGTCACGGCTGTCAACTAAAGTGGCCCTCGTACGACGTTGGCAAGGACGTACCGCAGCTTTCACCTGTCAGTTGTCACGTTTGTCCTCCTGCATGGGTGATCAGTTCCCTTTGTGGTTATCTTCTGATATCTGTGCGTTATTATTACAAATTGCAGAGAGATTTATCTTCATCGAGCGGTTACATGTTGTACACTCACCGGTGCATTCATCTACAGTGAAGAGTGCACATCTTGGATGCCGCTATAACCGGGACACAGCCTATATGCGTAAGAGGTGAAACAAGCTGAGTTTTGAGCTTCCGAACGGCATGTTTTTTTTTTCTTCTTTTTTCTATGTCACAGCTTTGAACAAAACAAAGCATCATTATAACGCAAACCACTTTCAAAGCAAAGCTCTTTGTTGCCAAATCTCTCGACAGGGGCACGAATGCGTGGGCTTCCGATAGGGTAGTTATCGTCTGCTCCCTGCGGAAACACTGGCGGAGACGCGGCACTTGAACGGCGGGGAATCGGAGGAACCAAAAACAGACGCTTTTTACAGCAGATGACTGGAATGGAACACCAGATTGAGAAATGTATTCCCCATTCATCATTGAAAATTACAATTGCAAAGCCCCGTCCTAGCTGGACCCCGCTGCCGCCAAAGCTAAGCAGACGACACGTACAACAGGATGTGACGTCGCTGTGTTGTCGACCAATTGGAAGAAACTTCTGCAACTAAAACGCGGCTTCACTCATCTCCTCTGGGGAGAGGGAGGAGAGCGCCGTATCAACACCGCCTAGATAATCACCTTGAACCAAACGACGTTTGGGCCACGAATTGTCAAACGACGTGGCGTAGTCATTAAGGGTCCGCCAATCACGACCGTTATTCAGGCGAACGTAGCTATGGAGATGAGCCGTCATCAGCCACTGGTAGCCATAACCAGCGTTTGAAATCGTCTTTTGCATTGACTGAAGCAGACGACATCTCGATTTTACGTGCCCACTCAGTGAATGAGTGAGAGGAGGCATTAAGCAGGCCTTCTGTATGTAGGTGGCGTTGGCCCAGCCGCTGCGAAAGCGCGTTGCAGACGGCATGTACAGCAGGATGTGATGTCGCTCTGTTGTCGACCAATTGGAAGAAACTTCCGTAATTAGAGAACAGCTTCACTCATCTCTTCTAGGGAGAGCTCTGTACGCGCACTACACTCCACGTACCATAGATCTATATCATTGCTGTCTAACATCACTTCTGCCACTTTCCCTGTCTGTATCGAAAGTTTCAGGAAGCAGCGACTGATTGTCCATCAACGTTTCTAGTCACGCGGGTATGAGCAAAACCCTCACGTGTTCCTGTTTTTACTCCATCCCGTGCCTGACGTTACATCGTCGAGTACTGTAATTACGATTGGCCGAAACACAATATCGAATGTCGAGTGTTCGTGAGAAAGATGGCCTTCCGTTGACGGTTCATGCTAAGTCCCAGCCCGACTGGTCGTCATTATCTTTTGACCGTTATTTGTTGTGAATTCCTAAAGAGGTGCTTCGTCAAAGGGACGCGTTATTAAAATATCAAAACAACGGAACACTCTATGGAGAGCACTCGTGCTCCTCCTCGACAAACGCGGCTGAACGGAGAGGCATGCGGAAGAGATCGTGGGAAGTCACGAAGTTTTTCTCGTTTGTGTCTTCTGTTTAAAAATGCATCGAATAACGTCGATGCGGTGCTCTGGGTTTTTTTTTTTCTTTCTTTTTCGGTCGACGGACTTCTCGAGTATTTTGGATGGTTGTTGGAATCAATAACCTTTTAACTAAGGCTTTCGAAGGCTCATGATGTAATGCGTTCTAATTAAGCTGCTTCGGACGGGAACGCCCTCTTGATTCTTTCATATTCTTTCTCTCTCTCTCTCTCTCTCGCACACACTCTTTGTACCGTTTTGTATCGTTACTACCCAGAAGCGCATATAGAGGTTACGTATTTCCAATCGTTCTTTTTTACGTTCACAAAGTCTGTGACTTGAAGCGCTAGGGAGATAATACGGTAATCAATAATCTAACTACGTTTATGTTTATGGGCGACGGCACAGTGGTCGGTCTGGGGGTTAATTTTGCCCACCCGAGTACTCTTTAACCTGTGCCGATCTCTGAACACACGGCCCACCGTATTTAACGTCCCTCGCGTAAGACTGCGTGTTTAAGTAGCTTGTACCCCGCCACCAAGCTGCTGGTGTCTTCGGCCGGTATCGAACCCGAAACCTTGGAACCAGTAGGCGGACACGTACGTGGGAACAATAGGGGTAGGAACAAGCCGCGTCCAACAACAAATAATGTATAATGACGTGAAAAGCCCGTGTCTGAGCAACAACTAGAGGGACATTTGTCCTGTCCCTCTACTTGTTGCCCAGACTGAGGATTTTCACATCATGGAGTTTGTCCACCAGTTGGCCTGCATCTATATCTGCATCATAGTGACGATGACATGGAGTGTTCCACCGCTGCAGGGCCTGGGCACGAAACTCCACGTACAATCCAGCCGCTTGGGCAGCCCAGCTTTGAGTAAGCCATGTTGCTTGGGAAGAATTATAGTTTACAAGTGATTCCATAGTGCCAAGAAGTGCTTCGTGGCTAAGAAACATCAGGTCCCTTCGTGGCATATTAAAAAGAAAAAAAAACGTCACAGGTTAATTGATATCAAGACTAAATCATGACTGAACTACGATTATCATGACTGAATGCTATCCGACATATAATGTTTGCGCGCGCACTTTTGTTGGACCTTGTGACCGTTATACATATCTTTTAACGCCGGAGCAAAGGTCGCTGTACTCACTTTCGAAAAAATGTGATACCCGCTTGTTAGAGCGAGTTCCAATTTGCATGCGCGCCAGCACGAACCTCCTCACCAGCATACTTATTTATTACACCACGAGAGAGCCTATAGCACTCGCGATTGCTGAGGAGCAATGTTAGTACGCACAGAAGTTTGGATACCTCTTTCGTATCCCTAATATTCTGCACCGTGCTTTCTTCAGCGCATTCCGTACAGCCTATATAGGCTATATACACCTGCACGAGCGTAATTCTCCAAGCAAGCTTAGTGTTTGCTGTCGCAGCATGCCAGCTGCCACTGGGCTAGCGCGGGCATGGTAATGCGTCTCAGCGTTCCGCAATAACTTCGCACGTGGTACGTGCGTGTTTCAATGTGAAGGGAGAGCCGGAGAGACCGTTCGTAACAGTATAGCGATATGAAAGCTGAATCCAGTTACACGTACTTGTAGATGCACGAATACGTGAGCGGATATGAAATGAGACGCAGACGGCAGTAGTATAGAGAAAAGTGGGGATATTTGGGTAAGTGGGTGCAACCTTATAGCTGCGTTCATCTCTGCGGTCAGTTGAAATATAGGGGTTGGGTACCCGGATGCATGTTGTTTCTCGTTCCTCTATACGGGGCGAAGCTCACGAAGTTTGTGCTCGTGAGGTTAAGGTGATTAGCCTTATGTGGTTGCTGAAATATGTTGTCCCATCGCGTATCAACTGAGGAGGATTTTATGTGGTGCTTGCGAGTGAAGTAAATTTTCCGCCGCCCTAGACAGTCGTCCCGTGACATCTTTGAAAGGGTGCGTTTTGCAATAGACGATTTTACGAAGATGCGCGCGGCGCAAAGCAGCGTGGGAACTTTGAGCGACACTGCTCTGTCGTCTGCTTCGGTTATGGTTTACCCCGGCTGACGCCGCTGCTGCGCACACCGGGAATGTTGTTGTTCTTCTTCTACATCCGTCTCTGTCCGTCTCTTTACAGTGCTCTGTAGTCTCGTAATGTTGTAAGGCGCTTGTCTTAAGGATGTTTGCATTGGCAGTTCCGTGGGACTGCCTGCCTAGTTTAGTTGATCTTGCTCTTCGTTTTTAGGGCGAGGGCAGTGCTATTTTTGAAATGTGATGTGGGCAAGCTTTCACTTGTCCCATCCTACAGTTGACAATACGACCACCAGGAAATACCATGTAAATCGCTTGTCCCATCCTACAGTTGGCAATACAAAGGCGCTGTTAAGTTCCCATGATCCCTTGCGTGGCGCAGGTGGTAGCTCTCCTGCTTCATAACAATACAGGTGACGCTTGCTTTTGTAAAAACGTTTATTATAAACGCCGAATCACAACTTTCGTTTTGAGATTGCTTATGGACGGAGAAATTGTTGGTCAAATGTATAAACGGGGGAACTCTGATGCTGGAGGTACAACTGTCACATCTGACAATGAGGATTCGCTTTCTTGCCGACAGTGGTCAAGCTATTTTAGTTGACGCGCGATCGTTTCTGCGCATACCTGCGCATGATGCTTTGTGAGTGATCCACTCTGCATCATGGCCTGGTGTATGAGCCACAAATTAAGTGGCAAATCTCCTCACTCATCCTCACTGCATTGTTGTTGTTGTTGTGAGTGATCCATCATAGAAAGAAGAGAATAACAATGTGAACAAAGGGGGAACAACAACAACAAATACACTGATGATGATGAATGGGGAAATTCGCCACCTGGGTTCTGGCCCACTACCCCAATGCCGTCGGGACTGCATGATATGCAAAAATGACAATCAGGGGACGAGAGGGGAGAGACGGTAGCAAGGCCGCACATCAGGATTAAAGGACATAAAGGAGACCGGTGTCATGCAGAAAATCCAGGAAAAGCTGCAGGGCACGACGGTGCTGCAGGATGTCGGTCCAGGGCCCAAGGACTGTCGCCAAAGTGAACGGCGCAGCAGTGATTGGCTTCAGTCGGTATCGCAACTTTTCTCGTTGAACCCTGAAGACGACACAGGACACCATATGACTGGAAAGATAGAAAGTGGTGCATTACACGTTGTGTACCTTAGCAGACCACATCGTAAGGAGAAGCGCTCGCGTATCCAATTAGTATCCGGCAAGGGCATGGCGGGAGCTAGCACCAGCTAGCTCTTTGTTCCCTTTGTGCGGTTGGCTTCTAGTCTGCAAGACAGCCTGGTTCTCTATGGCGACCGGCACGTTCAGAGGAAGAAAGCAGAAAAGCAGGCGATATCGAAATATAGCGGATTCTGTGGTGGAAACTCAAGTGTACCACAATTATAAGCGCAGAAGTATTCTACAACTGTGTCACGTGTGTTCCTTCTCGTAGTACTTTTCCCATGCATACTGGTGCCATACCTGGTACATAATGGCTCCAAACAACTACGTGTCGGTTCTCGCTCGCTGTGCCCTAGCGCCCTTACGCGACTTGAGCTACGGATTAGGTTCCTCAGTGGTGTCCTCAGTAGCTTCGGTAGTGCTTCGGGCACGCGCTACAGTCCTCAGCGCTGCTTGTGCGTAAGGTACTTGCCAAATCAACTGAAGACACCACTGAGGAACATTCGTACACGGGGCACGTGTTCACATTTTGTGTCAAACTCGCGTCACCGGGCACTTGCAGTCTCGAGCCTGTACAATTTTTCGTCGTTCACCGCCGCTACGCGTATATCTTCGACGTCAAGTGTAAAGAGCATCCACAGAGGCGCATCACGCGAACTTTTTCATCTATGACGCGTCTCATTTGAATACGATCGATATTAGTTTGACCTTTACCCTGCCTCGTAGTCGCTTCCTTTTCATCTTCTCTTTCTCCTTGGTCTCCTTCTAGTTTGCATGTTCACCTTGACGCCCAAGGATTCCTCTTCAAACAGTGACGAGTACTTCGTTGAGGAGTTCTTGAGCACTTACATAATCGTTCCGCGAGAGAAGCGGACCGTCTAACGCGGAATGCGCTTAAAAAATACAAGAACCTCATCCGGTATCCTTCCCAGGTCTGGTGCCAGTGACGGGCATTTGAGGGAGAGGATATGTAATAATAATAATAATAATTAAAAAAAGAGGTTATGCAGAGAGGCCGGTCATAAAAAATTTGAACCTGTTACTCTGCATTCATCGGTTGTTAGCTATATTAGCAAATTTCATTTCATTTATTGAGTCCGAAGAAAGGGGGGGGGGGAGGAGGGTATGAAAGTATACGACGGTATACACATAGGTACACACAGGGGTGGAACCAGGCCCTGGGTTTGGGGGAGGGCGGTTTGTTGAAGCGCGTAGTGGGGGAGGGGACAGAGGGAAATCCAATGTATAAACTGACGTTTTTTTTTGGGGGGGGCGATCGCCCCCCTCCCCTGGATCCGCCACTGGGTACACAGCACACAAGTATATGTATACTAGACATGATACACAGAACATCAGAGAAAGTTGTTCACGTTCTTGCACCTTGAAGCTTGTGTTGTGTTCGTCTGTCTGTGTGTTTCATCAGTTACTTTTCATCATTGCATAAGTATCACGTGCCTCATGAAATAACGTGAAATAACAATTCATGTCGCACCCAAACAGTGTGCCTCAACTAGAACTCTAGAACTGCTGTTCATATAAATACAAAGTAGAGAAAGTGCTACTAAAATGATGCCTGTGCCTCCACCTCGTATAGTAGGAAAGTTAAACATGTACCTAGAGTATGTACCGAAAGGGGACGAGTACCCAGACGAACTACCCCACATATGTACACAACGTCCCATTAGCTACACAATTATAATAATTTTAATTTTTCGATAATCTGCCGATTTTCATGTTTGGCGCAATTGAATCATTAATTAGCTCTATATATAATCGACCGATCAATATTGTGTTACTGCAAACCGAACGAGCTGCAATGAATTTCGGCGCGTCATCCACGTTTTAATTATCCTAGCTAATCGGTTAGCTGTCGCGAACAGGCCCGCTTCTATGTTATTGCATTTTGTACGTTGCATAAAACTTCAATGATTGGAGCCCCTATAGAGATTTCTTTCGTTCTTTGTTCTGGTGGAATTCACTTTAGGCACGACAGTCTCTTCTGACATCCAATGTCGCGGGAAAGACGTGCGAATGTGCTCCATTTGAAAAAGGCACTCTAACAAAGACACTGCCAATAGTTTCTAAGCTTCGCATATAAGCTTCTGTGCATTTTATTTTTGATTGCGTATACATACTGCGGGCCATAAGTTGGCCCAAGCAGGAGGATATACAGCAGCCAAAACAAAGTACAAAAACAGTGCATTAGTTATATGGACACTAACCATAAATATTGATAACAGCTCCTTCGAAGCTTTCAATGCTCTCAATGGAGACATCAGATTCAGGCAGTCTATTCCACTCCTCGATTGTTCTCGATTGTTAAAAAAAAAAAATGATTTAAAGAAACGTTTGTTCCGGCAAAAATAGTCGTGCTGGTGTCTCGTCCTTCTCAGCCGGTGCGGCCTCTGCAAACTCTCTCCACTAAAGAACGCCTTAGTTCGAACTAATCGATACATAAATTTTAACCTATTAATAGTTCTACGCGTTTGAAGAGCAGTAATACCGCCAGTAGTGAATCGAGCCTACGATATTACTCCCATTATTATTACTCATATACTCCCGAAAGGGAGTAATTGATGGGTAAGGTTTTGAACATTGAAGATTTTAAATTAATATTTAATGTTATGAATTGCGTCTGCACGATAAATGCATGGGGGGGGGGAATGGATCTTTTACTACTTGTCTTGGAAAACGATATACATACAGATAAATTTCTCTCGGTTCGCAGAATAAATCAAGAAGGTTTGCCTTTCAGTGTCTATCATTTTCCGCGTCCTATAAGTCGAGCTACAGGCTGTACATATAGCGCTGAAAATTTCGCCGGAAAGAATCCATATATGAGACCCGAAAAAAAAAAAAAAAGGGAACTCAGTCGATGCACTTCCCTGGCAGGGAGACGGCGGCTACTGAGGGGCCCAAAAGAAAAGAAAGAAAGAAGCTGGAAAAGAGGAGAGAGAGAGAGCTGTGGAGAAATGCAAAAGAGGCGCAGGAAATTCTGTTTTCTCAGCTGCGAAGGCCTCGGCCCAGTTTGTACGGACCATAAATTTTAAGCAGTCGCACGACAGGGACAGATGCTCATCTTTGTCGCGCGTTTTGTATCTGTGAAGGTGAAAGTATATACGTACGTGCTCGCTATATTGAAACTGTATATGCTACCGAAAGCTTGTTCTTGAAATATTTAGTACCGTAGAAAGACAAGCACCAGCTCCCGTGGCATACAGTGATTAGGATGATCGCTTTCCACGCCGAGACTGGGAGGGGACGCGGGTTCGAACCCCCCCGCACCGCGGCTGTGCTGTCTGGGGTTTTCCCTGTGTTTTCCTCGGCAGACTTTCCGGACGAAGGTAGGCAAAGTTCCTCCTGAAGTCGGCCCAGGACGCATACTAACCCCACCTGTCCCCTACTCCTTCCTTGCTGTCCTCTCTCCATCTGCCCACGTCTGTACTCCGCTCATATAGCCACAGTTGCTTCGCGGCGCTAACACGGAATTTAAAAAAAATAAAGACAGCAGCATGCATAGCCCCGCATGAGGTTTACTGCTATCCTGTGTTTTCGTCGGAAAATAAGCGATGGTGGTGATGGTGGTGGTGATGATAATGATGATGATGATGATGTGGGTCCCACTTAAAGACAACTTGCGACTATGCGTATGCCCTGAGGGTAAAATAAATAAATAAATAAATAAATAAATAAACTTACAGGACATACAGCACTTTATGTGACGGGCTTTCTTGTGGTGTTTCATCCTCTAGTGCTCCGGTGTCTCCTTATATATAAGGAAGCAATGCTGGGGCCATCTTCTATAAGACACACAACGCGCACAAAATCTTCTCAAAGTGATTCGTGGTTCGTTTTAAAACTCTCTCTCTCTCTCTCTCTCTCTCTCTCTCTCTTGTTTTCTACTTCTCTCTAACTCTCTGTTTACGATCGACTGTATTGAACAGCTGTGACAAGTTTCATCCTAAATGCTTTGACTCAGTTCCGAATGTTGAAGTGAGACAATCGTGAAGCTAGGGAATGCACGAATGGGGAATGTCGTTTTTGTCTGCTGAACATAAAAGTAACGTGCAAGCGAGCTTGTGTATAACTTGACGTTAGCAACGTGTCCTCGAGCTCGGGGGAAAGACAAATCGACAGAAAACACAATGTCTTGTGCTGTTCGTTTCGTGTGCTGTATATATTTGTCTTTCCCCCAAGGTCCGCGACAAGCTCCCTTCCACGTCAAGACAGAGAGGAGTCCCGGGTTCGAATCCCGGCGCCGGCTGTGCTGTCTGGATGTTTTCCCTGGTTTTCCTCGGATGCTTTAATAGAGAAATGTCGGTTCAGTTCCCTGCGAAGTCGGCCCAGGACGCCCCCCTTCCCCCGAGCAACATGCCACCAGGCAAGCAGACCGCTCGGTAACAGCCCTTCACACAGCAAGCTCAGGGACATGTTGCCGACGTTTGCCAACTTTTACTTGCTTCTGACCGTTTGTATTGCCACTGTAGGATGGGACAAGACGTAATGCTTGTCCACATCACATTTCGAGAATAATACAGCCGTTTCGGCCTTATTGGGCCATCTTCGGCAGTGCAAACACCCGAGCAACGAGAAGGTTACATGCAGACGACAAGGAAGACAATGATTTCATAACGTCAGATGATCACATGAACCTTTCAGCCCTCAATGAAATTGAGGGTCACCTAGGACCAGACCCATATTTCCGGTTTATTGCGAGCGCACTATTTCTGGAAAATAGCGTTTGTACCCAAACTCGCCCAAAAGTGAACCTGCATCACCATCGCGCAGTGCGAGATGTTGCGAGAGAGAGAGACCTATAGAAACACGGAAAAGAAGTAAAAGAAGCGAGCATTTCTTAACTTCACTTATCTGTGACGTGGTCATGAAAAAAAAGTGAAATTCTGGAATGGCCATTTGGGCCGCAATGTCTCAAGGCATATCGTCATGGGGTACATCGGCGTGCGTCCCACATTTGCGAGTATTTCGCCACGATTGGAGTTCTGCAAAGCGAAGTCGTAACGTATAGCAATGCTATGCGAGACAAACAGTTTTCCCTGTCGT
Source organism: Ornithodoros turicata (assembly GCF_037126465.1). Taxonomy (NCBI): domain Eukaryota; kingdom Metazoa; phylum Arthropoda; class Arachnida; order Ixodida; family Argasidae; genus Ornithodoros; species Ornithodoros turicata. The sequence goes on from NC_088209.1 coordinate 35,312,548, forward strand.
CGCGTTTTGGCCATGGAACGTCCGTATAGGTTACCATGCAGATCCTTCACGAACTTCATTCAAGGAGCTTGAAAGCATGTTCCAGACGGGGCCCCTCCTCCGTCTCAAGGGTTGTTGTCTCAAGGGAGCGGTGCGTTTGCTTCGAAACAGCTGTTGACAATGTAAATGCGATGTCGCCGCCAAGCAGTGTACCGAGGCAATACAATGCGCATACACTCAGCGTTTTCATGCTACACAGAATGCCATGAAATAGGAATGGGGATTTGTTGCGAGCGTGGGTACTTCGTAGACGTTCCTCGGTGCACTGTATGATTAAAACCATGACAGCAAAAGGACATCGAACAGCTCTGTATAATATGCTCCAGTTCGTCCAGTTCTATATGGCCCGGAGACTGGACTGTGGATTGGATTGGGTTGGATAATGTGGAGATTGCGGCTCCAAGCGGACCTACACCACCTACACACCCAAGCGGACAAACACACTTTCTTCACGCAACGGCATCCAGCGTCACAATATGGAAAAATTATCCACATTCACGTGTAGCTTCGCACTCTAAGAAAAAAAGAAAAAAAAAAGAGTAATTTAGTCCTTTGGGGGAAGATGCATTACCACAACCAGTTTGCAGCACAGATGCAATACCGAGCAGTTTATGCGAAGTTTATGAACTAATTGCAGTGGGGTGGAGTATCGCCCCCTGGTGATGAAACTCCCCATTCATAATCTCAAAATAAAGTTGTTGTTGTGTTGTTGCATTGCGGGGGAATAAATTTCGGGATCAGGCGGCTAAAATTGGGAGCAATGGCAACCTAGGGGGACTAGAAGCTGTAACTCCTCTCCAATTTACTATTTTTTGTGTGTGAACTAAAGGTAAAGTGTATAGTAATAACGTGAAGCAAACCGGGGATAAACATTCTGGAAAAATCTGGTCATATGCGCCTTTACAATCAGGCTACGATATCGGGAGAAAACGAAAGATACACTTCGGAAAGCACGTACAAAAGTTGTTCGACAAAGGCGAAATACTACGCAGAGGAAAAGAAAAAGTAAGATGCAAATTATTTAATTTAACGACATTAATTATTTAAGACATGGTGTCTCTTGTACGGAATGCAAGAAACGCACTCCGTTTTGTTCATCCACTGAAGCTTGAAGATTGAGTATATTCTCTTTTCCCAGTATACGCGAGTCTCTTTGCAGAACCATTCATTCCACGACACTTTTGTCGGTTCCGAAATGATTACGTCCCGCTCTTGGTCCTGGCATACCAAGTAATGAATCGTGCCAACTTTCGTGCGGGCGAGAAATGAAGTCCAGTCTCTGGCGCGCGCAAAAATCGATGCGCGACGCAGCGGGGCTTTCGTCCGCATTTTCTTGCATAGTAGGGTCACCGATGCGTGTAAGGCACCATTGTTGCAGCTTATTTTGATGGAAAAGTTTTATGAAAGAGATTAAAGATATAAACAGCGAATTATGAGTAAAGTAAAGAGCGAGAGAGAGAGAGAGAGAGAAGTGCAGTCACAGGACGGAAATGCGACTGTTTCGTAAGGCAGTCACTTGTTATGCAGGAAGGATGTTGTCCGAAGTGCACATAGATTAAATGAAATAAGCTATCCAAATCTATGGTACGGTCTAAAATATTCTGTGCTCTGAACTTTTACCATATCTACATACCGGCATTCCAGCGGAGCATTATGGGACAAAGACGAAGAAAGCTGTCCGCTGGACAGAAGTTCCGCCGCCTTGTGTTGTAAGAAATATTTTCACGGTGCCAGTATATCGGGAGTGGCGTACCGCGCAGATCGCAGACGACACCAGCTTCGCCTTTCTTTCTCTGTCGTCTGCTACGGAATACCTTGTGGCTGCGCCGCGTGTTACTCTGTGTTATGCACAAAAAGACATGACGTTGAACGCTATCCCAAAATCGTGGTATATACGATCGTATGGAACAGATGTCCGCCTACTTCCGTACAAATTGAGTGCCCGGACAGCCAGTTGGCATCACGGCATCACAGCATCATGCACCCAGATGGCAGCACAGCCAAATTGTTCATCTTCCCAGATTGAAAAGGTCACCTCGAGGATCGTGTCTTCGCCCCGCATGGTGCCCTGCTGAAATTCGGAGTCCACCTACGATACATGGACGCAACAGGACCTTCCAGGGTCGCAGTTGCAGACGGACATTATACAAAAACAGTATCGTCGCGCAAATACGAAACGAGAAGCTGGTAAGCGCGTAACCTTGTGTTATGGAGTCTTTTGTGGATGGGTGGATGGATATCTAGATCTGTTTTGCGTATGTTTGTATTAGAGTGATGCAGACTGGCTCAAGCAAGCGACGGACGCATCCTTGAGGATCTCATGTTGCATTTCCCATGCAATGTAACAGCCTTTACCCATATGCAATACCATCCGAGCATTTTCGTTTCCGTTACCGTTACCAGCTTCTATATTTCTGTAATATACCGTAGACGTGCTTCGTTTGGAGTTGTCCACCTATGACCTACAAAACGACCTATCATAACCTTATCTTGACAGAAAAGGAAACTACGCGGAAGAAATAGCTCAGTTAGTTGTAGTTTAAAGGAACAATAAAAGCCCATATTTATCCAGAAACCGCCAAGCTAAAGCTCACTATCCCGACTTATGTAGGCCAGCCGCACTTTATACACGTTTTCCAGACGAGCAGGTTATGACTTGAAGGGGTCGGAGGGCACGTCAGCCACTTCCGGTCAGCCGGCCCAAGGGAAGTAAGCATTGTGGAAGACTGTGTATTTATCATGCCCCATTAGCCAACAGGGAGAGTCGGCTGCATTGCATTTTACTCTCCTCCGGAAGATGATACGATGACCTTATTTATTAACCCCGTTTAGAAGGGGAATTGTTTCGAGAGGTGACCGGCGGCGCGGCCTTCGACGGACGTTACGTGTCTCGATGCGGTTACGTCGTGGTGAGGGGATAAATTGAAATAGAGATTCAGGTCGCAACAACCTTATGTGCGTCGGAGTCACAGGGGTGACACAAACCCGCCATTGTTGTAACTACCCTCAAGCGGGTGCTTTTGGCAAAACTGCCATCTTGTCCTGGTCGCACGTCATAGAAAACGTCATTTTGAGGTCATGTGACTTTGTTTACATGTCGTTTTGCCGCTTACCGACATATTTTCGCCGTCATAACACCAAGAGGTGACCGTATTTTGCCAGCGTAAACTATGTGGTGCTTCTTCCGCAACATGGTAGCCCATTTCACCTTAGTTTAAGTACATCACATCGGCTCGGTAACTCTTAACGCGCGGTCGTCATCACATCTTTGGAAGTTGTCAACAATACGAGGCTTTACGTGTAAAACTGCGCGTTTTATTGTGAGATTATCGGGTAAAAATAATTACCGTGATCGAAAAACATCCAAAACGTCGTCCAGAAACAACAACCGCATTGTTTACAAACGGTTTGGCCGCCGATCGCGGGCGCCGCCATCTTTAAGGTCACGTGTGCCTTGACGTTTGCTGTGACGTGCGACCAGGACCTGTCCAGGATGCTTTGCGTTCGCACAGCACGCTTTCGTCTACGGAGCAATGCATTGGATGCCACCCCTGTGGTCGGAGTGCGTCGGAGAGAGAGAGGCAGGAAGGAGTAGGGGACAGGGGAGTTGGTGTGCGTCCTGGGCCGACTTCAGGGGGAACTGTGCCGACATTCGCCTGGAAAGTCTCCTCGGAAAACCCAGGGAAAACCTCAGCCTGTGTAGGATTCGAACCCAGCACCTCCCAGTCTTAAGCACGACCTTGGCTACCGCCAAATGAGTGGGACGCCTTAACTTGCTCGACCATGCCGCTGGTCGACAGAAGTCGGAGAGTGAATTGAGAAGACATGTGCTCGGAAAGGCTGACGGTTGTGGCAAGTCGTAGTCGACTGGTGATACGGGTGCTTTGCGAAAAATCTCACCGGTATTACATTCCAGGGGGAAAAAATGAGATATTTTAGCCCCCTTTGGGGCATGCGTTGGCACAAGCATTGATCCCTTCCGGAGCTGAACAAGTTTATCCGTCGTTTAGGGACCGTTTGCAGTGCTGAGGAGTAAAGTCGGGGTCAGGTGACTAAACTCGGGAGTAAATGCAGTCTAGGGCACTGGACCTATGCAGGTTAGATCAAGTTAAGATATACTATTTCCCGGAAGGAACGGAACCCCCTACCACTCCACCCCACCCCACCCCTCCCCTCCCCTCGCCCGCTCGCAGGCGGTGCCGGCATCCAGCTCTGTTGATGAGGATGATGATGATAAATATTGCTCATTTCGGTTTATTCGCCACGAATATTCCAAAGAACATTCGTACAAGTCGCATTTTCTTACTTTACGCTTTATTACCCTAAAAAAATGCACCCGTCACACCCCCAGAAAATAACCCATAATACTATAATAAAAGTCTCTATACCCAGAAAAGCAAGCAAGCGATAAGCACACTGGACAGGCACAAGGGAGAAAATCAAGATGGCGACGTTCGCCACCCATTGTTGCGAGATTCGTAGCTTTTTCTGCCGGTGACCGGTATATACGTAAGTCGAGGCTGGACTCGTTCCGGTGCATTTTTTCGAAAAAGAAACCAGTATGTTCCGGTTTATGCGGCGACTCTTTCAACGAGCGTAGTCATGACTGTGCTGTTACGTCTGCACGATATCCCGGCCCGAAGATTCCCCTAACAACCCCTCTCCCAGCGGAACACAAACACACACTCGTGCCGGATGCCGCGATCGCGTAACACGACTGGGAACGAGTTCTTGCACCTTCACCGCGCGAATAATTGCTCTGGGAACGGCGGAAAAGTACGGATGCTCTCAGCAGTCAGCCTTGGAATACCTTAACCTCTTGCCCGTTCCTGCTTGTGTGCATCCGCCGGTACGCCTTAGCGTAGCCGCAGCGCCGTGATTACGTGCACGGACAAGTAAGACATTGAATCGCCCAGCATTAAAATTGGACGCTAATCAGTCCGTGTGAGTTCAGCGCCGTCTTGCGTAACTTTGCGGTTATGTCATCGTAATGAGATTTTTTTATTACGCAAGGCAAGCATGAATGTGAGTGATCTGATGTTGATACGCAGGGCTCGAAAGCAGATCGGGAAAAGGACCGTCCTAAGTCTTTTCTTTTTTTTAATTTAGTTCCGTGTTAACACCGCGGAGCAGCTGTGGCTACGAGGGGCGTATACAGACGTGGACAGATGGGGAGAGGACAGCAGGAAGGACAGGGGGGTTAGTATGCGTCCTGGACCGACTTCAGGGGGAACAGTGCCGACCAATCGTACTTTATACATGATTTTTGAAACACCGTGGCGATTTGGCCTTGTTTGTAGCAGCCTATAAAGCGATAAACTACAGTGCTTAAAATTTGGACACTATATGACTGGTTTGGTCAACAACAGGATTTTTGTGTAAAAGAGAAAGGGAAAGGTCTGTTTAATAAAATCATTCTGTTGCACGTATGTGCTTGCGCGGTCCTCTCTTCTTTCTTGCGTAATTTTAAGCACCGAAATCTGCCGCTTCATTTTTGACCGTAAATTTTGTTTCAGATCGAGTATATATATATATATATATATATATATATAGATAGATACTCATTGAACGATGCGACAGCACCAGAGGACACGTGTTTCGCCGTGTTTGCGGCTCGTCGGCCCTGGGTAGCTGCGCATCGTTCGGGATTGAGGAGTGCTCGGTCACCCTCCCAGGTGTATATCGCTCGCTGAGTGACCCCTGGTTTGCCAATCCCGAACGATGCGCAGCTACCCAGGGCCGACGAGCCGCAAACACGGCGAAACACGTGTCCTCTGGTGCTGTCGCATCGTTCAATGAGTATCTGTTTCTCTACGTGCAGCCATAGAAGCCATATTAACTGTAAGTTTGAATTTCAAACACGTCTAGCATCATTTACCTATTTTTTTAATGGCTTTTCCCCCCTCTTTATAATTCACTGGCTTGCACTGTGGCATTGAGGAGTGCTCGGTCACCCTCCCAGGTGTATATCGCTCGCTGAGTGACCCCTGGTTTGCCAATCCCGAACGATGCGCAGCTACCCAGGGCCGACTAGCCGCAAACACGGCGAAACACGTGTCCTCTGGTGCTGTCGCATCGTTCAATGAGTATCTGTTTCTCTACGTGCAGCCATAGAAGCCATATTAACTGTAAGTTTGAATTTCAAACACGTCTAGCATCATTTACCTATTTTTTAATGGCTTTTCCCCCCTCTTTATATATATATATATATAGTGAACCTTTTCGAAGCAACTAAACAATAACAACAAATACATAGGGACGATGCTCTGGGGTTTTTCACCGCATAAGCTGTGGTTAAAGCGTAAAGCTAAAGCGGCCAAAGCTTTGAAACGACATCTTCATTTGGATCCTCATATGAGAAAGAGATCGGTCGGTTCCATCGGCTGGATGCAGGCAGAGAATCGGAGAATATTTAAAATTAATGGTGCGTCAAACCCATGTCGTTTGTTGCGCTTCGTAGAACATGGAAAACGTTTTAAGAGGGCTTTGAAAGAATTGCAAGTTGTCAAGATATCGCGTACCGCGCAGTCCACATTTGGCATGCAAAAAAAATTCTTCGCGGTTCCATATGCTTCCGGAGATGATCGTCGTGAGATATGACCTAGTGCTCGCGCTTATAGCTGCTCGCTTTTCTTCGATGTCCGGCTGTATTTTTCCACGATTGTAACTAATTTTAGACGTTTCTATTCGGTACTGATTTTATTTCTGAAAGCGGAGCTTCCTCACATATCACGGTGAGACACAAGTAAGGGCTATATAGAAAAGGCGTTTTCTTTTTCCTTCTTTACAGATTTTTTAAATAAAAAAGGCTATGCAAGCAGCATAGCTGTGTTGTTTTTGCAGTTGAGTTATACGTATATGGTACGGCAGCTGAAGTGGCGAAACACACTATATTATCGTCATTATACATTATTTGTTGTTGTTGTGAAGAAGGAAATTACGGTGCTATATACTTCGTAACCTGTTTGTATGTGTGTGTGTGTGTTTTCCCTGTTTCTCCCACCGTTCACATCGTTCTTCCAGGACATCAATCCACGCGCACGTTACATTTTATTGCATCGTTGCACGGTTGTAAAAGGCTGCTTTTAAAGGTCACGAACATATTTAAGTTATTGGTCAAGCATTGCGCATTGTCCGGCCCGCAAGTTTTCAGTAACAATGTTCAATATGCTTAATAATATGATTAAGATATTAAGGGAGTTTTTCTTTATTAATTCTTCACTGATTTGTTATAAAAATCAATAAGAGCAGCATAGATCCCATTTTTGCATTTGAGCTATGCGGCCAATAAACGCGCGATTTTATAAAGCGAAATCCGCCCGACAACAATGCTACGGCCTACGCATATGTTTACGGGTGACCAATGTACTTCCTCGTCTCGAATGTATCTTGCCGACCTCGGCCCTGAGACGTACCTGGTAACGCATTAAGAAAATACTCCGCTAATGAAACACTAACATTCGTGAGTTAAAGATAAGGAACCCGACCTTGCACCTTCTGACCACGGAACAAACCATCGCATATCGGAAACGGCCAAGGATGACTCTATGCAAATCTCCTGCTTTCATTTTTTTCCCTCTCTATTCTTTTTGTATATAGCGGGCTGGCGAGGCAGTTTTGTAAAGATAATTTACTGCCTCTATTATGCCTTGTTTTGCACAATTCACAATGAAGGCCTCCAGCGTAACCTGCATCATCAATGAAGGTGAGGGTCAGCTACTTTAGATTAGGGCAGCCGATAGTACGCCGGCAGCGTTTCATCGATGCGATCGTGGCAACTGATACGACACCCCGTCACCTTTTTGTTATGGTGCCGTTACGTTGTGTGTTGTTCGTGCACGTAATCCTTCCAAGACGCAGTTGTCTTTTTAACGAGGACAAGATGGGGCCACCTAGCATCAATCATCTCATTCTTGTGACGCTGGAAGAGTGATATTGTTTGGTTTTTGTTGCGGTTACACAAGACGGAGCGTTTCGGAATAAATTTGCGTGTGTACTTTGAAGGAAGCTGTTCGAAAACGTCACTACGTGACGTTCCAGTGCGTTGCGGGTGTCACATTGCCTCACGCATGAGTGGCCATGTGGACCACCATATCAAGGGAATGAAACTTCGCGATGACCACAAACGACGACGCGCTAAAAAGAAAAAGGGGGATAGCATAGGTCTCGGAAGTATGATACTGCCGTCAGTGTCGCGGTGTCTCCCGGTGACTACAGACAAACAAACACAGTTTATTTTTACTTTCATTTCGTTTATTTTTATTTTATTTGTTTATTAACTTCGTTGAAAGACTCGGTACACAAAGTACCAATGCGCTGCCAGTGAACAAAACTTCATAGTTTCGGATTCTCTAAAAGTAGGGTGACGTCACAAAAAGCTCTGGCGTCGGTCTTCTAGCAAATGCACTCGTCTCAGCTCTTTGCCTCACGTTGGAAGACATCCAGCGAGGAGAGAGAAATAGACCTTCGAGGAACAACGATTTCAGATGAGTGACAGATTGCGTACACTGTGACTCCATGCTTCTCGAAACTCGAAATTAATTTTACGATACTCTCGCATCACGTAAAGCAAAAAATACATATATATATATATATATATATATATATATATATATATATTGGGACAATACAATGTCAGGCACGTATAGATTGTAATGACATGAATTCGATAGGATACTGAACACACGAGACTTAATTCACATCAGTGGCACTAAAAACCCACTTTAGCTGCCTTTTCTGTTCAACCTAAGTATCACCCGTATGACTTATAGGATACGACACGGTGCAATCTCCGTGTGTTCACGCGAGCGACATTCCCCGGAATACGTCAGCGGAAGATGCGAAAAACGTCATAGCTTTCTGCTGTCACGTGAGCGCGAGCGCTCAACGTCGTGTCTTCACGTGCACTGCAAACGCCATCTAGATACAAAAGGCCTGCTTATTGCCTATGTTTTTGCCTATGTGCCTGCGTGACGTATAAAGTCAGAATTCGTCTGCTACTGCGATTCGCCGTTCTGCGAACTCTCAAATGATTGCAGCTAACTTGGAACCTGTAGACCTTAATCTGTAGACAAAAAATGCAACACACTTTCCAAAAAATCGGTCTTTCCCATTTCGTACGCGGAGACGTTCAATCACTGCTCGCAGACAACGGTGGTTCTCCATGGCTACGACCGCTAAAAGCTCGCTCGTGATAGGTTGACGCCGTTGAAAACACGATCCTGATTGGCTGACTATTAGTTGTTACGTCACGTCGAGGAGTAAGCAGGCTTTCTCTATATAGGTGCTGTGAGCACTGCTAACCCTGGGGAATATCCGGCGGCACAATCACAAAATATTCCGTAGCAGACGACAGCAAAAGACGCTGACGATGTCGTCTGCTAAGTGCGCAGTACGCCAGTAACGACGTTCCAGCACCGTGTGAATGCTCAACATAACACGGGACCGAACTTCGGCTCCGTGAGAATTGTTTTCGCTTTTTCTTCCACTAGAATCTTCCGCGAGGGTGACACCGTTTATTTGCGACGACACCGTTTATTTGCTCCGAGTCAGCATCGACGACAGCTTCTCTCGCGTTTCAAATGCGCGAATTGTTTCGCAATTTACCTGTGTGCCGGCCCTCCGTGTTACGCTAAATTGCTTTGGAATGGGATGTGTTCTCTTCTGCCGTCATTACACAGACGATCGATACTCAGAATACGGTTCGGGCACACAGGGCAGGCAGGTATAAAGCCATAGAGTTGCGGACACACGCGTTCAGTAAAGGTCAGCGATTCCCACTGTTCAGCGTTTTCTTCGCCTTATTTTATCTCATCATTTACCAAGCTGTTGCATAACAATATGGCGGTTTGGGGCTTTTGGCTTTTCATGGTTATAATTGACCGCCCATGCGGCTTATGACGGCTCGTCTCCATAGCTATTGGCCGCCGAAGGACAGTCGCGATTGGCGAAATCTTTATTGTTACGTCACTTTTTTAAGCGGCCAGTCTTTGTTTCTAGGTGGTGTTCAGCTCCTGGACAAATGTCACAGGGAGCTGTTCTGACATTTTCGCTATAGGTCATCTGATCGAAACTCACGGGACATGAACCCGCGTCCTTTTGTTTGTTATATGTGAGCGCCCCAGCTCGGAAAGACTCCTGCGCAGTTGGTGGCAGACAAACGCTCGGTTGCGTCATTTCCGCTACAAAATAGGGTTGACGCGAGCGAGTTGGTCAATTCCGACTAATTACTTAAGTTGGTTAATTCCGACTATTCATGACGTGGTAGGAGACACACAACACACGCTGTCGCGAAAAGTTTCTGCAACTTGTGCAGCCCCGCTATCTACTTCAAACTTTTGAAGGAGTATATATTATCTGCTGATTTTTATATCACGTATTGAGCCTCTAAGTGCCGTTCTTACGTAGTACTGCATGTCCTTCTTTAACGGCACACATGAAAAGCGAGGAGCTTTCGAGGGTTCTGCTTTGCCGTTTAGCACTCTTATAATGCAGTGAAGCATCGCGGCGATTTCGCTGCCGTCCGAAAGTATTGGATGCGGGAAATTGCTGTAATGCAAGAAGCAGAAGGCACAAAAATTTCGAATGTTTAAGAATTGCTCGCATGTCTCCTAACCTCCATTCCCCGGAATGAAAAAAGAAAAGGGAAAAGGAAATTATTTTCGTTACACGACATTTCTTGGGGGATGCAAAGAGCATGAGTCCATATACGAGGGGTGTTCAAGTCAAACCGGGACTTTTCATTTTTCGCAAAAGTAAAATGAACTTACAGGCAAGAAATTAGTTTTATTTTTCGACGTAATCTCCAGCTGCACTAATGCACTTGTCCCAGCGTTTCACGAGGGCTTGGATGCCAGCAGCGTAGAAACCCTTACCGGCGCGTAGCAGCCATGATCGGACCGCATTCTTGGCCTCGTCGTCGCAACTGAAGTGGCGGCGCGCTAGGAACGCCTTCAGTGGCCCGAAGAGATGGAAATCGCTGGGGGCGAGGTGTGGACTGTAAGGGGGATGTGGCAGCAACTCCCAGCCAAGTTCCCGTAAGGTGCGTGTCGTGAGATGCGCGGTATGCGGGCGCGCATTGTCCTGTAGGAGGAGTCCATATTGTCTCTGCAGACGACCGTCGGACGTCCCTGCAGAATAATAGTTTCTCTCACTTGGACCTGTGAGCGTACATGTTATGGACGAAATACATTACACCCAGGATATCCAAAACTGTGCCTACATTCGATCGTCTATGGAAAGTATGCGGAAAACCCAGGGGAAACCCCAGACGGTATTCGAAACCGCGTCACCTCCTAGTCTCTGCGTTGAAGACGATCGCCCTAACCACTACGCCGCGTGAGCTAGTAACGAGACGCTAACTGTGAATAGTGGGAAAGTGAATAGTAGGAAAACAATATTTCCTCTACGGTGTCACGCAGGGAGACCGGACCGTGCGACGAGAATGACGAAGCGAGTGATCCGACGAGGTGAGGAATACTTTGCGGTTTCTTGTACCCGTGTGAGAGACACCAGAGACGAGGAACCGGTGCGGACATCAACAATGGAGACCGCCCTAGTATATGTATCATTGTGCTTTGTTCTCGCGAGCATTCAGAGCATTATACTGTCCGATGGCGTCAGATCTTTGACCGTCTCGAAATAATTGGGACAAGGTTTCTGCATCACACACGATAGAGGGCGTTATACCACATTGTATCCCACCTGTATACTTTTGCTTCTGATAGTCAGGCACGTACAGCTCCCGTCAAAGTTAATAATAACACTTGGGGGGGGGGGGATCTGTCTCATTTCGGAGCGTGATAACAGCCACCCTGGGGACACTGGGGGAATGTTAAGTGAGCGAAATCCTTGCGTTAAACGAACAGAATAATTTTGTTCAATTAGGATGTTCTCATGGCACCAAGGGTTGCTGTAATGGCGCTCGGGAACGAGACAACATTTTTTTTTGTGTGTGTGTGTGTTATTATTAACTTTGACGGGAGCTATACCACCCCATCATTGCACTTTCCTTGCTGTTATTTCTGTCGAGAATATTTGTGGCGGGAATATGTTCTCTCTTTGTTTCCTTCTTTCGTTTCTCCTAAGGTGCCTACCAAGGTGGTGGTGGTGGTGGTGCGGTGATGATGAACTGTCGGCCACCTCAAGCGAGCAACGTCGCGAATATCGCAGTGGGGATAGTGCGTCCTGGGTCGACTTCACAGGGAACTTTGGGAAAACACCCAAACAGCACGGCAGCGCCCGGATTCGAACCCGGCTCACCTCGCAGCAGCTGGAGGTTAACAGGCGGTGCACCAATCGTATACAACTGAACAACAACAGGGGTAGAAATATAAACCTGCATATATATATACCAGCAACACATAACATAAAGCAGCGAAAACAGATTAATGTAGGCCAGACATGTACAAGATACTCAAAAATGTATTTAAGATAAGATAATAAATACTGACGTTAGAATGTAATTAAGATAGAGTATAAATACATGAAAATTAAAGTAACTAAGACACAGTACGAAATACTTAAAAAAGTATTTGAAATACAATTAAGATACTATTTATCCTTGAACGCAAAACGTCACCGGTCACTGGTCAATGCGGCAAGTCGCCGCTATGTGACATGTATCACCTAAAGCCCGCGTACTACGCAAGTCGCCCCTGTGTGATAGGAGTCATCTAAACACAAGTCCCAAAAAGATGACAAAGAGATACCACATAACACCACTAAGCACATGTGACCCAGAACAAAGCAAACCTCTACAGGTCCCTGCCGGGCGAGGTCAGAATTCGGCGTTACCGCGTCAGGGCACACATAATAGAACCCTCACTCGCCGAGGATTAGTATACACGGGGCAAGGTCTCTAAATGGGAACTTCCAAGAAGGGCCAATGTCCGGGTCAAGTCCGAGGGACTCAGGAAATTTTCACAGAACAAGCAAGATAATGGAAAGACGAGACGCAGAAAGTTTGAGAGTGAGATCCAAAATATGTAATTAGAGTATTGAGTAGAAAATACCATAAAATGTATTTTAAATAGAGTACAAATACACAAAACCGAAAGTATTGAGTAGAGTACCAAAATACCGCAAATTGTATTTAAAATACAGTATTTTAAATACAATACTCCAAATACGTACAAGTCTGATGTAGGCTATAGTGAAAAACAAAGTCCAAGCTGTTATCAGCATCTTGTTATCGTCAATCATGCAGGATCTGCATTTCATCGGTTGCTCTAAGGACCTATCGTTTTATTTCGTTTCACTTTATTCGCATAACGATAACGTAATACGGGAAGCGGCCAAAAAGTAACATAAATGCCGCTTGACGAGGGCACGCCCCTTTAAGAACCCGCTTAATTCAGATGCAGCAAATAAAGATATAAGTTGATATAAGTAGAGTAGACAAGCGAGCTCGTGTATACGATTGAACGGGAACATCTCCTCTATGTTCCCCCCTTCGTTGCGCCTCAGACTCGAGGATATGTTTCCGTTCAAAGATGTGAGCACTGTATAAGGACATGAAACAGCAAGTATCCTATGAAGATGAAGTACAGGTTCTGCACTGAAACATTTCAATAAAACTAGGCACTCCCAACCGTTTGAACTCTATATTCCGTCTTTTCTTTTATCCAACCCATCTCCGTTGTGGGATCGACGGCCTTTCTATATTTTGTCTATGTAGTAAAACATGAGGAGAAAAACCAGAAACCCTTTGAGCAACACCGGGAAAAACATTGCGTGAAAAGTCGCCACGACTGATGAAGATGTCGATCTCAATGTCGGAAGCCGGAGATGAGCCATGTGACAAACGTATGTGCACTATGAACGTATAGTATACACAGTTGACAGCAACAACTGCGACCAGCAGGTCACGACCAGTCTGCACACGGAAATACATATACGTATGAGAAATGTGGAGGAAGTGTTGCATCGTGATGGCGACACATGTAACGAGTCCCATTATTAAAACTGGCTGCGTCAATGTTGCAGCCTCGTGTTGCCTTTGAGACGGTAGAAGCCGGCTACAAAATGATATAGATATATAGTAGTGCCTGTGCTACAAGATTACTGGCTCTTTCGCTAGGCGTCGAGTTCCCCGTCTCATTTTTCTCGCGTTATGCAACATCTCTCGGTTTATAGAAGAGCGTCGAAAGCACATAGCTCATCGTGAGACGGGAGCATGGCCTACTTTATAGATATAAAACCGCCGTTACATATATATAGTCATATAGCAATCTTGCAACGGAGATGCAGTCTTCAGTCTGCTTTATTACACTTCTTCGTGTAACTTCTTCCTGCAGCTTCTTCCAGTAGAACACTACTACGTGAAGAGCGCGCACAAAATTGCTTGCAAAATAGAGACATTTTCGAGCCCGACCTGCTGGACGTAAAATACAAAACCACTCTAAGAAAAGAAGGAATTACAGTTTCTAGTCTCCTGTAGACTGCAATAACTCCGCATCACTCATTGTAATCACTCATTTCGCACTGAATGGTGCTATTGGTTGGCTCTTCTTGGAACTCATCTACGTATCCTTCTCGATTCGAGAAAGAAAAGTGATCAATGCACGACATATTATAGCCACCTTTCTTTCCCCCATACAACACGCAAAATATAAGATTCAATGTCATCGTATAGTCTCGCCATCTCGCTCTGACCACCTAGCGTGACGTCATTTTACCATCACTGGCGTGGATGAACTGCAGCCGATGGTTATCTTGTTGTTCGTCGATGCATCGACCACTAGGATTATGGTCAAGTAGATCAAGGACTCGATTACGCAGTTTATAATTCTTGGTACATACACGCCACCTCCGAGCCTTCACTCTCCTGTGTCCTGGATTCGCTGATCAATTAACAGCAATCAGCGGGTACGAAAAGGGAAAAGACGGCATCACAGAGTTCGGCAGGACTTAATTCGGTGGGACGCAGGACTACTTTTTTTCCTTTTCTTTTTTTTTTTTTTCGTTTCGACGCCATTGCGAGAACCTTATTAGTGGCGCGCAGCGAGCTCCCTAATGGGGGTGCAGAATAAACAGCGATGTAGTAACTGACACACAGCGAAGGAATAAAAGCAACAAGAATCCAGTCAGAGGAATTGCTGACCATTTCCCAAGGCGTAAGTCACGCATTTCGGCTTTGGTTTAGCTTCGTACTCGATGTTTGTTGCCGCGTGTGCAAGAATTCTGCGTGACCCCGTGTCTTTGTTTTTGCTACACAGTACATTTGTTTACTCCTTTCGTGCGTAAATATCTTGTTCCGTGCACTCTAAAAAAAAAAAAGGGAGTAAAATAGGGAGTAATTGCAGCTTCTGAGGGGTCCCCTAGATTGTAGTTACTGCGTATTTTAGTCCCCTAAAATCCGGACATTTACTCCCCAGGACTGCAAATTGTCACTGAGCTTCGCGAATGGTCTTCTGAGTGCAACAGTCTACATAAATATGTGCTCCTGGTCAATTTGATGACACAAGGCTGTATAACTCAGCCAACTTAGAAATTATCAACCCCCACAGAGTCAGAAAGAGTTAGCGCTTCTTTCTTTGCAAACTGTGCCCTATGTGTATCGCAAGATTTTATATCATTCGGTAGATCACGGTTGATGCTTTGATTCGAAGTATTTTCATGCATGCACAAGAATTATGTTACCTGGGACTCTTAGAACAGAGCGTGCAATACAGTCTCCACTCTGTCACTCTGTGACATTCATTTACTACCACACTCGAAGAAAAACAGGAGTAGTTTTACTCCTTTTGGGGAGTAATTGCATTGCCACAAGAAATAGTCCCTTTCCGGAGTAAATGCACGGGAGTAAATGAATGTCACAGAGTGAAGACCGCATTTCACGCGCTGTTGTAAGAGTTCCAGGTACATAATTGGTGCGCATGCATGAAGATACTTTGAAGCAAACCGTCAAACGTTATATATCGGGTGATATAAAATCTTGCGCCATACTAGGGCACAATTTGCGAAGAAAGATGCGCTAACTGTTTCTTACTCTGTGTGGCTGGAAAATTGCTACGTTGTGTGAGTTATACAGCCTTATGTCGTTCAAATTGACCAAGGGCACATATTTACGTAGACTTTTGCATTCAGGAGACCATTCGCGAAGTTTAGTGACAATTTGCAGTCGTGTGGAGTAAACGTCGGGACTAAATGTTGGGTTAGGAGACTAAAATGGGGAGTAATTGCAGATTAGGGGAGTAAAAGCTGCAGTTACTCCCCGTTTTACTCCTTTTTTTCTTAGAGTGCATGTACTCCCGAAAGGGACTATTTTTTTGCGGCAGTGCATTTAGTCACCAAAAGGAGTAAAATTACTCTTTTTTTCTTAGAGTATGGCACGCACCTTTGTGGTGCAAGTTTCACAAGCTTTATATGCCAGCGCGGTATCAATGATTGCTCTAGGTTTTCGCGTGTCTTTAAAATACGCGAATGTTTCAATTCGGGATAGTTGCGAAAATTTACGGCGTTAGAATACAAAACTGGTGAGTTACTCCCCTTACGGACGCTACACAATCTTGCGTCGTCTGCTCGGCAGACGCCCTCCTCCTTTTTTCTTTTCTCTCCCATTTTTGTCTGCCACACAGTCTGCTGCCACTAGACTTGTGCAGCGGTATGTCTCAGATGTATCGCCACCACCACAGTATACGACCGCGAAGAGGATGACGGTTAATCGCGATGGGTGCCCTTCCTTTTAATTTCTAGGACACAGGAGGGGGCGAGGATCAAGGGGTCGCCTTTGTGAATCGCCCGTTACGAAATGCGGCTTACACAAGTTGTCGCCGCTACACAACAGCGCCGATGATAAAAGAGACTTGCCCAAGAGACACATATAAACTTCTCGCATCCTTTTCTCTATCACTCCTGTGCTCAGTAGCAGGGAGTGACCTCTGCCGCTATTCTACATTCACACAATGCTAAGGAGAAAGCGATACTGTTGTTCGTGAATCGAGCCGTTAGGGGACACGTTTTGCTGTTGAGGTTAATCGACGCGCTTTGTGAAAGAAGTTCGCGAAAAGAAGCCTTCCGTTTCTGTAAGAAAAGGAAAAGAAAAAAGGAATTGTAATGTGGCGAACAGTTTCCCCTTTATTCTCATCAAAATAACTAAATTGTCGTGTAGCTCGAGCAATGGGACACAGGACAACGCAGCACTGAAACTTCACAACGCCCAGTTGCTTGTGTCTGTTAAAGAATGACCTCCACGGAAAGACACCGCTATTCACCTATATAAAGGCACCGTCTACTGGACTACGTCTAATTGTGAGATGTGTGAGTGGAGGTTCTACAGGAGGTGGTAGAAGCTATGGGGGGTCGAACCCCGTAGGTGAACTCCAGACGTAAGGTCTCATCGACAAATCACTCGTAGAGCGCGTGTTACCATATACTCTTGTACCCAGAGTTCCCACAGATAAAGCGCGGTCTCGGCCGCTGTTCGATGCGAACGCACCCGATAACACAAAAACGCGATTCAAGGAATGGGAGCCGCCATTAGTGCTGCCACCCCGTGGCAGTCAGAGGAACTGTGCGCGTGTGAACTGCCGTTTGCCGAGTTCCTCCATTTTCCCGTGTGTGTTTTCGCTCGTTTTTGTGTCCGTTCGTGTTCATTTTCTCCCGCTCGGGGAACCGGTGTAGAACAGATATCGCATCGGCTAGCACTCCTCACGTAAACAACTGTGCATATCCGCACGCGGAAGCAAGCAATCTTCTTTCTCCTTGATCTTTCGAACGTTGACACGCTACTCAGATGTTTACCGGGTGACTAGTTACATGCAATGTTGCGTTATCGTCAGTCATACTCATTAAAGACGGCGGCCACGAGTATTCATCACAATGGGAAGAGCGGTTGTGGCAGTCCACCCCTGTTGCGTCGTCGCTGGAAACGAGGCTAAGGAGCGCACGGAGATTAGTGGTTTGAGAGTAAAGAGCGACATGGTCTATACGCGGCCGCCTATCCTTTGCGCGCTTTCGTTTCATCAACCAGAGTCCAAGCAAAGCAGACTTCATTTTTTTCCGTCCCCGTCACAAAGGCACCTTCGCTGTCGCAACTGTCACGTCGCACTTTTTCCTGTGGCACAAGTTATACCATCCCACGGAACAAAACACTATCCGCAGGCGAGCATATACTTGTTCGGGCATTCGTGTCCGCATATTTGCCCATCAGACAAAGCTGGAACAACAATAGCGAACTGCGCGTACAAGGTTATCCTCTTCCGATGGACGTTCACGCGATGGATCGAATGAAGCATCGACCAGCGCCAGGCGCCGGGGATATCCATTGTCTCGTGGGCGCGTACACAAATAAACGATTTTCGCGTGTTGTATTGCTGCAGATAACAGACATTACCTATCGTGGACAGGGTGCAACCCTTCTCTCGATGAATGCATCACGGTTGTCTTTCTTACGCCTGGTGTAACAAGAACCACTGCGTGTCTTTTTATTTAAGTTGCGAAAGTTACTAAAAAAAAATAAAGCTAAGTATATCGGCGTCAATAAAGTTGAATTGAATTGAATTGAAACTTTATTTCACATTGTAGCAAGTACAATGCGGGAGGCCCAGTGCAAAATGCTGCAAGAAGCAGCTTGACAAGGCTTTGGGTTCCCACTCTGACCATGACAGCTAACAATAAAAAATACGCAGGGAAAATACACACAAGGTTATGTTCACTATGTGACTTGTCAAATTCATCCTATCTACGCTAGTGACTAACACAAATGGAACAGTAGTTAACTTAATAGACACACTTAAACAAGTAACATTTGACGAATGTGTTTGTTGGAAGTTTTTGCATCGATATGGGAATTTACTTAAAATTACAGGCACTTGAGAGGATAGTTTTTTTATTACAGTTCGTTCTTGAGAACGGAAGTTTGTCATCTAATAACTTGTGTATTGCAAGCAGTATGCGCACAAATAACGTGAGTTCAAGTTCTGATGAACACTTCAAGAAAACAAAAAGGGGTATAATCTATAGGGAATAATTAAAGCTTCTAATTCCCTACATTGCAATACCTCTCCATTTCTGATCCCCTGGCCGTAAAAGTTACTCCTCAGCAGGGTTGCGGAGTTGCCACTCCGGAGTTGGAATGATTCCGGAATCATTCCAGATTTATCAGAGCACGGAATGGAATTGGAATGGAATGGCAGAAACTGTCCTAGGAATGGAATGGGAATGGAATTAGGCATTTTTTCGCAGGCGGAATGGAATTGGAATGGAATGGTCTGGGTGCCACACGGTCAAGGGCGAAATAACCTTGTCTTCGTGCTTTTTTCCGTACTGGGTAATGTCAATCTCCTCTATAGCACTGCTGGGCTAGCTAGTACGGTTACCGATCCCATTTCTTTTATTGGTGGAATTAAAGGAATGGAATGGTGTTGCCAAGCCATTCCAGGAATGGGAATTGGCCATACTTTTTCATTCCGAGGAATTGAAAGGAATGGAATTATCACAAATCCCCATTCCTCGGAATGGAATTGGAATGGCAGCAACCCTGCTCCTCAGCACCGAGAGTTACATGGCATAGATGCAGGACAGCTGGTGGACAAACTCCATAACGTGAAAAGCATGACTCGCTGGACACAACCGTATGGGGACAGAACAAACACACATATGCCCACACACCCGCAAATTATGGCTTTCGGACACCCGCATATAGGGATCGCAGACGGGAACCCGCCCATTTAATCGCTTATCCGTATAGATCCTATATACGCAACTCCGATCGTGACCGCGCGTCTTGCCTTCTCATTGATGGTGGCAGCCCGCTCGTGAGAAAAGATGGATGCCGCTTACAATGAAGTATTCGTCATGTGAACAATGCGCTGGAACAAAAGATGCGTTTCTCTTTAAAAATGAGCAAACAATAGTGCCTCACCTTAACGAGGTTACTGTGCTGTTGTGCGGGCAACAGCGATGGCGTTGGTCTTTATTATTTCTTTTGTAAGATTTTGGCGGCTTTTTTGGGAGAAGGAGAGGCCATTTGTCGCGAGCATCTGTGTGTGGAAATTCAATACTTTCTGTGTTCTTATGAATGCTCTTTTGGGAAAAGGAGGAACATTCCTCCCTGTACTGTCCCCCACTGTGTCACTAAAGCTAACTACACTCTAAGAAAAGAAAAGGGAGTAATCTTAGTGCTTTGGAGGAAACTGCCACACAAGTTTATGCGAAGTTTTATTTATTTATTTATTATTTGTTTTAGCCTACATAAGTGACTGGAACCAGCAACAAAAATCCACTTCACGTGGCTTGACGAGGTCGCTGGTCCCTTTAGGTATAGGTTTAGGTATAGGTATAGGTATAGGTTTAGGTTTAGGTTAGGTTAGGTTAGGTTAGGTTAGGTTAGGTTAGGTTAGGTTAGGCTAGGCTAGGCTAGGTTAGGCTAGGCTAGGCTAGGCTAGGCTAGGCTAGGCTAGGCTAGGTTAGGCTAGGCCCCAAGTTTAGGGATTATTTGCCGTCCTGAGGAGTACATTTGAGCGTGAGGGACTAAAATGACGTGTAATTGCTGTAACTATACCCCCAAATCTACTTCTTTTTTCTTCATTAGAGAGTGCAAACCGTGCAAGTTCCCGCACTAGACTCAGCAGAAGTGCAGCCTCTGCATGACACTCGACTATTCGATCGGAAAAAGTGCCACAGAAGCACAGAAGGAGTCCACTTCCGATGCAGCAGACGACACGAGTATATAGGATAGCTGTGGAGTACGCTGCTTACCGGTGATGTTTTATCGTCGATCCGATGTATTTTAGCAATCAACTTCGTCGACACAGGGCAGCTCTTCCTCCTCGGTGGTCAATTAGTGAGACAACAGTCACTCGAAACTTGCGACACAGAGCAGACGCCCGTTCGACAACCGATCTAAGGCTTTACTTTTGTTCCATTCGATTGAGGTCTAGTGTATATACTTTGCGCGAGGGCAACGTACCTGTCGTACACTTTATTTTCGATCTTTGTACACTGCCCGTGCACTTTTTGACGGATCGAAGAGCGCTTTGTACGCGCGATTGGTCAAACAGCCCTATATAGAGGTACATGTGCAATAAAGCAAACAGATACCAGCATCATCCCAGAACGTCCGGCTCCTGCGTGTAAGACTAGTGTAGGTTGTGCGTAGGAGTTTACTGCTCTCTCTCTCTCTCCATGCCTTCCGCACCTCCACCACCAGTGCAGTTTCCAAGATTGCGAGTAAGAACTAGGGTTGCCACCTGCCGGTATATGTACTTGTGCGCTCTGCCGGTTGCCGGAAAGAAGGTGATACCGGCAGCCTTTTGCCGGTATTTGTGGCTCAAGACCTTTCATAAGGGCTTTTACGGGGTTTTTCCTTCAACATTCCACTACAGCTTGAATAAATCTGGAGCACAGACCTAACTCAGCAGTCTCCAGTCTTTTTCTTAGTTATTCATTATTATGGTTATTCATTGCTATTATTATTATCATTGTTATTCATTACGTCTTGTGTTCGGAGGGGACAAGAGCAGTGGTTGTGCAAAGCTGTCGGTTGTTGTGTCGAGCCAGCTAGAACGTTCCTCACCCACTTTCACTTTTCCACGAGCCTTTCCTCCTTTCCCTCTATTCCACCTCCTCTTCCTCAGCCGGTATTTTTCACTCCGAAAGGTGGCAACCCTAGTAGGAACTATAGTTCTATCTTTATATACTGCCTCGCATATAGAGCCTTCTCCAAAAGCCGCGAAGATTCGTTATATTTTTTCTTGCGCCGACTGTAAGAGAAGACGGCATCTCTGGAGGACAACTGTCAAAAGCAAATAGCCGCCTTCCAATAAAATCAATGTTGGCATGTCACACTTCCGACAGTGATACAGCCTCCGACTTCCGTCTCTCCATTACGTCGAGGCATGCAGAGCTGAACCGGTTTAGAAGCCGTACTTTTGTCTTGGCCAGCCATAATGGAAGGTCGGAGGCCAACGTTATGGTCGCGAATGACACGGAAGTCTGCACAAGGCAAAGCAAAGCATTTCCTCCGACCGAAAGGCGCTGATGGTTGTCATCGAGGACTCACTCTGTTGCGCACTCACTTTTCTAGGTATACTTATGGGTTCCCGCATGACGGCTCGGAAGCTTTGATGTGAATGCCTATATGGGTCTTGCGGAGAAACGGGTTGTCAGGCTGGAGGCGTCCAAGATATGGTAGCGGATGTTTTGTTTCTTTTGCCCTACCGTTCCTTCCTCTTCACGTATTTGAAGCACTACTCCGTAACTACTTTTTCGTGACGAAAAACGTCCCAGTCCATCAGCTAGAATGCCAGGACCATGTAGGATGTGCTCCACTGGTGGAGATCCAATAGGCAGACAGGTCCTCTGAGCTGCTACGTACTGGGTGCCGGCGGGGACGTTTAACGGTATAGTGCAGACGCAGGGCCACTTGACTCAGGACGCAGTGCCGGGAGGTTGTTCCACCCTTGTCCCATCCGTGTTCCTGCGAAGAATCGCCTCTGATCACGAGCACAGTCTGGCACAACTGCCCGCCTATATCCATTCTTCCTTCGCCAACATGTCAGAACCATCGCACCTATACTAGTAGTCTTGCCGTGGGAGATTGGTGTAGCCAGTTCAACTGGTTGGCATACCCGTATTGCAGATGCACAGTAAATGACATTGTTAATTACTGTGGCGAAGTGTCCACGCGTGCGACGTCGTGGCCCTCCGGGAACTGTCCTGGTGATGTCTATGACAGTGCACAGCGATAGAAAACAGCAGAATTAGATAATACAGGCTGCACCTCTAAAATGAACATCGTCATCGTCATTCTTAATACGTAGAACCATTAGGAAAGACCTGCTACGCTGCCTAATAGTATCAGTACAGTATAGCAGCTAAGGATTCGTTCTGACGGGGCAAGCATGAGCTTCAATGCCCATCGTTCCCGTTTTAGCTATAATTTTTAATTATGGTGCAGCCGGCTGTAAATTCTCAATGACTGGTTTTGGTACGGAGTCACTTTGATCCAAGAGGAGCTAAACTGTATGTCGGCACAAGGCAGAGCCAAATGCCTCACACATCTCTATACGGCTGACACATCTCTACGGCTAATTCATCTCAAAGTAATGCCGAACCGTACGCCACCAACCTACGGGCTTCCGCGACGGGGCCGGAACTGCTATAGCCTAGAATCATATACAGGATGAGTTGGAATGTAAATTCTTGCAGAAGGGCGGGGAGTTCGTGCGTTTTTCTTGCATGTTTTAAAATGTACTTATCAACTTATCTCTTGCGTGTTTGTACTCAAAACACTTTTTCCTCTTCAGAGGGACGCAGTAAGCTGTCAAAAGGAGAGAGCCAGCTCCGTTGACAGCACAAAAGGTGCACGAGCACCGTACCCTCTGTATTCGCTACCCTATATAACGTATGTCGTACGATTTCACGCAATTGGCTCGGGTGCACAAGGAGTGGCTAAAATACTGTTGCTCTATATATCACTCTTTAAAAAACGGGTGTACAGCAACTCCTTTTTGGGGAGTACAGCCTTGCCACATATTTCACTCCCTTTGGAGTGTACAGTTACTCTCCAGTACGGAATTAAAGGCCCCCCTCACTCCC
Source organism: Ornithodoros turicata (assembly GCF_037126465.1). Classification (NCBI taxonomy): domain Eukaryota; kingdom Metazoa; phylum Arthropoda; class Arachnida; order Ixodida; family Argasidae; genus Ornithodoros; species Ornithodoros turicata. The sequence continues at coordinate 35,336,131 of NC_088209.1, forward strand.
CGAAGGGAGCGAGAAGACTCCTTTTTGAGAGTAATTGTACTCTCCAAAAGGGAGTGTATGTGGCAAGGAAAATGAGTTAAATGTACACCTTTGTTTTAAAGAGTGTAGCCTGTATAATCCCACGGGAGGCGCTGCCTTTGTTATGATACAAGGTATTCTATAACCGTTGCGCACCCTTGATGCAGGTCCACTCTAAGAAGAAGGAAAAAATTAGTAAGTTGATGAGTAATTAGAGCTTTTAGTCCCCTGAATTGCAATTACTTTCCATTTTCGTCCTCTCACCCTGAAGTTTACTCCTCCTTTTTTTTTAAATGTGAGCTGTGGGAGGAATTACTGCAATCCACCTCAGCGCGTGTGCTTTACAAATATAGCAAGGTCTCTCGTTGCCACATGGCAGCAACGGCATAGTCGTGCAGTGCTCCTGTGCCACCCTGTCCTAGTTTGCAGGCGCGAATTCGAGAACGTTGTTATATTTGGAGTCCGCAGAAAGTTTCTTTTGTCCAAGTCGAACGTCTAATCCCGAAATCCTCATTGAGGCCTAGGCATCGGATCGAATTCTTCAGCAGAGAAGGTTTTACTTTCGATAATGCGCTCCGGTAATGCTCGAAAGAAAAAAGGGCCTTGCCAGGCCTACTTTCGAGATGTTCTTTCTGAAGGGAAGATTACATATTGTCAGCGTATAGTTCTTTTCCTTCGAGACTTTTGAACTTTCCGCCTGTCTTGCAGGAACGGATTATCCAAGATGTTCTCTTCAGAGACGGACGGGGCATTGTGTGAGACCTATCTTCCATCTTGCAGTGGTCACGTCCTTGACGGAAGTGAGCTTCTAGATCGCCCATAGATAATGGATCCCATCGTGTCTTCAGCGGATGATACGATTGGAATTGTACCGTAAGTAAGACAATCGATGTCTTTTTTTTCTTTTTTTGCCTGTACTAGGACGGAACTGCGATCGCCATTATCTTTTTTATTTGATTCCGTGTTAACGCCGCGAAGCATATCTGTGGCTATTAACGGCATACAGACGCGAACAGATGAAGCGAGGATAGCTGGAAATAGTGGGGAACGAGAGGTTAGTGTCCGTGATAGTCTACTGGGAAACCCAGGCAAAAACCTCAGACAGCACAGCCGGTGGTAGGATTCTAACGCACCACCTCATGCATCGTTGAAGAAGTAGTATCCGCAGAATAACCAGAAAATAACCATATTGGAGAGGGGGGAGGGGGCGTAAACGATAAGCCACGGCGAAACCGACCGCCTCTGCAAGAAATATGCTATATTTTCAGTTCTCTTGCTTGCCTCAGCCTACCGACTGTTTATTAGACCTCATTACGTACCTGATTATTTATTGTTTGTTTTATCCTGCTTACGTCTGTTTTTAATGATAACTGTACGTCGTAACACAACCAAGTGTCTCACAGGAGAGAGAGAGAAAAAAAAAGTAATGTTCGAAGGATATTATATGTATTATCAGTATGATCTCAGTCTCTGCCGCCACGCCTGTTTGGTGAAATAAACTGAAATTGAAAATAAAAATATTTGCTCCTCCACGCCCTGTCTACGCTCGAGAGCCAGTTCGCTATTTGCAATGAACGGTCGCAACATTATTGTCAGAGGAAAACCAGATTACATTTCATCTGTCTGTTGCAAATTGTGAAAAAATATGCTGCTTTATTAACCGACAGCAGCGCGGATCGGACATCGGCAGACCGAAAAGGGAAAAAATCACGGGAAAATGAGCAGCGCCGCGACGGCGGCGCGGTGCGGCGGCATAGAACAACAACTCCGTGGCCAGTGTTACATACTCACCGTGACGCTCCTTCCTCCATCATTCTCATATTGAGTTGCATAAAAATCGAAATGCAGCCATTACCCATTCTCTATCTACTTCAACGATCTATGCAATTAACACGCCCACTAGCGGCGCGGCGACGCTTCTGAACACGGCTTGGCCCTTGGCTAACGGCAAATTCGTATGCCAGTGGAATCCAAATGAAGTCGAAGTTTAATCCACAGCAGTTGCGTTTCTTGCGCTCTGTGTTGTGATATAAATTTTGCGATGTAAATATGTGACTAAGACAACGAAAATATGAGCATCTTTGCGTTGTGTCAGCGCGGCCTCGGCATGGCCAGAGGAAACAGCTTGGTCATGTACACACGTTATGGAAACTCAAGTTGCATGAACCGCTGCTCCGGTGCATCTGCCTTGTGCGTAATACAACAAAGTAGACAACATTATAACTTTGGTCACAAAAAGAGGAAGAACAAAGGTATCGAAATCGCCTACGGCATCTTCTTGATTGGGGCATCGTCTGCGTTTGTAATCGACTACCCATGGTAAGTGTGGCATACACTTTTGTGTCTCGATCGCTGTTCTGCACGGGGAGAGGATTGTGTATCGCAGCTGCAGATTCGTTCTTCCTTGTACGTCTTGCTGATGCATTATGGTTTCCCATAGGATTGCCAGAACGATATGGAACCGCGTTAAAGACATCTTCAAAGTCAGCGCTGAGAGCAGCGTTTCCGATGCTAGCAGTGCGGATCCGCACGAATCGGATACGGAGGAAAGCAAAGGAAAAGGCAAGGGGAAGAAAAAGAAAGACAAACCGGGATTCAGAGACAGAAAAGTTAGTCATTTGTTTTCTTTTTGTTATGATTGAGAGGCTGGATAGCCCGACGTCGCACGAAGTTGTCGTACCCACATTGTCAACATGGGAAGCGAGAAACGCCCCCCCATCCCGGCGCTATCGCATAGATAGGAAACACATGTCTTCTTCGAGGCTCGGGCAAGAACGAAAGAGAGAGCGCACGGCCTCCGTTTATTTTTATACTCTGTATGAGCCGCTAGCAATAAGTGGCGCTACCTTCTGTACACATTAACCACAATGCAGCGCTGCATGTAAGTAACACCATCGAGAATATAACACTTTTCTTTTTCCTCACTCTGCTACTCAATATCACTTTCAGGAAACACTGATCTTATGGAAAATTGGCGTGATCATTTCCTGGCAGATTTCTTTGCCAGATTCTGAGCAATTGCGTTGTCTTGGTCAAACCGTGGCAATCGCGCATGTTCTCGTGGCAGCGTCCAGGAACTCACCAGCTAGCACCTTTTTGCCTAGCCTCAATACATCCGAGCAGCGAGTCGCCAAACTAGAGTCACTAAATGGGCTACACTTCAGAGTAGCGACACCAGGGTTGTGGAATGGGATCTCCCATTCCGTTCCAATTCTACTCCGAGGAATGGAGGTTTGCGGTAATTCCATTCCTCTCAATTCTGTTCAGTTCCTCGGAATGAAAAGGTATGGTCAGTTCCCACTCCTGGAACAACTTGGCAACCCAATTCCATTCCGTTAATTCCCTTAAAAAAAAAAAAAAGGAACAGGTAACCATACAGGCAAGTCCACCAGTGCTAGAGGAAATTGACATTACTGAAGAAAGATGAAAGTCACTGCAAAGGTTAGCCAGCTGTAGGATTCGAACCCACATTTTCTGGATTGCCGGTCCAGGGCTCTACCAATTGAGCTAAGCTAACACGCCTTCTCAGCGACTTCCAGGGTGCGTCATCTGAAGGGACAAACCAGTCACTCTCTCTCACTCATCCTCCTTTCACTCTTACATTTTTGCTCACTCATACACACGTTCGTACGACAGGGATCGGCGCAAGCGGCAACTGTTGAACATGAGATAACTGATGTTCTGAGGCTGGAACAACATAGAAGGGACAAATATGTATTTGTCCCTTCTATGTTGTTCCAGCCTCAGAACATCAGTTCTCTCATGTTGACATTACCAAGCACGGAAAAAGCACAAATACAAGGTTATTTCAATCTTGACCTTGTGCAGGTGCAGTGCATAGGGGGCGAGGGCAGAAACCAGCACGTTGAAACCAAAACTGCCACCTGGGCACACAGCCCATTCCATTCTCATTCCTAGGACGGTCCCCGCCATTCCATTCCAATTCCATTCCGGGCCCTGCTAAATCTGGAATGATTCCGGAATCATTCCAACTCCGGAGTGGCCACTCCGCAACCCTGATCGACACTGAGGCAAAAGGGCGAGTTGGAGCCGCCATGTTGTTTCCGTTTGACCTCCAGCCCCACCTCTACTTCGGCAGTAGAAATAGATGAAGTTCGGCAGCGAGAGAAGACAACGCTTCAAAGAACCCTCAATGGATGGTGCTGGAGGTCAAATGGAAACAACATGGCAACTCCAGCTCGCCCTTTTGCTTCAGTGTAGGTACTCGAAGCGTAGCTCATTTAGTGACTCTATGTCCAACTATATCCGGTGTAGTCACATGTGCACAGCGAGTATCCGTGTAAACCTGTGATTGGTCCCCACGCCGAAGTTTTTGAAAAAAATCTTGATCTTTTAAAAACCAATAAAGAGTGTGTGCCGTAAAATATCCATCGCTGAATTTCGGTATGCAAATGGGCCGACACCGAAAAAGCGTGCCTCAAGGGCTTATCACGTACGCCGATGGAGGCAGTGGTTTATCTGATCAGCGGATCGGCACCTAGTCCGATCATCTTGATCACTCCAAATCACGTGGCCCTCTGACGTGACATGAGCACTGTGCTCCCTGCATTCCCAGTCGCAGCGGTTTCGGTTTCGGGTCATTTGCATATAAAAATTTCACGCACACGCCTGTTTCAGGATTTGTTAGATGTGGGATGGCTTTCAGCGAGGATAGTCTCTGATTCTGCTATCACGCTTTTGCTCAAAATCCCCTAATAGTTCATTAACGAATTTTAGGTAATTAGTCATCTTGTAGTTGCACACTTTCTTCGAGACGATGTACGCCTGGCCGTATAACTCAGTTGCAAAAACGATATCTGTGCTGCTTTCATAGCATTTTTATTAAAATTCTGTAAAGGATAAAAATAAACACTCTGTATTACATTTTATTGGACTTTGCAGAATCATTTTGCTGGAACAACAATGTACAGTTTACTTATCATTGTATTATGTTCACAGATAATCGAATACGAAAATCGTATCCGAGCGTACTCGACACCGGATAAGATATTCAGATATTTTGCTACTATGAGGGTTTACAACGAGAATGGAGAATCGGACATTTTCATGTCACCTGAAGATTTTTTGCGCTCCATTACTCCAGGCACTAAGCAACCCGAGGGTAAGTGTGCTTGGTGTAACATTTTTGCAAGCTGAACTATCTCTACGAATAGTTTCTTTTCATCAAGAAGCACAGCACCGGACACCAACATCTTGCTCTTTCAGGTTATGGCCTCGATCAGTTCAAGAGGATCGATATTAAGGTGCTGGTGATACTATCTTGCAGGACCAATATGAAGTTGTAGTTGTATCCGCTTATTATTCTGCCATGCTTCATGTAACTGTCAGAGTGCAACTGTGACTAACCCGCAACCTCTCTTCGTGCCCCATGCTTAGACTGATAGTCCCACTGGAGCTGGGTACAGGCTTTCTGCTGACATGGTTTGTCTTACCTCTTCTAACTACTATCTCTCCTTTTCTTTCCTGCTGAACTAACGCATCTACATGATAACCGTTGTACCGATCTTCATGCTACACATACCTGTTGCTTGTTCTTGCTTTAGAAGCAGAATCCTGCGTTTCTGTTGATAAATGTGAAGCTCAACGTGTCAGGTATGTAACATAAGATGGTGCTCAATACACCATGGACATTCCCAGGATTTTTTTCCCAGGGGAGGGCGAAGCATGCAACCAATAGACAGTAGGTAATATAATCAGGACACTCTAAAGTTCTGATACGCAGAGTACCTGGTGGATAAGATTCAGATTATTAAGACGAACTGCCCATGCAAAACACAAAGATAACATAGCAAGAATGTACAGCATATGTGCTCGCCTTTGTATGTACTTGCTTGTACTGGAGGCTTTTAAGCTAAAAAGTGATGACACCATGTGTTGGTTAGCTTCAGGTGAATTACAATGCTTTTCTACAGTATGTTTGACGTTTTCATTACATGCTCTGGTCCAACCACAGACTCCACATTGCTAGTGTCATCGGAAATTCGACTTCGATTTCAATCTCGCATCCTCATTCTGTGTTCACAGGAAGAGACTGCCAATCAATATGTGTGCCATCTTTGCTGCCCATTTCTTAAGCAAGAGCTTGTACTTTCTGCTCGTCTTGCTTTGAATGTTTGAAATCCAATGTGCATACAGATACACCTCACTTACATTGCACGTGAAAAATCAACTTACGTGTGTTATAAAGATGGTATCTATCTGTAGTAACTTTGCTCCACGCCTCGCAGGATGGCAAGACTTTTGCGGGATTGAAAAAAGACAGCATCTTCTACAAGCTGAGTTCTTCTGGCCTTATCAATTTCTCAGACTACATATTTCTTCTCACCGTGTTGTCAGGTAAAAGAAATAACGATTTATTGTATCGAAGGGTTGGGCTTTTCGATTTTGGAGTAGTTGTGCCATTGCAGTTGTTCTATGTAGTCCTCTCGCTCCCTCTCCGTAGCATCAAGGCGTCACTTTGAGATCGCTTTCCGAATGTTTGACCTCAATGGAGACGGCAATGTCGACTACGAGGAGTTCGAAAAAGTTAGTGCATGCTGCATATACTTGTGTCTGTGTGATTTACTAGTCATTGAGGATGAAGTAGTATTATACTTTTCTTGAAAGGTCAGTCTCAGAGAGAAAGATCAGATCGTAGTGGGGGAGGGGAGAGACGGAAAACTGACGTTTTTTTTGGGGGGGGGCGTGCCCCTCCCCCATTTATCTGCCTGTGCTCCTCCATCATTACCATTCTGTATGCAGAAGTCAGCATTTCTGGTCACCTATTGCCTTATATGTAGGGTCTGACTTTTTTGGGTTAAATGTCTTTCCACGATCTGGGGAAGAAAAACGGGGTGTTCTTTTGAAATCTCAAATTCAGGGTGAAATCAGGTGCTATCGATACTGTGCAGTGTTGTTGGGTGTTTCTTTTTTCTTTCTGTTCAGCAACCAGGCTGTAGTTAGAGGTGCGCATATTGTTCACATTGTTGCATTCCTTGCGATTCAGAGTCACAAACAGCACATGAGGTAACATTAAATGTGTTTCGCATAGTTTAGTGTTGTACTCACATAATATTTTCATCAGGCATGTGCACAGATTGCTACTAAATCGTGTATGTATGAGGTATATGATACAGCATAATACGTGATTAGAACTCAGGGATAAATCGGGTACCAGCTCCCATGGCATAGTGGTTAGGATGATTGCTTTCCATGCCGAGACTGGGAGGTGACACGGGTTCGAATCCTGTCACCGGCTGTGCTGTCTGAGGTTTTTCTCTGGGTTTTCCCGAAGACTTTCCAGACGAATGTCGGCACAGTTCCCCCTGAAGTCGGCCCAGGACGCATTACTAACCCCTCTGTCCCCCACTCCTTCCTGCTGTCCTGTCTCCATCTGTGCACGTCTGTACTCCGCTCATAGCCACAGTTTCTTTGCAGCGCTAACGCAGAATTAAAAAAATGAAAGAAATCGGGTTTAACCCAACAAGGTCAGACACTACTTATACACCATTCTTGATGCCATTCTTGATGCATCATTCCTCTTTGTCTTATCATATTCACCATCATCATTTTCCTCACAGAAGCGAGCTCCCCAATTATTCCTGTGATTATGAGAATGCTGATGTTGTGGGGTCACAAGACAACAAAGTAAAAAACAGAATTGCTGCAATTTTAGGACCTGGTATGAAGTAGTACATGCTATAAAATGTCTTCTTAATTCCTTCCTTGTATTTTTTTTTTTTTTTCTGCAGGTACAAACAATCATACGCAGTCAGACGTGCATGGGCATGCGACATCGCGACCACCAGACTACTGGCAGCATCTATCGTGGAGTTAGCAGTGCATTGTCTACCTACTTCTTTGGCCCTAAGCTTGATAAGAAGTTGACAGTAGAAAAGTTTCTCAACTTTCAGCACCAGTTACAGACAGAGATCCTTACTCTTGAGGTGAGCGTTACAGTAGGATTGACCAGCGGCATGGCCGAGTGGGTTAAAACGTCCTCCGCTCTGCTTAGTGGTCGTCAAGGTTGTGCTGAAGACTGAGAGGTGGAGGGTGTTCGAATCCTACCACCGGCTGCGCTGTGTGAGGTTTTCCCTGGGTTTTCCGGCAGGCTTTCCAGACAAATGTTGGCACAGTTCCCCTTGAAGTCGGCCCAAGACGCGTACTAACCCCCCACTCCTTCCCGCTGTCCTCTATCCACCTGTCCACATCTGTGCGTGGCTCATAGCCGCACGTGCTTCACGGAGCTGCCATGGAATAAAAACAACATTACGATTGGGAGTATTATAGGCATGTATGTAGCTCTTGGTTCACAGTTTGAGCTCAGCAGTGGGTTTCATGCATCTCCTATGGAAGCATAGGATTGTTTTGGTGCTGAAATGCCCATGTCAATTTAAATCATTAAAAAAAAATAAAAAATCGAAAAGGAAAGCAAGTCCAAAACCAGCCAAATGTAAGTATGAACAGCTTCTGTAGAAAAATCATCATTGTGTTGCAACAGGAGTCTCAGCATTTTCAAGTTTCAGAGTTGTTTCTGTAGTTTTGCTCCCTCAGCAACGTGTATGTTTATTAGGAAGCCATCTTGAAGTGTCCCCTCATTACACAAGGGACAGCTTCTCTTACACAAGCGCGATACAGAGGACGCTAGTTTATAGTTCTATATAACAGCGTGTTCTATAACAGCTATTTTTAAACTTTCCAGCCAGACATGCAAAGATCTGCTGGCATTTTTTTTTTCTTTGGTAGAAATGAAACTGCTTTAATTCACCATTCTAATAATCGTAATTGTAGTAGCGATGAAACAATGAAGTATCCTGGAGAGCTCCAGGACATGTGATGCCGTTGACCGTCTGTGATGCACGCTGCTCACATTTGAGATGTAGCATTGATCACCCACTGTTAGGCAGGCACGTTACATGTCGTATCTTGCTATCTGGTTGTGCAGTTCATGAGAAAGGAACCAGATGAGGGGAACTTCATTCGGGAATGGGACTTTGCTGACCTGTTGCTCACGTACGCTGGCCTGCCCGACAAGAAACGCTCGCGTATGCTAAAACGTGTTAAAAAGGCATTCAAGCCTTGTTCACAGGTGGGTATCATCACAACAACAATAACGCTTTATCTTGAGCAACGATGTTTTAAAAGCTGGGTGTCATAACTGGAGAATACAAACCAACTTAACGCAACAAAAATGACAATTTATTTAGACGTTTCGTCTCCTATGCGGGAGAGATCATCATCATGTGTAAAGTTAGGGACGAGAATGGGGGGCAACCAAACCAGTCCCGCTACTTAGGGGTTTGCCGATGCCGGAGTAGGGTCCAGGAAGTGGGCCACAATTGGCCAAAGGGAGCCAAGCCCACTTCCTGGACTCTAGTCCGCCCTCTGCAAACCCTTAAATAGCAGGACTGGTTTGGTTGCCCCTCATTCTCGTCCCCAGCTTTGCACTGATGATGTCTTCCGCATAGGAGACGAAATGTCTAAATACATTGTCATTTTTGTTGCATTAAGTCAGTGACAGTTTTGTATTCTCCACTTCATTCTGAGGATTATTATATAGGGCCTGAAGTTTTCGGGAAATATTTTTTTCTAAATTCGGGGGGTAAAAATTGGGTAAATAAACATGTGCACTAAATTCATGTGAATTCGGGTGAAAAAACTTCCAGTACGCTAAATTCGGGGTGAAATCGGGCTCAGTTACTCAACTAACTGTAGTGGTTTGGTACAAATGGTGATGTAACTGAATTTTTCTGCCAAACAAGTAAATTAATGCGTTCCTACAGATATCCCAGTGAGGGCAATTTGCCGGGTAAAAATCGGGTTTCACCCTAGCGAGGCAACCTTCAATTCGGGGTGCAAATTCGGGGGAGAATCGGGTAAAACCCTAAAACTTCAGGCTCTAATTATGAATGGTATGTCTCATCGTTACAGGTCACATTCACGATCACATTCACATTCCTTCTGTATTTCTCAAAGAAGTGTGTGCCAAAAAGAACTTTGTTCTAAACTACACTAATTGGTTTAACTTTGACTGCACACAAGTCAGAGAAATTTCACCAGTGAAAGTGAAAACTGAGAACGGTGTTCATTTCACTAATCTCCCGCTGCAGTGATGTCCCCATAAAGTTTTCTTCTCATGTATTTTCCTCAGTGTGCAGTCACTTGTTAACTACGCCATCACTAAGCTTACGAGACATCTTAGAACAGTGCCTAAAGCTTTTGGAAAAGTATTCCCAAGCATGCTCACTGAAGGATTTTGGGCATGTTGTCCCAATTATAGTGTTTCTTCAGCAGCTACCGTATTGCTTTTTTTATTTCCGTATTATTTCTTTTAACTTACGTTGCTATCGAGAGGAGAGATAAGGTGCGGTCAGGCTGGTAATGGAGCATGGGAAGAACCGAGTTCTTACCATGTAACATTGTTATTGCAGAGAGAGACATTCAGCTTAGTCATCTGCATTATGTCAAGCAGTGCTGTCGGCACTACTTGTATGGTTCACTCTGGTCATGTAGGACCATGACAAATTAAGTTATTGTTTGAAATTCTGTGCCCTGGATGCATTTGCTTCTGATCATGGATGCTTGTGCACAGGGTATCAGCTTGGATGACTATCTCCAGTTCTTCCACTTTTTAAGCAACATTACAGAAGTGGATACGGCCCTGACGTTTTACCACATTGCTGGTGCTTCGATTGATGAGGGTATGACTTCATAGCTCTGTTACCTATACATAGTATTTATTTATTGATATATTTGTCTTCAAGGACATGAGGCAATACAGAGGGGAGTGGTTATCAATTGGAAAAAAGATGTTAATATAAACAGCGTACAAAAATATTTCCAAATTAGGTCCACGTGAACAAAATTGCACTTGTTGAACATCTTGTACAAATTGAATTGAACAAATTGCACAGATACATACATGTGAAAGAAAAAATGAAGGGTTTGAGTCCACTAGAGCAAAAAAATGATAGCACAAGTGTACAATATGTAATATGAAATATGGCTATGCAGAGAAATAATCGCATAAACACATCTTAAATTGCTTGACTTGTCATATTGACAATTTTGAACATTGTTTCAGTCTTGATAGTAAGCTTACAAAAAAAAAAATATATATAGGGGGTTCGTAAGACTTGTTCACACCGCAAGAAAACCTAAAACCTACACATAAATAAAGTGGGAAGCAATCTCCACATTGTCTTTAGGTTATTGCTTGTATCTTAGCTGGTTTCATGTAATGTTGATGATTATAGGGTGCATGATCACTACAAGGATGCAACGATCATGCATATAATCCATTCTGGTACCTGTTACACCCGAAGTGTTCCCTGCCTGAAAGTGTCAACCCATGTTGTTCTTCATGTACACAAGCCCTTTATGAGTGCCAGTACCATAACTGTTGTCATGGTGCATTTGTTTGTTTCATCCATATGTACGTAAACACTTAATCATATTCTTTATTTTCATGTTTCAGCAACACTGAAGCATGTGGCCAAGACAGTTGCCCATGTGGACCTTCGGGATCACGTCATAGATGTTGTATTCACATTGTTTGATGAAAATAGTAAGTGCTACATTGCAGGTGCGCCTGGTGTCTGGATGCATTCCTGTGCCAAATTCCGGGGGATCCCAGATTTTTGTTTGAATTAGCAGAAATTAAAACTAGATATACCGTATTTGACCACTTATAATGTGAGTTTTTTTTTTTTACCTCGAAAATGGGGTTGTATTATATGTGGGCTCATAACATATGCGGTGCCCAGGCAGCTGTCACAGGCTCCTTTCCCTCAGCATTTTCAATCAGCCCTTCGCAGCTCCGCAGCGATTCGTCTAAGGTGGCGCATCACATGACAAAGCAAGTACTGAGAGAGGGCAAAAGGAAAGTGTGTCGCTCTTTCACGTGTGTAATGGGTGCTCTGCTGCTTTGGACATGTGCGTTGACAAAACCGAAAGTGACTTGAAAATGCCGCCAAGACTTGACGCCTACACTGCAAAATTCAAAAGGCAAGCTATGTATTGAACAAGGACTGGACGCCAGTAGCTTTAAGGTTTTTCCTAAATAGCATGACAGAATTGTACCACATTCCCCAATAATTCGAGGAACTGCCATGTTGCAGTTCCTAAAAGCTTGCCTTTGCTGGCGTACAGGGAAAGTGTGCGACAAAATACAGGGCTTTGCTGCCAGCTAGTCTACCCTGCTTATACTGCCAGAAAATACATGGGATAAGGGTACTAAAATTGTGTGTTTGAGCTAGAACACTAGTGTACAGGCTGGTTCCAGTAGGTTCACTTGCAGGGCTGAGGACCTTGCAAGCAGAGTTATAGATGCAAAATTACTGAAAATGTTGATTTGTTAAAAACAATAAAACATTTTTTATTTTTTTCATGCAATTAATTTATGTGAAGATTCAAAATTCCTAGTAATTTTGACTTACTAAAATGGAAGAACAGAGTTCTGAGATTATCTTTCAAGAGCGAATCGGGAAAAAGAAAAAAAAAGATAAAACTAACTGTTCCTCATTCTGTAACTAAGCCTCACGAGAGTTTCACCATAAGTTTCACTATATAAATAAGTAAATGAAATATCTTTTATTCTCAATCAAAAATGCAAAATATAGGGCACAACATATCGACTCACGCTAAAGTAGTGCAGAAGTCATTTTTAACACCTTTGTCTTCCTAAAAAACTGCCAAGTAGGCCAGTAAGATTCACCATGCGAAGTAATTCACACCGCAGAGACATAATTATTGCAGAGATTGAATTTAAAGTACGCCGCAAAAAGCGACCGTGCGCAACGGCGTTGAAGAAGAGTACCAGCCAGTGATCTGCCTGGAACCTCGCGCTTACGCTATAAGGAGAATGCTCGCAGATTGGCCTAGAGAAATGTCGTCTGCTACTCCGCTGTTCGGTGTTCTGAAAAAGCCTTCATCCTAACTCTGTAATGATTCGGCCGCTCCTTCTATCCCCAATTCTCCGGGAGAACTGACAAAACTGGTTTACGGCGGCAAAGGGATAGAGTTTTTTTTTTTCTGGGAAACAAATTGCACACATCAAAACCTTTTACGTCATTCGGTAAAACGACACGTACACTTTCACCAGACGTCTTAATCTGAAAACTTTTTGGAAGGCCCTCTGTTCTCCTTTAAAAGAATAAATGTAATAGTTGATTAGAATGACAAAACAGGCAGTTTCGGCCCTGTTTATGCATTATATTTTGCCAAAACTTTTATGTTTTATTTTTTGGGGTATTGGAAATTTGGGACAATTTTTCTGACTCAGAGGGGGGAAAGTTTTTTTTTTTTTTTTTTTTCCACATATTTAGGGTTTTCTCCCCAAAGGTTCACATCTCTAAGCAAAGTAAATGCCCTCCATCTGTGGGTCAGTGGAGCTCCCCAGGAAATGCAGTTATATAGGTACTGTCTAAAGCAGCCCTTTCTTTTTACAGTGGATGGCCAGCTCAGTAACAAGGAGTTTGTGTCTGTCATGAAGGAACGCCTTCACCGTGGGCTCGAGAAGCCAAAGGACACAGGCTTTGTAAAGCTGATTAACTCTGCCTGGAAATGTGCAAAACTGAAGAAACCAGTATTGCTTGACATCTGAGCCCACGGACTAGTCATTACCTCGTCACACTGCTACATTGTAGTGTAGGTGTTTTAAAGAATGTAGATATGCTGGAGACACTCCGTATCGCATAAGGCGATAGGCTTTGAAGCCATTGTATCTAGTTTGTATCTCTGCTGTTTTATTGTTTCAATAAAAATAACTAAATTTCCTTTTATAGTAACGTACTACATTTCCGCTGGTGGAGGACATCCGTTTATGCATGAGCAAGATATGGTCAATGTAAAAAAACAGGAGGAAATTATTTCACAATCCCAGACATAGGTGTCACATCTTCAAGTGATGCTTTTGTCCTCAAGTTGTCTCTTGCATAAAAGTCAAGCCCATTTATTACGATATTCGATATAACGATAACTCCGTCCCCGTCAGCTCACCCATTGAGGTACATGCAAATAAGACATCGATATAACAATCATCGTGAAAGCATTCGCTCCCTGTTTCCAGCCTAGCACTTTTGCAGCCAACACAAGCCGGAAAGGTGATACCAGGGACGAAGCATACGCGGCACGTGTGCTTTCCTTCTCTCTGGCTTGAGCGGTAAACAGCTTTCAACGTGCTCCCCCCGCTGGACTGCGCTGAGCTTTCAATATGGCAGCGTCCACGGGAAAACGGCGGCCTGTAAAACGAGTGAAATGGAGAAGCAAGATTTCATTTTTTTTTTCATTGACATCTAAGTTAATTGAATTTCAAGTTAAGAAGGCATTTTGAAAGCCCCATCAGCATTAAACTGAGAACGCGGTGCGTTTATTGGTGCGAAACTGACAGCGATTAGATGCGCGCGACATTTTTTCTTTTTTTTCTCTGCGTTCTACCACTGCGCATCGGGAACCCGTTTTGAGGAGGGAAGGTACACGGCTTCACTCGAAGTTGCACGTGCTTGATGGATTTTGTACCGATGCAAACCTCGTTGCGAAGTACCGTGCCTTCCAAAGTGTGAGTGGACAAACAGTATGGACAATGCAGTTACGCGTGAGAATGATGATGATTACGGCACTGGACGACGAGTCGTCGATCTCAACAGCTGCGAAGCCTCACGTGGTAACGGCGGTTACGTTATCCTTGGAAAAGCTTTCGATACAAAGCTGCATCAATCTAGAGTTATAGTTAAAATAATGTACAACAAACGTACATGCTCAGCGGCGTCCTACTTCGTTGACGTGATCCCGACAGGCCATTTTGCGAAAGTCCATGTATAACGATACTCTGATATAGCGATGTGATTCCGCGTTCCTGTCAGTGTCATTATAAACACGCTCGACTCTGCAATTGAGTGCCTCATGAAACTGGGGGAAACACAGTCTGGGATTAACTTTGGTACACATATCTCAAATAAAGAAGAGATTCACGTTTGTCTTTCACGCTTTGTAAAGTATACACAGGACAACTGTTTACTGAAATCTCGAAATGGTGGCTGTGCAAAACCGTGCGCTCATTTTCGCGCAACGGCACAAAAAATTTCAAAAACGCGCGAGATCTCCGGACTCTCTAAAAATATATATATATATTGCGTAATCCCCTCCAGCCCTTAGCCTCTTCCTCTTGCCTAGGCTCGTTTATACGTATGTATTAAAAAAAAATGACTACAAGGCATCTCAGCTTTTTGTCTAAACAATTTAAAACATGAGGCCCAGGGACAAAGTGTGCATGTACGTATTTCCCACATCTCTTCATGAAGTTCATGCGTGGAGATCAGTGGCCATTATCAGTTCCAGTCCATGAGGAGGAAGCTTGAGCTTGGGCGGAAAGAACGACGAAACGACCATAGACGATGAGCTCAAACCAGCCAAAATGATTTAATTTAATTTAGTGACTTCCCTTTATGAATGTGCACTATAGCGCTATGCGTATGCCATTACAGTTCCCGGTCTCCGGATTTTCGTTGTACATCATTTTAATTCACTACCTCTGTGATGCTTTATATTGCTGATAGGCAGTGAGCTGACGCGTATAGCGTTTTATATGTCACAGCCTCATGCAATTTCGTATGCAGGATGGATAAATATTTCCAACGAATGTCGGAAATATGTCGAATGTCGGTTACTGTCAGATTATGGGTTCCGGTTAGTACTGCTTTTCGCCGTAGTGGTGCGTCAGTCGCCGTCGCATCTCTAATGCGATATATATTTGGCTTTTACCTCATCGTATCCAGTTGCCAAGCCCACAGGACAGGACGTCTTTTGTGAGTTATATGGGTGAATTTTAGCATTTCGTGGTGTTTTTTTTTATCTTTAGCAATACTCACTTTGTATAGAACTAGAACAGACGGCGATGTTGAAGTACGGAGCGGTCACTTTGGGTCAGGCAGCCTGCTCCCACTTCAAAGGAGGGGTTTGCCTCAACACTGTAGGCAGGGCTGTGAGAGCAGCGGTCGCACCCACGATTTCGCAAAGGCGAGATTATTCCGACCACAAGATTCCAGAGTCCCTGCAGTATGTTGAAGACGCCGAAGACCCATCGTTTTTTCACATGGTGGAATATTTCTATCACCGTGGGTGGCAAATGGTCGAAGACAAGTTGGTTGAGGAATTCAAGGGAAAGCTCAGCTTGGAGGAGAAACGGAAGAAAGTGCGAGGGTACCTCGGCTTATTGGGTCCTTGCCAAGCAGTTTTGGAAGTTTCGTTCCCGTTGAAAAGAGACAATGGTGAATACGTGATGATCAATGGATGGAGAGCGCAACACAGTCACCACAGGACACCATGCAAAGGAGGTTGGTGCATTTCAAACCTTATGAATAGCCTAGTCAATTCGGATATGTTAAAATTAGATATATTCAGAAATAAAACTGGGTTCAGTGGTCACTTGTTGAATACAAAGTGCGCTGTGTGGTTAGTAATCGCAGTTCCTGTACCCGCGAAGTCTAAGCTTCTCCGTCCGTGTTCTTGTGCAATGCCTCCTATATTAGCATTTTTATTGATGTAGACCTTATCAAGTTTACCGGTTGTTTCACGAGATTAACAACAGCATCAAGTACGCTAATGTCCGTTGCTTGCTTGCCTGTGCAATTTATTGGGGAGTGGGAGTTTTTGTCACGGCTTCTTTCTGGGCTCAAGGTCTTCGGACATTCGTGCTGCTCTACGGATGCGGCTTCCCCGAATCGGAACGAGCTGAGGAAGCAAGCTCTGTTGTAGTGAAGCCGGAAAGAATGTGAAAGCTGTTTCCGCAAAAGTTATGAGGTAGTCGTGCGACGTATTTGGAAGCAACATTTCTGATCCAGCGACAGGTGCGGTCACCGTCGCACCTGCAGCCCCATTTGGCAATCCCGGGAGCTTTACCATTTGAGCCATTGCCCATTCTCTCGCGCAGTTACAAACCTATAAAACTTGCGTAGGGGAAGCCGCACAGTACGCATACAGTTGAGTGTAAGTGATGCATGTACAGTAGGTGCACATATCTTATACACCCACTGTAATGTCCTGTGGGCAAATAAATAAATATCTTACCCTGATTGGTGGCGGTAGCCAACCAATCTGAAGGAGGGCATAAATTAGTATGCATGCGATAAAGCAGAACACACAAAGCACAGCTATTGACAATTATTAGGAGCAAAATGGCATTTAAAAATAATGTTTTCTTGTGATTGTAATTTTGTTATTTTTGGTTTACATGGCCATCATGCAGTCCTGAAATAGTTCATGTTTGAATAATGTTTGTCACTTCTCAATCCATGCCATATGTTCGTTGTTATGTGTGACAGTTCTTTCGTCAAGGTTTCATTGCACATGTATCTGGAATGAATGAAAGCTCGCGTGTTCCGGTCCTGCAACATCAGTAGATAAGCAGAACACTTGTACTTGAGTGGCTTTGAGACATGTCGTATGATCCTGAGTATGATGAATGGTGCACAATAATTTTTGGAGGCTGAAGTTTTTTTTTCTTCTCCTTCTTCTTCTTCTTTGGACGGAACTGCGAAATAGGTTGATTGTACACGTACCAAAAGTGGTACAGATTTGAACCAGTGATTGAGTAGTTTCACAAATGTATCTTTGCCAACAGGTATCCGATACAGCATGGACGTCAGCTTGGACGAAGTCAAGGCATTGTCTGCATTGATGACCTTTAAGTGCGCCGTAGTAGATGTGCCTTTTGGAGGAGGCAAAGCTGGCCTCAAAATAAACCCCAGGGAATTCAGTGAATTTGAGTTGGAGAAGATCACACGAAACTTTGCCCTTCAGTTGGCCAAGAAAGGATTTTTGGGTGAGAGGCAAAGATCCTATAGCTATGTGCCGCATAGAATGCCAAGCACGTGATAAACCTGCATTGATCGTGCTGCCACCTACAGCTTTGCGGCCTAATACATGAGTATTAATCTTCCCAGGTCCTGGAGTTGACGTACCTGCTCCTGATATGGGAACAGGAGAACGTGAGATGAGTTGGATCGCAGACACTTATTCACAGACAATTGGTACAGTATGGGTGTCTACTTCTACTTTGAACGGCAGCGACAGGAAGCCTAACCGATGTGTGCTTTCTGTTTGTTATTCAAGGACACACTGATATGAACTCTCACGCGTGTATCACTGGAAAACCAATCAACCAGGGTGGCATTCATGGACGAGTGTCTGCAACAGGAAGGGTGAGTTTCGAAAGTACAGCTACTGCAACAACAGAAAATAAAGTGACCAACATTGTACTTAAGCAAACTTCAAATACCTGCTGTAAATTTTGAGTTTGATGTGTGGATTGATATGATACACCTACTTCCACTTCGGAGAACGCCTGCTTCCACTGAAGTTGAGGCTTTCACGAACAGGAAGTCTGTTGTTGCTCAAGTGGGAGAGCCTGCAAAAACATTTTGATGCCACTGTTGATGGTTTTTGAACAGTATTGCCCTGTTGCCCAGGGAAATGGAATGTAGCTCAGAAATAACTAGTCCCAGCTCCTTTATGAGGTGGCCAGGTCACACAGGGTTTTTACCATACAAATTAAAGCAAAAAACGAGAGTTCATCCATTGATATGTTGAGTTTGGCTGTAACAAACATATATAATGAATAAAACAATATATACACAACTCAAAATATCCCCCCAAAAAGTAAAACAAGATGGAGTATTTGAAAGGAAATATGCCAGCACTACGGAAATTGACAGAAGTGACTTGTTTTCTCAACTCCAGGGTGTCTTCCACGGCATTGACAACTTCATTAATGAAGCCAGTTTCATGAGCATGATTGGCACAACACCTGGATGGGGAGGAAAGACATTTATTGTCCAGGTGAAATGTCTTGCTGCTTATTAACTGCTTTATGTGCTCAGCTTATCGAGAGTGTATAACCGTGCACACATACGGTTACTCTTCCAGGGTCTCGGCAATGTGGGGCTGCATTGTACCCGTTACCTAACCAGAGCCGGTGCGCGTTGCATTGGCATCCAGGAAGTGGATGGTTCCATCTTCAACCCCAACGGCATTGATCCCAAGGAGATCGAGGAGTGGAAAATTGTAAGCAAAGACTTGTTTCACTTGCTTACTTTCAACGAATGCTCTCTACAAGTTAAGAATTTACTTCTAGAACAATGGCACAATTGTTGGGTTCCCTGGAGCTGAACCATACCAGGGCGAAAACTTGATATATGAGACTTGTGACATTTTTGTGCCATGTGCAACAGAAAAGGTCATCACCAAAAATAACGCAAACAAGTTCAACTGCAAGGTAAGCTTTTACTGGTCTGTGTACTGAAGGGTATTGATTGACACAAAAGTAAAGTAGATATGTGTCTTTTCCTTGTGCCAAGCTAATAGTGTTGGTTATTTATTATTAATATTATTATTAGTAGTAGTAGTAGTAGTATTATCTTCCTGTTATGTTCTTGTTTCTGAATGTGTCCTAAGTATGTTATGTTTCGCGTAATCTGTGTATGTTTGTATATATATGTGTGTGTATATATTTGTAAGTACAGTATTGTCTACATGCACCAATACCAAGGCTTTGGCTGTTCTTGGGCACGTTAATAAAGATTATTATTGTTATTAATATTATTATTATTATTAACATACCTACTGCACAACAGAAATGGATAACACTAATAGTGTTTTCAGGTACTGTAAACATATTTTTATTCGCGATATATTAATTTTCGCAAATCGCTCATTCAGTCATTTGCGAAATTATTTGCGAGTATTTAATTGCGCGATTCCATGACTGTTTCCTTTCGCGGGATAAACGTCATGCTGTGTTCGCGAGTACTATTTTTCGCGATTTTTTAGCGGTCGCGAAATTTGCGAAAATTAATACATCGCGAATAAAAATACATTTACAATATATCTTGGCATGGTGATGCGCATATAGAAGGTGGCAACATTTGTAAAACTCAGGCTTAAAAATTTGTGAAAAACTTATTTGAAAAACTGTATGTAACAAGATAGATAATTAATTAATTGAATAACAAAATGAATAATTGTCTTATCCACTGTTGTTCCATAGATCATTGCAGAGGCAGCTAATGGGCCAACCACACCAGCGGCAGATAAAGTCCTGATGGAACGGAATATTCTGGTGATACCCGACCTGTACATCAACGCTGGTGGTGTGACAGTCAGCTACTTTGAGTGGCTGAAGAACCTAAACCACGTCAGCTACGGCCGTCTACTCTTCAAGTATGAGAGAGAATCTAACTATCATCTCCTGGGTAAGAAGTTTTCTTCAAATAACCGATTTTGCTCTGGACAGGTTAAATCCAGTTTTCTCCTGAATTATCACTGAACATTGAGACACAAGTCCACCAACACAGATGCAGAAATATGCAACCAGCTGTGTCTTCCGCACTATGTGTGTACCCTATTTGTTGTACAATTGTACCCAAAACGTAATAACATAATCACGTAACAAGTTTCAGGATAGAACCTGTACACAAAAGACGTGTGCATTTCAGCATATGTGCTTGATGTAGTGTAGCTTGCACCTGACCAAAAGTTATCTTTTACTTTTACTAAATGACTCCCCGAGCCACACGTAGCAGCTGGTTGCACCGTGAATTAAGAATTAATAGATATTTCTGAAAAAGTTGAGTATGACTTATTAAGCAAAACTTATTAGGCAAAGATATTAATGTATAGTGCTACATTTGCAGAGAGCGTGCAAGAGTCATTGGAGAGGAGGTTTGGCAAGGCAGGAGGTCGCATTCCCATTATGCCCAGTGAGGCATTCCAGAAAAGGATCTCTGTAAGTAAATGGTGCAAATTTTTGTTGTGTTTCACTAAAAATAAAAATGCGAGTAAGGCACTACAGACGCAACCTTCACGTTGGTTCCCACTTCAAAGCTTGTGCTTTACACATTCAGCGAAAAAAATTCGCGGTAAAGGTATTTTCGTTAAAACAAATGTCCATTATTGGACCTATAGGGCTCCAACGGAACTGTAAAAAAATTCGCCGTAGTGCTATTTTCGTTAAAACGGTGTTCGCTATAAAGGAGTTTGACTGTAGTAACTGCTGTTTCAGGCGTAGTATGAGATTAGGCTTGTCTTCTTTTGTAGTACACACACACACACGTTTTCATTTTTGTGACACCCTGATTACATATCTTAGTTGTCATTGCCACTTGATGTAATTCTGCTATCACTGCTTGTCCTCTTTTCTAGGGTGCATCCGAGAAGGACATTGTACACTCTGGCTTGGACTACACAATGGAGAGATCTGCACGGGTAAGAACAAGAAAGCAAATGGGAGAGGAGGATTTTATTACATGCACATTATATCAGCTTTACGTGTCATTGTTGACAAAGCCCTCCTGTAGGGGATGCACAGGAAAGAATGCGAGGGGGGGGGGTATTTACAAACATCTGTGGGGTGGTTATGGTGAGGTGTGGATAAATCTCTGGTAGACTGGGTTGCAAAACTGGGGAGCTGACAGGCTGAGAACCTGCTAGGTAGAGAGGCAATTTCACAATGGGAGGTACACTCCTAAAAGAGAACTTCATCACCTAGCAACTCCCAATTTGTGGAAAGCGAGGGGCGTACGACTGACAATTAAAGTTAACATAGCATAAGTGTCACAAAAAAGTGTACGTCTCCCATTTTTAACCAATCAAGGGCAGAACAATATCATCTGGAATGGTGGCTGGCTAAGAGTGCGCTACGCGGTGAAGCCCTGCTCTAAGAATGGGTATAGCCTAGCCCTAGAGCACTGCAGGGGCCTCATTCTTGTGCCCAGGCCCGACTTTTCTTTGATTTACCCACCCGGGCCCGGCCCAGTGTAGTAGGCTGTAAAAATTTACCATGGCTAACTAACAGTGGGGTAACATGGGCTTGATCCCAATCTAGGACCGGCAATGCACCGGCCCAAGCCCGGCCCAGCCTTGTGGGCCAGGCTTGGGCTTACGGGTAAGCCCGAGCCTGTGCAGTGCTCAAGTATGTAGTCATTGTGAGAAATCGTTTGCAGAAACCTTTGGGGGTTTGCTACGCATTGTCATGTCTCCTGAAAAGGAGAGAGAGGAGGAGGCAGTTTCCTTCGCGCTTGAATCACAGATGACGCAACAGACGAATCCAGTTTCTTTTTGTATTGTCGGCAAGGTGACATCGTCTTCCATTCTGCGAAGAGGGCATTTTCCTACACTTTAATGCACCTTCAAAGTGCGAGACGGCTATGGGAGCTTTACTTGCAAGCGTTCTCCAGGTGTTCCTGAGAACACTTCCGACCAACATGTATTCATTACTCACTTTTTATATCGCGTGCATCGCGGCTCCCTCTCATATCTCTAACTTTGTCTCTTTTCCAGCAAATCATGCGGTCCGCCATGAAGTACAACTTGGGCTTGGACCTGCGAACCGCTGCGTACGTGAACTCGATCGAAAAGATTTATCTGACTTACCGTGAAGCTGGACTTACCTTCACCTAATTTATTCCAATTTCATTACGCCTTATGATTACCACCAGTTATAGGTTATGCTAGCGGCATTTTAGACGAACGCTTTAGTGTCTAGACTGTACATGTCCTTTACTTAAGTTTTGCTCTCGGCACATACATCATAGTTCGCTTTCCACTGTTAATCACCAAACAAGTTGTTTTTCTTTGTTTTTGCAATGTCACAGACAGATGCAAGTCACCTTCCTGACCCAATAAAGTTTTAGAGATCCTCGTTCACAGCTTATCTGTCCGACTCACCCGGAGCATGAGGCGACTGTTACGAGAAATCACTTTACCATAAGTATGGGAAAGCAGTTGCACCTTTGTCTACGATTCCATGGTTCACGGCAAATGTAAAGCTCAACTGAATAAGATGTGGTTGTTAAATGAGCCAGTAAGACACAAAAGATTGCTAAAAAATTGTGTGCCACTAAATTCACAACTTCGGATGTTCTTTTGTCGACATTGGGCATACTGTACATTTGCCCAACGCAGTGCTTAATGTGTGCTAAATAATATGGGCTTTACAATGCGCATAGAATTAGGTTCAATATAACATAGTCTGGTGGAGGTTGTTTCTGTTACTTCAAACTAGGTACTTGAGCTCTTTATCACACACAAAACTGTGCTCTACATTAATGTGTCAATTAGCCTAGTGAGGAAATACTATTTGTCCCAAAATGTCAGGTCAGTGGTATTTATCCTTGAAGTCATGAAAACTTTGTATTGCATACACTGAGCCCTTCTTTTTGTCCATTGTGTTAATTGATTCAGTTTCCAGTACTCTTGAGCATAAATAGTAATGTGTGTTCAGTACAGCATGGTTCTGTTTAGTAACAAGAGTTAGAAATCGGGCTGTTTGGTGGAACATTTTAAAAGCACGGAAACCCCAGTGCTGTGTTTGTCTGTCAGTCTTTTTTTCTCTCCAATGCACTGGGATTTTAGAGCTTTTAAAATGTTCTGTTTATGTAAGGCTACAAGACAAGGCTGTGCATGAGGTTGCAACAACAGGTTACATGCGAGGTTGGCCAATTATCAAAGGAGAGTACATGACGAAAAATCATATATGCCAGAGAGTGATCCAACCAACAAGTCCTGAATTTCTATTAGAGGTGAAATGTCAACAGCATTGTAGATCAACTCAGATTTTTGAAAATACCTCCTCATACACATACACTAGCTTTGTGTCGTCCATGTTTGTAGCCTGCCTTGGCTAATTCTTGTTCACACTAGCTGTTTTGATTGTTGCAATATGTATGAAGTTGCAATTCCAGTTAATTGTTAAACATTTAAATTTACATTGACACCTTGTGTTGCATAGCATGGGTGACACAGGCAAGGCAATAACTGAAGCCTGTATTGTCATTACACCAGAGCTCGAACCCACACAACAGACAGCACGACATGCCACGTGTTTAGGGACACAAGTTCGGAATAAGGAATGAGTGAAGAGTGCATGTTTAGGGTGCACACACATGGTGTTTCAGTGATAGGCAAAGTACCCCAAAATTACAAAGTACCTGCCATCATTGACACTTGAAGTACAGTACTAAAGTACAGTACAAGCACTCCCCATCACTGTCACATTTCAAGTTTCACATTTTACTGCTGTTGCACTTAAAACTGAGTGTGGGGTTCTGAAAGGCCCACTCAAGGGCATTCTTCAGGTGCAGACCGAAGATTCGATACTGTGAAGGAAGGTGCCCTCATTGCTTGCAACTGCACAAATGTTGCTTCAGTACACTGCCACAGGAACACGGCACAGTGAAAATCTGTGCCTACTTTGTGTTGCATGCAAGCATGATATGTGGAAATTCGAATGACATTTATATCCTATAGTCTTAGTACAATGGCTCTATACAAGCAAAGTGGCAGAAATTAAGGTGCCCCAAATCTACCCGGCCTGTTCCGCTGCTTCTTCTCTGTCCGACTCTTGCTCTTCTTCTTAACGTCCTTGTACTCGGGAAGAAAATCGTCGTATTTGATCTTGAAATACTCCGTCGATGGAGGGCTCTTCAATTCGACTTTACTGATGAAGGTGCCTGTGGACAGTTTGATTGTTACATAATATGATTTTGTGTTACCTCTGCCGCTAGTGACGAATCGTGTAAAATATTTCAGAGTCAAGACACAACACGTTCATAATGCTGCAAAGCGGGGAGCTCTATAAAGGATTTTCTTGAATTGTGTAAATTACCATACTTGTCCTTGAAACCAAGTTCAAGTTGACCCTTTTGTCTAATGCTGAACACAAAGTGATGGTTGACGTACGGCAGTCATCGGATAAGCCAGACAGCAGAGGGATTTGAGCCACGCATCTCTCGATTACCGGTCGACCAATTTTGTCAATCAACCAATTGGTGGTCGCCTCGACCAATTCAACCACGCTGGCATCTGCTTTCCGACAACTTGCCAGGGGCCTCATTTGACTGACGGACGCTCATTCACTCACGTCACACTCTCTCCTACATTTCTTGTCATTCAAACACACATACATATGACGCAAATACGACGCAGCGGCATCTGGTGGACATGATGGAAAGTAATTGTTGTGAGGCTGGAACATACAAACAAACACAACACAAGCCTCAGTTGCATGGAAACATGAACATTTGAAGTATCGCTGATCAAACTGGTATAATGCTACTGAGGCCGTCAGTGACAAGTGACTAACTTTGGATATGCAGTCATTATTTGCAAAAAAATCTGATAACGAGTAGCCTATAGAAAAAAGAAAAAAAATCCACGTAGAAAAACAAATCCTGTGCGGTGTGCTCAAAGAAGTACATCGTGTTGGCTATACAAGATTAAAGTCTTCTAGCAGGAAGTACGATGCACATGTGTCATTTCAAGTCTGAGTCCAAAATGGCACATGCAGAGAAAGTTGATCTCCTAAACTGAGGTGCACAGCTTCAATTAGGCCTTAATTGAAGTGAGGAAAGCACTAGAAATGTGTCTTCTGATGCAAGAAATATATATTCACCTGGATTGGTCCCTTTGGGTTTGTACGTTTCAACTGTTTGCAGAGTGCCTTTATGTTTTCCACGAGGTGGTCTGTTTCCATGTTTAGCTGCGATGGTAATGTTGGATCAGTTATGTACACGTTTCAGAAGAAAGTAGAAAGATGTAAAGCGCTCCCAGAAATCGCACTGACTACAGAGCTGTACATTTACCCTTCCTGTTGGAACTTGTACAAAGCCATAATCCAATTCATTAGGATCACTGCTGGAAGAAAAATCTACGCCATGGAGGAACCTGGTCACCAGTGCAGGCAAATCTGCACCGACTGTGCCTGAAAGAGAAAATATCGAGTCAAGTTGCGTCACAGTTTTCGATAGAAGTCGAAGGAGTTGAGACACTTTGTCGCAAGTTATTCCGGATAAATGTACAATGCAATCATTTGCGTCGATGCGAATCTGCATTCAAGTTCAAAACAAACTCCTGCGGCACTAGGGTTGCCACCTTTCGGAGTGAAAAATACCGTCCGAGGGAGAGGAGGTGGAATAGAGGGAAGAAGGAAATGCTCGTGGGAAAGGGAGTGTGGGTGAGGAACGTTCTAGCTGGCTCGACACCACCACCAACAGCTTTGCACAACCACTGCTCTTGTACCTTCCGAACACAAGACGTAACGAATAACAATGATAATAATAATAATGAAAAAAATTAAGAAAACGAATGGTGACTGCGGAGTTTGGTCTGTGCTCCAGATTTATTCAAGCTGTAGTGGAATTTTGAAGGAAAAACCCCGTAAAAGCCCTTATGAGAGGTCTTGAGCCATAAATACCGGCAAAAGGCTGCCGGTATCACTTTCCTACCGGCAACCGGCAGAGGAAGCAAATAACCGGCCGTGCCGGTATAATACCGGCCTGGTGGCAACCCTATGCGGCACTGATGTCACGGCAGGGCCAGTGGGGAAGCTCGAGAGATGTGACATGCTTACGGCTACCAATGGGAATGGCCGGAGCTGTGATGTCGGAGCGCGACGAGTACGTGTGTTCTAGGGTTCTTTCCACCAAGTACGCCACGCAGAACAGCGATTTTTTTTTCCTCAATACCCTAGTGTGCAATACAATGTGTGCGTGATGTAATGAATCACATCTATCAAAGTGTCGCAACACCCTTTAGGAATTCCCACCGGGGGTTGGCTGAGAGGGATGCGCCAGTACTGCTTCTGGTGACAGTGACCCGTCGATGTGAATTGCTAACCATTTGTGGCGACGGGATATTTCTGTTTCAGGAGACCCCTCAGCTGCGGCAAACTGTCGAGGATGTCGACAGAAGCTAGAACGTAGTCGAACGATTTGTACTCGGCTTCACCGGATAGGATCTGTAGGGTTGAAGAACGGGCGTCTGTTAAAGTTCTCTCTGTACAGCGGCTGCGAAGTATTCTCGGTCACCTGCTTAATCAGGTTGGGGCCACCTGCAACATCAGCTCCTGCTTCTAATGCTTCCCTGGCTGCATCTGCACTCTAGAACAACAAGGACAGAGTGCATATCAGTTGCCTGGCTTTCCTTAACTAATTAGAAATGCGAACCTTTGTGAGGGCCATGATTCTTTTTTGTCTCTTTGTTATCTCAAACGAATGAGGGTACAGAACTGTGCCAGAAAAATTTTCCCGGTACCTGTTCTGCAAAAAGATTTACGTCGCTTCAGTGTTCATCGCATCTCGCACCCTTCGAACATTACATTCATTCCGATACGGATGGTAGATGGAATACCTTCTTCTTCAGGCTCAGGTCCAGCTCGACAAAGGCGTAGAGAAGGGCTTCTGGGTCGTTTAATATTGTTGGGTGATGAGTCTCCTTATGCATTTCAATCACCTCCGCAGCTGGATAACAAGGCTTTGCAAAGAACATCCTCAGGTAGACGTCGTCTGCGTTTGCAGAAAGCTCAGGCAGGTGATCTTCGTTCACTCGCTTCGGTCTGAGGAGTAACTTGCTGAAAAAGAATTGTTACATAAGGTAAATCAACGGAAAAACAGACGATAAAGTGTACAGTGGAAGACGTGGTGGCACGGAAATTCAGTAATGACACTATGTTGTGTGTCGGGCAACACGAATGGTGTACTCACTCTGCATTTTTGGCTCGCAAAAACTTCTTGGGCTTTTCCACGGGCTTCTGCATTTTTCGTTGCCTGTTCCGTTTCTGCGCTTCCAATATGAGCTTACGATGGCGTTGGGTGGCATAGCACCGTGCCTGGTGGATTGGGAAGATGGCATAACAGACAAATGAAATGATTTCTCTGGTTTCCACCTCATTCCCCGAGGTTGGGAAAACAAATAGCTATTTGCTAATAGAATTTGCAGAAAATTTTGCATTTGGTGACATGAAACCTGAAACGTCCTGGGCCCGTTTGGAACCTCACGTAAGGAAAACCCTTAGCCACAGCTTCTTCTTTGATGATGCTCTGCACGAGCAGGAAGATAACGACGCTTGGGATTGCTTCACGTGCTGAAGGCACTTGCAAAGCTGTGCTAAAGGATGTTTTTGTGCAAACGTGCCCTGGTCATTCCCAACCTTAACGAAGAAACTACATGAACGAAATGTAGCAGTGCTGATGTCCTCTCACCTGGATCATAGGGCTATCGTACTGTTGACTGCCTGCTGTTCCACATAACGTGTTTCTGATTGCGCAGATGTCTGTAAAGAATTTGCTCATTAAAATCAGGAATAACCCAACCGCAAGATGAAACTTTAGCAACCCCACTACACAATGCGGCAGACGTATATGAAGAAGACATTACGACTTGAAAACCCCTGACAACTTAAGTATGAGTAATGTAACAACTGAAAAAAGAAGAAAGATCAACAGCAAAGTATAGCATTTGTTCCTCACTTCGAATTTGCTTGCTTACTATCAACTGAAAGCGAAGCGGTATGAGAGCGGCCATCTTTCAAAAACTAAAACTCCGCAGTCAATACGAAATTAGCGAAATTATCACAGTCGAAACCACAACGTGATGAACGACGTTAAACTTACATTCGAGATAATATATCGCGATTAAAATATTTCAAATTTATTCAATAAAGTTGTCTTCATAAGCATTTTTTGTTTTTATTTCCGCGGGATGAGGCTAGGATTCCATGATGCAAAAGTCTTGTACCATAAAAGTTTGACGAAAAGTGGCCTTTTTCGTTATTTTTTTTTCCTTTTCACAAACACTCGTCTCACCCGGCAAAGGTTTATTCATAATTCAATGAAGGTGCGTAAGACAGACAGAGCATGTCGTGTTTCTTGTCGTCGTTACATCAACTTTCGCCGCACACGTGAAGTGCTACATGAGCATTTTGCGTCTCTTTCATGGATACGGAAATACTGTGAAACGAGCGCGAACATGATCGGATAGCACTGTAGGGACAGTTAAATATTAAATGTAGTCCCTTCACATATATTTTTTAAATATTAATATTGAGGTTGTATTTTGCGAGCAAAACGTATCTGGATGCTGGTATCCCGCACACGTCAAGGCGGGCTGTCATCATGTAAAGATCAAACCAGCTTTGTGCACGCAGTAGGTTTTTCGATTTTCTGAACGTTGCGCATACATGTGTCAACGAGATATTTAAAAACTTGCGCGAACATTCTCAACGTTTCGAAAAGAGCAACGTAGGATGGGATTTCCACGTAGGTAGACAGTTACGCTAACGGTTTCATAGGCGGATGACTTTCACTGATTGACATATCTTGTGATCAAGTGTGTGTGTGAAAAAATAGCCGATGGCCAGTAACATGACCATGAATGCGGTCGGCTCCATACCATGTGCTTGGCATTTCACATAGGAGTATTTCCTGCTGCGAGTTGTACTGTTCGTGACTTAAACGGTGTGGTTTGATGAAGTCTGAGTGGTGACGTAGTGAAGACAAGCTCCAACTTTATTAAACGCCGAGAATTACTGTGGTAACCATCGAATTTGCTGTGCGCTACACGAGTAATATCTTATTAATTAACACATGTATCAAAGGTGCAGTACATGAGAGCCACAAAATGGACTACTATTCTCGTAACAGCATGTTGTGCACTCTTTCTCAAGGTTCCATGATGCCTTTGGTGCTGTGAAATAGGTCTATCCCATAAATCACCCTTTGATTGTACATGATTAGTTTGTTGGCTCTGCTGTAACGTTGTTCATATTAATTGTTTAACAGTTTTTCTTGCATTAATCGTTGTGTAAAACACGCTGTGGACATTCACTAAGTTTGTGGTGCATGGAAGAAAACATGCAGTGCTCCTTGAAAGTGCAGTATTACAATGAAAGTGTTTGTTACTGTGTTCAAATGTACTGTTGTACTATTCAGTTACTAGATTGCGTACATGTATTCCAGACTCCCCAATGTCAAGGCCAGGCCTTAGGGACAAGGAAAAGGACAAGTATGACTCTCCCAGCTCACGTAGGACACACAGCATCATGTGTGCTGAAGATGTCGCCGCTGGCAAGAAGTCGCACTGGCCTGAGTTGGAGATAACAGGTGCTCTTCTTGCCTCCTACCGAAATTCAGGGAAACATAGTGTAGCTGAAATTTGAGGATGATCATGGGCATTCCCAGGGTTTTTTCCAAGGGAGGGTGGGGGGCAAAGTGCTTCTGGGGTTGTGGGGAGGAGAGCAAAGCATACAATCTGTGCGGGTTTTCAGAGGTTAATATTATTATGACACCTGAGAAAAATCATGATGACCCATGAATAAAGAGTGTGCAATTTTCACAAGTGACCTTGAAGCTCCATTTGGGGGGGGGGGGGGGGCATGCCCTTCCTTTCTCGGTACCCCTGTCAGGATGATTACATAATATAAGCTTTGTGCTTTGCCATAATTTGTTGTGTAAGCTACACCTGTGGACTTACGGTGTCCCAATGAATGACAAGATGTCGTTCTGGATAGGCTTCGTCTTGAACTGTTTGAACGGAAACCAATTTGTTTGTTCACTGCAATAAGCTCATTGTATGTAGAGTACGATACTCTAAAATTATATTATCGCTTCAAGGTTACGGGTGCCTTTTACTTCTTTGTTTACCGCACATGGAGTTTTCCAAGCTAGGTGTA
This sequence comes from Ornithodoros turicata, assembly GCF_037126465.1. NCBI lineage: Eukaryota > Metazoa > Arthropoda > Arachnida > Ixodida > Argasidae > Ornithodoros > Ornithodoros turicata. The sequence continues at coordinate 35,366,648 of NC_088209.1, forward strand.
ATGGAGAAGCTGGCAACGCTAATCAGTTTTGCTGTTACCAGTGTTGCCCGTCATTTTGTTGTGCCTAGTGGTACAAACTCGATGTGCTGTTTTCTCTGGGCAGGTATAATCCGTAACCTGAGCCCTTCTTTGTGGCAACTGTCGCATCTCACGAGCCTCTACCTCAATGACAACAGTCTGTCACGGCTACCGCCTGGCATTGGACGTCTGGTGGGACTTACCCACCTAGACTTGAGTTGCAACAAGCTACGCTCTTTGCCTGCAGAGCTGGGTGACCTGGTCATGCTGCGAGAGCTCCTCCTCTCCCACAACTGCCTCCGTGTCCTTCCCTACGAGATTGGAAAGCTCTTTCGTCTTCATGTCCTAGGTAAGCTCACGAGCAGCGATGAAAAGTATTTGGATGCAAGTATTTGGTTACCGTAATTACTGATAACGGATAACGCGCACCAAGAAAAAAAATTCAGTTTTTAAAATGACGGTACCATGTATGATTAGAGCCTGAAGTTTTCGGGAAATGTTTTTTTTCTAAATTCGGGGGGTAAAAATCAGATAAATGAACATGTGCACTAAATTCATGCGAATTCGGGTGAAAAAACTTCCATTACGCTAAAATCGAGGATAAATCGGGCTCAGTTATTCAAACTAACTGTAGCGGTTTGGTACAAACGGTGATGTAACTGCATTTTTCTGCCAAACAAGTGAGTTAGTGCATTCCTACAGACATCCCAGAGAGGGCAATTTGCCTGGTAAAAATCGGGTTTTACCCTAAAGAGGCAACCTTCAATTCGGGGAAGAATCGGGTAAAACCCTAAACAGGCTCTATGTATGATGCACACTGGCGTATAACTCGAGCCTGAAGTTTTGGGGTTCTACCCAATTCTTCCCCGAATTTGCACCCCGAATTGAAGGTTGCCTCTTAAGGGTGAAACCCGATTTTTACCCGTCAATTTGCCCTCACTGGGATGTCTGGAGGAATGCACTGACTTACTTGTTTGGCAGCAAATGCAGTGACATCACCGTTTGTACCAAACCACTACGGTTAGTTTGAGTAACTGAGCCAGATTTCTTCCCGAATTTAGCATATTGCAAGTTTTTCACCCAAATTCGCACGAATATAGGGCACATATTTATTTACCCGATTTTTACTCTCCAAATTTAGCAAAAAATATTTCCCGAAAAACTTCAGGCTCTACATATAATACGTACAAGTTCAGTCGGTCGGTGGTCGTGTTTAGAAAACAACCGCAACCTGCGAATCAAAGCTTGCGGTGAATTAAAGTACGTAGATAGTAGTAATTAAATTAAATAAAGTAAGTAGTAAATAGATTGAGCTGTATTAGAAAATTTCTTGTCATTCCACATTGTCCCAAAGGGACTTTGCTCCATCGACACATTAGAGGTTCAGGAAATTCAAATATTTGAGAGGGTACTGCTAGAAGTATCCCTTGTGCATGTGCGCTGTGATGTTGGTGTAGTGTAAAGTTGTATTTTGCCTTCTTTGCACATGTGATAAACTTTTATACTGATCCCTTGCATATTACTAATTATGGACGTTTTTTTTTTTTGGACAGGCTTGAAAGGAAACCCCTTGTCCCCAGAAATTCTGAGTGTGTACAGTGAACCCAACGGAACATCCAAGCTTTTGGCATACCTGCTGGACAACCTAGCTGGTGAGTCTGTCTCCTCAGTCTTAGCTGATGTTGCCAGTCTTCACTACCGGAAAAGAAATTGTCAGCGACTTTCAGCGGCATAGCGGTTCTTGACCACAAAAGAGTTGGCTTTTTTTTTTGTGTGTGTGCTGCTTGCTAACGCAAAGCAGCGGTGTACTACAAGGGCATGCTTTCAAGTACGAATAATTGCTGCAGCAGCCCAGTAGCCTCTGTGGGAAGGATTTAAATCCTTTTGCCACAAAGCTCTCTTTGCTTCACTTACCAAGATAATCTGAGACCAAGTGGTGTGTGTGATTGCTCTCTATGCCAACACATTGTACAGCAGACAGTGTTTATTTTCCCTCTGCTTTTGCTACTACGTGAGAACGCGTGCTACACATCTTGCATTCCAAACCGCGTCTGCTTGATTCAACGTATGCTGATTCAGCGGTGATTTTGTTCCATAATGGACCTCTTTCACAATGTCACAGCTCGGCGGCTACTTGGCAAACCACTCTTGTCAGAAACAAACTCACGTGTACAGTACCAGTGCCTCCTAGATACAGAAATCCTGCTCACCGTTTCACCATGTGGACATATAGAGTCACAGTCGTCGTCTGCTACCAAGCATATGCCGCAGACAATTTCAAATGGAGGCACTCTGTGGCTACGAGCGTATGCCCATGAGGGTTATGGTGGGTTGTCTCTGTAACTATGGCTGCCAAATGTACCTCGTGATTGGCATTCTGTTAATCAATGTGTCACGTTGATTAAGCAATCGGGCTTTGTTCACTCGAGGTGGTTTTGAGGGAACACAGAAGTGATGTTGGCACCGGGCCAGCAAGTCCATTGTGGTGTGTTGCCTCTTGAGCATGCGTTCTGCTTGGGAGGAGGTGTTCCTCCAGGACAGTTAAGGCCCCGGGTTTTCCGCGAAATATCGCGGAATCTCTTATTTTTCGGGTGTGCGGATATTCGAGTTCTCGAATTCGAATCAAATATCAATCGCTCGAAGTATTTCATTCGCGAATTGAGTACCCAATATTCTGATTTCCGAATATCCAACTATTCGCAGAATATGAACGACGCCTCCCGCAAGTGGGCTTCACCTAACGCTTCCCTGCATGAGGTGAAGCCTGCTTTACGAAATGGCCCATGCTCCAGGACCAACACAGACAGATTGTAGTTTAGCTTAAGATAATGTTCATCCAAGTTTATTGTGCATACTCTGCCTGAGGAAGGGTTGGCGTCACTCCCATGTGCAGCTTAGTGGTGGCAGCGCTTAAATAATGCCTACAGCCCAGAAACAAAAAGGATGTCTTAAAGGTGTAACTTCCACAGTGCATGGCAGGCATGTATTGTAAGCTCCTTCTTATAATCTTCCTACGAAGTTCCTACAAACTCTGTAGATGCCAAAAGATCTTTCAGCAGGTATAAAATGATTGCAGGCAACAGACGGCATTTTTTGTCAGAGGAGAAAACAAGATATCATGTATGTAATGCTGAACCACAACAGTGCTTTGAACCTGAATTTTTATAAAGTATTTTTTTTGTTCCCACATTATCTAAGAAAACAAAGTACTTCCCATTTCAAGCAGCCGTTGACTGCTTGCCGCAGAAAATCGCGGAATTTAAGAGTCGGTGCCGCAGAATTTTGAATTTGCCGCAGCAGAAAACCAGGGGCCTTAAGGGAGCAGTCTAGAGGCCCACAACTTTGTTTCTGTTTTTGGTCAGTATGGAATGTTAGGTGGCCGAAAACAGTTTTCCCACAATCCATGCAACCGTAGCGAAATTGGGACGCCTGCAATAGCTTCCCGAATCTCCCGTGCGCGAAACACCCTCCTTCGCCTTCACGATAGGCACGTGATGAGCGCCACCACGCGCGTCACTATGTGATCCAAGCGGTGAGGACGCTCCTCATTGGACCTGGGATCACATGATCGAGGTGAGCAACATCGCGCAGGCCGGAGCGTCTGCTACCGCTTCGGAGATGCCATGCGTTCTCCGGCTATGTGATGTCCGAAACGGAGGGTTTGAAGGCTGTCCACGACACAACCACGATTTTTTGGGACCGCAGACACCACGGGACGAACGAGTCGTGCAGCCCGAAATTAACTGCGCTTGTACAGCGAAAACCCCGTGCTTCCTGACAGTGTGAAGCCTGTCCGACCGTTTTCACCGCGCAGTTGGTTCAGTGGCTAACAGGTGGCGCCACAATACCGCCGCCATCGCTTGCTTTCTGCTACTGTGAATTCTGTGATTGCACAGAAGCCACGGATATATTACTCTTGCGATCGTAATCTTATTTTCTCAGGCTGCATATATGCTTTGTTTTTTTTAGAAAACGTGATATAAATCAGATAAAGAATAGAAGTCAACAAGAAACAGCTCGCAATGTTCGTAGCAGACGGTTTTTCCTACGAATGAATGAGTGGCTCTCTACCACCAACATCACGGTAGAGTGGGTGTGGTCTGCAGTTGGAGCGCTCCGGCTCCATACTCCACATACTGCTTTGCAAGATGACAGCAGTTTTTGGCCATGTTAGATACCACTTTAATGCTCCTTTAAGGATGGTGTAGAACGCCATCTGTTGAGAGCATAGGGAATGTTTGCTGGTGCTTTCCATGGAAAGAAAGCGAGTGGGGATGGCATAATAGGGATGCGCAGTACATGCAGGTGTAGGAAGTGCGAACCACAAACTTGTGCTGTTTGCACCGGCTTGTGTACTGTGCCATTCTCCGATCGTGGCCCAACTCCACCATCCCTAGTGGTTCTGCCCTGCCTTGTGGGTCAACCATCAATGGAAAAATGTGCGGACAGGGGCTTTGAAAATTCTGGATATACTTTTGCAGACCTCGAAGGCCCTGTGTGCTTCCATTTTAGAGCCGCTACAGTTAAAAATATGCCAACCTGAACCAGCATGTGGCAGGTCGTGTTGTGTTGCAGTGCTCAGCATCACAAGAGGCTGTTTTGTTGCAACAACTGATGAGTAGAAGAGATGAACTGGCTCTAGCATGAGCATTGGGTATGGGTGCGGGTACAATTTTTTTTTTTTTCTGCCACTCAGCTTTACTGATTCGTCCCTCTTCCAAATAACAAGGTAACACTTCAAGGCTGAGGCGCACGTGTGGTTTCTTCTTTGGACACATGCGAGTCTTCAAATATCCCCTTATTGCTGTCTTGTAAGTCTTTAATGGGCATATGTAGTATGGGCATACATATATATATATATATATATATATATATATACATACTGGGCCTTGTAAGTGGATAGACACTTTGTGACGTGGTTTCTCCAAAGTTTACACTCTCTACTGGGTGTCCTAGCGTATACGATTTCGCAAGTTCAGAAACCACGTTTGTTGGGATATCGACCTTCACTGGCACAAGTGGCACCACGCGTGTCTGCGTAAATTTGTCCAGTACAGCACAGTGTGTCCCCGTTCTAACTTCTTTTCTTGTTTTATCTGCATTTACAGCTTTATCAACTGCCATATTCTTTCTTTCTAAATGTCAGTGATTTTCATTTGTACTTGTCAACCTTGTACGATTTTAAGGCAAAGGTGGCGGTACTTTTATACTATCCGTCGGGTTTGCACAGCAGTCGTTTTTCCTGCTCTCTTCACAGTTTACCGCTATATTAAGATAAATAGTTTTAACAGTCTTCAGATACGAGGTACTATTTTTTATTCCCGTACTAGCAACCTCCCGGGGTGTTGTTCTAATTAGTTTCGATTTGCTTAGTGTAGAATGACTTATTAAGGATAGAAGTTTTTTGCAATGACGATGTCTTTTCCTTCTTGGTGCACTTGATGTCGTTTTCAGACAGCAGATTTGGAGGTGATTTTTCTCGCTCCACCAAAGCGCACCTTCACCCTTTCCCTTAAATGCGAGGGTGGAAAGGCTCTTAGGCCGCTCTCTCTGGTGCCATTTTCGTGCTAGGGGCTGCTAAACATCTGGGAATTGCCTTCACGGTAGAGAGCCTTTGAGAGTTTCTCCACAGAAAATAGTTGAAGCTACCTCGAAGTAGTCATCGGGCTGGTCATGAATGATCTCCGTTTATATTGAATGAAAAGTGCTTCAATCTTGATGTGCCTTTTGTGTGCCATACACTGTACTTAAAAATCTACAATTTGTCTATGCTTTTTGCTGTTTCGTTGTATGCGTGTGTGAAGGTGAAAATTGCGAAAAAATTGTGAAATTGTGAAAACTGCGCAGCCACGCAGTTGGTTACATTGTTAATATGTGGGGGGAAATGTTTATTCCACCGTAGAGAAAAACTGTTAAATAATTTCAGAAATATAGAGAATTTCAGGAATGGACAATATTGCAGTGAAAGAAAAATCTATGTGGCCTTTGTCGTACGAGCATGCTCTCAAAACTAAAGTAAAGATAAAGCGGTCCACCGACACATAATAAAACCATAAAAGGGTACGTTTTATTGCTTCCTGCTTAGTCACCCCAGACACATAAATAGTTGGGGGGCCTCTTGCTCTTTGAACATTGCTCAGACACACAGTACGAGAGTAAAGGTGCATTTTATAAACGTGCAATCGCTAAAACTCATAATAGTCTGAGAAACATTGTTGAAATAAAAATCTTGGAAACTGAAGCAATGCAAACATGGTAGCTGGTATGAAGACATCTTGAATGCGGGCTGCCAAAAGACGAGGAATAAGAAACCTTGGAAACTGTATTGCACTTTGAGTCCTTTTGGAGGTAATGCATTTTAACTCTGCTCTGAATCTGTCATCGTACACCTTAGCTCGAGCTGATAGTGATTTCGCACAAACTTTAATTTCCCGTTATAGAGAGAGAGACTTAAAATCATTTTACGTGCGCGTCCAGCTCGTACTTCCGCTTAGATGAGTTCTGCTTTTATAAAACCCCACCGCAAGGCACCTAACCTGTCAGTATGCTTTGTCAGCAAACTCAACATGAAATAACTCAGAAACTCAACTCAACTCTATAAAAAAATATTGTGTACAGAGAAAATTTCTGTGTGAACCATCAAGTTACGTTACCTGCTTTCACAACACGTTTGGAACTGAAAATTTTTTAGATGGCTTTCTGTGCTCCTTTAAGTGCGCCTCCAGTACGGTCGCGTGGCACTCTTCCGTGCTATGCTGCTCGAATGCCAGAATCTTCTTTATGACAGCAGTTTATGAAGTTGACTTTGGTTTTGTATGGAGAAACGGCACCATTGGAACAATATGTTATCTTCCTGATGCGTATCCAGGAGGCGTTGTGGACATCTTTTGATAAAAATCTGGGACGCATTGTTGTGACTGAGTGCATCTGATATGATATCCGATTAGCTTATGAAGAGTGCTTTCTCTGTGCTCTGCAAATCGTGCTGATGTCTCTGACAAAAGCAGTCTTTTAAACAACAAATATCGTTTATTTTCTTGTTCTTTTAATTTTTATTTCGTGTTAGCGCCGCGAAACAACTGTGGCTATGAGAGGCGTACAGACGTGGATAGATGGAGAGAGGACAGCAGGGAGGAGTGGGAGACGGTGGGGTTAGTGTACATCCTGGGACGACTTCAGGGGGAACTGTGCCGACATTCGTCTGGAAAGTCTGTCGGAAAACCCAGGGAAAACCTCAGACAGCACAGCCGGTGGTGGGATTCGAACCCACCACCTCCCAGTCTTCAGCACGACTTTGGCTACCGCCAACGAGCGTACGCTTTTACCCGCTCGTCCACGTAGGGGAGGAGTGGATATCGCTCCTTCAGAGCTCGCCTGAGGGCGCTGCAATCGTGGCGGGTAATCATGTGGCATGCTTTCAAATTTCGCGGGCTTTCTTGAAAAAATGAATCACCCAAGGGGTGTTTGTGAGTGCAGACAACTGCATCCAGGGTTTCCGAAGGCGCTCTGCAACTTTATAGTCACACTTGGGTCCTAGAAGTGAGTTTTAAAAATGTCGATTCTCACCGTTTTTTACACGTATAATGAATGCACTTTTTTCATGCAAATTTGTAGCGCAGTAGAATGGGTGCGCTAATTGCGCGAAGAAAGTTAGGTGTCAACATTCAGCACATGGTGCATCCAATTACCATTATATTATGAACCGAGACCATGGGTGTTAAATGGATAGTTCACTGTCCAAACATGAATTCGTAGATTTTTGTTGCCATCGGTACTACCTTTCCTAATTTACTGGATCGCTTATTGCAGACTCAGGCGGTATAATTTATAACCGTCATTATAAATCATAGGGATCCACACGGTTTGAAGTTCCCGCGCGATATATGCGCAACGTCAGTGCGACGACATATTCCTTTTGGCACCATTTTCACGTGATAGGAGCAGAGATATAAATCATTCTTTCAAATTCATCTTTTCTGTTTTTTTTCTTCAAATTTTCCGGAAATTTTAGATCTCTATAGAAGAGGCGGTGTGAGAGGAGGACGCTGGCACTTGACCATCCTAGCGAGAACGTCACGGAAGCGTCACGCGAGCCGGCGATGAGATTACTTGCCTGCTGCTCGCTGCCGCTCCTCATGGGTCCGGGCCCACTGCTGGCTGAATTGACTAATTAGGGCCAATAAAAAATACACAGACTGGCGAAAGACGACTTCATTCGCTTACAATGTAGCGACGGTCCGTAGCGTCCGTCCTAGTCGATTCCGAAATTGTGGTGTCATTCTATTCTTTATTGACCACTGACCACGTTATCGAAAATCCCGCATGAAATAGCGGCGCGGTTTGTCTGCTATTCGGTGGAATAAATGACAAGAGCAGACGCCGGATGTTGAGAGTATGCTGGAATTCTCTCACTAGAAAAGAGCGAGAACGTCATTCCCTACACCACCAATCAGAGCACGGCCATGAGGAAATAGATGAAGCTGCGGCGGTGCGGGCGTCTGGACGGCGCCTTTTCTCTCAGCGAGGCCCTCTCACTCCTCCTGTTACGTAGTGACGTCACGCTGATATCGTTGTCGCCTTTAAAACCAGTTAATTTAAGGTCGAAGCACTTTTTGGACGAAAAAATTAGCCAAGTAGATAGCCGGCCAATGCCGAACATCGTTGTCAGTTTCATGGTCAGTTTCAGTATCAGTTTCATAGTTATCATAGAGGGGTCTCACGGGTGTGGGATGCACGGGTCATCCGGTGTACCGTGTATTGACACGGGTGGATACACACTGCCGCTAGCATATTCCACGGAATCTTCTACTGTCAGAAAAAGCTGCTCACGGGGCAGAAGTTGCACCGCGTGTTATGTTGAGGATTCGCACGGTGCGAGAATATTGGGAGTGGCGTAGTGCACACTTAGCAGACGACGGCGTCGGTGCTGTTTTCCTGTCGTCTGCTACCGAACATCTTTCTGCATGTTTTCCTGTCGTGTGCTACCGAACATCTTGTTGCACGTTTTCCTGTCGTCTGCTACCGAACATCTTGCTGCATGCTTTCCTGTCGTCTGCTATTGAACATCTTGCTAATCTTGCTGCATGTCTTCCTGTCGTCTGCTACCGAACATCTTGTTGCATGCTTTCCTGTCGTCTGCTACCGAACATGCTGCGTCGTATTTCCCATGGTTACCAGTGCACGAAAAGACACGACATGAGCGCTCGCGCTTTCCTGGCGGCAGAAAGCTACGACGTTTCTCGCATCTTCTTGCTCGTGCGAATACACGGATAAACGAAGTTGAGACGGCATGCAAATCAGGGCAGGTAACAAGTGCCGCCCTTGGCCTAGAAAGCTTCCAGAGCTCGTCGCTCCTGCGGTCAGTCACTCATTACGGTGCTGTCTTTGTTCTCGGTCGGTGGATCGTCGCGACGGACAGATTCGATGACCGACTCGCGTGCGGCCTCACAAGAGATGTCTCATGCGTGCAGTGAATGACAACGGGGGCCAGTGTAATCCGTGTTGCATGCAGTCTGCCCATCCGACACGAGTGGCTGTGACGGATGGACTGGAGAAAGAGGCCAATACTCCGTGTAATGTGCGAAGCCCACCATCATTATCGTCATTAGCCAGCAGAATGTAACAGTTGCTTCCTGAGCGAAGGAAAAGTTGGAGTGAAAGGCGTCCGGGGTCGCTCTGTGTGCCCCAGTTACGTTTCGGGATCTGGATTCCGGTTGAAATCCACATAGTAGTTCAACTACATCGAGTTACACTACGAGTTTCTTTATAGAACCCAGCAATGTTGACAGCCGTGTAAGTCCGTCCGCTTCTGTTGTGGAAAGGGAAGAGGGAGAACGACAGTTACAAGAAGCGAGTACGCCGGGAGCCAGGTTTTTTATGTACACTCTTAAAAAAGGGGTGTACTTTAACTCATTTCCTTGACACATATATAACACCCTTCTATAACACATATATATCCCCCCCCCCCCTTCTGGAGAGTCCAATTACGCTCAAAAGGGTGTCTCCTCACTCCCTCAAGGGAGTAGCATAATACCTTTCTCCCTACTGGAGAGTAATATTACTCCCCGGCAGGGAGAAGGTGTTATGCTACTCCCTTGAGGGAGTGAGGAGACACCCTTTTGAGCGTAATTTACTCTCCAAAAGGGTGTTATATATGTGTCAAGGAAAGGAGTTAAAGTACACCCTTTTTTAAAGAGTGTAGTTGTATGGTAATGGACCTCTACCCGAGGAACGTCATCATGACGTTGGTAGACAGACTGAAACCGAAACTAATCGGAAGGGGAGGGCTAGTTTCCACGAATGGGCACTTGTTCGCTGCATCCTATAGAAAGAAAAGTAGGTCCGAAGGTCGCGTCCCTTTCATGGACCATCGTAATCCCCTCAAGACCGTAACTTTCGGGCGCCACCTTGTTCGCCCCCTAGCTTCGAGGGTAGTTCAACTCTACCAAATTGGTGGCGCTGTCGACAACTATGACGTCATTTGTTTACAAACAGGGAGAGGTCTAATAGAACCCGAAAAAAGTTATAGTGCACAGTTAAACTGCTATTTTTCGTACTTAATTACAGTAGTTTAACTACATACATCCGGCTTGTTTCGATACACCGTGAGCGAAGATAAAAAACCAAGCGACCAAGATAAATTATACAATGCAGATTTGAAGAGCGGAACGCCACTGGACGGAGCGGAAACAACTGTTACGCAGGCACAGGAACAACAGCTGCAGGACACTTGGTTGTGCGTACGATTTCACATCATGCGGATAAGTAGGTGAAATCCGGCTACGTTGACAGAGGTCGTACCCCTTACGCTTTGCATGACTGACACAACATCTGTCCCATAAAAAAGTTTTAAAAAACGTGATTGGTTCGTGGCGTAACAATATGGTGCAGTGTCGTAAAAACCATGACACCCGTCTCGCCACAACGATCGATTGGTTGCGTTCCTTCGTCGGGGTCGTCTTGTCCCAAAGATTCCCCGTACATGGATGACGTGACAGGTCACGTCCGCTTACGGTTAACATCAGGTATCGAGTTCAAAATCCTTTCGTCAATCCCCTACACGACAGCTGCAGCACGCATCCGAATCAACCTTTTCTTTTTCTTTTTTTTTTCTTTTTTTTTTGGCTCGCAACCCTTTGTGTCACAATCCCCCATGCGATGCAGGTTACAAAATCCCACCACCAGCTGTTACGTAACAAGGAGGACTCTGACGGTGACACTGATTACTGACGTACGCTGCGATCAGTGAGATTATATGTGAAGAGAGCGTCGATTGTCGTCAGGCGATGCCGGCTCATGTTCCATGTCTAATCGTATATCTCTCGTGCGCTTTCTGACGATTGTTCTGGATGTCCTGGAGCTGTTCCATGCAACCTTTGGCGTCTTGTGTGTCCCTCATGTGGGCCACGTGGTGACCGGTATATGAACAGCAGTGGTGGTCATTCACGGGTCGTCTTGCGTTTCGCATTGCGTCCCTTTTGTCAATGTGAACGACACAGCTTGCATGCGGTGCGGACGGATTCGTTCTTCTGTTCTGCACGCGGCAACGCTGGAGGGGTTTGTATGGGAAATTATATGGGTTTGTATAGGTCACCATGGTGTCAAGTAGCTGTTCCGAAGCTGAGACACACAAACAGACGCACACAACAGAGTTCCATATTTCAATTGGTCATCATGTTTGGCCGCCTGTGTATACCGGTGGTCTCAGTTAAATACCCGGGCTAAATAAATCGCGAACCTGTGCACCAATCGAAGAACTTTCTTTTTTACAAGTATCTGTCCGATACGTGCCTCAACCTCCGCACTGGGTGAATGAGTGGGAGGCGCTCATTATTTAAATAAAAATTCGAATGAGTTTGGTGAAAAAAAACGTAACTTCTAGAGCAGGGCGTCGTCGGCATCAAAGCGGGTACTGCCCCTTTTGGGACCTTCAGTGGACACCTTTTAGAGAAAAATCTGCTACCAAAGTCGGTCATTTGTTGCAGTAATTAATTGGTTTCGGTTTACATATTTTTGTCGCGGCTGGTCGCAGCGAAGTGCAAAAGGACGTAATTCATTGGTGGACATGGTAGTGGAAGAGCGCCTTTTTCGAAGTGACGACGATGGAGATCTGGGTGTAGAAACGAGTTTCATCGGGTTTAAACCGAAAACACAAAGCTCTAAGTACATTCAACCGTCGAAGGTATTAGACGTGGGAACATATTGCCAGCAAGGAGACAAATGGTCCGCCATCGGGCACGCTGGTTCTCGCGTAACGAGCGTGAAAGTTGCCTGAGAGATAACACAGAACGGATGGCTCCGTTTCACTGATAACGTCAACGACCTCTCTGAGTCCAAGACAAACGGTCACGCCAGCATGCGATACGAGTCAGCTGCCCGTTCAGAGATACGCCACTTGTCCAAACTGAGCGGTTGCCCGGAACCCGGTTTTAGCGATACATCGCAAGCCGTACCATCGGTCTGGACGCCATCCCATTCAAACAACTCCCAATTTGAACGGCTGTGGGGCAACGGCAGTGAACTGTGCCAACATTGCTCTGTTTTAGCGATCGTCCAAAAGAAAAACAGTGAGCTGGTCATGCGGGAGTCATGCAACGGTTCCTTTGCTCCACGATGCGTCATCCCCTCTCCCCGCTGACCCAGAGCCTTCGCCGACCAATCGCGCTCGCGCGGCGCCGCGCCGAACGGTCCTCCTCGTTCGCGCGCGCCGGCTGTTCCCGCAGTTTTGCGCCGTACTCGGCCGGCGTGATCCGGCCTCACGCCTTCCCTGGATTAACTGCGTGGATGTACGCGCGAAGCCAATTGTCGACGGCGAGTGTCGCCGTCGCCTCTTGAATGGGCCCACACCCGGAGCTGGAGCGGCTAGTGGGGCCGTGCCTCATCGCACGCGGCGGTTCGCGCCGCGGCCGCGGACCACGTGCGGGCTCTGCCTGGACCGGCGTGCCGCTCATAGCGTTGGCGCCGTCCACGCTCGACGACCAAATTGTGTCGCTGTCGCAGCTCGCGCTCCACGCGCAGGGCTCGCCGCTCGTGTTCGCGTCGTCGACGTCGTCGAGAAGAAGTACGACGACTCCCTCGGAGGATATACACGACCGTTCGCCGCCGTCGACTCCGGACTCTGGAGGTAGTGTGGCCTCGTGCGAGGACACGCCTGGTGCGGCGCCGCTGCCCCGTGTGATAAAACCGCGCAAAAGACGCAAGCGGGAACGCAGGTTGTCGGAACACAGGGGATATCCCAATCAGCCGTCCCGTCTGTGTGCATGCGTCAGGTGTAAGGAACCAACGTTGCCCGTGTGTCTGACGCCGCCGCGGTCGCCGCTCGGGCCTGGTTTCGACTTCGACGACTTCGTCTCGCAGCCATGTAAGTTGCAACCTGTGTATGGATGGAGCTGTTGGTGTCCTTATCTCTGATGTGTGTCAGATGTATCCAGCTAAGCAGTCAACGCTAACGATACGAAAAAAAAAAAAAAGAAACAGCCCAATTCCGGTTCAGCAATGGGATGTCAGCCAGACCGGAGATGTAGCGCCATTGGCTTGTCGTGATTTTGAAACCGTTATCGTGGACACCGTCCGATATACTATAACTCTATAGAAACGGTAACCGATGAAGGTTTCCCCGCCTTTTTGCTTTTATCTGGAGAGAAGCGTGAGAAAAGAAGGGTCGTTCTCTCATTACACGTGGTAGCCGTTGCTCGTGCGAGAGAATAAGGAAAAAAGAAGGCGTAGCTTTCGTTTTGCAAGTTCAGGGCATTCGGCGCTGGGGTGATCGTGTTTCGGAGCACAGTTCCAACCTTATCCATACAATTCGATCTCTGTACCGTAACAAGTGTATAGACTTCTGCGTCCAGATGAGCTGTCTCAGATTTCGCTACTGTCGTCCCATTTGCGATCAGCGGGCAGTGGTTTTTAATTTGTGGCGGAGTGAACTTTGTTCACTGTTATAGTTCTCTCGCGCGATATCAGCTCTCATAAGATGAGCTAAGAGCGGTTTCTTTTAATTTCTCCTCGAAAGTGTGCTTTTACAGCAAATGTCACCGGATTCTTAAGCTCCTGAAATAAAACCCGATTTTTTTGCTCCAGACTATGTGAAAAACCCGAAAACGTAAGGGTCATTTCGTGTATTTGCACCAGCGACATTCCCCAGAATACTCCAGCGGAAGATATGGCAAACGGCATAGCTTTCTGCTGACACGTAAGTGCGATCGCCCAACGCCATGTCTTTTCGTGCACTGCAAGCCGTGTGAAATATCCTGCGATGATGCTGCAAGATATTTCATAGCAGACGACAGGAAAAAAAAAAAAAAAAAGACGCAGGTGCAGTGTCGTCTGCTAAAGTGCGCGTGTGCACCACTCCCGATACTCCGTCGCTCTGCAGAATACTCAACGCAATACGCGCGTAAAACCTTACCTTGCCCCGTGAGCAGCTTTTTGCCGTTTTCTTCCACTAGAATATTCCTAGGGATGTAGTTCGATGTGAACACGCGGAATGATTACACCGTCAAACCCCGACGCTAAATATCTGGCGGCCGTGGCGTTGCGTGTAAATTTTGCACGGGTGCGTAGCTCACGTTGGGTCCGCGAATTGTGTTACGATGACATACAGATTGTTTATACCGCAGCGGCAGCTCGCAAAAAATTTATGGGTAGTAACGCGGAAAATAGGTCGATGTGTGACGAATTACGTGCCTTCCGAAGCATGCGTGCTGCGTGGAAAGTGATGCGGCTTCCGTTGCAGCGAGGCTGCGCTGCGATAACGGCCTTTCGTCAAGGACCGCGAGCGTGGTTGGTTGCTGTGGAAGCCACAGCTGATTCCTCCGCCGCTGTCAGCGCCAGCTGAAGCGTAGGTGCGCGCGCGCGCTCGCTCGCTCGCTCGGATGTACCATGGTCGTTGGCAAGCTCAGTAGCAACAATGGAAAAGGGGAAAGTGAAGCATGTCATGACGCGCGCGTTAAATAATTTTTCAACTTGTAATTAATATAATTGCTAATTAAACTATTTGTCTATTTAGATCGTGTTCCTGCGAAAATAAATACCTCTACCACGCGACACGTTCGATAAATGTGCACTTTCGGAATAGTCGACCGTTGACTGCGTTATCAGTATGTTCATTCGAAGTATTCTTCCGAAATGAAAATTAGTTCCGCGGACCAACTGGTTAACGTTCTGAGCCCAGTCCTTAGCCGCCATTGTGGTGCGCTACGCTGGTTTTATCGCGGTATAATTTAAAAGTAGTAAGATACTTCTTTTTTCTGCCTATAAGTCCACGCACAGGGGTTGGCACTAAAACAACTAGAAGAAACTTTTTTATTTGACACGAGAGAAGCTGAATACGGACATGCCCTTTATTTAGCAGGCGCTAGTGTGACATTATTTGACGTCGTTATTATACACACGCTATAGTACAGGATTTATTCCCACGACTTCACTCACGAGCGAGCGCCACAGTCGCTATAGCTCATTTGCTGGCGCGATGTATGTCCTGGCTCCTGAGCCCTTATTTTTCGGACCCTCACCCTCCACCGCGCTCACCATTCATTCGCATTGTGTGGATAATGTTCCTCGTGATTTTCAAAGTTAATTTTCTTCTATTGCAGCGAATGAAAACCGAAACCAAACTGTGCCATGCCAACATAATGGCGGCGGTATCGCAGTTTTGAAGCTAGTGCCCTCTGGAGGGGAGGCGTCAGTGAATGGACCGTGTGACATAAAATTTCTGTTTGACCGTAACATCGTCGTTTTTACTCGTCATATTCTTTGTTATTATTTTTCATTTTTAAACTATTTTAATATTTTACCTGCATACAAAATGTTTCCGAAAGACGCAACGTGTAGAGCGGGGGAAATACTCGAAATAAAATAAAGAAGATGCACCTTCTCTGGTAGATTTTTAGTTACCACGCAGTATTTTTAAAAATCTTTCAGGGTGTAAAAGGGATGTTTTTGTAAATAAACACTCTATTTTTATTCCGCAGGCCCGTCTGAAATTTGTAATCACAGCGCTAAAAGGGGTGTTTACAAAAAGAAGAAAAGAAAAACTCGTCTGTAGCAGTGTTTTGGATGGAATACACACCTCTAAAATGCGCAGTAAAATTACTGTGTATGGCTCACCTCTTCGTGGTGTAAGTTTCACACCACGTGCAAGAGGTTGTGTCGTAAAACAACATTGGAAATGTTGTATTCTACAAGAAGCACCATTCCAAAGAGCATATTCTGCAGAAAACATAATTTCAAGGGCATATATTCCATTCAAAACCGTGTTCCAGACTGAATGTCTTGCAAATACCTTTTTGTTCTTTCGCTCTCTTTTTTTTTTTTTCAAAGCTGTTATTACACCACGAACCTCGCAATAACCAAGGGGCGCTTATTTCCAAAAACAGCCCTTTTTTCACGCTGAAGCGGTGTAAGTAATTTACTATGTAGGACAAGACATTTACATCGGAATGGCTTAAAAAAATATTGTATACAATAAACGATGGTAAAGTGTCATAGAATGCCCGGGTTTTGTCGTATGTGCCTCAGGGTCTTGTCTTGGGGCCTCTTTTGTTTTTAGTTTTTATTAATGACATTTCACTTTCTCTGCATTCCAAAATTAGGCTGCTTGCAGATGACTGCGTTTTATATAGGCAGGTCTCTTCACTTTTGGATGTTCAACCACTTCAAGCCGGCATTAATCGTATAGCTTCTTGATACGACAAATGAGGCATGTCTTTAAACACCAGCAAATGCACCAGTAATGCACGTTACAAGGAAGATTGATGTAATTATAAGTTTCCTCGTAAGCTACAGCCTTTCCATTTAGAAACTGTTTGTGAGTGTAAAAACTTTGAGTTCTTTTTAGTATCTCAGATGGCCCTCGCATGTACTAGAGTTAAAAGTGATGCATACATTACTATTACATTTACTTTACTACTAATTACCATTACATTACTATGGTTATCCCTACTTTGGAGTATGCATGTAGAGTTTTTGATCATCACGAAGTAGTTTTAATTCCGAAAGTAGAGAGGGTTCAGAATATTGCGGCTATATTAGCGTTTAATTGTGTGGGTATGGATGTTAGTGTAAGTGAGTTAAAGTTAAGATTAAGGTGGGATAGTTTGTCGACAAGGAGACAACCGTTGCGTTTGCAATTTTTAGATAAGATTATTAATGTTCAAACTGGTATAATAAAGGATCCATCGTACATCCCACAGAGATTCGATCATTGTAGGAAAATTGAGCCCTACAGGTGTAGAACCGATGTTTTCGAACATTCATTCTTTCCTCGTACCATAGGCGAGTCGAATGACTTCGGGACCTGAGTATTTTTATTTTTATTTTTTTTTCACGTTGTACTTATTACATACTTGTATTTGTATGTACCCCCGCTACAGTAATGCAGTATGGCGTTGTAGCATATGAGTATATAAATAAATAAAAAAAGAAAAAATCTGAATAACCCTGGCTTTCACGTCCTTCTGTGTGCCCGCATGTTTTGGAACCTGCAAAACAGTGGCCCTGTGTCACGCACACAGGGTCGCATAGCTGCGTCAGCATGATATTATAAAGTACTTTTTTCAAGGGCGTCCATGCTGCTGGTTCTTTCCTGTTGGCAGCACTTGTTTAGCAGGTGGGGTGTGAAAAGGCCATATAATGATGGAACGCATGAACCCCCAGCGCTCATGTGCTTTCCTGGATTCTTCGCGCTGGTTAGTGCGTCGCAGTATATAGCTATATCGTTTCCTCTCGGTGACTCTTCGTTAAGCCTATAAAATGTTCGCACTGGCTCCTTTGAGGTTGACTCACTGGTCGGCGATTAAGTCGGAAATCCGTGATTCTGGTGAGTTGTGTCTTTTTGATTCATTTACCCGTTTTGTATCGAGGCTTTACTCGAAGGCAGTACTCAAAGCTTGTTGAACCAAAGCTAGGTTGGTTGGTAGCCTGGTGGGTGGCTAGAGCCCTCAACTGAGGAATTTGCCGAAGACAACCTGCACTTAAGTATTTAATTGAGAGGTCAGAGTCGTGTTACTTCCCGTCTATGTCTCATTGCGCTGGCACAGCTATGTCTGTGTAACGTGTGCTTTTGGGATCATGATCCATCTCGGCGCATACAGGGAGCCGATGTGACAAGCACTCGCTGTTGCCCGTTCCTTTCGTGAGAAATCAGTACGAGCGTGCTCAAAAGTGCAAAATAACCTTGCTGAAGAAAATAAGTCCAGGGAACGAAGCACTCTTTGGAATAAAACTTCAGTTTTCGTCATTGTGTTTTCACCTGACGAAGTGCAGGTTCTGCACGAAAGCTTGCCAATATTAAAGTTTTATTGCAAAGAGTGCTTCATTCCTTGGACTTATTGTGTTCTCAGTACTACCAGACTGGACTGTGCGTTTTTTTGTTTTTTTTTTGCGTTCATCGCCCAAGTGTTGCTGAAGAAACGATAACAAAAATTTCCCCTTCTTTAAAATGGTGAGGATCACTACTCGTGTGCCTTTGTGCCATTAAAACCATAATCTCTCTCTCTCTCACTACTCGTGTGCACCACAGAAGGGCGAAGAACTGTTCGCATTACCAACGCCACCTAGATATAGACGGCCTGCTTATTGCCTCCTCTCCCTCTCCCTCCTTCGCTACGTGGTCATATAAAGCCAGAATTCGTCTGCTACTGCGAATCGCCGTTTTGCGAATTCAAGAACTCGCAAATGATTGCAGCTAACTTAGAACCTGTCGACCTGAATCCGTAGAGATAAAGTGCAACACGCTTTCCAGAAAATCAGTCTCGAGAAAGATATGGGACCGTTTTGAGCTTTATTTTAAAGATTTCCCATTTAGTACGCAGGGACGTTCAATCACTACTCGCAAACGACGCTGATCCGTCTCCATGGCTACGACCGCTGAAAGCGGTTTCGTGATTGGCTACCGCCGTCGAAAACACGATCCTGATTGGCTGACTCTAGTTGTTACGTCACGTCGACGAGTAAGCAGGCCTTCTCTTTCTAGGTGGTCTTGGCATTACTCGCTGTATACGATACCATCACATTATTACCGCATTGCCGTACGTCTATCGTACCGTATTATTCCTCGACCCTGTCAAGAAACTCCCGGCGACTCTTATGTGGCGTCGTCGATTGTGTAAGAAGTCATGCAGTCCCGAATGTGAATATCGATGGGAGGTGTGTACCTGCTGTCATATCTCTCCGCGACCCGACGACCCAGTTCCCCGCAGAAAAAAAAGTGAGGGCCAACGCCCCGAGTCCCCTCTGCGTTTTTCCTGCGCGCCAAGTGGCCAGTTTCTCAGAAAGACAATGGGTCATTTACGGGGCCACCACATGTGGAAGCGAAGCTGTTTTGGCCGGTGCGCGTCGCCTCTTTGTGCGGGCGGAGCTAATTCGGAGCCTTTTTTGCGGAGAAGATGCTTTCTTGGAGGAAAATTGCTTCCTGTAAAGGGGGGTGCAGTGTGTTGGAAATGGGCGCGTCTCTTCGCAATAACTGACGGACGGGCATCTCAATACGGTTCGGTCGAAAGAAGTGGAGACCCGTAAAAATACAGCTACGCTTTCCGAACGACTTCCTGGAGATACGGTGTGTCGAATATAAGCCGAAGGCGCTGCGTGTTTTTTTTTTTCTGTTTTTTTTTTTAACGGATTACGAGTCTTTGTGGACAATCTCTTGCGTTGCGGATGCGTGCCAGATTTTCCGCAGCCACCACAGAAGACCGCGTCCTGGAGTGTACGCTTGTCGCAAGCGGTAACGTCACTGAGCAGTAAATCGCATCCGGAATCAACGCCGCATCCTGACGAGAGATATCCAAAAGATCGAGCGTTGGATCAACTCTCGCAAGCATATATGTGGAAGGCCACCTCCGGTATCGAGCCCGCGATGTTGATCACGATTCGACTAACTAACTTATTAATATGAATCCCGGATGTTGTCAAGCGCTCGCACCCCCCCACATCACATGGCGAGCTCTGTCTATAAAGAGTTAGCCTTTGTTTTCCCGCTTGTATCTGAACTCTGCGGATGTCTCTCAAGCCCCCGCTGGACATCGTCATTGTACGGGAAACGCTATTTACGTCGAACGGAAGGATTTACTGCCTCTTTGTCTCCATCACGTGCTTTGCATGCCCCTTTGATGGCTCAAGACTTCCGGATATTGTCGTACAATATAGCTCTATGATGGATGGTTATCCTCCTCTCAGTTTACCGGCTTGAGCGAAGGTTTCATCCTGCCGGGAAACCGACCCGATCTCTCGAGGAACATTGACCCTCTGTGTGTTGCTCGTCACATGACTCGTTTGCAAGAGTGTGGCTCGAACTTGGAATCGCTCTTCAAGTTGCAGCAAATGACTTGTAAGCTCAGTGTTACCGAGGCACAGTCACCAAGCCTCAAGTCAAGTCATCAAGCCAAGTCAAGCCTCGTTGTAACGAAGACGAGGAGACCAGGGAAAAAAAGTCGACATAAGCAGAAGATCCACAGAAACGATGACGGTACAGCATATGAAACACGAGAGGAGACCTTAACAGCGTATTCAAACAAGTAAAGCACCTTGGCAGCGTTTTAGTCTCGTTCGAACAAAACGCGCTTATGTCTGCTCATCCTTCGCACTAAACGGTGTCAACTGGGAGTGCAATTCGAATTATCAGATTCGGAACGTATGCATTTCGGCCGATACTACTTCGAATAAAGCGAAAATTCGTATAAACGTGTCTTCGTTATAACGGGTTCGCTACAAACGTGTGCATATACCATTCGCAAGGTTCAGGCCTGTTCAATGCCAAAATGTACTCTGCTAATTGGAATGCTGGGCTAAATTAACGAAGCTTCGTGAGTGAGCACAAAGACGAGCTCATATGTGCAGATACGTTCGTATAGATGTTCGTCCGCCGCGGTCTGGAGCTACTGACCTACTACAGTGAACCCTCGTTAATATGACCCCCGCTAATCTGACATACCCGCGCTACGACCATAGTCCTGGGGAACGATGCAGTGAAACCTCAGCAAATCCCCCCGTTAATATGACAGTGCCGCATTATGACCAAAATTTTCGGGAACGAACATGGTCATAATAACGAGGGTTCGCTGTATACGTTAACGGAGTACTGAGGTGACCCCCAATTTTGTATTTTATTTATCTACGTTTTCGCTCCGGCGTGCTCCGCAGCGAATAAAATGAGCTCCTGCGAAAAAAATAAATAAAAACGACGCGTGCAGGTGACCTACAGAGCGCGCGCAAGTCCTCCGCACACGTTTTAGAAAATCGTCTACTCGTGAAAAGAGCGTCTTCGGAGAGCGAGGGAGCGTCGTGACGTAACGTGGTCCCCGGGCACGTGACTCGTGATGTAGAGCTGCTAAGAAAGAAACGAAGAAAAACGGCACGGAGAACTTCTCTACGTCACGAGAGGATCGTGTCGGCCGTCTGCGGCTGCTTCCTCCTACCGTCCTTGTGAATTTGATTGCGCATATATAAATTATAGCAAAAAATTACAATATACAGACAAATTATAATAATATAACTAAATATTATGCATATATTTTGCATGGTGGCTCCTGACGCACAGCTTGATGATTGAAACGGTCTTAACAGGGCTAATTGCTCAGTGAGCGATTGACCTGTAACTATAAGATACTTCCCAAGATTGGAAGGAACATCTTTTTCTTTTAATTGCGTGTGGTGCTGGACGTCCCCATTGGTAGTCGTAACCCACGTGATCTGTCTCGCGCTGTCGCACTGTCGGAGACGAATTGCGGCGGTGGCGCAGGTGAATGAGTTTCGGTATTCACGCTTCCTATACCTGCTTGCGTGGCTGAGTGGTTAGCGTTGCTGACCATGCCGAGACTATAGGAGGTACCCGGGTTCGAATCCCGGTGCCGGCTGTGCTGTGTGCTGTTTTTCCCGAGTTTTTCCCTCAGACGCTCTCAGACATATGTCGGGACAGTTCCCTTAGAAGTCTGCCCAGGACGCACATTCCCCCAGAGCGTTAGTCGTGACGTTGACTCTGTGAAGCCGACAACGGCGAACTCTTTCATTAGCACCACCACCACCGTTTACGGCGCCAGTTTTTCTACGCATCTCTTACGTACCCCTTCGGTGTAAACCTTGAACTGCAAATTTGCATCGATACCAATCAACGTCGTTTTGAAGTTATCCGGCGTGATTTGCGGGCGAATTCAACCCTTTAAGAAAGAACGGCACAAGCAAACGACACTTGGATGGCCGTGAAAACTGGAAGCTCTCTCTCTCTCTCTCTCTCTCTCTCTTTTTACCTGTTACGACACTTGTTTCAGACAGAAGCAATCTCAGGATAGGTATGGTGGTGGATGGATTGAGGACGATCAGGGACTCCCATCCATCAGCCTCGTGTTATGAGGGGCCCTTGAAGCACGCCACTATCTCTTCAAATGATCTTACTTTGGAGGAAACGCGCGCGCGTGGTCCTTGGAAACTCGCACGCAGCCCTTTGTCAGTTGCCGTTGGATCAACTTCCCTGGCCCCGATTTGTTCGCGATCGTTTCTGAGTGCGGGTGGTTCACGATCTGTGCCATACAACTCTGGTAATGACTATAGAAAACAAGATGGCAAATGATAGATACGGTTGCCCTAACGTGTGACGAACAGGATCTCATACAAGGTCTGTACGCCATTTTCTCGTGCCGCGGCAGGAGGTTTAAACGGTACAGTACCCGTTCTTTTATGGGATAGGAATAGCAATCCGAGCACACATTGTGACAGCAGCCAAAACAAACGCAATTCGCACACGGAGCCCAGCGGAAAAAACGGCTTGGATTGGATTGGATGGGTACCGGGGGCAATATCGAAGATGGCGGCTCCCGAACTTGGACGTTGGGAGAAGGAATCGTGGATAAGGAGTGCGATAGATGTGGACAAGAAGAAGAGTCTTGTGGACTGTATCTGAAGCACTGTACTTTCGGAACGACACAACCGAATGGAACATCGAATTAGTAAAACCACGAAGTACCGGCTGAGTAATTTGGAGCGCAGGAGACTAATTTGAGAGTTGATTATGATTTGTACACACGTCACCTGTTAGTATTTCAGCAACTTCATTTTAGCTAGGCGGCGCAAGCTATACCGTCCGTTACTAAACCCCCTTACAAAGCGGAGAAGTCAGTCATCCACCCGTCCACAGTCACTCGGTTATCATCCTGACGCAATTGGAGCAGCTGTGTATCGAAAAAAGCTTTTCCAAGAATAAGTTGCCAGGCCGTTGTGAGGCAACATCGAACGGCACCGGAGAGGCAGGCAGAGGCTGATTTGGCTGGCGCCGAAGTAACGGTGGGAACAGTGACCCCATTCGTAGTAAATCAGTGTCGTAACGCAGAAGCCATTGACTCTGTAGCGGGAAAATTGAAGGTGAACCTTGGGCTGGGCGGCCGCATCGTGCGCAGTCACGCAGCGGTTGTTTCGGTGGCAAGACTGCCAATCCGATTCTGGACGCTCGTCGTCGTCTCTGCGCGCCATGCGTCACTTGGAAAGTGCGTGATCATTCTCGGGGAATCTTTCATAATGGCACTTCGATGGCGTTGCGCCAGGTTCTTGTTGGAGGCCAGGAGTGATGGGTCTTTTTTTGTGCGGGATGGCAAAATTCAGAGAAGGCGCTGTGACGTCAGGATTGACAAGGCTTCCGATTCGCAGTTTGCTAAAATGATTCCTCTTCTGGTATAACTGTATTTCGGGACAAGTTGACATCTACAGATCCTCTACACGTGATTGGCTTAGGCATAAGCATGCTTTAAACGCAAACACGCAAAATATTTGCGTAAACAAAACATGTGATTCGCACCTCCCCGTCTGCCTGCCACCCGCCATTATATGGTATGGACTACTTTCAGTGTGCGGACTACATTCTCCAGTGGCGGAGACTGACTGTAGCTCTTATGTTGTCTTATAGGCCCTGACTTTTCTTGTCTCTACAAACGTTTATCTTGCCCGTTCTCCGTGAGAATATCCTCGGGTACCTGCGTTACATTTTATAAGGTACCCTCGTATGTCATCGTGTTCCTTTGTTTCATGGTTACTTTTCTACAGTCAGAAAACGTAAATGTGCTCCGAACGCAGAGGAGGCCCGTATTCGTGTTCGAGAGAGGGGTATCTCTTTGTCTGGAATTATTGGTCGGTAATACTCCACTCTACTCATTAGTCGTGCAAGCCAATCACAGCTTCGAACCTGGCACCTGGCCATGGTGCGCTAATCCCCTTTGCAACGCAGGGAGCAGCGACATTGAAATGAATTGTGCAGGTGTAATCCAGCACGTTCATGATGGGGTGTAAGTGAACTCAACAAGGCCACCAATACCTGGCTTAAAGGCCAGAGCGTACATGCTCGTCAGCCTCCGCAAGGGCGTTCTCCTATAGGTTCCTGGTAACCGTCGTAAACACGTGATTGACGCAGCCTCCCCTATATCATGTCCAGCTGTATACACCTGTGGTCTGCGCAGCTCGCAGCAGCTGTTAGCTCTCCCACGATGTCATGTATGCTGTGCTTTTGTTTGATTTGGTAAGAGTCCAACGACCGGACGACAACTGCTCATAGCTCGCGGCCAACGGTAGTGATAGTCCCTTCGCAACAGTTTTTTTGAGCCATGGGACTGAAAATTACAATCATATGTGCCCTTTGTTTACTGTAATAGCACTGCGAAGCAGCTGCATCTATAAGCGCCAAAGGTTTATATAGAATTGCAAGCACTGGGGTGGAAGGTTTCAAAAATTAGAGGGGGAGGACGAGTGTCATTATTACAGTTCAAGCTGTAACAATCTTGTGTATCGCCGTCAGCCAATCGCAGCAGACGATTTTGAAGCTCGGGCTTTGTGGCTTCCAGTGGCTGCCCATGCGGCTAATGGCGGCCCGTCTCCATAGCTACAATCACCGAAAGCAACGTCGTGATTGGATGATTTTTAGTTGTTACGACACGTCGCTCAAGCGATCGGGCCTTCTCTCTATATGATGTTGCGTGTGTTCGCACGAACGACATTCCCCAGAATACTCCAGCGGAAGGTGTGTAACAGTCATAACTTTCTGCTGTCACGTGATAACGTCAGGTCTAACCATTAGGAATGTCCTGCGGCTCAGCCAACAAGATATTCCGTAGCAGACGACAGGGCCGATGGTGTCGTCTGCTAGGTGTGCAGTGTGCCATTCCTAATATCCTGACGCTGTGCGGATGCTCAACGTCGCCCGGAGTCCTTTTACCGCAGTTTTGCTAGTAACCGTGTATTCACACGAGCGACATCCTGACGGAAGGTTCTAGTGGAAGAAAGAGCGAAAACACTGCTCACAGAGCCGTAGTTCACCGTCAGCGTCTTTTCCTGTCGTCTGCTACGGAATATCTTGCGGCTGTGTCGCAGGATGTTCCCCACGGTTAGCAGTGTACGTGAAGACACGTGACAGCAGAAAGCTATGACGTTTTTCGCATCTTCCGCTGGAGTATTCAGGGGGAATGTCGTTCCTGTGAATACACGGTAAGTGGAAAATATTAGGACTGCTCTGTCGTAACTTATTGCTCTGGGTTTACAAGCAACAAACTGTCAATACGCCGCCAGCATAAGCTACCCGTCTGCTTGTTTGCGTGTTAGCTGTATCCCCCGCCTGAATTTCGCTGGACACGGCAGCCAACCTAGTTGACTATCAGCGATTACGGTTTTCCCTGTAACGAGCTGGTCGCTTCTGCGTACGAGGAAACCTGGCTCCTGCCGATTGCCCCGGATCATCGTCCATGTGTTCTGCCTTTTTAGTGGCCCATTTTCGCAGCAGAACCGTGCCGGCGTCTAACGGAAAACAGGGCCGGCTGGCGTTTAAGGTCGCGCGAGGAACGACAAAAATAACTAGAAAGAAATGCGCTAGGCGAGATATATAGGACCGATGCTGTGATATACCGTGTTCCGCGTGGCCACGTGTTGTTGTCGAGTCGTTGCACGTGACATTTTTTCTACGTGTGGTCATGCGGGTCGTGGTGGGGTTTACGAAATGAAGACCTCTATATGGCTTTCCTCTCTTTCGAATTAATCGTTAATTCAACCCAAAACGACATTGATCCACGTGTAATGGTATGTACCTGACGCTATGGCATGAATGACAAGATGCAATGATATCAATAATTAAACCTATATAATACCATCTCGCGCGAGTGAAACTCAAGGGACATGTCCTACCCTTCCACTGACTTGGGTTATGAGAACAGTTTTCGCGTAATCTGCTTATTTATTGCTTCTTTCATCTTGTGTTCTCATCCGTTCGCTGACAGTTTTTGGTCCTTTCTTTATTGTGAGCACTGCGACGACATTTAGTTGAGGTGTTCGTCCTCTTCTCCTGGCCGTGGCAGATACTTAGACATGCACCAACGAACTTGGTGTAACAAAAACAAGAAAGGCGCTTGTTAAAATGAAACAAAAGAAAGAAAGAAAAGAAGCCAGAAGGAAGGGGGAGTAACTAAGTACCAACTAAGTAACTTGGTAGGGGAGTACCAAGTAACAGGGGAGCATATTGGGCAACGTTTCCACGGCAGTGCACTCTTCAACAGCGCTGCTTCAGCATGGATTAGTTTTAACTGGATTTCTTTTGTTGTCCCGTTACTAGTGTTGGACCGCCACTCTTGCTCGTTTAATAAAACGATAAATATTTTCTTAGGTAGTATTTACGCGTCTTCGATACCAAAGTAACCGTCACCGCTCTTGCAAAACGCTGGGGGTGGAAGACCAGAGCACACGTGTTAGCACCGAACCCTTCATCTATAAGAAGAACCAAAAAAGCGCAGAAGGGACGCTGGAATTCCCGTGCCTTGAAGCGTCGGCACAAGTTGTGAGCTCTTTTTTGATCCCGACCCTGCAGGCTCGTTTTGCATCCATTTGCATCCATTACCACTCCATGGTAGCTGCAAACGTGAATGAAATATGACGCGGGTTCACCGCGTCCAAGACGGCCAGTCATCTCGCGCGTGTCGACCTTGATTCTCGTCCATCGACAAGGCCGGCTCAGTCGCCGCCGCCTTTCATCCAGTTTCTTAGAGGGCAGCGATCGTGATGCACGTCCAGTTGACCTGCCTTGCCCAGCTGCTTTCCTGGTGACCCAGAAATCGGCCGTTTGCCTTGCAGCAGCTGCTCATTCGTGGAGT
The DNA here is from genome assembly GCF_037126465.1 of Ornithodoros turicata. Lineage (NCBI taxonomy): Eukaryota > Metazoa > Arthropoda > Arachnida > Ixodida > Argasidae > Ornithodoros > Ornithodoros turicata. The sequence goes on from NC_088209.1 coordinate 35,393,767, forward strand.
TGTTCACTCCGTACTCTTCTTTTGAGCTCACGTAATCGACATCTGTCTAGCCTGATCCCACGACCAACTTTTTTTTTTTTTTAAGATCTTAATTTGTGGCATGAAGAAAATCCAAAGGGGCTGCCAGGTACACTAACGCGAACGCAGAAAATAGAAAGACCGGCGTACCAAAGTGTCAACACAGTCATAAACTACTACTACTACGACGACGACTACTACTGTTACTACCAGCCCCCATGGCATAATGGTTAGGATGATCGCTTTCCCGGCTGTGCTGCCTGAGGTTTTCCTTGGGTTTTCCGAAGACTTTCCAGACGAATGTCGGCACAGTTCCTTCTGAAGTCGGCCCAGGACGCATACTAATCCCCTCCTGCCCCCATTCCTTCCTGCTGTCCTCTCTCCATCTGTCCACGTCTGTACTCCGCTCATAGCCACAGTTGCTTCGCGGCGCTAACACGGAATTAAAAAATACTACTGCTACTATTATTACTACTACTGCTACTACTTAGTGGTTGAACTACTGCCAGCACTTGATGTGTTGTTGTATTTTGTTGTCTTTTTTTTTATCATTGCGTTCCGTGTCGCTCCCCGTGTCAGTGTCAGTGTTTTGAAGGTGCGCTCTCTAAGTTGGCATGCAGTAAACAAGGAAAACTTTGAGGCATTTTATGCTTTCATGTCACCAAAAGAAGAAGAAAACAGTTTTTTTTCTTTTGTGGGTGGGTGGGGTTGGAGGGTGGGGGTAGCTGCGTTTCTGCAACCATTAGCCCCCTTTCGTGACTAAATGCACGGAAGTTTATGCAAAGTTTCGGAAATATTTGCACTGCTCGGAAGAAATTTCAGCGTCAGAGGACTAAAATTGGGAGTAGAATTGCAACCTAATGATTTACTCTTTCTTTCTTTTGAGTGCATGCGACAGACATAATTGGAGAAGGAAAGTCATCGGGGTCGGAGAGAAAGCAAAACTGGTGCGGTACGTATAAGTGTAGATCCTGGGGAAGTCCGCAACATGGTCCACCCTACTTCCAAATGAACATGCGATCATTTTATGGCGATGAACCAAGAATGTACTCCTCAAGGACCAGCCCAGCTTTATTTTGACGTGTGGTTGACGGATTATGTCGGTCAAAAGCAGCGGTCACCCTTAGTAAATTAGTATATCGTACGGTGCGTCTCACAGAGGCTGTATAGAAGTAACACCAATTGTTCACTACTAGAAGTAATTGCTCTACTGCTTCTATATACTGGTTGAGCTACTACTACGACTGCTACTTCTTCATCTACTACTACTAGTTGTACTTCTGCTCCTGGTAGTCGTGCTACTGCTGTAGTTGTAGTAGCAATGTTAACGTCCGTCGATGACTGGACCGAAGGTGAGGGGAGTTGTGCAGTGGAACTGCCGTTTTCGATTGAAAGGCTTATTGGAAAACTTTGATAGTGAATATCTCGTTCAGTTATTAGAGTAGTAGTTAGCGTGTCGGCAGGAAATGTGAGGTGATGGCGGTTATGAATTCTTTGTGATGAACAATATAGTTGTAGTCCAATCAAACAAAGTCTGCAACAAGTCTGTTGTTGCTGTCAAACAAGTCTGTGTGTTTCTTTTGTCCACCCCCTCCCCCCCGGCTTGGATATTGGATATGACCCCCTATTAAAAGAGAGAGAGAGAGATAGAAAAGAAAAAAAAACACGTTTGCACAATAGTTCACGTACTACTCATAGCGCAACCTGGCCTCTTCGACATTCGGCTGCTCTGGTGAGGCAGCTCTACATCGGGCCAGTTTTAGTGGTGGTTTCATTTCGGGAGGCCCTCAAAGCGGGCTGTGTCAGGGTGCCTCTTATCGGTCGTCCCACTGATGCCCGCAGTCGGTTCTGCAGATAAGCTGCAGATGTGGACAACAAACATTGGGGGGCCTCCTCCCCCTGACGCTTCGAAGGTGGAATGCGAAAGAGCCGGGAGTTTCGCAAGTGAAGCCGCGACAGAGAGCACATTATTCTGGTCGCCTACGTGACGGATCATGACTAGGGTACCGCGTTGTCGGTTTTAACCGGAAAACGCCGGAAAACATACGAAATGGTAAATTTTCCATACTTCGGTTTTAACCGAAAAACGCCGCACACAAATGAATGTTCGAGGAAAGATTCGGGGGATTAATCGCTGCACACGTTGAATTTAGCGAAAAACAAAAAACAGCTTTGCTTTCACTATTTAGGTGTCTCACCAGGGGCTAAGCTTGTATAGATTTTTTGTTTCGAGGCTGCGCTGAGACGCATAGTTTTGAAATTATATATTGCGATTTATATTCGCCGATAACTGCGGGGTAAACCATGTGCACGCCAGAAAAATCACCGAAAAACGTCGATTTCATGAAAATGAATAACCCCCGAAAAACATACGCGGGTTCCGCCCTAGAATAAAAACCGAAATCGCGGAACCCTAATCATGAGTTCATGACCAAGCGTTACAAGATAGTCACACGTTTTGTCTTGAAATCACAAAACACACAACATTGTGTGTTTTGGGGTTATTGGCGTACTTTGCTCGTGAGCGTGGATTACGGGGTTGCCGAAACTGGAAGGTATTGAAACACTGGGGCGCATGGAGATAAATTTATCTCCATGCGCCTCGAAGCATGGACATGATTCTTGTAGATTGCTTCCACTCTCTTCCTCTATCATTCAGGACTGCATACGTCAGGACTGCAGGACTTTATTGAAAGAACTCTGCTAATGGAAGAAGGGCTCATGCACTTGCGAGCTGATAAATAGTAACTAAACGTAGAACCCGAGACAAGGCAACAGGAGGGACAGGACAACAAGTTCTCAAACGCAGCAGACCATTTAATGACAAAACTTAACACTCCCAAAAGTCTCCGAACAGGTGGCGAGGGGACACCGCGGGAACACTGACACGGTTCCCTCTGGAGGAGAGCTTCTCGTCGTCGGAGAGCTTGTCGTCTTGTCCTTCCTTGTTGTCTAGTCTCGGGTTCTATGTTTAGTAACTCTGGTATTATCAGGTATAATATAGGAGCTGCTGCGACTTTCACCGGAAGGCTGCAGACGGCGCTGAGCGTCTTTTTGCTGTAGAGTTTGACAAGATTAGGACGGCAACGTCGAAACCGCGACCTGCAGTGGAGATTGCGTTTCCCTACATGAACCCTGCTATAGACGATGGTGGACGTGGCTGGATGTCCCAGGGTGCTCATCAGCCAGTAGACTCTGTCCAGGACAGTGGAGAACTGAGCTGTGCGCAGTCGTCCTCGGACAGCATCGCTTCCTCCTTGAGACCCGGAATGGTGTGTCTGCTCGGGCTTCAAGCCGTTATTACAAAGTGAGGAATCCGTGAAGAATCCAAGACATGTCACGTAGTGTTGGCGATCAGGCTGTGGCCACAGTCGCATCAGCATCTTAGGACAGCATCTTAGGCAGGTGCAAGGTGGTGATTTCCAGCGAAGTACGTGTACTTGTGGCCCATGTGAACGTTGCACTCCAGCAGCATGCCGCTGCTTGGTATGCAGGTTGCTCGATAAACGTTCCTCTCGTGGTCGGCAGGCGTCGCCCTCGAGATCGTTGTAGTCTTTGTAACAGGATAGTAAAGGTCGCTTTTGTGAAAGAACAGACGCGTACCTTGTACAGACGCGTCTTAATGAAAAGCGATAACGCGATAAATCAACCAATTCCTTCAATAAATCAATCCAATCATTATGGAGGTAGAAAGGCGGTGCCTCACAAACTCCTCTGTTTTCTTTGTTCATACGGGTTGGGTTTCGCTGTCCCGCCAAAGCTCAGCAAAGGTGTATCTCAAACGAACAGAAGGCCGTTTTCGTGGATGACCGAGTCCACATCGTCTTGGTGGCGGAAGCTGTTTTGAATGGCCCACGTGACTGTCTAGTGACCTGCCATTATACAGTTACATAGAGGGACAGGAGGACACGCTTCATCACTCTCGCTTCAATCGCCTTGTGTATGGCTTCCGCATTGCTGCATGTCTCCAAGGTCTGCTCAAGTCGGAGGGAAAGCGCTCTTCTTTGGTCAGATGGACCTCAGTTGCCATTTCCCATGTATTTCTTCCTATCTGGCACGTCATGCGACGGCTGCGGCCATATGCTGACCCATTGTTGCCGGCATAAAAAATACCGCACCCAAACCTGGGTCGAAGTAGAACTTGCCTGGATACGTTGTTCTGTTAAGTTGGCTATGACGGATTGTTGTGTGCTACGAATCGAATCCAGTCTGAACCGCAGCCAGAACTCGCCAGAACGTTTCACGGCCAGTTTACGCGTTCCAGTGGTGCAGTAAGAAGCACGCCACACGACTCATCGCTGTCAGAAATCATTTTATTCGCTCATTTTAGAAACTTTTTTTTTAACACTGAGAAAACTCCGCCGGGCAACTCAGTGTGGCGGCTGCAGTTATTTGACGGGGGGTCGTGATAAGCTCTGGTCACGTGCCTTTGGAAAGAACTATGTGCAGGGTGTGTGCAGAAAAAGTAGCCCCACATTAACTGTGTTCACACGAGCGACATCCTCGCGGAATATTCTAGTGGAAGAAAACGCGAAAACACTGCTCACGGGGACAAAGTTCCGTCCCGTGTTGTGTCGAGCATTCACACGGTGCCGGAATATCGGGAGTAGCGTACAGCGCACCTAACAGATGACACCGTCAGCGTCTTTTCCTGTCGCCTGCTACTGTCGCAGGATATTCCCCACGGTTAGCAGTGTACCTTAGGACCACGACCTACTAGATCATAACGACCATGTCATAATCAGCATCCCCTATGAGGAGCCCGTCCGCACGATCCGCTAGGGGCGCTACTCATCGGCACGCGAGATCTGCATCACGATTGGACGATGGAAGTTTGAATTCTGAACGCGCAGAAGCGTATGTACGACTACCGTAGCAGACGACAGCAATAGCTCCTATGAAAACGCGTAGAATGATGATGATAATCAACCTCAGAATGAAACATCGGTGGAATATCAACCGCTTGTTAGCTGAAGCTGAAATACAAAGTATTGTAGAAGTTGAGGAAGCAATAAACTGCGACGATGAGTAGCGCCACCGCTACCTTCCAAAAATGCGGCGCTGGGAAGGGGTGCCTATGACGTGGTAGTTACGTCGTGGTCGTCACGTGACAGCAGAAAGCTATGACGTTTTTCGCATCTTCCGCTGTGGTGTTCTGGGAATGTCGCTTTCCCTGCTTACCGTACGAACTTCGGGTGGCGCGCGACGACGCATTTATGCGATGAAAATAAAAAAAAAAGAAAAAGAATCGTGGTAACCAAACTCGTAACAAAGACGTTATCCACGCGAACTTTGCCCTCCGTGCATTTCCAATTGGACATGGCGTTGTCGGCACAGCTTTCGTCGCCCTACCGCTAGGGGTGCCACCTGCGCAGAAACCGAAACGAAATCTGGCACCCCATCGTTCTATGCCATCGGTAGCAGGACGCAGCTGTGCCGAGACCACCATGTTGACATCTGTATATAGGCAATTCGGCATGCACGGGGAGCAAAGTTTGCGTGGCTAACTTTTTTGTTAAAGCAGAATTTGCTTACTACGATTTTTTTTTCATAAATAATGAAACAAAAAAAAAAAAACGAAAATGAGAATGTCCCACGGGGTCGCGTGTAACACTCTGACGAAGACCTTCGCTGTTCTACCGTGGACACGAGCCACCGTTCACTAAGAGACGACATAATGAAATTGTTGTTCTCTATAATTGTTATTTTATTCGTAGGCGACAACTAACGCTGTAGTCGTCATCCTTCGTCGATTTCCTCTTTTAATTTGTCCCCAGAGCACTGAGAGATAACCAGTTTGCGTTATTAGCATGTCCCCTTGTATAGCATGACGCTGAAAAAAAAAAAGGTACTTGTATGAAAACCTTGCTCTACTCACTCTCATTTTCTTTTTTCTTTTTTTTTTTGCGAGCCTATCCTTAGCTTTAGTTGCGGGAGAACGAACTTACTGCCTCTCTGTTGTGACTAAATAAAGAGCTGCCGGCTTTGTGTGTACACATAACGACGCTGGAGCCTCCTTGTGGACGTTTATGTATGCGCACAGCTGTTCGATGCGAGGCGTCGCATATAATGCTCTCATTGTCTTCGCGTTCCATTGTGCCAGGTCATTATCCGATCTTTTGATCTGGACCCTTCTCGTATAGCCTCCTGAAAATGCTAACATGTCATCATTGTCCGCAGATGCGCTGCCTCTTTTTAGCAGCGCGGGTTGTAGACCACTGGGTCAAATGAGGAAGTGCTCGTGAAGTTGATAATCCATCGTCGCCTGACGTAGTATGTGCGCGTGAAGCTGCGTGGAAAAGCTTTTGTTTAGAACGAAATTTCTTTTCTTCTTAACTAGCTCACTGAAAAGGCAATATGTGACGGCACGATGACTCTATCCTGCTACTGTTATTCGAAAATAATTTACAACCCCAGTACACCGAAACGTTTTGACCAGCAGCATTCACTTCCAGCACACGTCCATTTGATACGTTTGAAATATCGCTGTAATTTCGTTCTAGAAGTGCACTCGGTGCACAAAAATGGGGGGGGGGGGGGGGGTTCTCTCCGTTGGAGGGATCCGCGAGGTTTTGGGCGTATAAGTTACTTTGATGACATTTAATTTTCATTCAGCGTCAATTTTTTCATTAATAATAACGTTCATTTTCATTCAAATTTTCGTTCAAATTTCATTCATTTTCATAACGTCAATTCACCGTCAGTGGGTGGCTTTCAAGTTGAGAGGTGGCGCTAAACCCCCGCAGCCCCCTCCAACAAGTTACTTTAACAAATACTTCGCACGCACTTCTCCTATGGCAAAGCTCAGATTTCGTGCGTGCATGTTTCGGTTCCGTTTGGTACGCGCTTTGAAATCGCGATCCTTTGCTGTGCAAAATATTCCGTTACAACGGGGTCAATTTGACGTTTCAGATAACAAGCAACATTTCGGATATGGTACGACAAAATGTACAGGCAGCATTTTACGCAGCAATCTTCTGCACTCTGAGGATCATACGCATGTAGTCGTCCTAGTTTGCGACGAAGTTTTGACTTTAATGAAATTATTTTCACGTTATGAGTTTATAATGTTGTCACAGCCACGCACGATTCAATATGTTAAGTATAAGGGCACGTACACAGCACGGCATTTGGTGACACGCTCCTACACCCCCTTAGTTAAATTTTAATTTGCTCTGACATTTTTCCAAAGGCACAGGATCCCTGGGTACACGATGCATCTTATGTCCTTTTTTTTTTGCGCAGAATTAGTGCAGTTAAGCGCTGAAAATCCGTCCACTTTTACCTTGAAAACACGCTGACACTATGCGACTTCAGCCGAACTTCGGACCGGAAGCGTAAATCCACGTGACAGTGCAGTTTCCCTTGCGTCATATTGACAGGAAGTTGCAAACCACCCATACGCATGCCTACACTTCCGCACGGCGTATTTACCCGCATAACAAACGCACTCGCAACTTGCTCGAACTTTTCCTCCTGAAAATCACAAACCCAATCTTTCGGTGGACTGGCTGCCCTATCCTGTCTTCTGACCTCGTAGAGTAACTTATGTTTCCATAAGTCCAGACTACGGGTTTCTCTTAAACAGGGGTTCTCTTAGATAATGCAGGAAGCCGTTCTCATTTCGATCCTCAAGGCTAGGCTGTTTCAGTCTTTCTCCTTCCATACAGAAGAGGCGCAAGTCACAGTTACACAGCCTCTTAGTTTGTTTACAATCGCCATTGTAAGAATGGAGCGCGGTAAGGGCAGCCGAAGAGGACGGCCACTAGTCAATGGACCGCAACCCTACTGCCGCGACCAGCTGGGGTGACAACGAACGCGTGAAGGTCTTCATCTTGCGACTGGTCAAGGGTGACCAGTTGTCGAGAAGGGCGACATTGTTACGTACGGCCCATGAAAAAAAGATGTTATCGGTTGTTGTTGTTGCAAGCAGTGCCCTCCAGGGTCCCAGTCAGGAACTTGGCGTTATTTTCGTGCTTGACACGCTCCAGGCGTTATGCGACGTCCACGAATGCTGCCCGAAGTCCCCCATAGTGTCGCCACCCTGTCACTGACGGTGGGTAATCGGGGGCAGATCTAGTGGGGAGGTCCGAATGTCCTGACACCCCTCCTCAGAAAAATCCCGAATCTGCTCCTGGTAATGGAACAATGTATTTTTGGATGCGTAAAGTTCAGTATATGAGCATTCGTTTCGGCGTATTATGTCAATCGCAGCGTACGATCACAAACGCGCTGATGCAATGCTTGCCTTTGGGGCGCCTGCTGCGAGACCAGACTACTATTACGAAGCGAGGTCGTTTTGATAGGAAGGGGACGTAAACGAACGCAATCATCGCGGTTGATGGAGAGGTTTAGCACTGCGTACGCAAGGAAACAGCGGGTGCAACTCCGCATGCGCCGAAGTTTAAGCGCGCCATTTTCTTGCGATTCTGTACGCTACAGCTAAAGCTAAACGACATTGACAGTTTAAGATCGGCTTCCACGCTTGGTAGCATGATGCCGTTGTCTCTCTGGCAAGACTTGCTATAATTTTCGCTGAGGCGACCGTGATGTAACGATGTGTGCACGCTTTTGTCTTCAAGTACCGCGGCGGAAGGCACGGCAGGAAAATTTGGGAAGTTTCGCCCGTTTCCGCGTCAGGAAATGATTGCAAAGTGGTAGGACATGCCAGAAGGGTTGCCTTCTGTCTGGGTTACTTTTCTAGTGATACTCGTATTTGCAATGCCCCGCTAATGCCCGACGTACCAGTGTGGTGTGGTGTAAAATGTCTGCGTAGACACCGGCGGAAAAAGGAAACTGTAGTCGTTTTCCTGTCGTTTTTGTGTGGCAGTTCCGCGTTTGAATAATTTTTCTTTGTTCGAAAATATGCTCGCATAATGAAGTGTTCCTTCATGGGCGTAAAAGCGAGGGTAAGTAATGTTTCCGGCGGATTGACCATGGAGACGTTCCGCGCGTTCCGTACCCCACCGTAGAACTCTCATCGTGCAGATATCAAGATGGCGAAGAACATATCAGCTGGACCTCCATGATAGATGGATAGATGTTTTATTTAAAGTGCACATAACAACACAAGGACCAGTTATATGTTGCACTAACATTTAACAACGATCAACTTATGGAAGGCACCGTGTCAAGCATAGTACGCAGAAACATGACCCCCCCCCCCTCCGAGGGACGCCCGATAGGACCCCCAACTCAATAGGGATCGGCCCCTGTATGCATATGATTATAATTCGCTTTCGCAACAGCAGCCTCGATGTAATAATAATGGATTTCGCATTTTAAAAACAATGGTACCTTGTTACCTTAAGTTGCTCCATCTCGTTCCTTTTCTTCTTTTTAGTAACGAGTATAGTATGTAGTTCATTGTCTTTCGACGTAACAAGTAACGGTAATCATTTCCCCTTTATTATTACGTCAGCGCGAAACCGCATGTCAACATGCTATCCGTTTTTCAGGTTTATCTAAAAAATCACTCTGGTTAGCTATATGAAATCTTGCACATTAAATCTACGCGTCACTTACAGTCGAACACTACTCTAATCTCAAAATCAGTCTGTCCCCTTAATCGCAAGTAGATCATACCATGATTGATGCCCTCGATCATATATATCACCTGACAAACAAAACGCGAATTCGCGGGACCAGTCGCATCTATCAACCGTTTATTGCACTGCGACAACAAATTAAGCTTGCTATGAACAGTTACATTCGTACTGTGATGCGACGACGACGACGACGACACTGAACGTCTTCTGAATTAGTTCTAAGTCCCATCTCTGTTTACAAGTCATAAACGTGCGCCATATTCTTCTCCTCTCCAATCAAACCTAAAAAGCGACAAGTCGTGAACGTGACATGTCTGATACGAGTTCTCCCGTTGGTCCCCTGCGTCCGCTGTGCATGGCATGACCGCAACAGAAGTGCAGCCGCTGCAACGGCATTGTTTCTGCTTTCCGTAACGCCGTTGCGAGTGCGGAAGCATCCTTTTGTCGTTGGCATTGTATACGCGCAAGCGTGGCGGTCGCATCTCGCGAGGCGAGGTCGACGACGACGACGATGATTTCTCGCGCCAGATACACGCACGGCGGGGGGAAGGGGCGAGCCTTCTACGCGTGTGATCCCGCAGTTTTCTCTCGTGTGGCGCGTGGGCGGTGAAGATGCGGTGAACGCCTTTATTGTGGCGCACTCGAGATTTCCGGCCCTCAGATTGTTTCGGTGGCTAAAACTCGGCGAGTTCGTTCAACTTTCGTGCCGTGATGAGGTGAACGGGAAAGCTCGGGTTAGTGGATGGTTGTATAGTTTTGTGAGGCCTTGCGAGTAGTAAATTTAAGATCGAAGCGGATAGTTAGATAGCCGGATCAACGATGTCTGTGCAAAATATATGCAAAAAGGTTTTTCTTTTTTGCTTTGCCGGCAGGGGTGTTATAGGGATTGAGCTCTTGTCCGTGCGGCTGTTGTTGCTGCTTTTTGGCACAATTCTTACCTGTACTGTTGTGTGTAAGTTGGAAATAAATAAAAGACGATAAAGATATGAAGGAAATATATTTATGTCGCTGAAGCTAATACAAATCGAACAGTTCTGCGACCGAAGCGAATTGTTGTATGTAGAACCGATACATATGCTGCAGACGTACGGTTATATACAGTACATGTACGCCATATACGCCTGCGATTCTTTGCATGAAGCAACGCTCGCTTTGTATTGCATCTTCCCTTTATATGGCGTTTTTTGAGCCTACGAGTACTATTCGAATAAAATTCGCTTCAATCCGAAACTCGATTGAATTTTATATTCGCTTCGGTATTCGACAAATTCGAAGCTATAATAATTTGTACACTTTGTTATGAATATAGTTATAGCGCTATAGGGGAAATTCGGTTGTTTTCAGTTCTATGCCGAGTAACTTTGATCGGGTGCCATTCCACGAGTGTCTTCGCTGTGATGCCGAATTGAGGGTCGCACGAAAGAAATGTGGGTTCTCCAATCCTTTAGTTCGTTGTCGCAATCACTGTTTTCGTCACTGCTATAGGCGTGAAACGGCTTGCTAAAGAGCGTCTGAAACACTTCCATTGGGCACCCTTGTAAATGTTCGTATTGGTAAAAGCGCTCAAAATAAACGAGAAAACGTGCTACGGAATGCATTGGACAGGCACGACAGCGGCCCTCTTTACATCAAGGAAGTATACTCGGTGACTGGCCAGCGCATGTCGACATGGTGTGTTCCAGTCCGCAATTTCCTATTCGGACTATTGCGGAACAGACAGCGTACGTTTAGGAACCGTGCTGGACAGCTGGGGTATAGAAGTATGGGCCAGCCTCTCTCTTTTTTTCGTTTCGAAGCCAACCAGCCAACGAATACACAACTAAAAGGCGGCAAACGGTGATCAGGGCGCACACAGTTTCTTACGAAGTTTATACCCAAGCAGCACAACATCTTGGCCCAATATTGGCAATACCGGACTAGTATTGGGCCAACATTGGCCCAACATAGGGCCAAGACCGGACCAGTATTGGGCCAATCTTGGCCCAACATTGTGCCGGCATCGTCAGCATTGGTCCCATATTGTACCAAGATGTTGTGCTGCTTGGGTCTGCACATCCTGCGGGGTTGACATCACTAATCAACAATAGCTTACGAAGGACTTTGCGAGTACATCTGGCTTTGGTTTCACTCGTAGAAATAATGCATAAACACTAGGGAACAAAAATACTAAATTAGGGAGCAGTTTATAGCCTCTACTCACCATAATTATAATAACTTACATAACTAACACATAATTACTCCCCGTTTTTGTCTTCCTGGCATGATAGTTGCTCCCCAGTACTGCTAATAGTCCCCAAACTTCGCATAGACTTCCGTGCATGTAGTTCCGAAAAGACTATAATGACTGTGGTTTTGGGGAGTACTATAGCTATAGTACCTCCCCAAAATGTCTACAGGTACCCTTTTTTTGCGTATAGTTTCATAAAATTTATCATTGCAGAGTGAAAAAACGGTCACGAAATGTTTGTTTTGTTTGGATTTGGATGCTAGCTTCCGTTCTCTGCAACTGTATCAGAGTACATTTTCTCATTCACCTTAACATCTGATTCCGTAATGTTGCCCTTATATGTATATAGACAGTCCTTGTATAAGAGGACAGCGAGCACATTTGGCATTACAGTTCCTGCCTTGTGTTTTCGTGGCGGTCGCGTTCCGGTGTGCAGGTTTGTACCATTGCGAGAGCTCTTTCTCTTTCCTTCTTCCTTGTCCTTATACTTTGTGTGTCCAACCTCACTGACGATTAAGGAATAGCCCGAAGGAAAATCACTGGGACACTATTGTGACGCCGTTATGCTTTTCCATTGCTGAGCGTACATATTGTTCATAATTTGGTCCAGAACAGTATGTTTATGCTGAGCAGCGACGCTAACTACTGGCATTGGACGCTGCAATTAGGGCCACTTTACGTTGTGCGGCGCGTGCGTGGGCCTCTATGATTGTGGAGGGGCTGAACTATTGTTCGCGGGAGAGTACTGTTTTTCCTTCGTGATTATGATACTTTTCCTTGTGGGCGCCTCAATAAAAGGGGGTGTAGAAGTGGGTCAGCAATCGCGTGATTATTCGACAGGTGTCTGACCGTAGCCAAATAGGGGTCGTCGCTATATTACAGTCCCGGGTCTTTAACCGAACAACTGTTTTCCAGTGTTTCAGTTTCAACGCAGTTTTGTATTTAAAGTTATTGGCAGCAGTTACGAATAGCTCGAACTTCCGATACGGCAGTATCAAGAAACGCTTTACCGAGACAGCTCCTGCAGTGTTGAAATGCTCTCTCAAAATTCGTGTGTGATCTGTGGTATAATTTCCAAGTTGGACCACGGCTCACCGATTTCAAGAACCGCTGCGTAGTCCATCTTCTACTGATTTGAGCCGTTTTTGTTTGAGAATGAGAGAATGAACCAGGAAGAACCAGTGACAGACTGCGTCAGTTCTTCAGTCTAGTGACTTTTTGCGAACTCTCGAAACGCACGCTTCTAAAGCTGTTCCGATTGCTTCGCCATTTTTGTGCTTTTGGCTCCTTGAAGTGCATGAGCGCTGCGCTCGAGTGGCTTTTTTTTTTTTTTTTTTTTTTGTCGGCACGCCGTTAAAATTTTCGCCAGTTCCATCAACGGTCCGTTAGCTCTTGGAATAAATAAACAATACCAATGAGTCCTAAAGGGAAATCCGACAAAATTGTTTCTGGATACCTGGTTGAAAATAGTGGGAACACAACGAGCGGTCGAAACGTCTTGATAGCAAAGGTCGTATAGAAAACGTAGTGCGTCGTAAGCTGTCTACCCCGTTGGTGTGCAGCATACAGAAGAAAAGGGAATGTGATACAAAACTTAAGAAATTGCGTGTGCAACACAACACTCTTAGCCTAACCTGACCTTACCCATTCTAAGTGGCACGTGACATCCTAATCATGCACGACGCTCTCATGGTTATAATCATTATAGTCATTCACTTCAGTGAAACATGTCAAACGCGGGGAGCGTTGTACGTGATTAGGGTATCATGTGCAACTTAGAAATGGATAAGGTCTGGTTAGGCTCGGATGGTCTTATTACACACGCGTGTCGCTAATATTCAATAATTTTGTTTCACTTTGCTGTTTCTTCTGCGTATTCTATTACACTGTGACACCGTGTTTTACCGTGTCACCAGTCATTCCCACACTGGCCCGCTGGGCACCCCTGACTGTACTTATGAAGCTCTGTAAGCACATATAGCAAAGAATTACATTTAAAAAAAGATAGAGTTAGAAGAAACAAGAACTATAAGCTTGTTTACCCACCGTTGCCTAAGTCTTTCTACGTCCCACAACCGGTCGGCGTGTGGAAAGCATGATCGGCGAATGGAGTAGCCGTCTTTTATTTCGTCGAATGTCGCTTCGTTCTGCTACCCGTTGTGGTGATAAATGATGCGCGCAACCACGAAGAAGGGAGGCCCCACTACGGGAGTCCCTCTCGACGTGACACGATGGACTATGGACAGGAGGGCCAGGGTTCGCTGAACCGTCGTTTCTTCGCTTCCTGAATAATGTATGGGCAGGCTTGTTTACTTTCTTTTCTTTTTCTTTTTTTTCTGCCAACGAAGTGGGCCTCGTCCTTGCGAGAATGTGTTTTCCTCCGACACACTCACCTCTTCCGTGACAGTGTTGACGTGTGCGGAGGACCCAAATCTGCTATTGTGCTTTTGCAGCGCCACCTGGATAAGGAAGGCCCCCTTATTGCCTCCTCTCTCTCCTTCGTTACGTGGACATGTATGGACAGAATTCGTCCGCTATTGCGATGCGTCGTTCTGCGAATTCAAGAACTCGGAAATGTTCGCAGCTAATCTGGATCCCGTAAACATGAATCCGTAGACTAAAAGTGCAACACGCTTCCCAGAAAATCGGTAGCGAGAAAGATATGGGACCGTTTTGAGCTTTATTTTAAAGTTTTCCCGTTTAGTACGCGGGTTACGCTCCATCACTGCTCGCAGGCGACGGTGGTTCGTCTCCATGGCTACGACCGGTGAAAGCTCGTTCGTGATTGGCTACCGCCGTTGAAAACACGATCCTGATTGGCTGACTCTTAGTTGTTACGTCGTGTCCACGAGTAAAGCAGGCTTGCTCTATCCTGGTGGTGTTGGCTTTTGGAACGTAGAAGAGAGAGAGAGAGAGAAAAAAAGTGTGTAAAATTCTGATTTTTTTTTTTTTTTTTCGAAACACGACCAGCGGCATGGCCGAGTGGGTGAACGCATCCACACCTTGGTGGTAACCAAGCTATAGTGCTGAAGACTGGGATAGGTGGTGGGTTTGAATCCTACCACCGGCTGTGCTCTCTGAGGTTTTCCGCGGATTTTCCGGCAGCCTTTCAAGACGAATGTCGCCACAGTTCCCTTTAAAGTTAGCCAAAGGACGCGCACTAATCACCCTCCCCCCCCACTCCTTCCTGCTGTCCTCTCTACATCTGTCCACTTCCATTTAGGTTGTTGTTTTCTTTTTTTTTTTTTTTTTCATTCTTGAAACGGGATAGTGCTTGTTAGCGTGCGAATGGATTGCTCTGCGTACATAACGTACCTTTTTTTTCCTTTTTCTTCTTTTTTCTTCTTTTTTTTTTACGTATGGTGATGTACAGTGACAGCCAATCCGTCAGCATGAACCCCTTCCGTCACCCCGAGAACCGTACTCTTCCCCCAAAATGTGACGGCTTCCTGTGGGGTGTCACTCACCGTCACAACACGGTGAAGCGAGCGAGTGTATAGGATAGCCCGCAACGTACGCGCGCGGTAAAAATAGCGATGACGCGGAATTCACATCATCGTCATCCCGTAACGGATGATGGCAGGGGTCTTGACTACGCGAATTGGGCAAAGAGGGCGCGTGCCGCATATCTGCGGTCATTGTGGAAGGGTCCGCTTTCGCAAATGACACAAGAAAAAAAAAAAGAAAACGTAAGAAAACAGTTGCGCGGCAAGCTTCGCGGCGCTCGCGAAAAGGTGTCAGACGACGGCAAGAGTGCGTTGAAAGATTGATGTCTGTCGTTTGGGTTTGGCGAAGTGTCGTGTGGTGGTGGGGGTTGCGAAATGCTAGCAAATCGTCTTGTGGCATTGTCAATGTTTTCTCTCTTCTTTTTCCTTCCTTCCTTTGTTATTGGCGCGTGAATGACACTAATAGTGGCCCCTCTTTCTTTCTCTTCTAGGTAAGTACTGGATTTGAACAATTGCAACATTTTGGAACGCAATGTAAGTAACTGTGCACCTCATTCAAGTTTGTACTTTTGCTTTTTTTTTTTTTTTTTTTTTTGTTGCGTCAGTTGTTGATACACACCACGAGTCAGGTTGGTGTCGTTCGGGATATTGCGCACGAGCATGTTGTTGTCCACACTTATATCACTTTGGGGAACAAAATACGTGGTGAAGCTCGCTCATAACAGTACGTACGCCCTTCGGGCTTCAGCAACGTCGCTCACCTTTACGATCAGCGTTCTCTGCAGTCACATTCGTCCCCCCACAGACGCTCGCAAAATCTCGGCAAGACCAAAAGTTATCGTATCAAATAACGGAGGACGTAATTTCCTCACGTCTCAGAATGTTATTCATTTCCTGACAACAGCAGTGAACACTACATTAGCGTGTGACCCGCGAGTGCACGCCTGCCTTAACTTCGTCACCTTTCAAAGCGCGGGTCACAACTTGCGGTGGTGGTATATAGAAGTACCGGAATGCACAAAATGGGTCTTCCGCTTTCTATTGTCCTCCGGAAGAAGAAGAAGTAAAAAAAAGGGGGGGCAGGCAAAAGCGACGCGCATGCGCCGTAATGACCGACTCGCTGCAGCAGCGAATCTCTCGTTCATTTTATATTCTTTACGCGAAAGGAAAGAGGTACAGGGTGTTTCTTTAGTAGAAGAAAGGGCGTGTGAGCATGAGCTCGTCGCATGTTGCTGTGGCCTTGCGTAGCCCCGTGGAGCCCTTTGATGACTCTGTCGACAACATTCATGTTTGCAGTTTTCTTTCTGCTTTCTTTTTTCTTTCTTTTTATTTTCTTTTTTTCTTTTTTCATGCGGCGTTTCCGTCGGCTTTGGATGCCTGTGCTGGGCGGGATGACGATGCGGAATGACGCGCGCGCTCTAACGCCACTCCCGCTCGCGGAAATCTGTGCACCTACACCGCGGTCCGCGAGTTTTGTCGCTTTGCATCGCATAGATGAAAGGGGTGGAACACTGCCGCGCCTGTTCGATATCGAAGCTTCGTAAGCTTAGCTCACTGAATTTTTACTTTCGTGTGATGGTAGTCACCGGGTGCTCGCGACTCGCGGTGCCATTGTCTCAGAATGTCCGAGGCTTTTTGTAATGCTTTCTGCAAAAAAGAAAAAAAAATGGGGGGAGCGGACACGGGGGACGGCGAGGTAAAGGCGAATGGAAGGGAGGTGTTGAGGGCCTTGCGCGAACGCCACCTATAGAGCTAAACAAGGCCTGGTTGCTGATCGAGGTGACATTAGGAAGTTCCGCCAATCAAATCCATACTTTCAGCGGCTGTAGTTATGGAGACGAGCCGCATGGGCGGCCGCTGGTAGCCACAGGAAGCCTGTGTTTGTAATCGTCTGCGGCGATTAGGTGAAGCAGACGACATCGCAGAAGTCCATGTTGACGTCACGAAGGAAGCAGACGAAGCATCGAGCGGACCTTCTTCGATCTGGGAGGAGGAGGCGTTGTTTGTGTGTATACTACTACCGCAAGGCTTTTCGTTGTTATTTCTTTAGTGGAAATTACGGTAACACAGTAATCAGTACGTGCTTATCAGTCCGCGCACAGCATGAGACGTGGTTGCAATTTCCTTTCATGTGCCTGTATGTTAAAGTACGATTGCCGTAGGCAAGAACAAAGGCATATTTGGGTCAGATTAAGTTGATTTCATTGCAACAAAGCAGCCCCCGTTACGGCTGAACTGTGACATACGGCCTAATGGTGGTGTTTCATCGGAAAGACAAACTGAAAGAATATATTCCGTTGTCACAACGATGCTAAACGATTCTTATGTCTTGTATCGCGCGTGTGTGTGTGTTATTGTGAGGCATCTTTTGCGGACATCAATGACCTCGCAGGGTTGCCATCCATCGTCGCTTCTTTCTGAGAATGGGTGTGACGCCACGAACAGAATGCACGCTGTTGTGCTGCTCGAAATAATCCCCTTCATCTCAAAATAAGCGAGGCGGTGGACCCGCAAACCGGCAGTCTGAGGCCGTGAGACTGCTGCAGAGAACCAACGTGATCTGGATCGTGGGAGGATAGTATTCTGCCGCAGATCACGGCCGAATCGCGGATAATATTTGTTATCCTCGCGTGTTCCGAATCTTTCCGACGTCCAGCGTCATCCCTGCTTCCTGGAGTCTACGAATCCGCTTCCGGACACTTCCAAGCCTCGCCTCTTGCCGACGGGATCCCCGTCAAAGTGATGACTGTTGAGCCTCGCTTCTTCAGTTGCGATTTGGGCGTACCTGTCACACGCAGAATACCGGTGGGCGTCGTGTGCATGGTTGGAGTTATATGCCGAGCGGCGATCTTTGTTCGTTTCTGAGCGCGTACATTTGCCTGCGTGCTCGTAATATATACTGGTAATATATAATGGAAAGCGGTCTTCCTACAAGCTGATTAGCCGCGTGCTGTTCGGGAGGGGCTGTGTCGACGTTTATCGGAAAGCGTACCGTGTTTCTACATCCGGGTGTTCTATTTCCGTTTAAAAAAGGGACCTATTTGGGGGCTGTTGTATACGAGAGTTGTGGAATGCTCGTTTCGCAAACTTGCTGGCAGCTCCCGTCCTACCAGCTCCCGTGGCATAGTGGTGTGGATGATCGCTTTCCACGCAGAGACTGGGAGGTGACACGGGTTCGAATCCTGTCACCGGCTGTGCTGTCTGAGGTTTTCCCCGGGTTTTCCGAAGACTTTCCAGACGAATGTCGGCACAGTTTCCCCTGAAGTCGGCCCAGGACGCATACTAACCCCTCTGTCACCCACTCCTTCCTGCTGTCCTCTCTCCATCTGTCCACTTCTATACGCCGCTCATAGCCACAGTTGCTTCGCGGCGCTAACACGAAATTAAAAAAAAAAGAAGCTCCCGTCCTGAAGATTAACCTCTTGTTTTGTGTTTTGTTGGACGGTTGTGTCACCGGTGTTTGTATTCGAGTAAAGCAGTGGAACGTAAAGATTACGTCACAACGCGCGCTGCAACATCATCCTCTAGAAACAAAGCCTGATCGCTCAAATGACGTGACGTAACAGTTATAAGGGTCCGCCAATCACGGCCGTGCTTCCAGAGGTCGTAGCTATGAAGACAAGCCGCCACGAGCCGCATGAGCAGCCACTGGTAGCCATAGAAAGCCTGTGTTTAAAATCATCTGCGATTATTGGCTGACTATATGTCTACGTGCGAAGGAGTGAGAAGAGCTAGGAATTAGGCTTTCTGTGTCAAGGTGACGTGTTGTCACGTGCGATGTTTCGTTTTTGTTTTTATTTTGAGGGCGGTGTTTTTAAACTAAAAAAAATAATAATACGCAAATGTGTGCGTGCCTTGCTGGAAACACATCTGTCGTGCGTTTCTCGAGGCGCTGTACAATATTCCAATGGACCCCTGCCTGTTTGTAAACAAATGACGTCATAATGTTCGACAGCGCCACCAATTTGGTAAGAGTTGAACTACGCTCAACGCTAGGGGGCGAACAAGGTTGCGCCCGAAAGCCACGGTCTTGAGAAGATTACGATGGTAGTAGCAAGCCATACCGTCTGGCTGACCACTCTAAACCCATAATAAGGAAGGAAGGATGGTCCCTGAAAGGGACACGACCTTCGGTCCTACTTTTCTTTCTATAAGAGGCAGTGAACAAGTGCCCATTCGTGGAACCCAGCCTTCCCCTTCCGATTTGTTTCGGTTTCAGTCTGTCTAGCAACGTCATGATGACTAGAGCCACTTAGCTTCAGAGTCAGAGCAGCTTATTTAGTGACTAATGATAACGTTTCTCGGGTAGAGGTCTATTGACATATCGCCCGTTATACCAGTATTTTAAAAGTTAGCTGATTAAAAAATATTATATTACTGATTAATTAACTGGGCAACAATGATGAAAAATACGGGAGACAGGGACGCAAACAACATTCAGTAGGCTGTCATTCGCGTAGATCCGCTCCGTCTTTTAAACAAAAAAAATCTTCGCGCCATGTTGGTTGGGACATCCTGTACATGTGCTAACAGTTCAGCAGAGTTGTACACGTTACTCGAAAAAAGTAATTGATTACAATTACTGTTACTACTGCGCGAAAACTAATTCTTTACTGTTACAAATTACTTCATCAAAAATGTAATACGTTACCGATTAAAAATGTAACGCGTTACTTTTCCCGTTATTTTTAAATTGTCTCGCCTCCTGTCCCAAATGAGGACGACCGTATAGGCGTTGAAACATCTGCTTCGTTTTGTTACTATTGTTACTGTTGCTCTAGTAGGTGGCGGTTGTAAGGAATTATCGTATTACTGTGGTCTGCATGGAACACGTGAGGACTAGAGACGGCCGTCACATTGACCTCTGCGTCATTGCTTCAGTCGAAGATCGGGCTTGCTGAAAAGTGTTGCCATTGTTGACAGAAGGTTAAAAAAGTAATCGATTACTCAGTAATTGATTACCGAAAATTGTAATCAGATTACTTGGAAAATTACTTGCTCACAAAATTAATTGATTACGTTAAAATTTACTGAAAAAAGTTAATTGATTACTAGTAACGCAATTACTAGTAACGCGTTACGTACAACTCTGCAGTTCAGTGACACTGAACTGGATGCACTCCAAGCTTTTGTAAGCTGCTTGCGCATACGGTAAGCGATAGCGCGTTCATTGCCGGTACGATGGGATTTCCGGTATATGCGCGCTGCGCGCGGCCGAACGGACTTCGCAGAAGGTAATCAACTCGACTGCCTTACGTAACCTTAAGGGCACTCAATTGGACCGCGGAAACCGTCACAGAGGCGAGGAAAATAGGTCTCCGATCGAATTGTTCTGAATCCTTGTTTCGCGGATGAGGTCGGAGCTGTTCCTTATTTGACGAGTCGTGAATTTTAATGCTTCGCTACGCGTCAGGTTGGTTGGACGGGCTGTGCGTACGTTGTTTGACGATTGTTTTGACGGCGTGTATTAGCGGTGGATCTGGGTCGATGGCGACAAGGGACGAGGCGGAGTAAGTGGAGCGATACATGGCCGCTGTCAATCACTGTTGTATTGGTTTGTATTCTGATTGTATTCGTGGTTTTGGATCGATGTGCTTGTCCCGATCAACGCGAGAAGTGTTTACGGAGCTGTCTCCGCGATGGTCGTTAGTAGGTATAGGTTATTCTAGTCGTATGGGCAATATATACTAGATATGTATATATACTACTAGATAGATATATATATATATACTAGAGACGAATCGAGAATTATCCGAATCCAAGGAAGATTCTGTGAGTACACAAATCTTATGAATCTCGAATCTTTAGAATTCTTTCTGTAAGAAAGAGCCTAAAGAGCCAGAAAAAAACAAACAAAAAAACACTCCTACTGAAAAATGTTTCGAAGCAGAATTTGATATCTTCGTTTAATGAAAAACAAATTAGTTCACTTTGAGGAGAAAACATACCCATATACTTTATTATTATATTACATATACTTTACTATTTTATTTAACATGTTGTTCATCGACTATACAGAAAATACATGAACTCTCGAGTCTGAATTTCTTCCATAAAAGTAAGAAACAGTCAAAAGCAAGACCGTGTCACTTTTAAACTTGTAATGCCGGAGCTTTATGCTGTGCACCCCGGCGCCAGCAGCCCAAGTAAGGCTTTCGGCGGACTCCGTAGGCGCCCATTTTAAAAAAAGAAAGAAGCAAACGCGGTTGGTGGATTCGAAACATCCGATTCGCTGTTTTGGACACTAGGGTTCGCGGATTCCTTTGGCCCATCCCTAATATATCCGTATATAAAGTATAGGCAGTAGTCGTTACAGGTATATGTTGAGTAGAAAATGAAAGCAAGTAGACCTCTTGAACCAAAGCCAGCCGTGAGCCCATCAATCCACGCATTTGATAAATACCGCCAGTTTCTGATAGCCCCCCCTCTCCATTCGTAGCGCAGTTCCACTTGCCGCGTTCGATGACGCGAGCTGGCACGTCGATGGCAGCAGCCAAATATTTCGGCCGGCGGCGAGGGATCATTGCCAGTGCCAGGCGGCGAAGCCGGTCAGATGTTATACGATGACGCGTGCCTTCCGGTATCACGCTGTGAGGGACGTGATTGGCCGCTCTTCACATGGTTGCCAGCGGAGATCATTACGTGCTTTACAGTGGACCAGATGTGAAAGAGATAACGTTTGCCTTTGATGCCCGGGTCAGGCAGTTTTGAAAAGCGTGACGGAAGTGCTGCCTTCTCGACGTCTATGACAAATGGCCGTAAGGTATCGTGGCAAACTTTTGATTGCCACAGGTATGGACTGGCGCGTTGTAACCGGCTGGTGGTCTCCGTTGCCAATATGTGTGCCTTCCATTTGCAAGCATACATATTTTTGCGTTTAGGCCGTCCGAACTCGCCTTCACGTTTGTTTTGCTCTAGCGATGTCCGTGTTCCTATCGTGTTGTATGATGCTTCATTTGCAGTGGTTCGCTCTGTCTGGTCCATCGTGTACGATATTTATCGTTTAGTGGAGGGGGAAAAAACTGCTCATGCGGCGGAAGTTCCGCGGTGTATTATGTTAAGTATTCGCACAGTGCCGGAATATTGGTAGTGGAGTAGCGCTCGTGGCAGACGACACCGTCGTAGAGGCGCCACCGTCGAACCTGTCGTCTGCTACGATGTTCCGTTGCAGAACGCGCTTGCGTAGTTGCGAGTAACGCTTTTCGCATCTTCCGCTGGAGTATATTCTGGGGAATGTGGAATATCGCTGGTGTGGGTACATGGCTTCTCTCACCTCTGTAGGGTACCATGAGGGTGTGATTCGGTGCTAGAAGCTGAGGGGAGACCGCTAATTTCCACACATATCTCGACCTGAATGTTGAGGATGAGCACCCACCTCTACGTCAAATCGAAATAATTCAGAAAAAAAAAAAAAAGTACTGACGGCAATAGCCTAGACCTTCCTGATTTTCTGTCGAGGATGCTACCAGTTACACCACATCAGCTTGGTTCTCTCCTCGAATCAATCACTTTGGAGCTTGCCATGCCTACCTGTGGGATTCGCTCGTAGTCGTAGCTCGTCGTTGCGCTAAATGATTGCGGTCGTTCCGAAATGTGTGGCAGGGTCGCGCTTCACGCATAAAAGTTTGTCGACGTTCCCAACACGGCCTCTGAGCAGAAGCTCGCGACCTTCTTTCCCATTCCCACGTAACCGTCATGCCACATACTACATAAATCATTTTTTATAACGAGGCAGATCTTTTGGTGCGATAAGCTCGGTTTGCTGTTTCGAATACCGTCCTGCCTCTTCTCCAATCCAGAGAAAAGTGAAACCCGAAGAAATTTTTGGAGGACATGCATGTATTGCAAGCCGTTTCACCTTGAAAGGAATCGTCCTCGACGAAATGTGTTCCGTGATGATGGCGAGACTTTCGGTGTGCGCCCTTGAAAAGTTTTTTTTTTCTTTGTCTCTTTTGTTTGGAGTATTTGGTGTAGTATGAAGAAGAGGGTCATGCGTGACCGCCCGTCGTGTTCCTGCATTGCAACGCTTCTCTTGTCTGTCATGCCACTGTGCCTGATCTAATGGTATCGTGGGAATCACGCAGATTGCTCACGCAATTGATGGTTGCTTCTGGACAGGAAGTCTGCGGCGATGCCTTTCTGAGACTGCTATAGGCGAGTTGTTCCTCGAGCGATGAAGAGAATGGGGGGGGGGGGGGCGCATCCGTGCGTAAACAGCATAAGGGATGGCTGGGTGCCCTTCTGAGACAGTGATCTGATGACCTAGTTCGCAAATTTTCCCATTAGTTTTGGGGGATGTTTCGGGAGGCGGAAATCTTGACAGCACAACTGCAAACCAGCGCCGTACAGCTTCGAAAGGCGCTAAGAATTCTCGCGGAATAATGTTAAACAAAATTTGAGGGCGATTAATGTAATTAATGCGTTGACAATGCGTTAGCATTAGAACGTTTTTCATCTTGCTTCTAATTGCTTCTGTTATTCTTCTTATATTTTTATATACTTTGACTACTAGAAGGCCCGAGATCCATTGGAGAACGTTGCAGTTTAAACTGCCACACGACATGATACACAAACTCAGCCGCTCGCGAAACTCTCGGAGAACGCTCGGCACTCGTCTGAACACCTCCAGAGACGAGGCGCAACTGACGACGGCTTCAGCTGACGAACT
This sequence comes from Ornithodoros turicata, assembly GCF_037126465.1. Lineage (NCBI taxonomy): Eukaryota > Metazoa > Arthropoda > Arachnida > Ixodida > Argasidae > Ornithodoros > Ornithodoros turicata. Next base: position 35,417,674 of record NC_088209.1, read on the forward strand.
CCACGCTTCCAGGTGACGGAGAAGAACGAATCAGCTTGCTGAGCGCAGCCTGATTCGTTCTTCTCCGTCACGTGCCGCGCTGTACACGGACACCTCACTTATCCCGCTATACGACGCCGGCTTTTCTTCAGAATGGGGCTTTTAATGCTCACGCATTAATAATACGAGATTTGAACATGATAGTAAAAAGAAAAAAACAAATCAAAGAAAGGCAAGATAGCGATGTGAGTCGGATCTTTTGAATCCTTTCTTTAAAAAATAGTTCAGAAAGCCAGGGAAGAAAAAAAACACTTCTTTGTTCTGTTGGTTCTCTCCAAAGTGAAAGTGCACCACACCACGCACCTTTCGATTGCCGGTTGAGTGCGCTGGCCACTACGCTACGATGGCAACACGAGCGCATTCTCTCCAACATGTTTTCTCATACATACAACACAGGACGAGGCAGCCGCATCTGACGAACATGAAGGATAGGGAATCGACCCACACACCTCTCGATTACCAGTTGGGTTCGTTTGTTTGTGTGTTCCCGCCGGTTACTTTCTATCATAAATAATGCATTCGAGGCAAGTCGAGAGGGAAGCGCTGAAGCACGTCTTGACTTATACTTAGGGTTAATCCGTGCCTTCGGTGATTTTATGGTGGATCCGGCGTTTGTTTATTTTCCGTGAAATCGGCGTTTTTCGGTGATTTTGTTGGCACGTACATGGTTTACCCCGCAGTTATTGGCGAATATAAATCGCAACGTAATTTCGAAACAGTGCGTCTCAGCGCAGCCTTAAAACCAAAAACCGATAGAAAATTAGCCCCTGCGAGTCCTCACAAAAGGAACACTTTGTTGCTCCACGGAACGAACACGAGCCGACGCGTTTCGTTAAATTTAACGTGTGAAGATATTAATCTCCCTAATCTTTCCTCGGACGTTCATTTGTATTCGGTGTTTTCCGATTAAAACCCATACACGAAAAAACTTACCGGTGTCTTTTGTTCTTCTTGAGAACGAGGAGCCCTACTTATGGACCTACTTGTATCTATTTGTAAACAAGACGGCCCATCTGCGCATGCGCATATAGCAGACGTCGCTGGTGGGCAAAAGGGAGTTGGAAACTGCACGGTGTGTACGGCGTATTTGGCCTTTCTGTACCGCGTAGCACATGAAATAGATACACCACTTTGCGGTAGGCTTTTAATAACGAACCGAAAACATCCAATGACTCGATGATCGCGCGATGTTTGCCCGCCAAACCAGAGCCGTATATTAAAAGGGAGTCTGGCCATTGGGAGGAGTCACAAAAAGAGGCTCGACCTGTCAATCACAGTTTCGCTCCTCTGATTGGTTTGCTTTTTACCAAGGGTGTCGCCATGACACCATACTGCCACCCAAAATGGCGACGAAAACAAACACAGTGAAGCGGGGATTTCGTGATAAAAAATTTTCACAGACTAACCTGATTTTACGCTGCAAATGTACATCATAAAATAAATTTCTCAGAAATCAGTTTCAGCTTATGCTCATCCATCAATCTTTCACATAATCGTCTCCGACACACTCAGCATAGTTTTGGCGCTCTATGGCCTTTGTTGCCTTTGTGCCATTAAACACATAATCAATCAATCAATCAATCAATCATCCATCAATATCTAACTGAAAATAGTGCGTTTTGTCGCCGGTGTTAGGCCTAGTGAACACGGCGATCACAACGAAATCGTAACAAAAACGGCGCTGTGCTGTACAATATTATTTTTAACGGCTGGATTTCATGGATATAAACATTCTTGCCTCTTATATTCCAACTATTCATGTAGATTTGTTTAAAAATCATACCGACAACAGAATGTGTCCCAGCAGGTGGTTCTGCCGGCAGCGGTACAACGACGGAAGCAGACGACAATTCCCGACGTGCCTTACGCTCCCTAGGTGGCGCTTATCAAATTTGCACCAACAATCCACTACTTTTGCAGATTGCGAGAGGTATCCATTTCAATCCCATCCAATCCACTTGCCACCCAAAATGGCGCTGCCCATGTTGGATAGGGGGGCAAATAGTGAGGATAGGCTGATTGATAGCGCCCCATATTTCAACACTTCATTGGTCGGAAAGCTGAAAAAGTGGGTGGAGCTTCAGGTATAGGCATGACCCATTAATGGCCAGACTCCCTTTTAATATACGGCTTTGCGCCAAACAGGACAGCAGCGCCACCGCATCGCTATTACGTCACGCAGTGAAGTGAGTGAAGAAGTGAGCAATTTGTCCTTTTGGAGATTAGACAGCGATGTATATTGCCTAGCCATTGGTCTGTTTCAGGACGAAACGCGTGGGTCAACATGAGTATCGTAAAGTGGGGAGTAAAATTCAGGGTCGGTGGACAAAAGTATAGTAGGGAGTAATCGCGATTTAGGGGGACTAGAAGCTGTGATTATACTCCTTAATTCATCCTCGTTTTTTTTTTTTTTTGTGTGTGTGTGTGTGTGATTTCGGTGTATGGCTTGCCCACGAATGGCACTATGGCAAGTCCCCACACAGCGGCACGCGCCCGAATGTCTTAGTAGTGACTCACGAAACGACCCTTTGCCGCTGGCAGTAAAAGTGTTTATAAAGACGCGTAACCTTACGACCCCGTCTTCCGTCTAACGGCTGTCAACCACCCTTCTGTGCAACCTGCAATCATGCGGATTGTGTACACGGCCCTTGTCGGCCCTTTAATTGTCCTCAAATGAGTGGCACCTTGATGCTATATGTTCAGGCATTGCACGTAATCGTGACGGAGCAGACACCCGAGATTTTAAGCACTACCGTTTATTATATAGGCGTTGTTGTGCGATGACTAAGCGGTTTGGACATCGCGGATCCGCAACAGAAGGGCGACGACGAAGGTCAGATCTTGACACCGTTTATTACCGTGATTTTGCGTTTCATTTCGCGGGTCTGATGTGTGATCCTTGTATAGCCTTCCGTCTGCTTTGTTCGGAAAATCGCGCTGTTCGGTATAATCGCACACTCTAAGAAAGAAAAAAAGAGTAAAATGGGGAGTAATTGTAGCTTCTAGTCCCCTATAGACTGCAAATACTCCCCATTTTAGTCCCCTAACCCCGACATTTACTCGATAGGAGTGCAAATTGTCACTGAACTTCGCAAATGGTCTTCCGAATGCAACAGTCTATACCTGAATATGTGCTCTTGGTCAATTTGATGGCATAAGGCTGTATAACTCAGCCAACTCAGCAATTTTCCGCCCCCACAGAGTCAGAAAGAGTTAACGCTTCTTTCTTCGCAAATTGTGCCCTATGGATGTCGCAAGACTTTATATAACTCGATATATCACTGTCGACGGTTTGATTCAAAGTATTTTTATGCATGCACACGAATTATGTACCTGGGGGACTGTTACAACAGAGCGTGAAATGCATTTAGTCCCCAAAAGGAGTAAAACTACTCTCTTTTTTTTTTCTTCTTAGAGTGTATGTGTGCGACCAGCAGAGGCGCTACTGAATCAGCGTAACACCAGTCTAGGAGAAGGGGTTACCTGATATCTTGACCTGCACCACCCCCTTCATTTTCTGTTGTCACTGAGTGCTTCAATTGATTTTAAGCGCTCTATTTAGCGTACACGATGAAAAAAAAAAAAAAAGAGTCTAGGGAGACGACGAAAAACTGGTACACACACACGCTCCCTAAGAAAGAAGGGTGTGGAAAGGTGGTAACTTCTATAGTTACCACCTAGGTCAACATAGCGTCTTATAAAGGGTGGAAAAGGGTGGTAAAAACAATTATCATATATCCAAATTGCTACAAAAAGGCGTACGCCCCCCTCGCTCACCGAATCAGAAGCAGTGACCCTATCATTCGTAGGTTGCAGGTAGAACTTCGCAACCTTTTATTCACAAACATATGCGACAACTATTGCCTCCTAAAAGGTGAAACTGCTCCACCCTTTTTTCTAAGAGTGCGGACTGAGCCGGGACTTGAGCTGTGCTCGAGACCTCGTCTGTACGTGTGTGTCTGTATTTCGTCGTCTCCATAGAGTCTCGGGTTTTGTTCTTCGTGTATTCTAGTCGCTTCCTAGCCATTCTTTCAGTATTTAGCTTGTTGTCTTGAAACAGACCCATCCCGTCTCAGAAAAGTCGTGGGTCTCACCCTGCGTAACACAGCGTCTAATTTGATCATTGTGTTTTGTGTTCTGCGAAACGACAAATAATACTGAAGTTTGAGCAGTTTTGTAGTTCTCTGACTCGTGATTTGGAATTTTTGTTTGGGACATGAAACTATTGTTTGTATTGAAAATATTGCTGCTTCCTAGTCGGGAGGACTCATAATGTGAGGGAGTGTATGTGTTGCGCCAGCACAAATTTGTCAGAACGAATGTTGCTTGTGTGCTTGTTCCTGGGATTGCGGTGAGGAACTCGATTCATTCATCACCTGCTACACGATACACGTTGGAAACCAGAAATCAACGTGGCTCCGTAGCGTTTTAATGACTCATTTAAATTTAAATTTTTAATTACGATTATAGCCATTCGTATACGCTGTTGCTCTTTAGGTTCAATCGTACGAAGCTTTGAAGGCCTTTCGCATGCCGTGGCAGCCGCCTCGATGAAAGTTCCTTTCTACGTTACATGTTTTCTTCTGCCTGCGCCCAAACTAACGCTTTCTCCCGTGTCCATTAAGAAGCTTTCGAGAGAAAGGGAATAAGTCGAGCGTATGTTTAGCATCCAGAGGCAGTGTCGCGGATAATGCACGCCAGGAATTCTCCCCTGCGGATAGGATCATTCAGTCTGTTCGGACATGTTTACGGTAATGTAATGGGACTCAGTCGAGGGTAACGCCGCGAAAAACTTTCCGACGGGACTCTAGGATTACAACGGTTAGGAACGAGTGGTTAACGTGGTATACGCTGCTTCGGTATGTCGTGCAGGATGGAACGTTTATCGCGGACGATTCTTCCGTAACCATACAAGCGTGTGAGACTTTGTGAAAGCAGAAACGTGAGCGGGGTATCGAATGCCCTGGGGTGCCTCTCGTGTTTCTATCTGGGCTTATATGGCACGACTCTGGATGTCGCAACGTCGGTACAGCGCGACTACATCATCGATTTCCTCGAAATGTCCCGCCGAATGACAGCCGTCCGGGACGCAAGCGGTCCGGCCGTGGGCCATTGGTCTCCGTCACGTGCTGTTTTCGTCGTGTTCGACTTACCGCCACCCGCTGGTATTGTGTGTGCTTTATTAGAATGTGTCGAGAGGAAGTGTTTTGGTGGCAGGGTGTTACCTAATGGGAGGAAAGGAAGCGCTGTCGCCGTCACTTGTAACCAATCTCTCGAGCGCCCGACTGGCGGTCGACGAGGGAAGCAGTATTGGAGTCGCCGGCGGGAGGATGGGTGCGGTTATGACAATTCATCTGTAGGGGGCGCCTGTATAGTGTTTGTCGAAACTTTAGGAAAGGGTGGATGATGTGTTTCTGGTGGCATTGCTCCATCGTATGCCGTTGCTTTTTAGCATCTTTCTTGCGTCAGAAATCAAGAATGTGGACGTGCACGTAGGTTTTAGCGATACTCACAGTTATTGTTACTTTTGCAGGACTACTTTTATCGTTACAGGAGGGTTGCTACTTTTATTGTTCGAATCCTCATCCCGACACACACACTCACGCACGCACGCACGCACGCGCGCAGGTACATTGCAAAAGTAATACTGATTAACCCTAACTGTTCGCGAGCCCCTAATTTTCAAAAATTCTACACGCGAAATTTTCGAGCAAGAGTTGACACTTCGAAAATCACACTGCAATTGCAAGCGTCATTTTCGCAATTCCGCTTTTATGAAATGCGATAACGGCTTGGTCCGTTGATTGGTTATTAAAGTGTTATTTGCGAACGATGCTGTAAGGACAGTTTCGCGTTTTTCACGAAGTCAGTCAGTTCAATCAATCCACGAATTTTATAGCCGACAGATTTCGCGAAATTCAATGTGCGCCCTGTGTTCGATTGGCGAAAAAATTGGGGTCGCGAAATGGACAGTGTTTTACAGTTGAAAAATTGTGTGCATCCGCGCGCTTTCTGTTTGAACGGGAATCACTGTTGATTCGACAACAGGACCTGCCTGCGAAAGTAGGTGAGTGAGCATAAATTGAAGGTTTAACTGTGTCACCACAGTGGGGGTTATGGAATATCCGGCGGCAGTCATCAAGGTGAGATGCCCGGAAGTGGCCTACATTTTAGGCTCATTCGCAATCTCTGTGTACTACAATCAGACATGGCATAGTGGCACATTAAAGTTTGGACTTTCTAGTAGGGCTATACGCTTTCTCGCAATATTTGGGAGTTTGTAAAGCATGTACCGTGGAAAATGCTACGTCGTAATTTTGGTATTTACGCGAACTTGGAGTAATTCATATGCGTCTCGAGTTAATAGACTCACTTTGATAGATTAGTTAATTATGTATTATTATTATTATATAATTATATTACATTATTAAAAGTAAAGTGATAAGACGGGGACAGCAGATTACAGGGAAGTTAACAAAAAACTAGTTTGTGTAGTGGGTGTGGAACGTGTTAGGCGTTAATTATGAGATCGACGGACCTGTTTTCCCGCTCAACCGCACGACAGATATCGTCCACATCAGCAAGCTTCGGAGGTACTTGGACCCCCGTAACTTTGGCGGCGGGGGAGTGCGACACACAGCCGTCCCCTCCCACTCAATAAACTAGTTTTTGTTAACTTCCCTGTAATCTGTTGTCCACGTCTTATTGTTTCACTTTTATTCAACTTCGCAGCCGTCTGATATGTCGACCTCTTTAACCTTATTATATTATTATTCAGTAATTATTTTATTATTAGGTGAATAGACTTCACTTTTAGAAACAACAGTATGTGTTTGGGAAGCAAGCTCCATCTTTTGAAGACGGGTTAAATTCGTCATTTGTCGACTCTACCGCAAGGAGGGTTACTATGTCACGGGTTTGCTCGAAAAAAGAAAAATAAACTTCACTTGGTTGCAGTTCAGTGCCGGTCCTTGTCCTTTTTTATCCTCTGTCCTCGTCCTACCCAGCACTGGTTTTTTTTAAATTGTTTTTAATCCAATATGAACCAACCAGCCCAAACGCTTGCTCTGCTACAGGGTTACTATAATGATACCAAGCAGGTGCGAAGTGTGATACGTAATTAGATGCCCGACATCACTTTTACTGTCTTTTACATACACAAGTAAAAAGAAAGTCATTTCTCTCGAGCCACAATTACAGGGCGGCTCATAGGAGGAGTGGGCGATCTCCCTTGGCGTGGGTGAAAGGGTTGACTAAAAGGGGCCTTTCTGGCTGACTGCCATCGTGCTGGGTCGTCGTCGGTATCGTTTCGCATCTAGCTCTAGCGAACTCATCAACACTTCATAGTTTCCATGGTACACACTCACGTATTGACGGAGCATTGGGGGAGGAGAGCCACGCTATCCTGTGCCACTCAACGGTCTTACAAGGATAACCGGCGGACGATTAAGAAAGAGTGAAAGAAAGGGAGAGAACAAAGAGAGGAGAAGAGAGCGCGTTAAGAGAAAGAAATGGAGAGAAAGTGAAAAGAGTGAAAGGTAATACACTAATTACCTATAACTAAGAACACCAATAGAGAAAATAGAGTTGTTGTTCTAGAGAGAGAAAAAAAACGAAGTAATTAAAATTTAAACAGCTAACATTAGTCTAATGCAACAACGAGGGGGGACTGAGAAGGGTAATACACTAATCACTAATAGCTTATAACTAAGAACACTAATAGAAGGGGAAAAACTGGGAGTTCTTAGAAAAAAGGGAATTAACACAAATATTGCTCAACTAAATAAAGACAAAAAAAACTGGGGAAGCCTGCCGGACGACCGCCTCCGACCATACCGTCTGGCTGACCACTCTAAACCCATAATAAGGAAGGAAGGACTGGACGGTGCCAAGGGTACTGGGACTCTATTACCAGGCTTTTATTTGTGGCCAGAGGCAATAAGAAAGCGTCTCAACCAATACAATCACTACACTCACATACATCACTTTTTAATACTGCCAGTCAGGTGTTTCTGCTGTTACGTGAACTCTGCAGATCTGACGTCTCGGAGCCGCGTGGATATTACTCTTTGGAAGTAATTGAATTACAATTACATACCCGTAAAAGTACTCAAATCGTAGTTATCACACACAACACAGTTATCCTGCAAGTAATTAGTTACTGAGACTGTAATTACAGCAATTTTGGTACTCGTGCTTAATTGTTTTACAATCTGCTTGGGTGTCATTAAATGTCGTGACATCTCCCGAAGCTGTTTCAATCGCTGACTGAAAGATACAAAGGCAGTGAGCTATATATGGATCTCGAAAATTTTTGAGTCTGTGCTATCTATAGATATGTGTGTATCAGGGTTGCGGAATGGGGTCTCTAATTCCGTTCCAATTCCATTCCGAGGAATGGAGATTTGCGATAATTCCATTCCTTTCAATTCCTCGGAATGAAAAGGTATGGTCAGTTCCCACTCTTGGAATGGCTTGGCAACCCAATTCCATTTCGTTAATTCCCTCAATAAAAGAAAAGGACCGGTAACCGTACTGGCAAGTCCAGCAGTGCTAGAGGAGATTGACATTACCGAGCACGGAAAAAGCACAAAGACAAGGTTATTTCACTCTCGACCGTGTGCAGGTGCGGTGCAAAGGGTGTGAGGGCAGAAACCAGCACGTTGAAACCAAAAGTGCCATTCCATTCCAATTCCATTCCGGGCTCTACTAAATCTGGAATGATTCCGGAATCATTCCAACTCCGGAATGGCAACCCCGCAACCCTGGTGCGTAGATAGTCGATCGATCGCGTTCGATCGGGTTCAAAGGAAACGTTTAGACGACGATACGTGCGTACGTTAACACCGTACAGGTTTTTGCCCTGGGGTGATTTTGTCGCGGTCCGGCATTGATCTCCCCCTTGTTGTTCGGTTAATTTTCGTGGCCTCCAAGGGGGGGAACTGGAGGTTTGATCGTGACCAGATCCAGGGGCAGGAATTAGGAGGGACCACTTCCTGCTTTGCTGCTGGCGGAGACGCACAGGACGACTTGCGTAACACACACGTGCTCGCGTGGGAAAGAAAATAGCGTAAATAGGAACGAAAACAAGAAATAAAAATCTATATCGCGGCGTGTTGCAACTTCTAAAACGAATGCCGCACCTGCTGTCGTGTTTTCGTGCGATATACCTATCCGGGATTTTTCGTGCTCGTATTTAGTAGTTTCCGAAGACATAGTAATCATAAGTCTTACGGCAGAATCAGCCAATATACAACTACAGTGAACCCTCGTTAATATGACCCCCGATAGTCTGACATATACGCGCTTTACGACCATACTCCTGGGGAACAATGCAGTGAAACCTCTGTAAATCCCCCCCCCCCCGTTCATATGACAATTCCGCATTATGACCAAAATTTTCGGGAACGACCATGGTCATAATAACGAGGGTTCACTGTGTACGTGTGTGTAGGAAAGAAAAATGCCTGCTATGTCCACTATAGGTATCTTGTGGCTATAAATACCTCACGGCCCAGTACTTGTCGAGAGGCAAGTCGCATCACTTACACGGTCTGTCCTTGTTTTTCTTTCCTGCTTTTCATCGTTGGTGGCGGGGGGTACAGCTTCCGTGGAAACGTCATCTTCCGGGAAAGCCGCTAAACGTGTTCTTAGATCTTAACGCACCTTAAACGACCCTCAGCCGGGAGGGGGGGGGGGACGAAATTGATCCACAATCCCATCCTGGTTGACGTTTCTATACAGCGCCCTGTGGCGAGAGGTTCTCTACACGCTTGGGGGGCCAAGTTAACTCCTACAAAGTCTGCTCCGCGCACGCATCTAACGATCGTCTCCGATTGGCTTAGGCGGACGTGTGACGCCTCCGAGTCACAACGTAGTGCGCCCGTGTGCTCCGCGCCACTTTCGGGTGCAGCTTGACTATTGAGCAGTAGCTTATCCAGAACCGCAAGCTCGGAGGGGTGCTGCAAAAAAAAAATAAATAAAAAAAATTGGGGTGCATTTACATTGTGAGAGTATAGTACGCAGGAAAAAAAAGTTAGGGGGGCGTTGCATAATATTTGGGGGAAGATATCCTGCTTCGAAGAGACGTCCAATTCGAAACTCGAGTATGGAATTCCCTAATCGATTCGGAATTCGGATCGCATATACAGTTATTCGCTTCGGTATTCGAAAAATTCGAAAATGCGCATAGCCCTAGTATATATAGGCGTTTTCGCGAAGGAAAGATAAATAAATGAATAAATAAATAACGATGCGTAACAATCGTGCCGCTGCTATAAATGATATCCGCATGGAAGCAAAGAGAAGGAGGAGGGACGAGATAAACATCGAAGGATTAAAAATGACGCAAAGTTGGACGGCGTGCAACCCTGTGTATAAAAGCAGGAAAAGCAATTAATAGCCTCGGTACGGTTTCATCCTGCCCACGGTGGGGTCGCCGAGTTCATCGGCTGCATCGAAAGTGGATGTCTGTCTATGCAGAATGTGGTCGGACGTCGCTCGTTTTATTTCTTCATTTTGGGTGCCCGCGAAAAGTGGATCGGAGCTCACGTTTCAACGTAATTGCGCTGGCCACCGGTCCGGCGAATGCTCTCCTGTTAGCTAAAGGGTTGAACGGCAGCTCTCGATGGCCGCACGCCCGATGGGTTTATTCACTTCCTCTTTTTTTTTTTTTTTCGTGCGTGTATGCCAGAGGCACTTTCACTGAATTGTCTGTGCTGTCACATCGGTACGAGTTTGCGTTTGTAGATGTAGTTTTCGTTTGTGTTTCGAGAGTTCGTTGTAGAATTACGCCACATGGATGACGGTAGGGTATTGGTCATTCCTACACTCTTAAGAAAACAAAGGTAGAATTTCCTATCCAAGCTGGTAGAGCGACATTTCGGGCCAATCCACGCGTGCCTTCTCCTCCGCGGGTGTAAGCGGCGGCGTCCCTTTCCCTTGCTTCCCTCTCTCACGTTTGCACTAAGGAAAAAAAGGGTAGAATTTCCTTAACAAGCTGGTAGAACGACAGTTTCTACTTTGTAGTTTGTTTCTACTCTGCAGTTATACCCAAAAGGTAAAATTGGTTTCAGTAGAAATGTGGTTGCAATACAGCTCTACCGAGATGGGTCAAAAATTCTACCTTGTTTTTTTTTTTTTTTTTTTTTTTTTTTTTTTTTTTTTTTTTTTTTTGTCTTAGAGTGTACCCCTAAGCTGTTTCTAGCCCTGAGTCTGATTTCCTTCGCTCTGCACTCCAGAACAGAAGTCGGCACTTGTGACCCTCGCTCCGCTCTTCGTTTGCTCATTCATGCTTGCTCACTCCCCGCTCTGTTCTCCGTTTGCTCATTCATGCTTGCTCACCCCCCGCCCTCCGTTTGCTCATTCATGCTTGCTCACCCCCCGCTCTTTTCTCCGTTTGCTCATTCATGCTTGCTCACTCCCCGCTCTGTTCTCCGTTCGCTCATTCATGCTTGCTCACTCCCCGCTCTGTTCTCCATTTGCTCATTCATGCTGCTTGGATGAGTCACCGAGAAGGAGACATCGAGAATTCGTCTTTGCCGTTGCATCTTTCACTTCTGGGGAAATTCTTTGTAACTTTGGTATGGATATGTTTCAGTTACTTTTCTATTATCTATAAGCGGGCATTAAAAAAAAACTGATCATTCTTTCGTGCGTTCCGTTCTCAAACTCTCTCTTTGCCTGCTGGCTCGCAAACAAAGCGGCCGTTGGATTGGAGTTTTTAGCATCGCAGCTATATATTCTTCGCGTCCTGTAGCGTACGTCCGCTGTTTACCGCAGAAGAATCATTCACCTCGCTTCGTGTTGAAGCTGTCACTCGCCGATGTTTGTAACGAAAGCGTGGCAATAACCCCCCTCGCCGACGCCAATGTCACTGCCTATTGAGTGACACGCCTTCGTGGTCACGATCCGCGCATAAAGCATCTCCCTGGAACAAATGCAAACGCTGCAACGCTCCGTTGACGCCGTGTTGACAACGCATTCATTGCCACTATACCGTCGTGCTCGAGCATAAGGGAATATTTCTTTCTTGTTTTTGTTTTTGAATGCTCGGTTTTAAGCTGGTGGGGTAAGGCACAGACCCTTTAATTTATTTTTTCTTGCGGTTTAACGTTTTTACATGCTAGTATGAATTGTTTTTTTCTTGCCCTATCTACATTAAAAAGAAATGAAAATTGAAAATCAAATAGGGGAAAACCAGCACCCGTGGCATAGTGGTTAGCATGATCGCTTTGAAGGTTCCAATTACATAACAAAGAAAGAAGGAAGACTGCTCCAGCACTAGCCGCTGTTCGGGCCCAGCAAGACCCCAGCGTCCCGAAGGAACCGACAGCAGCGCAGTTGTGACCGCACCGTGCTCAGTTGGGCAAGGTATAGTAGTCAGAGGGATAGCTCGGGGTAGCTGGGTGTATGAAAATCAATTTTTACATTAAGCTTGGTCCTTTCGTTTCGCTTTGGAAAGCGTATGGTGTTTTAGAAGGCAGAGAAACAGTGCTTGGAAACGTGGTATCTGTTGGTTTGTGTCTTTCGGCTTATTTTTTTCCTGCAAGAAAAGAAGAAAGAAAAGATCAGACCAGCGCTGGAATTAACACCAAAACGCTGTGCAGTCGGACAGATTCATAAGTCAGGAGATAATCAACACGATTGCTCCGCGCACGTGTAGAAAAGTAACCCATCTGGATCAGTTCCTATTCACCCGTAACCAGTAATCTAACGGGGCTTCAGAAAGAGGTGCTTGCACAAAAAATGTTCGTTAAAGTTGTGGTAGAAAGTCAGAACATTGTGACTTTTTGACTTTTTGAAGCCACCAAACGGTGAAAGGTGGAGTCATCCAGGCCAAATTGTAATGTACTTCGCACGGAGTACTTTGCTAGTACTGTGTTCGTTTTTGTTTCATTATGTCTCAGGGGCCCACGAGGTCATTACGTGTGTGTGTGGGGGGGGGGGGGGGGGTAACATAAGTGAAACCGTCCAAACAACTAGCACTCGGAAAAACGTACATCGCACTTTGCCAGAGATGCAAAGTACTTGGTACTTCGAAGTACCGAAAATCGCTTATAAATACCGTGCAGCATAACGCGCACGTGATATGTCGCTCAAATTTTTAATTATTATTTTTATCAAAGGCATGAGCCCACATTCTAGCAGGCAACACTGGCACTTACGTATGCGATTTTTTTTCTTTTTTTGCTGTGTAAGCGTCGCTGTGTTAGACCCAGTGTTATGCGCATGCAACGTAGTTTTGCCACCGCATTTGACGGGCAACGCGAACTTGGTGTCTACTTCGGCACAGTGTTGCCCACAATTTTCAATTTTGATTTTCTCAGAAACTGTTGAGTGCGATTGGGATGAAAATTGTGACGTCAGAATCGTAAGAGGTTGCACCATTGAATGAACTCACGCTATCAGATTGTGCCTCAACTGTTTTGCAACACCTTTACCCATCAGTGGCCTTTAGTAACTATACACCCTTGAGTCACAGTGTACCATGATGGTCGAGCCTTTCCTGTCCTTCGTGCAGAGCTGCATCAGCTGACACGAAGCTTTCCGTGCACCCGGGCAATGGCCTCGTTCGAGTGACATCCGCGTTGCGTATGTGCTTTCACTCACGCGTGAACTTGACATAGCGTGTTGCGCGTAATTTTAATTCAGTTGCCAGCCAAAAACGTTCGCGTGTCCACTGTTGACAGCGCGTCGTAACCAACATCGTTCGCGTGAAACCTTCTCGTGTAGTCACGTGGGATTCCGATTATCTACTGGGCGTTCCCGCTGTGATTCCTAGAGGCTAGTTTTAGGGTACGAAGTTCACAGAGGCAGTGTAGAGGCAAATATTTGCTTTGAGAACAGACGTTACTTTCAGATCATTGAGTTACAGTAGCACATAGAGACATGTTAGTTTGTCAGTATGAGATGCAGATCTTAGACGCAACAACTTTTGACTTTTCAACAGTCAAAATAGAACAAAAGAAGGTTTCAGCTTGTGGCGTGTTGCACTCGATGGTCCTGCTGGTGGATGGAGTACATGGTTGATACGAAATTATTGAATGTCCCTTCGTAAGTATCATTTAGTGAGATGCTTGAGGATTTTCCAATTCTCTTCGTGCGATACCTTAGTTGTCGATGCGCCATGAAAACTCGAATCATTGTCATCATTAACACGCGCCGCATTTTGAATGCGATTCAAATGGCTGTCGACTCCGCAGTACATACTTGCACTATTGCTACGTATTTAGCCTTCGCAACACGGGCAAGGTTGCCTTCTAGACAGCTATATCGAGGTGCCATCTGGTGAAGAGTATCGCTATACGGACTGACTAGATCTTGCGCCTTCAGCGTCCTGTCGAATTTATATCAATGCAATCCACGCGTCTCACACTGAACACGCGAAGACGTGCGCCGTTGCTAGGAGACGGAATACCAGAGCATCCGGTGTCGTCACCCGCTCTCGGAGAATCCGAAACTATGAGGTTTTGCGGGTTCTTCGTGCGGGAAAATTCGTGGAAGCGCGTGCTGTTCACTGATGTCATTTACATTTTGCGTTATGGAGGTTGTCTTTTAACCACGACATACTAGATTATAACGACCATGTCATAATCGGCAACGCTTATGAGGAACCCGTCCGCACGATCCGCTAGGGGCGCTACTCATCGGCCCGCGAGATCTACATCATGATTGGACCATGGAAATTTGAATTTTGAACGCGGGGAAGCGGTCGTACGACTACCGTAGCAGAGGACAGCAACAGCTACCATGAAAACGCTTAGAATGATGATGATAATCAACTTTCCAAAGAAGCATCTCCTGTGCGACATCCACCGCTTGTGCAAAAATACTAAGGTAATCTGAAGCGCAAAGTATTGCAGAAATTGAGGAAGCAATAACCGGGCCGATGTGTAGCGCCACCGCTAGCTTCCAAGTGCGGCGCTGGGAAGGGGTGCCTATGAAATGGTCGTTTTAATCTAGTAGGTCGTGCTTTTAACACGAAATAATATAAATACTTTTTTCTTTGTCCGTATATAGTGACACTTTAAGCAACAAGCGAAGCGCAATATGCTGCTGAAAGCATACAGGACCGAATCTCCTCTCTCTCTCTCTCTCTCTCTCTCTAAGTTGCCGCGATTTTCAGTAGGGGAAGGGAGCGACCACCGTCGATGAGCTATATCATCGAAGCCGGATGATATTCCCCCCCGAAGCACCTCCATGACCCCCCGCGATCGTCTCGAACTTTTCGCCCCGACTCATCGTGCCGTGCGATTTCGTCAGCGCGTGTTCCTGCTTCACAGAAGTGTTGATTCACGTTCCTTCTGATGTCTTTCGCACATAACTTCACGTCCCGTACGCAACGCCAGGCCGCGAGATGGGAACTCCCTTGACGCTATGTTTCGTGACGCCAGGTGTGGCTGCCAAAGCGTTGCAGACGAAATTTCTCACTGCGAAAGAATGAGTGAGCGCAGTTCCGACAGGCGCACATGGGGTGTGCGTTGAAGTCCGTCCTTTCTTACATGCCCGTAACCATGTATTCACACGATCGTCATCCTCATGGAATATTCTAGGGGAAGAAAAAACTAAGTATGTGTGTCGTCTGCTAAGTAAGTACAAGTGTCGTCTTCCGATATCCCGACGCCGTGCGAGTGTGCTGAACCAAAAGACGCGGCAGAACTTACCGCCCAGTGAGCAGTTTCTCGTTTTTTTAGTTCTTTTTTTTTTTTTCGAATATTCTAGGGGAAGAAAAAAACACGAGAAACTGCTCACTCGGCGGTCTTTTGGTTGAGCGCACTCGCACGGCGCCGGGATATCGGCAGACGACACTTGTACTTACTTAGCAGACGACACCTTTGGCCCTGTCGTCTGCTACGGAATATCTTTTGGCTGAGCCGCAGGGCATTCCCCGTTGTTAGAAGAGCACGAAAAGTCGTGACGTCGAGTGTTCGCGCGCTTACGTGGGAGAAAAAATCTATGACGTCTTGTACATATGTTCCACCGGAGTATTCTTGGGAGTGTTGCCACGTACCCTCGCATTGTAGCGGCTGCTTGGGAAAATTGCGTTGTAGCTGCAAGCCTGAAGGATCTCAGGTGACGTATTAATCACACTGTGAAGTGTGCATAAGTGTGCAAAATTATGCATTTCATTTATGAAGTGGAGGATGGTCCGGTGATCCGATGATTCAAGCTCTTGGCACCTAAGGAACCCATCCCCCGATAGCCGAAGTTCACGCCCATTGGGCGAGGTGGTACCGGTTCGTGTAACGGGGTCAAAGCAACTAGAGGACATCCGTAATGTTCTGGATACTCCATGTCCGGGTACGGATGCTGAATTCCGGATAACTGAATTCAGTTCTAATTGAATTTGGATTGTGCCGACGTTTTCTGTACGCAGAACGAGATTTCGGCCCAGCGTAGTTCCGAATAGGCGGCACCGGACTTCTTTTCTTTACGAAATACTTCGAAAAACATAAACGAAAACAACACAGCTTTACGGATACGTTATTAATGGTCAAGATCTAATGTGTTAAACATATTTGATATTCAGAATCAGATCACAGCAAGTGCATGCTTACTCAGCGTTAAAAGCAAACATTGGAGGAAAAGCGAGGTTACAATAAGGCTCTCGAATTTCTTCTAACTGCACGCGAACTTTGTTTCCCACAATGCACAGTCTTTCCACTGCTGTAAACACCAGTCGCTCTGTTCCGATGCCTATGTAGGCCAGTGGGGCTTGAACGGGTCGGCTGTTACGAACCTCGCGCATTTACTATTTTATTACTTTTAAAGCGTTTATCTGCAGTAACCCATTTTTCTGCTCAGCCATGAAGTAAGAGCGTTTGTAAAAAAAAAAAAAAAAAAAGTCATCACGTTTCTTCTGATAGCATGCTCCGTTTCGCCTCCCGTAGTGCAGGGTAACATGACCACAAAGAATAGAAGTAGCGTGCTTTAAACTCTGGTATAGTTCCTTGAGTGCGGTGCTCCTTCCGCAAAGTCTGACACGAGGATGATTGAAAACAACGGTAAAGGATGCGGGCCCGTAGAAGATGCCGATAAAAAGTATTTATGTTAAGGTACTGAGTACCAGGCGAAAAGTAACTGTGTAGAGTATTAGGTATTCGACGTTGAAAAAGTATTTGAGCGAAATACTAGATGCAATTAGTAACTGAACATTATCAAGATACTATCAAAAAGATATACTTGTATGGACCTTCTATTTTTATTATTTATGTATTTAAATTTATTTTCCTGCGATGCCTGCTTATAGGACGCTCAATCAACGGGCTGTGTAGGGAGACTTGGTACATATTCACAATGAAACTGCAGGTGTTCTGTCTTATACTTCATATTAACTTTTTTTGTCGTCGTCTATTGCTGCAGCTTCATTATGTATAGGATGCTCTCCTCCTCGCACCACGCATGCAAATGTAAATGCCATAGAAAAAAAACAATAAGTTCATCATTTTCGCGTTCTTTCCTGGGTCCCCCCCCCCCCCAAAAAAAAAGCCTAATGAGGTATCTTCGGTGTAGCGTACCAAAAAAAAAATAAAAAAACTTTATTACAAGATGATGACAAAATTAGTAGAAGTAACAACCCAAAAGTACTCCAGTATAATACCGAATACTACAACCGAGTACTAATACGGCAACATTCCCAAAGCTCGAGCATCAACATATACGGCAGTCTTCGAAATAGCCAAAAGAGCATCGGGAGTCGAAGCACGCAGGACTGCCGGTCGTGCGCGCTAGCCACTACGCTGCACTGGCACGGCTTGCAAACGACTTGCCAAAGGGGTGCACCCTTTCGTTGAATGAGGACCCTCGACAAGGCGTGCCAGCGTGGCGTATTGGTTAGCGCACTCGGCCGCCAATCATGAGGTACGCCGCTCTTTCTGCGACTGCAATATTTCAATCTGTCACGTAGGAAGAACGATACACGCTCTAAGCGAGGCATATGATTCATGGCTGAACTGAACGTCTCTCTCGCGGTCTTCGAGTCACTCGCCCGGCCACACAGGGTGCCCGTGCCTGTAGAAACAAGACGAAGAGAAAGCTTCCACGTTTGCGAGTGACTCAGATTACATCTTTCCGACAGGGATACCTTTTCTCTTTATCTCCGTCCTTAGCCGAACGTTTTCGCAAGTCTTCCATTTCATTAGCATTGCGACTGAGCCGATGCATAATGCAGAAGGTACGCGCCCACTGATACACAAAATGTGTGCATTTCTCCAAGAAAGTCGTTGCAATGGAATCTGTTATCCTTCGTCGTACGTCATTAAAAGACGGAATAGATTGTGAGCGATCGATCTGTACTGCGCTGAGAGGATGTATTACAACGGAACTCTGCTAATTGATTACATGGATTGGTCGTATCCCGATTTCTGCGCGTTCAGTCCTGAGCGCACGATCTACGTGAATCTTTTTTTTTTTTTTTTTTTTTTTATGTCACCCGCGACAGACTTTGAAATTGGCGGAGTCAGTTCGAAGACATTCTTTCCTCATGACGATATTGCTGGATAAAATTTTTTTTCCGGGTAATAGATCGTCATTCCGCGCTCAATTGATGTCCACAGAAAGAGGGAGAGTTTATTTTGTACCTTGTTTCTGTGCGCATATTTTTTTATCTTGAACATGAAATAACTGATGTTCTGAGGCTGGAACAACATAGAAGGGACAATCACATACAAGGCCTCAAGTTGCCTAAGAAATTAACGATCTTTCATTTTTTTATCTGTTGGTTCGGTTCCGATAATTATCCTGGTATTTCACGCGGGTGAAACTGTTTACGCCGCATCTTTCTCGGGTTGTAGGGGATTTCCGAAACGGCAATTCCCATCCGTAGTTCTACGCCTTGCTCTCCGAGGGGGTTGTTTTGCAAAAATATTCTAAAAAGCCAGGAGAGCACATGACTAAGAACGGGAAAAAATCTAAACACTTGACACAACAACAACAAAAAGATGTTTTGAGTGAGTGAGTGCAGAGAGAAAGAGGGTTGTTTTGCGCGAGCCCGTTAATGTTGCTCTCGGCTATTTGACAGGGAACAAAAAAACCGAGCTCGAAATCGCTTGCTCAGCGATTGTCACTTCAGGCGACAACCCGGACAGCAGGCGATATCGGTCCAGTATTAGCGTTAGGCCGGTTTTGATTGGGCATTTATGGAGCCCCATATTCAAGTCAGCGCAGAAATTGTAGTTTGCTGGCTTTATTGGTGTTACCTCTGCTAAGGCGCAAGTATGCAAAACGGAACAAAGGTAGAGTGCGTCATGTGGGAAAGTGCCCAGAATATCGTTGTCATTGAAGCCACGTCGTTCATATCAATCCCTTCTGCATTTCTACAAGGACTGCACCTTTGTGGCATTGGAATTAAAATTCAGGACTTCGCAGTTTATTCCCTCTTGGCAGTATGAGTCATGCGCCCCCCCCCCCCCCATCTTTAAAACAAGCTTTGTTTTCCGTCGCCTCGATTCTTGTCTCTACATTCAAGTAGGGCACCAGTTTTTGCTTCAAGGTTGCGGCCGTCAAGTTGTTGTTGTTGTTGTCGTTTTGTCAGTGTCACATACTATTCGAGGGAAGGGGAAGAAGTGAAGAGGGGAGGGGGGGAAGCGTTCCTCCTTCAGATATGTGTCGCCCATCAGCTGCATTGCGACGGCGACCTTTCCCACTCCTAACTGGGTCGCCTGTTCTGCATGCGGCGGCTGCCTCCCGTCTTGTTGCTGATCCTTGTGTATTCTGGCCGCACGCGAGGAGTAGCACTCGTTTGTTCTTGCCTGCGGTCAATGGCCGTGGGAAATGTTGGCGCGAAGTGGTCTCGTGCGGTCGTCGCGACCTGACAGTATATACATTGTAACGAACATGCTTTCGAGCTCGTTACACTATGCTAACGAGTTGACGGTGATGGGGCAGCTTTGGAACAGTCACGTTAATTCCTTTGAGCAATTATTGTCGGTTTCCTGCCTGACGAATTTCCAGCTAGCACCACCCGTAAGGCAGCGGACAAGTCGAACGTATAGTATGACAGGCATAGGTTCTGCTTTCTGAATCGTCAAACGTTAGCGACAACCTCCTCGCACATAAGGTCAGAGAGGAGTCATGCGGGTACCCCTCCCGCAGAAGTCGTGATGGGTCGACGTCTCGAGTCCATCGTTTCTGTGCCTCGGGGTACGACGATCCTGGAGGGTACAGGCGCACCATATTCGACACATGGCTGCGGAGCGTCCGCAACAGGAAACTCTGGTACGCCCCTTGAAGTGACGCCCATCCCGATACGGGGTGAAGATAAGGGCCACGCAGAGAACATTTTCAGAAAGAATTTCCACTTGTGCCAACGACAAAGACGCTTCTAGTATATGATCCCCGTTTGGGACCATAGCATACGTGACACCGCACCATTGCCTCAACATCAGCATAACAAGGTGGTCAATCTCGAACGGCGCGACCCTACAGTCGGCACGAACTGTGAAGACGCCGGAACCGTAGGATGGCTGCACTTTTTAACCGAATTGGGAATGTCTGATATGAAGATCTTGCGAACGGTCGCGTATGACCTACCGGCAAACCTTTGGTTCTTCTGCGAGCCGGTTGTCCCTGACGTCCATCTCTCGTCCATTCAACGCCTCCGAGTAAGACAGCGATGAGCAATGATGTCTCTTTACTAACGGCGCTCGTTAAACTCCACGAGGGGGCTGAAAGAAAAGATACGAGATGACCTTCCGTCTCCATGCAAATGACCCCCTTGCCTATATCGGCGTGTATATGCAGATAACCCGGTGCAGAGAACAAGGCGCCTTGCCTTGATGCGAGGGGGTGGCCATCCGGGCCCATTGACCGAGTAAACTTGACTGAGCTCTTTCCGTCTTCCGGCCGACAACCAGTCCCGCTGACACAGTTGCTCTCCCGGGGTCTTCAGTTACGCAAGGATTCTTCTTCTATATACCCCTCTTTGATCGACGAGTCTACACCTCCCCCCAGTGCCTGGTCGTGCCTAGCCCACGAATAGCGGCCATCCAAATCACGTCGTCAGCTGTATCTGGCGAGGGACCGGTTTCGATTATAATGCCTCTTTTTGTGGCCGACGCATCAGAGAGCGAGGAAAAAAAAAAAAAAAAGGAGTAACGTGTATATGCTCAACCGGCAGCACTCGGAGTTCTTGAGAGTTCTCCTGGTTCTGCGGCTGGAAAAAGGCGGAGACGCCGGTTAATTGTGTTCCTCGTTCGTAGAGGAGGCCTTTTGTGTTCAGAATCTGACTTCGTTATTGTTGCTGGAACGAATTCAACCCTTTCAGGGGCTGCGTCTTGTGCCTCGTCCACGTTAATTGGGTTGTTGGAAGAGGCTCGAGTATGGTCTCACGATAATTAGCGTTCCTTCGTGGGCCTCGGTAGTGTCTTGCCGATCGTTTTCGGAAGGGAAGTTCGCAGTTGGCTGTTTCCATGGCGTTGTGGGTATACGATACGGATCCGTTATCGGTTATCGTTCGGTATAGACGGTACAGACGCATGCGTTTGACCAATGAGCGCTAACCGCTTCGGGTCGTACGACCACGAGCATTTTCGAACTTCTGAAATTAATGCTTGTTGAATTGCCAACGTGCTTTCGGTGGAGGAAGCCACGTCCAGAAAGCGACAACAACAACGGGGCACTGGCACTTTTATTTTACTTCACTGACCCTGAAATTTACTCCCAGCACTACGAATGGTCTCTAAGATATAGATCCCATAGACCTCCGTACATGTACTCCCGAAAGGGAGTTAAAAGTTTTGATAATGCACTGAGTCCTGAAAATGACTAAAGACGCTAGTTTTTTTTTTTTTTTTTGTGTGTTTTTTTTAGAGTGTAATATGGACATATGTCGTTTGCTACACTTGAGTTTAACACTATAGGTAATTTATAAGGGACGGGCCAATTGAATTCTCGAATCCTATAGGCAGGGATTCGAGATTCGGGAATCCGAATCCCAGTGCCCAATAGGCGAATAGAATGTTTCGAATCCACCAACCGCGTTTGTTTCTCTCTTTTTTTTTTAAATTGGCGCCTCCGGAGCCCGCCGGAAGCCTGATTGGCCGGGCCACGGGGCGCGCCAAAACCGCAGCACATGACTAACCATAAAGCTCTGACATTTACAAGTTTAAAAGTAACATGGTTTTGATTTTGATTGTTTCTTAGTTTTATGGAAAGAATTCAGGCTCGAGTGTTTATGTATTCCCTGTAGTCGATGAACATCGTGTTAAATAAATTAAATTTAGGAAGAAGTATATATGGGTATGTTTTCTCTCTAGAAAATGAACAATTATTTAATTTGTTTTTCATTAAACAAAGATATCAAATTCTGCTTCAAAACACTTTTCTGTAGAAACGTTTCTTTCCACAGGCTTTTCAAACTCTTTTTTTAAAGAAAGGATTCGAAAGAACCGAGATTCGTAATATTTGTGGATTCGCAGAACCTTCGCTGGTTTCGGTTTCGGATTCGACAAATTCTGGATTCGTCCCATCTCTTGTTATAACGTTAATCGAAACAGTAAGCGAAAAAGAGCGACAGCAGCATCACGGTACGACGTGAACTGCTATGTTCTGCTGGGAGAAGAACTGAGTAAAAAAAAATGACAATATTAAACGAATTAAATGCCCACTACGACCTGCAGCTCGCACCTGGAAGCAATGTGTGGTGCACGGTTGCCTTCTGCTCCTCAGTGGAGGCTACCAGGTAAAGCCAAAGGTCATTGGGTAGCTAGTAATGGTCCGCGTTGACGTCACGGTCATAAGAATGAGAGGCTTACCATCGGAGTATTGTATGAACTGAATCAATTGAGAGAAACATTTGGACCGCCCTTTGGAGCCACGTTGATGTATGTTACGGTGGCTTTGAAGAGAGAGGACATGCGGGAAAGTCAACAGATGAGATTGCTGTGTGAAAAGCAAAGGCGTGAGGAGGATTCTCATGTTGTAATTGATGTAGATCTTGGTGGTCAACGGACGTTACTAGTAGCTCAGAAGCACAGCGACGGGATAAACTGGGGTTTCAGGAGGAATTATAGCAACGAAATGTGACGTTGCACGACGGCTATGGCCTCGAACGAACCAGTACAGACAGTTTCTCACAAACATGTTGCAGCTGTTCTCTGTATTAAAAAGGGCCTGGAGCGCTTAACTTAGCTCATGCCTCGTAATAACCAACAGGGAAGACTGTCGATGTAATAAGCGATGATAATCGATCTATCCAGTAAACCGACGCAGCCGGACGTCCTGTAGAAATGCCAGAAACAAGAAATCGCTGTAAAAGGGTTGCGCTGTAAGAGGGTTACAAAAACATCATGAGAGGGGAACGACCAGTGATATTTTTTTCTCTTCTTTCGTTTCTTCTTTTTCGATCCTGCTTTTTCTTCGTTCTTTATTTTTTATTTTTCCTTCATTCTTTCTCTTTATATTTTGAGTGGAATAGCAAGCCGCCCTTATGTTTGACTAAGCTTTTCTCCGTTTCTTGGAGTAAATATATACACCCTCTTCGAGATTGTGCCTTATTGTTATCCCACATCATCAGATATAGCTTCCTCCAATGACCCACAAAGATTAGAATGTTGATAACGGCGATGTCATCATAACGGCTGTGTCCTTATTCGACGCTGTCCTTGTCGAAGCCTCTCAGTGCCGTCGTATAGCGAATGAATATCGCAGGTGGCAAGAAGGCTTCTGCCACTTTCATCGGGGACGCGTCGCGGTCCAATGGCTCTGAGGAACCGTGCCGAGGTCGTGTCATTTGCTGCAATGTAGGTTGACAGCTGATCCGTCGTTCTGCCGAAAAGCTGCTCGCACCGAACGACAGGCTCTTTTTGAAATTACGAAAATCACGCAATTTCGGTTCGTATATCTGCGGCAGATGACGCAATACAAAAATATTTCGAGAAGTGAAAATGCGCCTTGCGGGTGTAACCTTGGGCGTTCCGCGGCAATCGATCCAATCGGGCCGCTCGGCCAGCTCGAATATTTTTTTCGAGTAATTTGTGCGCGTAGAGAAGGAGGGGCCGGTAGAGATAAGTACCTATAACGAAGGTTCCAGTTGAAAATGTGCTTTCGGCATCTTATTGGTTCTTGCTCTAGCCGATGCACAACCTAATGTCATATTTATGTCGATAGGAGACCCAGTAGAATGTCCTATGCAGCTTAACGGAGAAATTAAATGACCCTGCTTCATTCGTCGAGCAGCCTTTCAGGAGCCACAATGGAAAATAGCCACGCGAACTAGCATTGAGCGATGCTGCGTGACCAAGGAGGCACGGCCCGATCACCTGAAGTGACGTAATGAGATCAGTGTCATCAGCGTAGCGAGCAGCCCCGAGGTCTCATTTTCCACTGAAGATTCGTCCGCCGCGGACCCGGCGCTGCGCTGTTCCTCTACGGTGTTCCTCTACGTCAGGGAATGATGTCATCATTACCTATTCACTTATGCGCTTATTCGCTTCACGGGGAGGATAAATTTCGTCAGGAGGTGTCCCGTCCCGTCCGTTACACTGCCACCACGTCCTCACTCCTAGTGACTCTAGTCACTCCCAGACCGCGTGATAGTCGCCCCGTTTCAGTCCAGTGTTGCTCGAGGGGTTTTTGCGTTTCCCTCAGTGGTTTGCGCGAATGGAGAACGGAACGTACTCATCCTATCACAGTTTATTAGTTTGCTCGTTGCTATAGAGTTTCGTTTGAGGATTCTTGAGTCATTCTGAGCCTTCAAAGAGACGATTTCAGAAAATCCCAGTTCTCCTTGCGTATGCGTTGCATCCTGGGTGATTACTGTAATGAACTGTCCTTCACGTTTAGTTTTCACTGCCCTTGACTCCTCGTGGACAATCGGCAATTAAGGCGTGACCTGTCTATCTGAATTGTGATACGAATTATCGTCACGATACGGCTATCCAACGAGCCGAGCTTAATCCGAGCCACCCTGCCGAGCAACCGCTGAGAAGCCAGCTAATTGTAAGGGGACTCGTATTTGCTCTCCGTGCACCCTCCGGTGTTCCCTGCGCTAAGTCCTCCTATTGAAGCCACTTACCCACCAACCCAACAGTCTGCGTTTTCCCAGCTAATATAGTCCGCTCGACACTTCCAGTGCGGCCAGTGACCTGGCTATCCGCTTGTTTCGGCCCAAGAACAACAGGCGTGGTATCACGAAGCGGCTTCGTTCCGCGGTTCATGTTGCCGTGCGTGAGTGGTCGCCGTCCCGCGTTTTATGTCCATGAAAAATGGCATAGTGAAGCGAGACAATCGTGAGAGACATTCTGACCCTCTTGGTTCTGGGTTGGTAGAGCAGCGGGGTATATGTTCGGGAATGCCCCGACGTTGCCGCAATAAACGCAGAATGCATTCTTTCTGACTTCGGAGTATAACGCGTGGTTCTGCATGGCCCCATGCTCGGTGACGTCACAGTTCGCGAGATGCACGTCTACTGAGCGCATGCTTTCCTTTCGCCTGAGGCCGCCCTTCGTAGCGTGCGGATGCGTGCATTCGTTTCGGGAAATCAGATTCAACTAGAGGTAATTGCGCAGAGGCGAAGAGCGTTCGTCGGCAACAGAAAATGGAGTTGGCGTTCGCGGCTTCTAGCAGAGACGACAAGGAGGAAGCTCTTTGTAGGAAAAGGGCCGAAAGAGTCGGGGCGTTCCTTCTGATTCTGAATTAAAGAACTGAGCTAGTTGGTGTCTGTTCCAAATTGACAAGCTGAAGCGCAACGGTTGACAAGATAAAGGAACACGCCTTCGTCTGTGTTCCTTCATCTCGTCAAGTGTGGGCTTACCACGTCTATTTATGGCTTCTGCATATACAGGACGTTTAGTCAGTACTACCGCAGGGGCGTCTGGCTTTTTCGCGTATGTTGTGTTTAGCCGTTTTTCTTTCTTTCTTTCTTTTTATGACCGACAGTGCGATGCTCGCAGGGCGCAAGGAGCCTGCTGCTAGTTCGTGCACTTCAGAGCCGTTGCGTTCGTCTCTGGTCTATTTGAGCAAAGTGTATATTCGACACGCTACAACGGGTTAGACAGAATGGCAACACACCGTCTGCGGCTTCAACAGTTCCCGCCGTTGGATGAAGGCTGGAAAGGATGTTCCTTCGTAGACCCTGACATTGCTCTTGAAACGTGACCCGCTCATTCCCCTCCGCTGTCCATTTGCTGCTCCATTCACGTGGTTCTTCCATTATAGTTCAGCTGGCAATTAGTGAAGGAGCGTCTGGGGGAACTTGTCGAACGGGTTAAGGGCGCTTCTTCGAAGCGGTGTACCCCGAGCGACGGTTTACTTTCTTTCCCAGTAATTACGGTGGCGGTAATGATTTCTTCGCTTCGAAGGCCTTTCCTGTTGTTAAGTCATTTGCAAGGAGGGATTATGCGACATTTGCTGAGCTCTCTTTAGCTGTAGAATAGTGGCCGTACCTTAGGCTGCTTTCCTGCGGATGAATTACTTGGTTCTTCGCTGTTCTCCGTGTGCCTCATGCGCCACTTGTGTCAACGCCACGTAGACACAAGGCCTAATGGCTTAAACGGGATGGCCAGCGGCATGGCCGAGTGGGTGAAAGCCAAAGGTCGTGCTGAAGACTGGGATAGGTGGTGGGTTCGAACCCCACCACCGGCTGTGCTGTCCAAAGTTTTCCGGCAGGCTTTCCAGACGAATCTCGGCACAGGTCCTTGTGAAGTCGGCCCAGTACGCACACTAACCCTCCTGTCTTACACTTTTTTCCGCTGAGCTCTCCCCATCTGTCCACGTCTGTGCGTCGCTCATAGCCACGGTTGCTTCGTGGCGCTAACACGGAATTAAGAAGAAAAAAAACGACGTGACGTAGTCATTAAGAGTCCGCCAATCACGACCGTGCTTCGTCGGCCGCAACTATATGGAGACGAGCCGTCATGAGCCGCACCGGCAGCCACTTATAGCCATTGAAAGCCTGTGTTTGAAATCGTCTGCGACGAATGGCTGAATCCCGACTCTAAGTATCCATAAGACTCCAACTCAGCATCATTGTGTTGTTGCGTGGCAGCAATACAACTCGAAACACTTGGCTCGCGGTTGCATAGAATCATCTAAAGGAAGAGCGAAAAGAAAGAGAGAGAGAGAGAGACTTGATCATAAGCCGCAGGTCGCTTAGTGTTTGACGAAACAGCATTCTCTCCAAAAGCGGCGTATAAGAGCAGACTACTGAATTCCAGGCCTGGCCGCCTGGACAACACTCCCATTCAGCGTACCTCGAACTGTGGGCTTCTTCTTTGAGGTCTCGTACTGAAGTTTCTGCCACATAATTTCAATTAAAGTCGGGACCAGGGGACTGCACTGACCAGTGGTTTATGAGAGCACGGGGGTTGTTGCAAGAAGTTCGGGGAAGGGGGGGGGGGGTCATTATTAACAGTAACGTTCAACAACTCCATGTGCCTGAAGCTGGAATAAAAGAGGCTCCCCTTTGAGGGGTGCGCAGGAAAAAAGAGTTAGGGGTGTTACCAAACATTTGGCGGCTGGGGCAGAATAAGTCAACGGCCCGCCCTGACCAACTCGGCAACCTGATGTGACGCGTCGCGACCCAATTGTAAATACTTTTGGTTCATAGTATTCTCACCTTGAAAGACGATGTCTTCGTCCGGAAACGCATTGTTTATGGCCGAATGAAGTACACGAGGAAAGCGTACCTAATTTCTCGAATAGCCCCTCATTTGCCGCAAGTAGTGTTACTTCGTGGAATAACGGGGAACATGCAACTAAAACAGTGTGCTCACAACAGCGTCTGTTCCGTTGAGTAGCCTATGTAGAGGGGAACACTCGCTCAATGCGGGACACGTTGTCCAGTTCCAGTGACCGCAAGGCGAGCCTCCGTGATCTGGAAATGGATAAAGCTCAGCTGCACTGCGAGGCGTAGTCTCACTGCGGCGAAGCACCCTTGCCGGTTGCACTTTCGCCACGTGCCGCTTTGGCGTGGGGGCCTACTTTATATTTATTTATTTTTTTCCCTGGAAGTGCTCACTCAATCGTGCCTGACTTCCCCATATTGGTCTAGGAAAGAAGTGTACGGGAATGTGCGACATAGAACAACATAGGGGACGTCCCACAGCACGTGCTTGCGAAGGTTCGTAGCACAGTGAAGCCTATGCACAAAAACGGACACCGGAAACACCTAGGCAGACACTCCCCCACGGCGGACAGCTAGATTTCCCCGGCAAGCTTCAGGGCTCTTACTTCAATACCTCTCGTGTACGCGGACAAGAACCATGGTCCCGCGGGTGTCCATATTAGACAGGTTTCACTGTAGCAGGAATCTATATACGTTGAACCAATGCCGATATCGAATGGCATGCGGGTGCGGCCGCCAACGAAAGAGAGAGGTCATGGAAAACGTCAGCTCTGTGAGCGTCCTGTAACCAGGCCGGCACAGCTGGGGCCGGCGGCGATGAGAGATGCGCGGGGATGGCTATTATCATTAATTAAATGGTTGTTACTCCAGCGCCCGTACTCTCGGCGCGCCTCTGATATTTATACCGGGGAGGGCTCTCGTTATTTAGTGACTCGGGTTACGCACGCTCCGGGTATCAAAGGGTTGACAAATGGGTGCCGCCTTGGCCTTGAGCTCTGTGTCTGCTCGCCAAGGCCAAGGCTGGGTGGGTATCATCCTGCGTCATTAAATCCCTCTACATGGATCAGTGTACGTGCGCTAGTCGGGACAGGCCCTGTCGATGAGAGAACGCGTTTGCAAAGTAACGAATTATGAGGACACTAATTATCTTTCTCGACTCGCTCCCCGTATGTCTGGAAGGCGTCTGCCATTCCAAGCAGCCACAATGTACTGAAAGTTCAAATACTTAGGATGGCTCGCTGATGGCCTTATCAGTAGAGCCCAGTATATACCAGAGAGACAATTGTGCGGGTGTCATCTTTGACACCAGCGCGGGTAGCGGGTTGGTCGCGAGTAAGATGTTTTCCAGAAAGAGGAATAGAACAGACTTAAGGAGCCACTCAATTTGCATCCTTGTTTGGTTACGTAATAATACCGCGGTCAGCGGGTACAACAAACAGGCACATATAAGATAACCCATCAGAGACAGCCTTGGGGATTCCGCACAGCTCGCGTCTGCGTTTCTTCTCGTTGTGGATGGCGGATCGGGTGCGGGTTGCTGTCGGGTGCAGGTTTCATTTTGTAATGGAACTCACCTGGACCCTGGATCGGATGCGGGTTAAACAATTTCGACACGAGCGGGGATCTACTTGTATCAGTGCCGGGTGCTTCACTTCGTGAAGATGCCCATGAAGAAAATAATCTTGATCTACACCCTGTGCACTTGAACTTTTACTACATTGTGCTGCTTGGCGAACCGCAACTTCATATGACATCTTCCTGTTGCTGATCGCTCTGGCGGTCCTGTAAAGTGGCCTGTCCAGTGGGTATTGTTAGTTTGTAGTATGCTATGTATTTGTTAGTATGTTACCACAATGTTATGGCGAATTCCGCTGGTCGTTTGTGTGTGTGCGCGCGTTCGTTCGTTCGTTCGCCCGTCCGTCCGTCGCGTCGCGTCGCGTCGCATCGCATCGCATCGCAGCGTAGTGTTCCGGTGTGGGTTCAGCGTAGAAATGAACGCAACCACAAATGAAACGCGCGTTACGGCGAAGCTACCACCAGTGTAATCTTTTCTGCACTATACGACCTGTGGAATTCGCCGTTAGATTTCCTGGAGCTTGTGGTTAAACGGCTCGGGACCACAAAAATGCCGTATCGTGCATGGTCGACAAGTAGCGAAACGCCCCTTCGTTGTTGAGCTTCCCTTTGTTATGTCGTCTGCTTTGCATTGCACGTCGGTCACGGAAGGGTGGAAGGCTCCGATAAAATTGGATGATGAGGCCTGATGATGGGTGCGGATCGAGGGGCAACAAAAATGCGGCTTCATGTAACAACTCTGCTTTACAATGTACACGAGTCACGCGAGGAACAAACACTGCAAACGGAGTTTTGATGCAGGATGTGTAAGGATTGAAGGATCAGGAAGCTACCGCTCCGTTCGCTCATTGTCTTTGCAATGCACTTCGGTCACGCAAAGAACTAGGGCTTCCGTAGGGACTGCGTACAAGATGGGCGTGGATTGAAGCACTATAAAAATAATTGCCACCGAAAAATTCTGTTAGCGATTCCGCGTTGCTTACAAAATCATTACTATGTGCACAGCTCACGCAGCCGTGTGTACTAAGGGCAAATAATTTATTAATTTGAGATTTGGATTACATGTTGTGTTAAGTGTTTGATGACTACATGTTGAACCTGAGGTGCACAGTTTTATAACCGATTAATAGTAGTACTGCTGGGGTAGCACTAACAGGTGGTAACTTTCTTTTCGCAGTCACTTCATCTCATCCCCCGCAAAGACCATGGATCGCAGTTGCCCATCCTACTCGAACACAAACATCAAGTACGTATATGCTGCGTGTTTACGGAGACCCAAGCAGCACAATGTACTGAAAGTCGAGTGCAATAGGGGTGGACGGTATGTGTCTTATCGGTGTTCTTTAGTTTCACGAGTCTGTTCAAGGACTTCCACCTACCCGGCCACCCCTATTGCACTCGACTTTCAGTACATTTTGCTGCTTGGGGACCATGCATCAGAAGAATGGATTTCGTTTTTGCTGACAAATGTGTCTCTTGGAAACGATGGTGAAGTGAATTACAATGCAACCAAGTTTTCGTTTACAGCTCTATTGCTATGGATGATCCGTCGCTAGAAACGGAAGCTATAGTGAAATCTTGACACGTTTAGTTCTGTAATGTCCTACCTATTAAGAAAATGCGCTTCATCGCTAAATGTTATGCGAGCATTTCCGTGTAGACTGTATGCAAGTCACAAGCTCGGTGGTAATTTGTGGCCAATTTATTGTTTAGCATTTACGTTGGCTTCGAGCGACTTAGCAGTAACATAATGCACATAAACCAACGGTTTCAATGATTATTGTTATTGCTATTAATTATCTTTGTAATGCATTTTTCGGCAACGGCTTTTCATGGCGGTGCGGGAAAATGTCAAAATGCACAGTGGCTGAGGTCTTCCGCAAGGTAGTTGCTCGGAGATAACATGCACGCACGAAGTTGGCAATCTTTAGTACAATCACCGACCGATTTTTCGGACTTTTCTAGGAGCCATAGCAGTAGTCCACGTTATTGAGGAGTTCGAATTTTGCGGCAGTGGGAAAAATCGACCCCCCCCCCCCCCCCACTTTTGTTTTGTCGCTGAATGGCTTAGAAAACGGTCTGTGCGCGTCTGTTCTACCTCACGAGCACGGGACGACGAATCGCAACGAATTTCTGTCGCTGTGCGCATTCACGAGCATGCTCGCAGCTGCAACGACCGCTGCAGCTGACTGGAGAGCAACAATGACCTCGTTACCGTCATCCGACATTTAACGTTTAACTGCTCACAGCATTTAATTACTTTTATTACCGCATTTAGAGTGTAAACTGCTGGAATGTGTTTGGAGCGCAGTAATCGAGCACGCGCGTGGGAACTCAGCCGACGCGCACTCGTGCGAGCAGCGCTTTTGCGCACTGCGCTCGTATTCTCGGGGGATGATAGCGCGGTCCAGAAAGCAGAGCATGCTAAAGCTGAAATGCGCACAAAAGATCGAGCTCTTCTTTTAAGAAGCGGTTCGAAATATTGGAAGCGAAAGTACATGCGCTCCATGGGGCATCTGACGGCGCCAACACCTTTGTCCGAAAAATCGAAAATTCCGAATTTTCGGAGTCCGAAAAATTGGTCGCCGATGCAAGTAGTCCATGTTATCCATACCAACATGTGTGTAACTCCCTGCATGCTAAAGCTGAGATGCGCACGAAAAATCGAGCTGTTCTTTTAAGAAGTGGTTCGAAATATTGGAAGCGAAAGTAAATGCACTCCATGGGGCATTTGACGGTGCCAATACCTTTGGCCAAAAAATCGAAAATTCCGAATTTTCGGAGTCCGAAAAATTGGTCGCCGATGCAAGTAGTCCATGTTATCCATACCAACATGTGTGTAACTCCCTGCATGCTAAAGCTGAGATGCGCACGAAAAATCGAGCTGTTCTTTTAAGAAGCGGTTCGAAACATTGGAAGCGAAAGTACATGCGCTCCATGGGGCATCTGACATTGCCAACACCTTTGTCCGAAAAATCGAAAATTCCGAATTTTCGGAGTCCGAAAAATTGGTCGCCGATGCAAGTAGTCCATGTTATCCATACCAACATGTGTGTAACTCCCTGCATGCTAAAGCTGAGATGCGCACGAAAAATCGAGCTGTTCTTTTAAGAAGTGGTTCGAAATATTGGAAGCGAAAGTAAATGCACTCCATGGGGCATTTGATGGTGCCAATACCTTTGGCCAAAAAATCGAAAATTCCGAATTTTCGGAGTCCGAAAAATTGGTCGCCGATGCAAGTAGTCCATGTTATCCATACCAACATGTGTGTAACTCCCTGCATGCTAAAGCTGAGATGCGCACGAAAAATCGAGCTGTTCTTTTAAGAAGCAGTTCGAAACATTGGAAGCGAAAGTACATGCGCTCCATGGGGCATTTGACGGTGCCAATATCTTTGTCCGAAAAATCGAAAATTACGAATTTTCGGAGTCCGAAAAATCGGTCGGCGATGCATGTAGTCCATGCTATCCATACCAACATGTGTGTAACTCCCTGCTTGAAGTGTATGACAGTTGTGAGATAGTAAACAAACTGTTCTGCATGAAAATGGCTGACTAAATGACTGGTGCTGTTCTAGGCCATGTACATTTGAGCATCAACTCACTTCCACCTTCCCTTCTCATTTTCAGCTGTATTTACTGTGATGTGCTACAATGTGTTGTGTGACAAGTATGCTACAAGACAGGTGTATGGTTACTGTCCATCTTGGGCTCTCGGATGGGAGTACAGAAGAAAAGGAATAATGGACGAAATCAGGCACTACGCAGCTGACATCATTTCATTGCAGGCAGGTTGCCTTCGCTATTTCTATAAATTTGTAGCATATAGTACACAACCCAGCTGACTTGAAGCACTGTTAGTCTTAATTTTTCTGTTTTATAATTTTTGCTGGTGTTTTGAAATATACTGCAGCAGTTTTTGAAGTATACCTTGTTGTACTCTCTCTAGGAAGTGGAAACTGAACAGTTTCACGGCTTTTTTCTACCGGAACTAAAGAGGGACGGCTACGATGGGATCTTCTCGCCAAAGTCAAGAGCCAAGACCATGTCTGAAAGCGATAGGAAGCATGTTGACGGCTGCGCTATCTTCTATAGAACAAACAAGTAAGAACAACCTTCTTGTTTGTTGAAAGTTTCTATGTAAGCATGCGATCCATAGCAGAAACAATTGTTGTTTCAACTTTTTAGCAGTGTGTCACAACACAGTTGATGCTGCTGACAGATGCGACGTAACACACAAAGACCAGACAGACAATGTCGTAACTTCCAACCTCTGTTTACTGAATGACAACAGTTGAATCAAAAATACATCAAGATAGCCGAACACCCAGGCCAACCAGGTAATTTATCGATCTCGTGATACGCATATCAGACAAGTCGTTGAAAGCTAGAAACATAAAGAAAGAAAAAGATAAATGTGTGAGCTCGCCTACAGGAAGACCTGATAAGTAAAGGCACTCCGTTTGGATGAGAGGGGAGAGGAGGCAACCTGGCGGAGTGTAGTCTCCTTGTGCGGCTATCTTGATGTATTTTTGATTCAATTGTTGTCATTCAGTAAACAAAGGTTGCAAGTTGCCATATCGTTTGTCTTATCTTTGTGTGTATCTATCTGCATCTGTCAGCAATAGGTACCAACCTGCCTGGTCTTTATTACAATAGTTGATGCTTTCTGGCAGATAATTGTGCAGAGGCAACACGAGAAGTTTCTACTGAAGTGAACTTACGTTCTTTATGTATTATTCACAGAAATACTGGGACTGTTGTTAGCTGTTTAGATTAGGCTTATCTAAAGCATCCTGTATTTGCACCACATATTACGATCATGTATGTGACATATGCCTCAAATAAGAGGCTGTTGAATCCTTGGAATATGTTCAGGTCGTACAATACGTAATGAACTTAATCCACCAGCTTGATAAATAAACACATGTCCGCTTGCACCAGAAGCTTTGACATCACACACTTATCAATTTATATCTGATTTGGAGTGAACCCTTCTAGTGGCCTCTTAAAACATTTTTCACTGTCTGTTAACCAACCTATCAAGCAAGTTGGAAACTTATCATTATGGCACGAATATTGTAGATTCACCCTACTGAAAGAACATCTGGTAGAGTTCAATCAACTGGCCATGGCAAATGCTGAAGGTTCCGACGATATGCTAAATCGGGTAATGACCAAGGACAACATTGGTTTGGCTGCTCTCCTGCAAATCAAAGATTCTGCTTTTGACAACGGTGAGCATCACTTTGTTCCGTATTTTATTTTGTCAGATAACCAGCAGCGGGAGTGCTTGATATTTGGTGATCGAATGATGGCAGATCACAGTACAGTGTTCCTGTTTAAAGGGGTTCTGAGACTATTTGTCTACTTTCGGAGGAATCATCTTGATGATGCAGGGATTTGTCTCCTAAATTTTCCGAGCAAAGTCCTGTACCGATGCAATCTCACATTCGGAAGTTATTCCACAGTGAAAATCTGGCAGTTCAAGAGATGTGCCCTCGCTCTCTTCCTTGTTTCCCACAATCTACGAGATGTTCACCTCTTCGCATGAAGGTGCGAGGAATAATTTTCTGCCAAACCGTTCTCGACTTAAACAAAGTTTACTGTACGTGCTTTGGTACGTCCTACGCAAAGCCGCAAACAACCACAAATTTAGATTGTTGTGTGCTAAGATGACCCCAACACAACATCACCCAGTGGGTACATTAAGAATAATACTGGCCATTGTTTCTGGCACGTAGATGATGACGCATTCTAACTGTCAGCTATGGCTTGCAGTGTAGTCTCTTTGAGGTGGACACATCACCCCCTGTGCAGGTGTATTATGCTTAGTTCACACTGTTGCATTTTTAAGTGCTACGGATGTGATGCGACATTATTGTCAATGAAGTACGGCGAACCGAAGTGCACCTGGCTACGTAAGAGTTGCCCCGGACCAAAGTCCTTGCAGTGTTGGAGACAGGAAGCCATGCAGCTATCCAATGTGTGAAGACGCTTCGTTTTTGTTGGCGCTTA
This sequence comes from Ornithodoros turicata, assembly GCF_037126465.1. NCBI lineage: Eukaryota > Metazoa > Arthropoda > Arachnida > Ixodida > Argasidae > Ornithodoros > Ornithodoros turicata. The sequence continues at coordinate 35,452,870 of NC_088209.1, forward strand.
TCCAAAATGGCTTCCTATGTGGAGAGCACGTTGGCCCGTTCTGTATGCCACATATGCCCCTCAATGCATCCAAAACGTTTCACTAGTAATATGAGGTCTGACTAGTCATAATGTTTCACTGGTAATATATGAGTAATATCACGTTTGCCTGTTCACCGTCTCCATGCTGGACTGTCAGCGTAGAGCGTGATCAGAACATCGTTCTTGACCATTGTCAGTTAGGGTTGATTGGACAAACGGAAGCATCTACCTAGTCATGGGTGCACGTGTCTGAACGGCCTGTCATACGAGAACCGTGCATGCGCTGGATCTGTGTTGTAACCACAATGCAGGGGAGGAGCAGTGTGAACTAAGCATTTTCAATGGGTCAGTGATACGGGTTTGATAGGGTCAATGATGCGGGTTTTAGCTACGGGTGTACGGGTCAATGATACGGGTTTCAGCTACGGGTGTTTTCAACCGGGAGTGAGGATAGAAAACAGTTGTAGCACGTACATAAGAATGCTAAGCAGGTGATGCCTTATTGTACGATATCAACTGATTTTGACTCTGTTATTGATTTCAGTGAACATGGATGGTAAAAGCTGCCTGCCACAACAACAGCCCCTTTTGGTGTGTACTGCCCATATCCATTGGGACCCCGAATACTGTGATGTGAAGCTCATTCAGACGATGATGCTTATGCGAGAGTTGAGAAGTATTCTTGAGGAAGCTGGTCAAAGCTTGCGCAACCTACATCGACGGACCCCGTCCGATGCAAATAGTATTCCCCTTCTGCTTTGCGGCGATCTCAATTCCTTGCCTGAATCTGGTGAGCCTCGCTCTTGTACTTAGCCGTTCACGTCTCTCCATTTTGCTAACAACTCACGCAAGCATTTATTTGTTTGCCTCCAGGTGTGATAGAGTTCTTGAAGACAGGTCATGTGTCAGCCGACCACCCTGACTTTAAGGAGCTGGGCTACAAAGACTGCCTGAGGAAGATGTGCTTGGAATCGGATGCACTCATTGGAAACACTTACACCCATCCCTTCAGGATCAGAGAGGCTTACACAGACGGTGTCATGCCCTACACCAACTATACGTGAGTAGAGCGAGCGCAGCTTGTGTGGCCTGTACCAGCTCCATGTTTTCACGTTGAGCTAAGGAATGCCTTTTTTTTCCCCCGAATCTCGTTAGAGTCGCCCTTCATTTAGAAAACCACATTGTTGCACTGCTTAGACTATACATAGGGCTCTGTGTTTTCATGTTTTATGTTTTTGAAGATCTGGATTAAAATGCAGATTTTATTTCAGGAGTTGTAAAACGGGTACAATCTGGTGATATTGGGTGGAAAAGTAGATTTTTGGGTGAACAAAAAAAGGCGTGCTTCTCCTAGTTTAGAAAATGCGGAAGTGCTGTGCTAAGTATCCAATGCTTAATTTTCTCCGGTGCCAGTATCGGTGGCTGAATTGGCACTTGCAAAGTTCATTTTCGGGTTTTACCCGAAGTGATGATGAGGCAAAATGGGGGGGGGGGGGGGGTGCAAAAACGGGTTTTACCCCAAAACACAGGGCCTTACTGTGCACTTCACTACATAGTTCACTAATGCAAGGCTGATTCTTAGTGCTTTTACCATTATCTTGATCCCATTTGTTCTCGTGGCAGTAAGAAGGTTTTTGACGTCACCAATGTTTTTTGTGACAGATACGCTGGCGAGATGGAAGAGCTCAGAGTGGATATTATGCTTCGTGGTGAAAAGAGTGTCCGAGAAAATGCACCCTTATGCATCCTTTATGAAATGTGAAACAGGTTATGGGGCTGTGTTGTAAATGCAAAGGACGATTACTTCCATTAACGCCAAATTATGAAGGTTTACAGCAAAGAAGGTATATGGAAACTGGTGCTGCAGTGGCAGCACACCGTAGAGCTCTGCTATTCAGCCCTGTAGGAAGGAAATGCAGGCGTGTTGGAGTGGAGACGTGATTGGTCAAACATAAGCGTTTCCCGTATCAAGAATGCATGTGTCTGAACAGCGTGTCATACAGCAACCGCCTCCGCACTGAATCCGTACTGTAACTTAAAAAGTTCCCGTGTGAACCAGGCATAAGGGTGGGGTCTCTCCGAGGGAGCGTCAGCTCAAACATGCATGGTTTGGGCCATCTGCTTTTGTATTGTGTACAGCTCTGCCCTAAAAGCACTACTAACCTTTTTTGGTCAACGTTGCCCCACTGCGAGTCTCGTCAACCAAATTACCACGACTAGCGTGGTAGAGTATCTGTAGGGCCCTGTGTTTTGGGGTAAAACCCGAAACTAACTTGGCAAAGGCCAAATTAAGCTCCCAATACCGGCACTACAGGACACTATGTTGAACATCTCATGTTGTTCAGTGTTCTCATCAGTGTTGTTGACACTATGTTGAACATCTTTTCCACCCAATATTGCCCGATTTTATGCCGTTTACGGTCCCTGAAATAACACCCGATTTTTACCTCCCCTCCCCGGATTTTCAAAAAACATAAAACCCGAAAACACAGGGCCCTAAGTATCTGGCGTCCCCATCCACCATCACCAAAATAAAAGTCGTTGAAAAAACGTGCGCGTCTTGTGCAGCTTAGCGAAATCAGCAGTGGCAGGTTCGCACCGCACCAAAAATGCACGCTCTCTCTTACCCATGAATGCTCTCTCTTACCCCTCTCACAGGTTTGACTTCAAGGGAGTCATCGACTACATCTTCTTCTCGCGTCAACACATGTCTGTGCTCGGGGTACTCGGACCCCTGGACCCACAGTGGTTGCAGGACAACAAAGTGGTTGGGTGTCCACACCCTCACGTTCCCTCCGATCACTTCCCTCTTCTGGCTCAGCTGGAGATGACCCTCCCAAACGGCCTGGTCCAGAGGAGGTAGCACACAGTTGGCATCACTCATTGCATGGCGTGGCACATCGCATTCTGTCCCTGTGATGCGCCACGACGTGCCTCTCACCGCTCATCCAGGAACACTTCTTAACCCACTGCCGCCTTCCAGCACTGCTTCGCCCTGTGCCGTGTATATAGATTCACTAGCTTTAATTCACCCACCCACCTCATCAAATACAAAAGAGAGCCCACAACACAAGGCGCACAAAAAAGTACGAGTGCACTGAAGCTTGTTGACGCAGTTACGTCATACGTCACTTGGGAGTGTCCAAGAAAACAAGACATTGAAGGACACCCCAAAAATAAAAGTATCATTCCTGTACTGCGTGTGACATTGTCGATGACTTGTATTGCAGGTGGGCACCCGGAATGCCCCTTTTAACGCACCTTCCACCTGCAGGTTAAGGGGCTGCGGTAATGTGTTACCGTCGGGTGTATTGCCACCCGCATTGTTTGCCACCTTTGATGTGCCGCCAGTGATGAAGAGCATGAGATAGTTGTGAACCGTAGAATGTAAAAAACAGTGTACTAGCTAAGCGTGCAGATTGATTTCCGTTGTTCCTCACGTGTCGCTCTCAAGCGAATGCCGTCCATGAAAGTGTTTTTTTCTTGTAGAAAACTAAACTTTTTACACAAAAAGGCAGCAAAAAAAAAGGAATGCAAAAAATGCGGTGCAGATGATGATGGTACATGATTTGTCAGCAGCTGGTGTGTGTCAAGGCATGTGTGTTTGTTCTTTTACGAGAACAAGCGTGTGAGGAGATTAAATCCATTGTCTCGTATGACATTCGTTGAAACGCACAACTGTGTCACCAGGTGGCACACCTTAATGTAGGCTGCTTTGCAATCTGCACTTGCCTTCAGACGCACGGCCTTCAAAATCTTGTGTTGAGATGATGATCTGCTCCGTAGTGAACTATAAACTGGATAATATTATGCAAAATAAAAAGTAAATTGAAGGAATGGAATTTTTGAAAGGCAGGTGTCATGGGGCTGCTTTGTATGGCATTGACATTGTCACTACTTATCGGAAGATCAGTGTTTTGGTTGGCAGTCGGTGTGGCTTGTAATGCCTGAGAGTTGGTGCGTGAGTGTAGGTGTTAGTGTATCTCTGTCTCCCTTTTTGCGAACAACAAACAGAAGCGAACAATTTATAATTTCTTTGAATCTTCTTTTTTTTTTTTAATTAAACTGATTTCAGAGAGGGAACACTTCATCTTTTCATGCTAGTAGCCTCAGATTTCTTTCCTGTTTCAACGAGCACCTGTTTCTTCCTGGATAGATGAGTAAAGGATTTGTCATGGGGGCTACGACGAGATTTGCATGGCTGTGGGAAGTTGTACGTTTTCTATTTGGAGTGGTTGACACGATTTCCTATTTTGTATATTTGAGGTCAACAAGAAATTTTTTTCTGACACTTTTCTTCCAGGTGTGTAGATATATCCTGCTTTTATGAACATTCAGAATTGGAGAGCCCTTTTGTACAATATTTTAGTGTACATAGTTCCTTCAACCTAGAGCATTTTTAGCAGCAGAGCATGGACATGCATGGCGTTAACTTTCAAAGTCTGTTTTGTAACATAGCCTGGCATCATTCACTGTACAAACGGAGTCGATTTTCTTCGGCAGCTGTGCATCCAGAGTGCACTGGTGCTAACTTGTTGCAAATCAGTTAAATTGTGTACTGAAAATTGACTTGTTTGCTGTTCATTCTAAACGGATTCCTTCTTTCTTGAACGTGGATGTGTTGTGGAGCCCCTTTCCTGTGGTTGTCCTGAGTAGTTTTCTAGCAGTAAAATAAACTTGTGAATGCTACACTCTCTCCTTACTGTTTCGTTCTTAGGCTCGCAAGACATCTCCTTTATGAAACGGTTCTGGGAATTATTGGAGTTACCATTACCATCATTTCGTACAGCCTCTACAATTTACAATATTACCAGTGTTCCTTGTAGGGCTGATGTAGGCACGACAACTAAATTTGAGAAAAATTAGATGCTAGCCAAAACCTGGACAGCCATCTGCTGGATCTTGCAGTAGCTAGTGACTCCTGTGACATATAGGGAATATGCTCAGTTGCTATTTGGGCACCTACAGCGTCATTAAACAAACGTCGCCCGCCAATTACAGCGTCGAACCTACAGGCCAAACACTGCCTATACCTTGCCGCCGTCGCACGGAAGAGATAGTACAGGTGTATGAAGCTGTGCAACTGCACGCTACCAACTGAGCCTTCGTCATCAGGATGATCACGCACTTCACCGGGGGGGATATTGTCACATATGGGGACAACAACGACAAGGGAGATAAACGACAGCTATCCATTTCCCGTAATAATATCCCTAGTAGCACAAAATGTCGCAGAAACGTCATTATTTGGTCAAATTAGGATAGAAGACGATCAGGACATCAACGCGACGTCCAGAAGCCGTAATTCGTACCAATTTTCCGATTATAATACGTCTTCGTAATCTCTGTTGAAAACGTATCCTACAGGAAGACCCCCTGTAAACGTCTTCCGTTCACATTTGCAAAGCGTACAGACTTTCCATTTATAACACGTCTTCGCCATCTCTGTTGAAGAGGTATCTCAAAGGAGGACGATTTGTGTGCACTGAGTAAGTTTACTTTCGGTGGACGTACTGACTGTCTCAAACCAAAAACAGTAACGAACATAGACGACGTGTTGATGGCGAGTTACTACTCCCAGCAATTCCCCACGTGAGTGTTATTTGTGTACATAATTGAATTAAAATTAGACACCTCACCCTCAGCTTCGACTCATAAGCCAGCAGGACTATCGAGTTCGCAGGAGTTTGTAAGACGAGCAATGTATAGCATATGTTTTTTTTTTCCAAGGGAATAGACCACCTCCATGCTCTGGTCTCCCTACACGACCGCGACAAAGGGAGGGTAAAAGGGGGAGCTTGCTGTTAAAGTGAGCATAACACGGTCTGACTTGGTGGACGCTGTCTTCGATTACAGCCAAAAGGTCGCGTGGCAGTGTTGCTTGCAGCACTGCTTGGAGAAACAGAAAATGAAACGTGTGGTGACGGTGGCTGAGGGTGAAAAAAGAAAAAAAAAGAGGCAGATCTCTGCAAAACTATACCCGATAGATATGCACAGGGCTGAATTTTCTGACATTTAAGTAAGTGTTTTAAACATCTTTTAGACATCTTCAGGACGTCTAGAATCACGTCTTCAAGACTCGAGAAAGCGTCAACTTATCCGGGGATAGAAGACGTCTCCTAGATGAAAATGTCTAGACCTTTTCTCGACGTTTACAAAACGTTTTGTGCTACTATGTCTGACAACCAGTTGCAGTTGAGCACCAGCTGCATTTCAGGTGATCTCAACAATGGTCAGGTGAGAAAAACAGCAGTTTAGGAAGGAACTGTAAAGATAGGCAAGTTGTATTTTCTAGTTTTATGGAAGAGAAAACATTGATGGGGAGTATGTAACAACCTGTGTATTCACACGATGAGCTTTGCTATATACTGGCTCAGGGGCGGATCCAGACCCTCGGTTTTGGGGGGGGGGGGGGCGGTTTCCTTGTCGGAGCGCGTAGTGGGGGATGGGGGAGAGGGAAATCCAATGTATAAACTGACGTATTTTTTCGGGGGGGGGGGCGATCCCCCCCTTTTGCATCCGCCACTGACTGGCTGTACTCCTGCAGATGTGCAAAACGTAATAGCTTCTCATCGCTCATCGTCATTAAGAGTTCTTTTACCAATGGGGAATATACGGCCACAAGGTATTCCAAAGCAGACGACAGGGTGTCGTCTGCTATATGTGTACGCTACGCTATGCCCGATATTCTGGGGCCGTGGGCCGATTGACGACAGAGCAAGGGATCCGGCTGTAAAGTAATCTATCGAATCACCATATAGCTTCGCTTATAAATAACAAATAAGCGATAGAGTTCTGCGGTTCTGTCCTGTAATCTGCGTAGAAGGAAAGGAGGAACGAATGAGAGTGACCCGTAACCCTAGCGGGCGACCACGTATATTTTATCTCGTTCATCGAGGTGTCGGCTGTCGGTATCCCACAGCAGAGCGGTCTTTCTGTAGCTCCAGCTCAAGGACAAGTTGCCAAAATCTCACAGTAGTGCATGCGCTTTCTGATTCTTGAAGCTTGAAAAACTTAACGCTAACCGGCGCTAGAGCAGCGAGAGTTTGTGTTTGTATTTGCGAACTTTCTTGCTACTCCGCTACTACCCTACTACTGTAAGTATACAACACTTGTCTCTCTCGCCCTCTCCCTTTTTAGGCTCTCCATGCACCAGTTTATAATGTACAATAACAAAAGGAACGGTGTTGTCAATCGCTGCAGAGCTACTAAACTGTCACAAAACCACAAACATTGCACAAGCGCGTGAGTGGCGGTATGGTGGCGGGGCGGCTAGCCTGAAATGTGCCCATCGTTGTGCAAGCATGACGGCCCCTCCTTCCTTTCTTCCTGACGCTTGACTATACCAAAATGTTTCAATTCAATTCAAACCCCTCACCCCCGTCCCTGGAGACGGACGCCTGTGCGGATGTTCATAGGCTCATAGCTTGCGACATCTGAGGGAAATCGTGACGACCTATGAATAAAGAGTGCACAATTTTCACAAGTGAACTTGAAGCTCCAGGGGATGAGGGGAGGGAGCCATGCAGTGCAATGTATGGTACATGCATGGGCGGGGGGGAGCTGTGTGCCTGCACCCTGAATGGTCTCTCAGAGGGGTGCATCAGCCTTGACAACCTGATGCAAATAGGCTGACTGGTTGTTTTCCCACAGCTCTTTCACAGAAAACTGACTCGAGACTTCGTGTTTCAGTCTGTCCTTTCATGTTCCCTAGTCTCGGGGGGTTTTATATTATGCATCAACTTCACCAGCTCGCTTGCCTGTTAGCCAACTTTTTGTTACCGCGATATATGTCATTGGTCTGTTGGGTGCCAAGTTTGTTTCCTGTAAATATCGCGAGCTTCCTTCTGTTTTAGCATTCCATTAGGCTTGATTTGTTAATCGCTTGCGGTCTGGTCTCAAAGTTGAGATTCAAAATGCCTCATGTAAATCTTGGAAGGCAGAGGTGCGCTGTGACACATTAATGAACTTGATACACAAAACTTTTTCTTTTAAAGTGACCTGCTGAGAAGTTTCGGTGAAGAATGGCTAGACTTGCACCAACAATACTGCTCCCTTCTGGTTCAAAGCTTCCAGTCCTTGGCTTGGGCACTTGGAAAGTAAGTCGGTAGCGCCATTTATGGGGGATTTGCAGTGGCTAACGACTCTTGACAGTTAATCATCTGAAATGTCAAAACTGGACAAGTCTCTAATTGTGCTTTGTTGCTTTATGTACATAGTCCGAGCCTGGCAAGGTATATGAAGCCGTGAAAACAGCCATTGATGCAGGGTATCGTCATATCGACTGTGCCTTTGGTTACAACAATGAAGGTGAAGTTGGAAGGGCTATTGAAGAAATGATAAACAGGAAAGTTGTGGAAAGGAAAGACCTCTGGATCACAAGTAAGGTGTGTTATATCTCTGTTATAATTTTGCTGCGGCAGCACGTTCCAATATTGTGCAACGTTTATCTGTATTCAGTGTGCTAAGGCGAGCCTCTTTCAATCTGTATGTGTCTTGTCTTAACAGTGCTGGAACACGTACCATAGCAAAAGCAAAGCGATAGAGTGCTGTCAGATTTCATTGAAGAATCTTCGGGTTGACTATTTGGATTTATACTTGATCCACTGGCCTATGGGGTACAAGGTGAGTGAAAAACATGATTAAGACACATGCGCATTATGCCACTAACGTGTCAAGAGATCTGATTCACTGAAGAAATTGTTGCCGCTTGCTAAGTGCTTGGTAGCTTTCATGCTAGGTAGGGTTCAGAAATGTGCCTAATAAAAAGTATTTTCTTGACGTTCGCTTAACTGTTTCTCAGACATTCTCCTTATAACCCGGGTATTTCAACGTTGCTCATTCTATAGGAAGGAGGAGATGTTTTCCCGAAGAACGAAAAAGGGGACTTCGAGTACAGCGACGTAGATTATCTGGAAACGTGGGAGGTAATATTAAAATATTTTTATAATACATTTCTCAGTTAAGGTTATACTTTGACCCGAAAGTAAACACCATTTTGTTTACTGTACAGAAACGAATATCTGTTCGTTTCCGCTTTTGTTGTTTATGATTACCAACAAGCGACACAGCGGGAACCAGTATTTTTTCGGTTTCTGTCTCTCTCTTTCACCAGGCGCTGGAAGAATTGCATTCGAAAGGGCTGGTTCGGAATATTGGCTTCTCCAACTTCAATAGTGAGCAGATCACTCGGGTTCTTGGGGTTGCAAAGATTAAGCCCAGTGTGCTTCAGGTGTGTCTACCTCCTTGCTTTATTTCGGCTGTGGTGAGATGCAGAGCGACATTTTTCTTTTCTCTCTCTCTCTCTCTCGAAAGTGAGCTTTCCAGGCTGCAAGAAAAGTTCTAGGTCATCTTTTGCATAGAGTTTTAGTGTCTGCCGAATGTGAGTTTCTGTCATTATGTACCCACACGGTTACAAAAGTTGTTAAATAGAGCAACCTTCTATCTAATGTTTCCCATAACCGACCCTGCCAGCTTCCGCATGTCAAACATCAGTGTCTAAGATTTCATACTAACATTTGTTTCGATTTTAACACTATGTCTTTGTAAATGCTTGATTAGTTTTTTATTTTTTTAAATACTGCTTATTTTGCACTATTACACGTCTTTTCTTCATCATTTGTCTCTTACCCTACTCCTTGCATGTAACAGCCTCTCCAGGAACTTTTTAGAGTAAATAGCTCGATAAATAGATAGTGATTAAGAACGTTGTCAGTACTTCCGGCCTGCACTTTCTTTAATGTGTAAGCACCGAGGGTCTGCAAACCGCGATTCACTATTCCGTTTTGCATTTTTAGGTGGAATGTCATCCATATCTGAACCAGAGCCAGCTTCTTGAATTCTGCAAGAAAAATGATATTGTAGTGATTGCATACAGCCCGTTGGGTTCTCCAGATAGGCCTTGGTAGGGGATATGTGTTTCCTATACCTCGCTGTTTGCTTTTAAAGTTGGATCTCAGTTGAATCGAGGTACTGTTTTGTCAGGGCAAAGCCAGACGATCCTTTGTTGATGGAAGAGCCTACAATAAAGGCCATCGCTGAAGCTCACGGAAAGAGCCCGGCACAAGTGAGCAGCTTTCTGTGGAATAACGTGCACTTTCTATTTATCTGCTTTTATACTAAACTTGCGTTTGCAGGTCCTCCTCCGCTATCAAGTTGACCGTGGCCTGGCTGTTATTGCCAAGAGCGTGACAAAGGAGCGCATAATTTCTAACTTTGAGGTATGGTATATGCCAAAAAAAAACCCTAAACAAATACCAGTGACAGTAGTGGGCTAACTCCTCCAAACTGGCACCAAAGTAAACCAAGCTGCAAGCTGTGCAGGAGCAAAAAAAAAATCTGTGTCACCTACAGGTCTGTGCACCTGTTACAGGATCTGTTATGTAGTTCATCCTTGTGCTCGATTTCTTAAACGCGTCTCTGTGTGACTAGTGCGCTCTTCTAGTCCGATCTTTTCATTCTTTGTTGCAGATATTTGACTTTACACTGACACCTGGAGAAATTAAATCAATCGATGGCCTTAATTGCAATCGCAGATTGCTCCACCTGAGCTGGTAAGTGTAGTAATTGTTGGAGATAAGCTAGATGATAAGGTTGAGGTGGAGATAAGGTTGAAAAACGTGTAGGATTCCATAGCAGCAGAGTTCTATGAAGTTATGTATGCAAGACACAGGTGGGGTGACGACAAGGGAAAACAGCTTGTACTGCTACTGTTGCACAATAAGGCTAATCCACTGGGCATCTGGAACTTGGCAATTACACGAGCATATGAAGGCTGCAGCTCTTGATGAAATGTGTCAGCAATGTTGTCACTGAGGGCTTGCAGTTTACGTCCTTTATTACAAGGGCCTGATTTTTATTTATTTTTATTAATGGCAGTGGTAGACGTGTAATTTCTATTCACAGCTTTATACACTTGTTTATTTGATGCCACGTTGTTCGCAGTTGAGGGTGTTCCCATTTTCCAGAGCACAAAATATTGGCTACGGTCCCCTGTTGGTCTTCACACTTGCAAAAGTTGGGTAGAGGAAGCCAAGTGCATAATATATGATTAGGGAATGAATTGCCTATCCTCCGGTGCTTGTTACGAGGGGTATCTCTCACCTTTCCTGCAATCAGACTTAACTTTGCCAGCCCCCAAAATGTTGCCCAAAAGCGTGGAAACATCCCGAGCAGTGTTCTTTGAGGTCTTGGAGGGCTAGTATCAAGTAGTATTCCCATAACCCAACACAGTGAGGCCTTCATTATAAACTGTTGTAATATAAAAACTTCCAGCAGCTCTGCACAACACTGGTGCCAAGCTGCACTTTCAACGTGAATGTTGTACGCATTTATTGCAGAAGTTGTTTCAAAAGTTCACTCAAACTAATAGTTTTTGAGACGAGATCTGAAACAGGGCATCGCAGTTATGGTGTTACGTTTATACTTTGCAGGATTGCCAACCACAAGTACTACCCTTTTCATGCCCCATTTTGAGAATCCCCAAAATGGTGGGTCTCCACTTGTTCTTGCTTGTTTTGCAGCAAGTGCTTCTCATCACATGGGCGTGTAATAAACGGACGATATTTCTTTATGGTTTGTGCATCATTTGTCATTTGAAAAACAGTGTTGCGTTAGCTTTTACTATTATTATTAGTATTATTATTTATTAGCATTTTTTAATATTATTATTATATTAGTATATATTACTATTCTGATAGACACTGCTCCCCCCTAGAATTAAATGTCATTCAATTTTTTCTGTTGCAACTCTTTTGCAAAGAGCATTCAGTGTTGCATGTTCACATGACTCCTCCTTGCTTTTTTTTTTCTCTCTCTCATACTGCTTCAAAATATTCAATGTTTTGTGTAATGTTATAAAGTCTACAGTCCGATACGTTGCTCTGGTGACTATATCCACGCAAGGTTTACATTGAGAAATGCAACAGAGAATGGTGCAAGTTTGAAAATGAACAAATGCAACTGAAATGAAATGGAAGCCATTGCAAAGTCTGTTAGCATGAATACCATTTCAAACCATTAGAAAAAAAAGGCCAAACACAGACAGCTTACTGATGTGTGAGAAGAGTAATAATATAAGTGCTGCAGCTGCTTTGATGATTCCTGCGATAACCATCTTTCAGGATGGCTTCACAAAATGACGATTCCAAGAAATATTGCTACAGACAATAAATAGTGGGAATTACATGAGCATATGAAGGCAGTGTAAGATTTCTGAGGTTTTCTGAGGTTCTAAGATTTCTGTCTAAGGTGTCTTCTAAGAGAAGACACCTCAATGTATAAGTGCGAAACAAATATGTAAAATGTAAAAACATAACTCACTCAAATAAAAATCTAACAATCCCTACGCGGGCAACATGCACAGTGCCATCGTAGCTGGTTGGTAAAGCCGCAAGCAGATAGTGCAAAACGGGTACTCAAGTACACCAGAATAACCTGTACCCCTGAACATTCATATCCGGGCGCGCAAAATATTTGCTCCCCACAATGCCAGCGCACACAGCAAAACCACCGTTTTTAATGAAGAATTACCCATTTCTTAGATTCTCTAAAAACCACCTTTTTGTACGCCTAAATTAGTTCACAGCCCTAGCTCTCGAGGAGAACAAATTCCTGCAGTCTCTCCGGAATGGGTAGCGTTGGCACTATTGTAGGTAGGTGTCTCTGCCTGAGGGACCTGCGCACGGCATGGCGGCCCAGCTGTACCAGTGGGCGAGGCGAGCTACACATGGACAGCAACCGCGTCCGTAGCTTTCCGTCTCTGTCCAGAACACTCGGCAGGAGCCCCTGCCTGTCCCTCAACTCCACCTTTCCCATTCCGCGTAAAAGCAGTTCAAACGACTGTTCGTCTTCGGGCGTCTCCAAGCCGGTTGCTAGTAGGATGGCAACCCGTGTGAGAGGCAGCATCCCGCTGTAATTTTTTATGTCCGGCGACGCATTGTATTCCAGAAGAACCTTGACCGACGCATAGTTTCCTTTCATCGCAGCCCAATTGAGGGGCGTGTCGTTGTTGAAGTCGAGGCTGTCGGCCAGGGCATTGTTTTCGAGAAGAAGCCTGCAGCAGTCCGCACGGTTTCGGAATGCCGCCCAGTGAAGCGGAGTGTTGCGATTTATGTCCGTGGATTCGGTATCTGCTCCGGCGGAAAGTAAAAGGCGCACACACTCTGCACTACGTTCCACGGCGTGATGGAGAGCCGAGCGGTGGTACCCGTCGTAGCGATTTACCTGAAAAAAAAGGGGATGGGAAGTCTGGCATTAGCATTGCAGCTTTGGATCACTGCATTATGCTTGTTAAGATGATACACCCTGTAGTAATACCACGGATTCACACGAGCAAAATTCTCCAGAATATTCCTGCGGAAGAAGCGAAAAGCGTCGTAACGTGAGCGTTTAACATCATGGCTTTTCATGCTCTTCTAACCATAGGGAATAACTGTAGCAGACGACGGGGCCGATGGTGCTGTCTGCGTGCTGCGCAGTACGCCTCTTCCGATGTTCTGACGCCATGCGAATGTTCAACGCAAGATATGACGGAACTTCTGCCAGTGATTTCCCCAGAAATCAACCTCTGAGGGTATATGTTTGTGGGCGCGTGAAAATGAGTATACGTATTGGTAGTCGAGCTGTATTGAGCAATCTCGGCAATTCGAGGGGATGACGAAGAACGAAAAAAAAAAAAGACTAGGGAACGGGGGCAGATGTAGGAAAATCCCTGCGGGTCACGAGCAGTTTGCCTTCTACCACTAGAACATTCCATGGGGATTTTGCTTGTGTGAGTACATGGATAATGGCGCTTTGAAACTTGCGTTTCCAGCTAATGGAGAATGCTTTATGAATTCAGCCTGTTATATGAGCTTCAAACCTCTGCTCTGAAAATTTTAACCCTGCCTTAACATTTGCCAGGTTTGTTGTTTGCCTAACTGCGGGAAAGTAGCCCCGAACATGTGTTGCTTACTGATGCTCCCCACTTGAGGAGGATGGAGACGTTGCTTGCGTCGCCAACCATACAAGCGCAATGCAATGGGAGAAATGTCCCGTGTGACTGATTTACGTCTGCCCCTTGTCGAATAAGGTCCTCGACGTCTTCCTGCTCGTGTCGAGTCCCTCCGTTCCCGATGCCAATGGCTCGTAAAAGCCGCTCAGACAAAGTGTATGATCGCTGCACATTCTCCATGAGATACCACATCCCCTACCAAAATCACCATTTGACACTTTCGGTAAGTTCAGCATTGAAAATAATAGCTTCAGGCTCCAGCATACTTCCGCCAATTTAAACTCTTTTCTTCTTTCACTATTCGGGAGGTTTTCTCTCTGCCTTGCACCATTTCTCAGTGCTTCCACACTCGCAGAGGCGACGTCGCTTGCATGACACACACATACTCGGAGTCAGAGATAAAAATGATCCTTTCCTTCTCGCTGTGGGAGATTTCATTTCATAATAATAAATAATAAAAGGCTGAAGGCGCGCACTGCACTTCCTGCGCGTTACTCATGTCCCGTGTCCATGGACTGGATTGTCGGTATTGTCGACTTGTCATGATGGGAGCACGAGCGTGTCATGCCATGAAATAGAAAATAGAAACCGTAGAAACCACTAAACTGACACACAGAAGAACACAGAAGCAGAAGAGGCAGAAGGTGGCTATGGATGGCTAGGGTCATTTAGACGGCTGTAGTCACACGGTTTCCAGCTGATCTTCATACATCATTTCTGAACAGATGTGTGATCGTGTGATTCAGAGGGTGTAGATTTTCTGAAAATGGAGAACTGCAGACAATTAATCCAGCTATGACTAACGCATCATGTGACCGTGACGCGACGTGACCACGTCGTACAGTGATAAAGTTCAGAGTCCGCAATCTGCGGCCATCTGGGCATCTGCCATCTGCTCTCTCACACTGCACTCTCGTGATCCGACTAACAGCCAATCAAAGCCAAAGCCCATCCAATCCAGAAAAGGCGTGAGGACAACGGCGAGTAACAGCGATGAGGTTGTTAGCGGGGCGCTAGAAAAGTCTTCTGCTTTCGACAAGTAATACTCCCCTAGTAGAATATTGTATTTGATTACGTCATTCCTCCCGGTTCTTATCAGACAGAGGTTCCGGCGAGGCGTGTTATCCACGGCGCTTGGCACTGTAGTAAGGTAGCCGGTAAGGCTGGCAGGTGAACGTGTACGATGTCGTTGGAGTACGCACTTGTAAGTATTTCAAGTGTTCAATGCGTCTTCTTACTGCATTGGTGTCACCTTTTTGTGAGCCGCGCATTATTTTTGCTTCCTGAGTGCAACTGTGAACGAATCACCAAAAAGTGCTGCACCTGTGCAGTTCAAGCGGTTCAATGACACCCGTGCGCATCAGTGATTTCCCTACCCCCACCCCAAGGTGGAGGTGTACACCTCCTCTGGATTTTGCAACGCCCCCTGAAATTTCTGAGATTTCCCAATACAGCTCCATTACCAATGCATAATACCCATACGCACGTGTCCACATGCGTGTACCCCTTCCCCCTTAGGAGCTTGGTACCCCCGAGAGGTCGATTTCTGGGGGAATTACTGGTGCTGCTCGTCATGTAGCTGCACAGCAAAATGTTATTGCCGACCCAACGTGGTTTGGTGCACACGTCCTTGTTACTAATGAAAACATTGTGCTTTTTTTGTTTCCTCTGATTTTAGTGCAAGTGCTGCTTACCTCTGCTGGAGAATGTCTACAGCAGAATCAACGCCTGTAGAGAATATATAAATAGCGAATACGAAACCACTGAGCCGTGGACAATTGCATTTACCACTTTCCTCATAACGTTCACGGTCCAGTGCCTTATTTACAGAATCTTCTACACCAGAGGTAAGAATTGCGCCCCTCCGCCATTTTGTTCTAATGATCGGCCTTATGAAAGGTGTAACAGCTGTTTCTATAACGTCATTGGCATCTCTGCTTCATGCAGCTTTAGAAAGGAAAACTAAGCTTCCAGGCAAGTGGCAAATGCAAAGCTCATTCTGCATTCAGAAAATATCAGAGTGTAACCCTGTTGCCTGGTCTCCTCGAATTTCTCTTCTACGTCTCGAGATTTCCTACCGACCTTGTATCTGGGTGGTCAAAGTGTTGTCATTTTCATAAGCACGCATACATACCTTGTAACTTCTGAGTAGGCGACAGTCACTGGTTGTGACATCATCATGTACGTGCAGTGCTTTTCGCAGATCTCTCTTAACCCCGGTGGTAATTTAGAGCTTCCTGCAAATCTAACTCTGAATACACGGTGACATTCCCTTAACCAGCGACTCATAACCAGCAATGAAGGAGGTCTTGTTGTCATAAATGAGGGAGTTAAGCTGGAGGAAGGAGGTCACAGAGTGAGGGCAATAAAGTAACTGAAGGTTTAGCCAGTGTAGATTGAATTGAGGGCTAGTGTAGATGCTGCCAGGAGAGAAAACGTTATGGTTTATTTTTAACGGTGCGGACGATTCTTGTTTCGGACCACTTCTCTCTGTGTGTCTGTTTCACTGCATCTTTAAGGAAACATTGTTGTTTATTCCTTTACGTCAGTTAACTTGCATTTTACAGCTTTGTTCAAATAGTGCTTGTATCGCAGCAACGTGCTACGTGTTTGGGTAACCATTGTGTGATTCGACACTTCATCATGCGGTAGATTTTGTTGCAGTGCTTAGCATATCTGTTCCCTCCAGGGTTTGTCCCAAATGTCAAACGCGGCTTCCTTCACTGGGTTCGCAACTTGCCCGTCATACGCAACATCGTGAAAAAGAAGCTGGAGAAACATGCGGTGGATATTGAGAGGAGCATGAACAAGTATTATGCCAATACAAAGTTTTTGACACAGCTGCCATCTAAGCCCTGGAGCCCCGTATGTATTGATATGCTGTTCATACCTTGGTGAAAACTTTTGGGCAGCGGTAAAAATGAATTTTATATGCAGGACAAAATTTTGGGAGAAATGAAGAAATACTTGTCGCTCTCCGTGGTCGACTGGAAAAAGGGGCACGTGTCGGGCGGCATCTATACGGAAAACGACAGCAAGCTCGAGGACGTTATGACTACGGCCTACCGCTGGACGATACGCACGAACCCCTTACACTCCGACATATTTGTGGGCGTGAGAAAGATGGAATCTGAGCTCATACGTTGGTGCTGCAACTTGTACAATGGTGGACCCAACAGCTGTGGATCGGTAGGACAAATTCCCGTTTTTCCGAAAATTTGGGGGCAATTAATGTAATTAATATGCGATGACAATGCGTTAAGCATTAGATGCTCGTCTTGCTGCTTTTCTGCTGCTTATATTTCTATATACTTTGACTAGTAGAAGGTCCAGGATCCGTTGGAGAACATGGCAGTTTAGGCTGCCGCACTACATGAGACACAAACTCAGCCGCTCACAAAACTTTCGTAGAAGACACGCGACATGTCTGAACACGTTCAGAGTGTATTTCTTGTATTCTCATACGGTACTTATTTTTCTGGTTGTCGAAGATGACGTCCGGCGGAACAGAAAGCATACTGCTGGTGTGCAAAGCATACAGAGACTACGGATATTATGAAAAAGGAATTGTATGCCCTGAGATGTGAGTGTTGTCTTAAGTTGTTCCCTGCCTGTTACAAACACGTTTTGTTATTGTGCACTGCAGCAATGTAGCTGCTTCATGTGGATGCCACTTTAGCAATTCCTTCTTCAATTGCAGGGTTGTTCCTGTTACTGCACATGCAGGGTTTGATAAGGTATAAGACAGCTATATATGGCTTAGCTCCCTGTATTCATTTTCAAAAAACAGTTTTGGGTCTCTATGTGGCTTCAACCATGGCTTACAAATATAGGTAGAGTCCTGGACATATGCAGAGCTCCCTGCACTGGTATACATAGAAGTTCCGATGCTAGCTGACACTGTTCCTTATCACGTCATTTGCCGAAATTGCTGCAGTGTATGGGGGGGGGCACAGGAAATGTGTGTGGTGAAGAGGGCAGTGTATGCAGAGCAAACAGCAAACAATACAGCTCATGAGCAACTGTAGCAATGATGACAATAACATACGTGTCACATCCTCTCCCCAGTAATAATGCAAAGTAGCACCTCTAGTGACCACCAGCATAACTAACACTTGACACGGCACTCCCACAAGCGATTGCTGTATGTCCAGGTCTCTATCTATAGTAGTAGGTTGAGGTTCCAACTTTACATCAGTTTTGTGCTGCATTCAAAACAATAGGAGCAAGTGCATAGGTGACATTGCCCAATTCAGCATTTAGAAGTGTGTCTTCAGTTGGAACTTATTCCACTGTGCTGGCTTGTAGTGCCGTACAATGCAGCAGTATTTAGAGGGTTCTTAGCGCAGACATATCTTATGCCACTAATATTGTCTAGGTTGTTTTCTCCACTTCTCTCTATACTTTTATACTTCCAGGCTGGGCAGTACCTTCGAATCAAGGTTATTCACATTCCCGTCGATCCCAAGACAATGAGAGTGGATGTGAAGAAAATGCGGTCTGCCATAACGAGCAATACTATCATGGTGAGCTTAATGCAACAAAGTCCCATGGCGGTCCAGCAGGGTAGACCTTCTCTGCTACTGCAGTTCCTTCGAAGACACACGCTGAATATGCAAAGCTAAAATAAAGCTTAAAAATAATTTTTCAATTACAGCTAGTTGGATCGGCACCGCAGTTCCCACATGGAACCATAGACCCCATACAAGAAATTGCTGATGTAAGTGCTCATACTTCCTTCTGTTTGCTCCGGGGACAGCTTACTGAAACTTCCTCGTGTGCTGCTGTTCTGATGATTGCAGTTGGGTGCCAGGCATCATATTCCAATGCATGTGGACGCTTGCTTAGGTGGTTTCCTAATACCCTTCATGGAAGACGCTGGGTTTCCAATACCTCCTTTTGACTTCAGACTCGACGGGGTCACTAGCATATCTGCCGATACACACAAGGTTAGCGACCTGAATGCGAAAAGCTTCGACACCGATGTGTCTGGTTGGGTCATAGCAGCAGGAGAAGCCAAGATTCACCAAACGGAGGGTCCCGACGTTCCGAAGCCCATTCGGCTTCTTCTTCAGGATCTCTATGTTCTTCAGGGGTCACCCCTGCCGTCACCCCTGGCCATTTTAGTCACCTATGAAGAAGAAGCCGAAGGGGGCTTCGAAACGTCTGGACCCTCCTTTTGGTGGAACTTGTTTGGTGCTATTTCCCGTCTGAAACACAAGGTTTATACGTTTGACAGAAACTTGTGATGTGATTCATTCACTGCATATTTTCTTTTAGTACGGCTACTCCCCCAAAGGTTCCTCAGTAATTATGTACTCGGACAGTGTCTACCGTCACTATCAGTACTCAGTGGCAACTGATTGGCCTGGGGGAGTCTACTGCACACCCACAATGTCAGGTTTGTTTTTGCCTACCTTTTTTACGCTCGCTTGCGTGGCTAGAGATAGTGTCCCAATGCCATTATGAGAAGCATAGATAACGATGTCCTTTGTCTACTGTACCAGGAAGTAGAGCAGGAGCTGTTTCTGCCTGCACTTGGGCTTCTCTCTTGTACTATGGCCGCGAAGGGTATGTTGATGCCACGAGGAAAATAATCACCACCACCAGGGCAATCATACAAGAGTGAGTACTCTCCAATCATTGAACTAGTATAACAATGACATTGAAAAAGGAATCGCAGCAAGGGACAAGGACAGGAACCACATGAACCAACTGCTGACTCTCAGCTAGCAGAATTTTACCTGGCATACAGGGTAGAAATAATACAAATACAAAGTTTGTAGTTTTAGTTATATTACTTAGTTTGCAAGTTGGATACATAAAAATACTAACATTATATATATATATATATATATATATATATATATAATAGTATTTTTTATGTATTTATATCTGTGTTATAATACTTAAAAAAATGTAATACTACTTCAGAAGTCTTCCCTACTGAGTGTCACCAGAGCATTTTATCAGTGATTTTCCTCTGTTCAAGAAACGTTTTGTCACAAAACACATGTGCTTACCCAAAATTCCTCCAAGGAGAATGACCTTAGGCTCGGAGGTTACTGGGGGCCCTCATGCATTCCTTCTAGGTAAGCGTCCGTAAGGAATAGTCATCCCATTTACAAGGCTTCTGTCATCTACATCAGTGCGCATGCATCTAGTCAGTGGTGTAGGTAGTCGCACGACTTTGAACGGCCCATTTTTTTAACGCGAGACTGAGAGCAAAATGTGATTGTGCTAGAAAATTCACGAGCGCGTCGAGACTCTCCTCATCGAATTTGGAACTTCACCTCGAGGTGAGAAACAATAAGTAATCGTACGTTTACTTAGTTGATGAATAGTACAAGCATGACATCATAAATTATGGCTGTTGCCAGTCGTTGATGTATTATTGTGCACCGGCTATGATTGACTGCATGAGCATCATTTCAACAGGCTTTCTAGGGCACAGTGTCAGGCCTTGTGTTTCGTCCATTTTAGCTAAGCGTATTGTAATACTCTACCCTCGAGATATTCCACCCTTCTGCTCATCTGGAGTACGAAGAAAGCTGTAACGCAAACAGACTCGCACTAGAGGACTTTCCCTTCGAGAAAATGTTCCTGTTAAAATGTAAATGCCTCCAATAACCAATGATTGAAGAAGATAATGAACCCTTCAAGTGGGCTGCAAAATAGTGTGTACATATTTTTGCCTTTTCTCTCATGATAATCTGCGTCTAAGAGTTGCGTTTCTAGGGTATTACTAATATTATTGCTGTAATACACAGCAGTACTAGTATTATAATACGTACCTTAACATCAAAGTATTATGTATTAGCATTATAATACAAAATATGAGTATTACTGCCCACCCCCGGGTTCGTGTGGTTCCTGTCCTTGTCCCGTGCTGCGATTCTGTTTTCAATATGTGCTGTTACCAACTGTCCCACCTTTTGTCATTTGTTCAGTAGTATAACAAGGAAAGGGTCACGGACCTCTACACAAATGTTTTTTATATTGTCTCCAGTTGTTTTGGTTCATTAAGGTTAAATGTTAGTGTTATATTTGCTTTTTTGTGTGTGCACACGAAGCACAACGTTTGGCCGAATGGCTGTGCTCCAGGTCCGTGGCTAAAGCAAGTGCTGTTCGATGCTTCCGAATGCTGCGAGTGCATTTCAACTAAAGACACTGTACTGATGTTGCAGTTTGCATATGATTGCTTCTGCATGCATTTTCTGTATCACTTGCTGACAAGGTTGGACAGGAGTGGTATTGAAAGCACTAGACAGGAGACCATTTGGGGTTCCTTCAAAACAAATAACCCTTTGTTTGCACCATGCACATTGAATGCAGTACAGGTCTGGCTGCACACATGAAAAAAGATAACTACGCGCTGTATGATTACAAATTGTCTCCGCTTTGTACCATGTGTATTTTGGTGCTAAATCAGCCTGGAAGCAATGGTAGTATTATTTAACGAAGACACTCTTTTTATCCCTTACACTTTTCTATCCTGCAGAACGTCTGGCATTGAAGGCCTGAAGATATTGGGTCAGCCTGACGTGAGCGTGATTGCATATGGTTCGGACATATTTGACATCTTTCGACTGAACGACGCTCTCACACATCGGGGCTGGTGTCTCAACACGCTGCAATTTCCATCAGGCTTTCACTTGTGCGTTACGCTCTTGCATGTCTCGGAGAACATTGCCGATAAGTTTGTAAGTGACCTGCGAGAGTGTGTTGCCGACATCATGCTTGATCCAGGACAGCCCAGCACAGGACAGGTGAGATAGCGTTCCTGCTTCGAAATTATCGTGAAGTTATCTCTGTGGTTTTCAGTACCCTCCCGATTAGTTATGTATTCCAGTACGGCAGCTCTTTCCCTTATTTGGTGCAGCAATTAGTGACACACGATCTCAAGTGTGTGTGTTTCTGAATAAATTGCAAAGGGACAGTCTGCTCTTGGTGCAAGCTTGGAAGCCACTGCTATGTACTAATTATAACCACTGTTATTTCTAAGCTGCTATTTCAAAGTGAATGGCTGGAAATAATTCGTAATTCAGTTGTCTTCATGTGTAACAGGCAGCACTGTACGTCCATACCTAGTCACCTGCCCTAATAACTTTATTTAACAACAACCTAACAACATATTCATTGAACTTATCACAAAGGACATTCAGGTCTAAGGATGGGGGAGTGGGATAAATGAGATGTAAGTGCACACTTTATAAATATAGTACACACACAATATGCAGGATGGTTTTTTTTTTCTTCTTTATCTGCGACAGATTTTTTGCTGTATTTGCACTTGTGTTATACAACGAGGTGGACATCCTCTCGAAGGGAATGTGTAACTTCTAGACGACTAATTACCCAAAATTAATTAACTCTTTAATTAGGGGCATTTGGGCAAGAGTGTAATAGCAGAATGGGAGAAAATCCTCGTTGAAAGCTGTTGTATTTTTTTTTTAAATCTGTGAACTAACATGTACGTTGAAATATCCATCGTCGAATCTTGATGACCAGCTCCTGCGGCATAGTGGTTAGGATGATCACTTTCCACGCCAAGACTGGGAGGTGCCGCGGGTTCGAACCCCCGGAGTCGGCCCAGGACGGCTCTTAACCCCCCCTGTCCCCGCCACTCCTTCCTGCTGTCCTCTCTCCATCTGTCCAAGTCTGTACGCCGATTATAGCTACAGTTGCTTCGCTGCGCTAACGCGGAATTTAAAAAAAAACGAAAGATATGCAAATGAGAAGAAAACCGAGGCCGTGCTACGGGGTGCAGCGCATTCCACGGTGCACCAGTCTGATTCCCTCCGCGCCGTTTTTCCCGTGCGTCAAATGTCCCCGCGCCGATTTCCCCGCGATGCTTCCCCCCAAAGGTTAAAAGGTCCTCGAAGAAGGGCAAGGGGCAACGTCGTGTCTTTCTTTCCTGGAAGGAGTGGATAAGAAACGCAAACAGAACAGCAAAAAATTGAGACTGCGATAAAACGAAAGAAGCGAAACGTTGAAAGCGGAGAGAAACCTGAATGGCGAAAGTGGTAAGCAGGTGCTTTCCTATCCGTACTGCCGCTACTTCCTCGCGTGCAGTGCCAGTGTAACCTTAGCCTATCCCTGCCGCAGGCTAAATAACTTCGAAGCTCACTTAGTGACTAGCAGTACTAATATAACCCTATCCTACCCCGTCCCTGTAGTGCAGGCTACTCCCTCACGCTTGCATCAGTCGCCCTGCGCAGTACTGAGCTAACTAAATTGTTTGTATATACAATTACAATACAGATAAATACGAAGGAAGGCCGGGGGAAACGGGACGGGTATATTTGGAGCAGTGTGAACGGACCAGTTGTTTTGTGCAAGGGGAATCGAGCCGGGTAGAGTTGAAGTCGGGGGCAGTGCTGTCACTAGGGTACGCGTCACCCGGTGCAGGAGCCCCTTTGCTCATAATGATACACGGAACACACCCTTTGCTCCCTTTTACACCCTTTGCTCCTCATGTCGCAGCTGAGAGCGTACCTGGTGCGGCGCGTCACCCGGTGCAAACCGCACCCTCTTAGGCCCGGTTCCACCAACGCTGGTTAACTTTGAACCGAGATCAAACGTTGCTAAAACCTGAAGTTAACACTCAATTACTTTTGCAAACTTTAGTCGGTGACGCAATGAATGATTCAATAACAATAACTCCCTTAAGGGACCGTTGATCTCGGTTCAAATGTTAATCGGCGTTGGTGAAACCGGGCCAGCTAACTTATCACGAAAAAAAAAAAAAAAGAAAAGAAAGTGAGAGCGGATCGCAAACGGGATCACGAAATGCGGAACGGAGTAATCTGTAAGTCATTAATTGCTCTGACATAAGACCTTTTTGTCAATGGGTGAGGTGAACGAAACTTAACACGCGACCAATTGAGCGCTGATCGGCGTAGCGCATGACGGCATGCACTGTTGAGTCGTTTTATTGTCGAAATGCTTTTAACTACACCACAACCGGCATTCCCACCGACGGAAGAAGCAAAATGAGCATTGGAACCAAGAGCATTTCACTAAAAGTCCCTTTAATAAAGCACTTCAGTACAACTTCACGCGTCCTTTAAAACGAGACTCTCGAAAACTAAGCCTATGAAAACAATCTTCGCGAAAACGCGGTCTTACTAAATTTAAGTACTTCGAGGCACAATAGAACGACACCGTAGTCATGGCATGCAGGCCTCCTTTTCAGGCAAGGAATTTTCGGTCTGTCTATTTTGCATGCATCTAAGTGACTTCTTACCGCTTGCAAATGGCATCCCGTGCATTGCATGTCAGAAAGGAATGAAGGATACAGAACTACTGTGGGTGTAGACACGCAAGGCGAGTTGGACCACTTTCCCGATCTAGATCGCGCAGAGCAAACCGCATGGAGATCGTGGTGTGTAGTGTTTGCCAAACCGAAGTGTGTCATTTATTTTTATTTTAATGGGAGTTATAAACGACCACTAATCATCGAGCTTCAGCACACAAGTTATTGTATCTTGTATTATCTTGTGTGGGTTACGTTATACTTTATAACGTAGCCCTTTTATAACGTTCCTTTGCCTCCTTTTATAACAATGACACGAGCGTCTACGGGACGCATAGCTGCGATTAAACTTGGAGCTAACTCCCGTGTATTGAATGAATGAATGAATTCCAACGAATTATCACGAATTGCAGTGCGAGAAATTCCGCTTAAACGATATAAAGAATTTCGGACTTTCGTAAAGCGTCTTCGAAGCCGCCTTCCAGGAGGAACAAATATATTCGCACGCGTCAATCGAAACGCGCTCCAAAGAAGCGCGCGAAGGGCACGCGACAGAGTCACGTGTCAGGGCCCGCTCGGATTGGTCGACCGCAGTGTGTAAATACGGCAACACTTGTACGGCCGGCCCTCGTGGCATCACTACCTGTAAATAACTCTTTGTTTTGGTCATTCTCTACAGACGTCACAGCACGTCTGTCCCGTTGCAACTAATCAATGACCATATATCATGTACGTCAACAGTGTTTTATTGCATTGCAGGCAGCAATATACGGTATGGCCCAGAGCATCCCCGATCGTTCAGTTGTGGAAGAGCTGTCTTGTGCATATATTGATGCCTGCTACAGCACGCGCGACGTTCAGGAAGCTGAGTGACTATAGGAAGACGTGAAAGGACTGTGGAATAGCTGTGCGAAGGACATGTATTTATCTAGTCATTGTAGCTAGTAATCAACAAATCACCCTTGCGCGCACTCTTTTTGGAAAGCTCCTTTCCTGCTACTTACGCCTCCATGTGCCACAGTGTGGGGCTCGTTGTCCTTTTCTGAATGGTTTATTATACACAACCTTATGGTCGCAGTTTAAGTAAGTTGTTTTATATTTATCTTGGTAGTGTACTTCTACGAGCGTGCCTAATAAAACGCACAGTTATGAGGCCCATATTTGCGTACTTTTTTCTTAGCAGACGACAGCGTGCGAAGTTGTCGTCTGCTTGTGTGCTGAGTCGTGCTCGGATTTGCTGCATCGCTGGCACTAGCGAGATTGTGATTGCAAGTACCTGCCTTCATGTCGGATGAAATTGATGATGTCTGCAGCCACGAGCATGACAAGTTGGTCTTATGTCCGTCTCAGAATGAGACCTTTCGGGGGGTCCATCGCGGAGGAATTTGCGCGCGAGCAAGGTCGAGCAATGTTTACACCTGAATCCGTGCATTTCGTGCCGTCTGCTAGGCAGGTTGTCTCAAGAACCGGTCTTCGCTTGCGTGGCGCTCCCTATTGGCTGTCCGACGCATGCTCGAGGGGGCGAAACGTCGTTTACGAGAAAATGGTGCAGGCGGCGAGGGAAAGAGGACGGAAGCGCCTACCTTTGTGTTACCCGTCGCACACCAGGAACTCTGCGGCCAGCAGGGATTGTGCCGGCGTTTGTGCGAGATGCCGATCTCCGATGTGTGGATTTTAATCTAATTTTCTCCGGTGGATGTACAGTGCTGCGCGTCGCTCGGAATAACCTACGAAGAAGAATTGCGGAGAAGAGTGACCGGTGAGTGGTACGAGCGGTTGCCCGCGTTTTTTGCGCAAAAAGCTACGCCGACGCTTCATTCTGATATTCATGAAAGTAGTTTCCGGCGGAGGTCTATGCTCACAAGCGCTTTCCTTTATTTTGCGGCAACGTGTGAACGCGTCGCATGGGAGTTTGGCTCTCTTCTGTTGGGGTTCGCACGCTCGTTCAGTGCGACTACGTGGGTACATTGCAGTATTGGAAATAGAACCGTGTTTGGTGGCCACAGACGTGCCTCTAGTGCAAACCTTTGGATATATGTGACGTATGTATGCACGTAACAGAATGTATCAATGCATCCACACTGGTTTTGGACATTTCTAGCGCGCATCTCAATCCTGGAGCTTGGTTTAGCTGTACGTAAATGTGTACCGTAGCAACCATTGAAAAATCTTCGGGGGCCGCTGTTCTTTTCTTGTTAACCGGTCATCGCAATACTTTAATGAGATCTAGAGACACTACGAAAGAAGGCGATAATTGCATTCAGACTGCGCCTTATAAACAATTGGACAACACACAAACAAAACTTTATCGCGAGTTGATGAATGGGGGATGAATGCTGGTGTTGATGTGGGGGAATGAAATAATGAGCAATTGGACAGCGTGATGAGGTGCTACAGGGTTTATTCGGTACAATGCATTAACACTAACGAAAAAGATCATTTGTGAAACAAACAACGATGATCTTGGCAGCTCTGAACCACAGGGAAGGGAACACATCGTTTTGGCAACACTCGATTCCTCGGAGGGTCATCTCGGGCCTTACGTAACTTTGGCCTCGAAATGCTTCATGGGGATACACCTAGATAGGTCGTTGCACGCCAAAGGCGTTTATCGATCGTCTCGGGTCTTTCCTGGCGGTGCTTTTCATAACGGGAGATAGGTATGTGACCGTGGATCCGTGATTTTCGGTTACGTATATAGAGCCGCTGAATGTGGTGGCGAGGCGCGTTCGCTTGGGGCATGTAAACACTATATCGAGCGCAGTAAATACTAAAATAATATTTTCAAAGGTCAGTAATGGGAGCACACTGTCGCTTATTCATTTTTCCAAATATGCTTTCCAGTGATAAAACTGAGATGGACCTTGTCGGTCTCGCACGCGTTCCTCAGCGCGCTCTTGGCGATAGCTTTGTTTGGCCAGCCCGTGTAGGTCCGTACATAGCTCGGCCACGTGACATCACGTGATCGTCAGGTTGCGTTTCCAGATGGCACGTGACAGTGACAACGTGACCAAAAAATTGCCGCCAGCGCCGCAAGGGCACCGCATTTGAACCCGGTTGGCAATTTTGCTTGTTCTGATTCGTTCTTTCTTTTTCTTCTTCTTCTTTTTTCTGGAGTTTCATCATATTAAATATTCTGGCAATGCCATATTTTTACGAATGTTTGGTATGTACATATATTTAAAGACAACAATAACAACAACAACAGAGTATTTTTGCTGTTTCTGACTGAAATCATCACCGGTCAGACGGAGCCCAAAATAACAACTTTATTTTAGATGATGAAAGGGGAGTTTCATCGTGATTTGGGGGTGAATGAAATATAATGAGCCCCTTCACAATAAGGGTCAAAGTGCTATGGTGTCCAAAATGGTCAAAAAGAGCTTTGAGGGCAGAGCGTTGATGGGCCGGATTTCGCCAGGGACCAAGCAATTTTGTGAGAGAGAGGGAGTGAGAGTCCAGTTATGTGTATGTAAAATCAGCTACGGTCGTGCTCAATATAAGAATAGCATCCCCAGACACTGCCTCCCGCCCCTGTATTTATTCCACTGAAGACATTATGTCCAAATGACCGTCGTGTATGTGGCGTTTTTTTCGTAGCATACTTACCCCTGTCATGTGCTATTTGCGTGGCTGTTTCAAAGAAGGTAATTTAAGGAGTGCTGCTACAACGTGCGACGTGTCGTTATCAGGTTGAACGCTACTATATGGGTGTGTTTTCCTAGTATAGTAAAGAGGGCGTGGTACCAATCCCCTTATATCGAACACAGCAGCGTTTCCTTCGATGGTGGAGATAAAGGTATCGCTATCCACTACGTATATCCGTACCTCGGCTATCGATCGAAGTTGCTGGGTTTGTTCCGATGTACTGACGCAGTATGTTCCAGTAGCAGAGTATTTTTCGGTGTGTTTATCAGGAAACATGGTTCTTGATCTATGCCTCGAAACATCTACTTGGTTGTATACATGATGTTTTTGATACTTTAGTACGCCATTTGACAGCCAAATGCAATATTTACTTTGTCGTAGATAACAGCAGGAAAAAAAAGGTAGCGCCGTGTTAGTGCTAACTACCTTCAGTATGGTGTAAAAAATACGAATATCTCAAATAACATCAGCTAGAAAAAAGTTTTTGCACTGAACAAAAGTTCGTAAATTTCATCCACTATAGGTACAGCGCTTACTTGCTTTCGAAAAATCTCGTACACATTAATCTCTTGACACCCTCCGGATTGTAAATGTCTTCACGATATAAAGCGGTAAAAGTTTATCATCACCAACAAGCCCAGATACTCACTATCACGATAAAAGTCTTCTCTTATGGCATACGCCTTTGCGGTGTAAGTTTCACACCATATACGGGAGGATGCTTCGTATACGACACTCTTCTAAATGGTGTATTCTGGAGAGCGCATGCACCTCTTTAAAGAGCATATTCTACAGAAAACATAATTTCAATGGAGTCATATTCCGTCTCATATGGTTGTTTTCTTTACACGCACTTTTTTCGAAAACTCTTATTACACGTTTCAGTTGAGCCTGCGGAATAAAAAGGGGCGTTTATATACAAAGTTACCCTTTCGTATACCGTGCATTCTCAGCGAGCTGTAGAGGTTGTGCATAAAAAGAAAACGTGCCGAGCACGCATTTAGACACAAAGCTGTGGAGGAAAGTCGTGGTGTGTTTAATTTCTGGTGTCTTTTGCAACGTGTACCCCCGCAACAAACCTGAATATTGATATGCAACGCACGTTAGATAATTATCTTGGGGGGGAAATATGGACCTCTCACCTAGCAGGTATCGCATGCGCAGAAATAAAAATATCGCGTCTCGCATCTTCCCTTCCACTCGGGCAGCTCACGACAGACAGCGACGTAGTTTTTCATTTTCTCGAATCATTCCGCCGTGGTCAAGAGTTGAAGGAGGAAATTCGTTAACGGAAAGCGAGAGTATGTAGACGTGTACATGGCTTGCCCGAATGCTAATTTGTAACGCTTTTTTTTTTTTTTCATTTTGTCTAGTAGAAGTCACGTCCTCAGAAATTCCACTTCGTTCACATTATAGTGTAACGGTGAATGAAAGACTAATTGCAGAGGAAAAACAAGCGAATGGGTGCAGTTTTACATTTTATTTGCTCATACTACAGCCTCGGAGAGTATAATGAGAGGAACAGCCATACATTGGAGCCAGGTTTAAATTGTTCCATTCAGCAATAGTGCGTGGGAAGAAATTATATTTAAATGCATCGATACATGCCCGAAAATCTACAATATTTAAACGATGCGAACCGCGGATAGCGAACGCCGAGACTGGGAGGTGATCACGGGTTCGAATCCTGGCACTGGCTGTGCTGTCTGAGGTTTTCCCTGGGTTTTTCCGAAGACTTTCCAGATCAATGTCTACCCAGTTCCCTCTGAAGTCGGCCCAGGACGCATACTATAACCCCCCGTTCCCTACTCCTTCCTGCAGTCCTCTCTCCATCTCTCCACGTCTGTAGGATGATCATAGCCACAGTTGCATCGCGGCGCTAACACCGAACAAAAAGCTAGGTAAAGCTAGGAAAACAAAAAGCTAGGTACAAACAGAGAGAGTAGAATGGAGAAGTCACACCTGGAGGAACCAGGTGCAGAAACTGGATAAAATTGCCCTTCGTAACGCTCCGCGATAAATCTAACATGCTTTGGATTTGAACCGATTTAATTACTTTGGCGTGTCTGTCGAAATCAAGGCCCCTAAGGAACGGAAGCATACTGCGAAATTGGGCGCTAATTGGGTTCTAAAATGTTGCTCGCTCCACCCAATAGGAAGTCGGGCTTGTTTATAGTTATTAGGTGAGGCTCGACCTACAAGGAAAAAGCTATAGACGCGTATAGAAAAGATTGCGATCGAGAAAATCCGATTTGGAAGGTTCCACTTATTTTATTGTCATCGAGGTGTGCGCATGGGACGCCCTGAATGTCCTTGCATGAAATCGACACTCTCCCTCGGAGTACCGGCGAATTCTGGTGAAACGTATATGTATGTACACACCTTTGTCTTAAGCGATCGGCATTAAATGGTGCCGCGACGAAAAGAGTTTAACCGCGTTCGTGACGATTTGGCAGTTTTTCGAAGTTAACGCCTCTTACCGAAACAATACCTGGCCTTATGCGGGGGGAACATTTACCGGGACGAAAGTGGTTGCGGTATGCGGGCTTGCCTTCACCGCGTGTCTGTGTCATTGGTCAGCATATGCTGAAAACCTGTCTTCTCAGTATTTTTGCAGCATTACCGGGCGAAGGGTGTCGTCAGATCTGCATTATGCACTGACCTTATTCTTTTGTTTCTTCCCAAGGGCTCGCTTTGCAGTTGGGCGTAATACGTGATACACGACCTCACCTGCCGTATATGTACTCGACGGTATTTGGACTACCGTTATGGTTGTTTTGGGGGGACTCAGACAATACGTGCTTATTGCCGTTGTTAGTACCCTTAGTTCCATCCGTTGAATGTTTTCTAGAAGGCAATATTGATTTCATTGTACTCTATGGGGGTCCATGCCATCGTTGCACGGGGATGGAGATGCATAAAAAGTCCATTCCGAGACGTGGAATTTAGACAGAATACGGTACAAAAAAAAAGGCGTACGCCCAAAGCAAGTCGCTTGCATATACCGTTTCCACCAGGTCCTGTGGCATAGTGGTTAGCATGATCGCTTGTGCTGTCTGAGGTTTTCCCTGGGTTTTCCCGCAGACTTTCCAGACGAATGTCGGTTCAGTTCCCCATGAAGTCTGCCCAGGACACATACTAACCTCCATGTCCCCCATTTCTTCCTGCTGTCCTCTCTCCGTCTGTGGACGTCTGTACGCCTCTCATGGCCGCGGTTGCTTCGCGGCGCTGACACAGCATACCATTTCTATAATCTAAGAGAGAGAGAAAGATTAAATTAGGGAGCAGTCGCAGTTTCCAGTCCAGTCGATTGCATTTACTCCCTATTTTAGTCCTCTGACCCTGAAATTTAATCCCGAAAGGGAGTAATGCCAGTGGCAATGCATCTACTCCCCAAACGGATTTTTCTTCTGTTTTTTTTTTTTTTTCTCACGGTGTAATCTGTGTATTTTAGATTACTGCTAGCAGTGGGATATACAGGGTGTTTGCTCTAACGTGTCCAGAAATTATATTTAAAGTGAGCGATAAAAGAAAAGCAAGTGGTACCTTTCTGCGACTTGAGTAAGAAACAGGTACTGCTTCACTAGTAGCACCTGTTTCTTAGACAAGTAGCTGAAAAGTAGCGCTCGTTTCTCTTTTATCGCTCGCTTGAAATATAATTTCTGGACACGTTAGAGCAAACACCCTGTATAGCGTGACCGCTTGTGGCGACGGAACACCTCGAACATCCCTCACCAAAATAAAGTTGTTGACCCACAAAATGCACGGGTCATAAATGAGTACGCGGAAAAGCGAGAGGTTCACTGTTAACAACTTCACTGCGCAGACTTCACGATTGATGCAGCAAAGTTGTTGATCGGGTGGAGATATTGTCTTGTCCCGTGTTCTTTTTGGCTCAGGGTGTCTGTTCGATGTATTCTACGAAGAAGTACATGCTATAGAGCCAGTGGAGCTATATTGCCTGTAGGAAAGGTCGTCCAAAATTTTTGAATTTGTGCGCATAATTGACGTGAAATGACACTTCATTCGCACAGCTTTATCGGAGACTCATTTTGTCCAGGGGAGAAAACACTTCAGTAGAAGTGTTTTCTCCCCTGGCTTTTTAAACCCTTCTTTTAGAAAGGGTTCGAAAGATTCGAAATTCATGGATTCGCAGAACCTTCCTTGGTTTGGTATTCGGATTTGGGAAATTCGGATTCGGCGGCCTCGTGCGGATTGGTGGGGTCCTGTGGCAGCGCGAGTAAAATACCAATCCAAACTAGTTTTCACGCTGACGCGTGCACTGTTACGAAAGTACACTCCTACCTGGCTCCAAATAAACCCCCTCATTAATCTTTTCAAGGCACAGTAGTATACACCTTTATGAGAAGGTGTGTCGGTTAATTACACGATACGCCCTCGTGTAAGCTCCAGATGCGTGCATAATTGAAAGGCAAAGAAACACGCCAGCACGCAAACCATTTTTGTCGTGCGTTTTGCCAGATCCCATTTGGAGCGGACAAGCACTGCTCACGCACTGTGATGCGTCGACGATGAGCACACCGGAAGGCAGCTACTATAATGCGCGATGGAGCCTCACGGAAGATTCTAGTGGAAGAAAACAATGCACATAGAGCCGAAGGTCCGTCCCGTTTTATGTTGAGCATTCACACGGTGCGGAATATCGGAAGTGGCGTACTGCGAACTTAGCAGACGACACTTCGCAGACGACGCCGTCAGCGTGTTTTCCTGTCTTCTGCTACGGAATATCTTGCGGCTGTGTAGCAGGATGTTCCCCACGGTTAGTAGTGTGCGTGAAGACACGACGTTGAGCGCTCGCGCTCACGTGATAGCAGAAAGCTATGACGCTTTTCGCATCTTCCGCATCTGGGAGAATGTCGCTCGTGTGAATACACGGTATGACATGGGAAGTTCTCAAGCATTTGTCGTCAACTCGACGAGCTTGCTCTTTCGTGCACGCCATTTTGTAATCGACACAAACCATTAGTTGTGTATCGGCACGTAGATACATGCGTTCCATATCACTTCACTTTCCGTTCTTTGTACTTCTGGTATACACCCAATACCCCTATTTTAAATACAAAATTTCCTGGTATTCTGCTGTTTATGGTGTCTAGACACGACAAGGAAATGTTAATGCAGAAGCCTCTCGTATCCCTTCCAAAGTCTACTGCTCTGTGACGGAGAGAAAGCACGATAGAGACAAACTCATTTATAGCGAACGCCTTTTTAACGAAAATACCACTATACTGGGATTTTAGAAGTTGAAAAAAGCTTGTCATTAAAACTAGATGCTCCTATATAACCGTTTGAATTCTATTCTGCCTATCTGCTCCGCGTTTTTTATTTACGTACTTTCTGTAACTAAAATTTTAGTTGCTGACTACCTGTGCTATATGGGACACTGGCGAATACTCCTATATACTGCTGACGATTGCAGGGCATATGACGAAATGTCAGCGGGCACCCGAGGTGGGAACTCGCAACTCTGTGTCGTATGGGTACTGGGTACACCACGCTATGGTCGCGCACCCTTCGACCTGTTAGGACCCTGTTTCGGTAGACGCGGACAAACGCTCTTCCTATTCGTTCTTACATATTTCTTTCTTTTTTTTTTTTTTTTTTGTTCTCCCAGTTATACAAACACACAAGTCTGCACAGGCAGCAAGTTGCCTCTTGGAACGTGTATGAAACAGTAGGTTCACACAAACGCTGCGTGAATTTTGTCGACGGCTGTGTAATACGCAGAGACGGGGAAGTTACTAGACAAAAAGAACTCGTGACCAGTTAAGTTACTGTTCAAAAAATGCTAGTAAATTACTAACGAAGTTGCAGGCAATGAAAATGTGCATGAAGTTCCTAAGCTCCTTTGCAAAAGTAACGAGTTGCTTTCAAGGTACTTGTTACGTAATACACACTTTTTAGTTCTTGACCCTTTTATAATTAATTCAGATATTGATCTCACTATGGGCGGTGCAAGACGTTTTATAATAGTTTTGATGTACGAAAGCTATACCAATATCTGATATGACGAAAGAAGCCCTTACCTTATCTACATCTTTAAGAAGGGATTGGGTGATTTTGGTGATAAGGTTCTTGAACCGAGCACAAAGCAGGCATTGAAAATTTGGTTCCATGAGTTATCCTCTTCGCACATGTCTTGGAACCGCGCTTTAAATTTTAACCCTTCTACACAGCGCCCCCTGGACACTGCTCGCTGTGATGAGCGTCACCGGAGTCTCATTGTGCGGCCAAAACATAATTTGTAACGCGTCGTGCAGGTGACTATGGAGCGCCCTATAGGGAGCACTGTTTGTAGGCGACAATGGAACAGAAGGATCTTGGATCTTTACCCAAGTTACTTCGACAAAATTACCAAAAACAGGAACGAGTTCCTCAGGAAGTTATTGGAGCTCAAAAGCAACGAGTTAAGTTAAGAGTTACCGAAAAAAAAAAGCTTAGTTACAGTAACGAGTTACCCCAGACACTGGTAATATATGTGACAGATACAAAACCATCGGATAAGGATCTGCATACTTTCAAGGGGAGGAGAGTCTCTTGGGAGTACCGCGCTTCGAGACTTTCCTCAAACTCTGCACGCCGTTTTCAGCAAACGGGTTTCGCGAAAGCAGGTGCGGCGTCTTGCGAACAGTTCGAAGCAAACAAAACAAAAAAAAAAAAAAAAGAAGAGAAAAAGTGGGGATACGATACATTTGAGAAAAATACAACCTTGGACACGACGCGGCGGACTTAACAAGATACTGACAGAATCCGTCCTTTATCACACTAACCTCCATCACATGCCAGAAACCAGTTCGGCTGGGTTGGTGTCTCGTACAGAGTATAGCTGTGTTCTTGTTTCCCCTTATATTCGACGTATAACGCACTTGACAAACCCACTTTCAACAATTTCGTTGTTGCATGAACTCAACGAGCGTACTCACTTTGTCAGGCCAGATATGCTTTGTGTACGCAGTAAATTTGCTGAACTTTTTAGGGTGTAAGAGGCTGCAAATCGAACGTCCCTTTTTGATTCAGTACACTCAAAGTAAAGGCGTATGGCGACAGTGTTGGAAAATGCGTCATTAGAAAATCTAAACAATGTTTTTGAACGGGGTACACACCTGAAATGGCGTTTTGTGTAGGATATACCTCTTAAAATGGCGCTTCATGTAGAATACACCATTTAGAAGAGTGTTAGAGAACCTCTCTTGTGTATGGTGTGAAACCTACACCAGAAAGGTGTGTGCTATATAGTACAATAACTGTGAAAAAAAGGTGTTAAAAAAAGTTACTACGCAGGAGCTTGGATACGTTTTTAGGTGGTGCCAGTTGTGGCTGAAGTGCAATCTCATAAAATGAGTTAATTCGATTGCATAACCCTTTACGACTTTAACGTCACAAGTTTCATCCGAATCGCGCTCATAGATTTCTTTATAAGCTCAAAATTGAGCATTGTGGGCAACACTGTGCCGAAGTTGACCCTAACTTCGCATTGCCCGTCAAGGTCGGAGGCAAAACTACATTGCATGCGCATAACACTGGGTTTAAAGCAGCGACGTCTGCGATGCGCCTCGCCGAAACCGAAACTGCACACGCAGTTTTGCCCGCTAAAATAAATGAATGTATTGTCTCACGCCGACACCGTTTCGACGGATTTTGTCACAATTTTGACAGCACATTAAAATATAAGGACGTATCACGTACGTGTGCGCTATCTTGCAAGGTATGTATACATAAGCAACAAGCACTTAAATGGCAACAAATATGTAACCTGCTTGCATGTTGCTTGCCGTGGGGCAGGTCACAGCCCTCATAACTGACGAGCGAAGTGGAAAAAATGCATCCATCAAAACGAAAATCCTACAGCCTAGTATTTCTTGACGTCTATACATCCCACGCATATTTTAAACCTATCATTGTGTCCGCAAGATCACGGAAGTGCAAATGTGGAACGAACATTCGAGTACGAAAAGTGGCTTCATCAACTCCGTTGTTCACCCAGAATACGTGTACGTATACTTACGCAACATCGTCCTCCACGCGTTAGACGCTCAAGGATGAAGGATTTCTTTTGATAACCCAGACTACACCTCGCCCCTTCTAACCGTGTCGGCGTCTCGATTATCGATAGACAATTTTCGAAACATCCTCACTGTCATGCGAAACAACTCCATCCCAAAGGAAATAGGTGAAGAAGAAAACCCATTCTAGGTGACCCACATTTCCGGTTGAGAAACACAGCGCGACAATCAGAGCCACCGGCGTCTTCCAGTGGGACGATATGCCGGTGACTCCGATTGTCCGCCGCGAAATTTGCAATTTATAAACCCTCGGTAATGCGATCTCCTAACGGGACGCTATGACCCATTAGGCGGCTGTGTTACGAGGGCACGCAATGGCAGGCCCTTGTTTCGGGACCGTTTTGGCGGGCGCTTCAGACAGTGCCTGATTATACCGTGCCTTTGTTGCCGTGATTACGTGTAGCACTCGTGCTTGTGACACAATTAGCTCGGGCGTTCATTTTCACGTAATCGCGCTGTAGCAAGAGCGGGTCGTCCATTTGACTGGACTATAGCATATATGGTTGGGGAAGCATGGCCTGTTTCGGTTTCTGGGAAGGTCAACCTTGTTCTATGGAGTTCTTGAAGAATATAGCCTTACTTTGTAGGTCTGTCCATGGCTTTATGGAATCAACCACACTATGACCACATGATATGGTCGTATGGTGATATGGACCACGTGATGTGGTGCTATGTGCGAGATGCAGCCGATTTTCGTGCGGGTGTGCTCCTCCTCACTCTGTCGTTGCCAAACTTCCCACCATTGGGGACATCTGCTAATCACTAAACACAGCAAGAAAAGCAAAGATATGTGTTTCTATTGCGCCAGCTGAAGCCGCATATTCTCTTTCAAGCCAACGGCCTGTGTCGTCCTCCTTCGAAGTTTGTTTGTAACACCAGCTTTGCTCGGTGTCTTCGAGCATCAAGGCCAAGAAGCAGGTTACCATGCACGCGGTGTGCGACTGATGTCTTCACACACTGGCACTAAAGATCGAATGCCTGCGCGCTGTATGCACCAACATTTACGGACGACTCAGCTGCGAAGAGTAGCTTCGTTGGCCACGGTTATAACACCGTCAGATGCACTACGCTGAGCTGAACTATGGCACACTGGTCGCGACGAAAAGGATAACTGCAATCCCCGGTCGCCGTCCAGTCCTCTACACGGTCTTACAATCTGTTTAGCTGTGCACGACCAATGTGGTAACCTACCGCTTCCTGGACCCTCTGGTATGTCAAGTGTCCCCTAGACGTACGAGTATTGAGTGGGAAAGGGCTAGTACCAGCGATCCGGTGACGGTATATATCGAAGCAAAAAGACTTCGATATTTCGAACAGAGACTGTTCTTCCATTGGATCAAGTAGAGGAACAGTCCCTGTTCGATATATCGTTGGCTACCGAACTGAGGCTGTTGCTTCAATCCGCAACGTGGCAGTACGATTCACGCCAGGTGAAGAATAGGATGCAGAACCAACACTATAGCTAGAAACCAAGCCTGGTCGCTTAAACGACATGACGTAACAGTTAAGAGCCCTCCAATCACGACCGTGCTTGCCGACGAACCGCCATCAGCCACAGGGGCAGCCTCCTGGTAGCCAGAGTAAGCCTGCGTTTGAAATCGTCTGCGGACTGCGGAGCTCTAGAAGACATGGTTGGTATGCGCTGTGGCGGTTTTTCTATCCTGATGACCGATATCTGTAGCAGCACGGTCTCGCTTGTAACAGAGGACGCGTAGTATTTTGCATATCGCACCCAAATATACATCTTCGGAAGGCTTGCTTCCAGGAAGAAGATACGGCAGAACTGCGTGCTGTGAAGGTTGTTTCTTCTTGGCACGAATCTCTGTTATTGGGCGTCGCGAGCTCTTTCAGGTTGGAAGCGTCGCATTCAATGGTTGCTTAACACGAAACTTTCTATTCGTCACACCTCAATCGTAACCAAGTTCGCCCTCAGAATTATTCTCATTGACTCGCTGCACGCAGTTGCAAGCATGGCTGATTTTACTACAAGTGTGTCGTGGAAGTCACGTGATGGGGAAAACAAAACACCGCGGGGCATTGTTGCCTACCGTACCTTTGTTTGAAAGAAGAAAAGCGGACTCTGTGTGAAGCGTACCGGAAGGAACCTCACACTCTGTAACAACAGCGCTGTTCGTAAGACACTAGCGGGATAGCACCGCCCAAGAAAAGTATGCTAGTGTGCTTTTCACAATCGCGAAGTCTATACGTATAGACGTTCCTAGTACGTTATTGGAAGGCACAAACAATCAGAAAAGCTCACTTTGGAGGCACAGTGAAAGACTAAATCAACGAGAGAAAATTTAGGGGTTTCTTTCCGTCTCGGACATCCCCGTGGTTTTGAGCGTAGGATTTACTTTGGTGACATTTATCTAAATAATTTTATGTTATTAATGAAATTGGCTAACTAATAATTTAAAATTCGAGACGAATGGCAGCGATTACTTATTCCCCTGCACCAAACCGTAACGCCAAAACGTAACATGAAATTTACATTACATTACACATACACACCAGCGGCATGGCCGAGCGTTGGTAGAAGCCAAGGTCGCGCTGAAGACTGCGAGGTGGTGGGTTCGAATCCTACCAGCGGCTGTGCTGTCTCAGGTTTTCCCTGGACTTTCCCGAAGACTCTCCAGACGCATGTAGGCACAGTTCCCCCTGAAGTCGGCCCAGGACGCAAGGTATCCCCCCTGTCCCCCACTCCTTCCTGCTGTCCTCTCTCCATCTGTCCACAGCTATACGCCGCTGATAGCCACAGTTGCTTCGCGGCGCTAACACGGAATTTAAAAAAAAAACATTACAGATACTTCCTGTTTCTTTCCTGTTTCCTTTCGATGACGATTACTTTCCTGTTAACTGGAGGACATCGTAGACAAGCTGAAGATCGAAAGGGTCGTGCCATTCCCAGAATACGAAAACATAACCCAAGCAGCACATTGTACAAAGTTCAAGTATGCATGGAGTTGGCTGGCAGGTGCATGATCTATTAGTGCGATGCTTCATTTCGCAAAGCTGCTCACGAAGAAGACAGCCTTGATCTATACCCGCTCACCCCTTTGTACTTTCAGTGCACGGTACTGCTTGAGACGCGTCGCCCGCCGGTGACCAAAGGAACGGACTCGCGAATGAGACGGCCGTCGTTTTCGAGGCATCGAATTTCACGTTGTCGCCGCCATCTATATACCTGTGCCGCGTTTGCTATAAATATCTAATTGGTATCTCTCGTAGGTGGGGACAAGGACATGATGCGACACAGTACATGGGCACATTTAATGCACGAGGTCGTCAACGCTCTTTCTATACGCACCAGTGACAGTGAAGACATAATGGCTTTCAGCCTTGTATACTGCATGCTCTCGCGCTTTATGAACTGCAGTTTTGTTATGAAGTTGAATGAGCGGAACGAGGAACATATGGCTCCATGCTTGCATCCGACCATCGAATTTTTACGGCAAATACCCTCATAATATGTAGTTTGCAATGTAACAAAGCTGTAACTGCAGGAGTGACCAAAACAGATGCGGAGTGTCACCCGTTACCGCATTATTGTTCTATATACTGAGAAAATAACGACGGAAGACTGTGGAATGTAGAAGGTGACATATCCTTGAGCTCGAGGAGTATAGAAACAGAGACACAAAAGTGCAAGGACTGTGTCTCGTCCTGTGCTCATCTGTGTCTCTGCGTTCTACTCCCCAGCGTACCTCAAGGAGATATCACCTTCTACATCCATATACCAGCTCGCTTGTATTTTACTATTTTGTTCAAGGAAGAATGTAAAAAGTTATGCTTGTCTAGATGGACACAAATAGTAATAATACAAAGAATAAAGACTATACACTTCATCAGGTACATGATGAAGTGTATATATAAAGAAAATTTATTACATTAACCTGATGATATGTACAGTGTAAGCAGTGAATAACAGTGGTATATACAGTGAAACCGGTACCGGTACTTCATCGGGTACATGATGAAGTGTATATAGTCTGCTACACGAAATCCTGTGCACCTGGATAAACCAAGTAAAGCTTCAGTGTCTTTTGTATGACTAGTGAGTGAGAAAGTAACAGAAAGCCACATCGCTTGTATAGTACCGTCGCTTGCTACGTGTACCACATTCTTCAGACGTTTATGACCGAGGCTCTTAATTCCAAGACTGAATAACCTACCCGTTGTTACGAGCTTTCTCCCTTGAACTCCACCGCGATTGATATACAGACGCCTCTTTACGCGAACATCACTTGTCCCGCTGCAGTTTTGCCACCGACCTACAAAACATGCCATTTATCATGCGCAATCCGGTCATCTTGCGTGTACACCACGTTTTATCCACGCTGTATACTTAGTACAAAATCTTCCCCATCAATCCGTATCATCATAAAGCGGCAACGATTGAACCGGGATTCCCGGCTCGCACGCGATCCACCAGTGGAGGGACCTGTTTATCCAAGGACGAAATCGTGACCCGATATAATGGCAAACCCCGTTACAGCACCATCCTAGCATGATTTACATAGCGGTGTATCAGATAGCACCATTGACATCGTAACGAGCAAGTTTCTCATTCGGGACACGTCCGAGATTTCTGCAAGAACGAATCATCGAAAGAGATTCGTCCAGTTGGCGATTCACAACTTACGGCTAGGGCACGTCGAGGTCGAACGATCTTATTTCTAATACATGAAGGTCTTCGATAACGAGTAAAGGTTGCACCATAAATACCAACGCCGCGTCGGTGTCATTTATTAGCGTCCAGACGTTCAGAGACTTGCGGGGCAGATGAGGCATATCTCACCTGAGTGTGATCCAAGAAGATGAGCTAGGACGCAGACATCCGCAGGAAAAACGGTGCTCGCTGTGTTTTTCGATGAAGGGATCCCTGGTACTGGAATCTGAAGAACCTGGGACTATAGTGATATGGGGCAGTTGGTCTTCAGTGGTTCATCAGCGAAACACAGACGAAACCAGTGAGCACACAGGACTATCGCTAGGACTATCACTCTGTGTCCTTGTCTGTGTTTCGCTGGTCATCCATTCAAGTATACCGAGCGTCCTTTTGCGCTTCACCGCGACCAGCCGCGTCAAAAATATGTAAACCGAAACCAATTAATTACTGCAACAAATGACCCGCTTCGGTTGCAGATTTTTCTCTAAAAGGTATCTACTGAAGGTCCCAGAAGGGGTAGTACCCATTTTAATGCCGACGGCGCCCTGCTTTAGAAGTTAGCTTTTTTCACGAAACTCATTTGAATTTTTATTTAAATAATGAGCGCCTCCCGCTCATTCACGCGGTGCGCATCTCGTAGGCGGTATTGGACAGATACTTGTAAAAAAGAAAGTTATTCGATTGGTGCACCGGTTCGCGAATTATTTAGCCAGGGGATTTAACTGAAACACCCGGTATAGACTGTCAACGCCCTATGGCGTGCTACTATGATGGCAGTTCAGGAGCAAACTTTTAGGATTCCGCTCTAGATGCCCTTCTTCATCATAACGCCCTCTCTCACGCCAACCTTATCCGGGACGCATTGCAGGATATGCTATGGGAGCTTCTCGAGCACCCATTCTACAGTCCAGACCTTTCCTCCTGTGACTTTCATGTGTTTGGACCCTTAAAAGCCCCGAAAGGTCGCAGGATTTCCTCAGACGTGGAAGGGAAGACAGCTGCCACAGATTGGTTCCGGTCACAGGAATTCTTTGAGCAAGACATATGTTGGCCTGTGACTCAATGGGTCTTGTGCCGAAATGCCAATGGGGATTTCTTCGGACCAATGTATGTACCGTCCGTACTTGGTACGTGTCACGTAAGGAAAGTTTTTGAACGTGCCTGATGGGTAATAATAAATAATTGGGAGTAGATGAGCTGGTTAGAGGCTTTGCTGGTGATTTCTATACTTCATCTCAGACAAAAAAAAAATAGTTCTTATGCAATGAGAGCTCGTGAAACAAAGGTCGTCCTCTGAATCATCCGTCCCTTTCTTCCTAGCTGACATCCCGCAGAGGCGTCTCCGGATACCTCAAAACCCTCCGTGAAAAATTGTCGCTCGTAGAAAATAGTTTGTGAGTTTATGTTTATGACAATTCGTCCATGTTTGAATTTTCTCCGGGCAATCTATTAGCGTAGAAATCGGAGCAAGCAGCCTTTAATTCCGTTTAACATTCTTGCGTGTGGGTTGAAGAGTAACGATCTAAAATCTTTACCGCCCACCTATCGTTGCTCGAAACGACGAATTGGAGTACACGTTGGCGCGGCTCGTTTTGAGGTCTTTCGACGTATTATTTCTGTGCCAAAGGACGTACACCTATGCGGGTTCACGTGGTCGGCCATCGCCCTCGGCACCTTTGCTTCCGGAAGACAGACAAGCTTACAGGTCGTTGGGCCGACTTTAGGAAAGGTGCTTAGAACGTAGGGTAGACATCGCAGGGAATCATTACAGTGTATTGTATTGTAGTATGTGACACAGTAGGATACGTAGTAAACGTTTGCAGTCTTTGGAGCAGGAATTATGTCACGCAGCATGCTGGCATGCACTGAGCGTCAGGCGTAGTAAAGCGCTACAGAAGCAGATAACACAATACATCATTGCGCCTACTGAATACTTTCTTTGCATCAAGTAAACAGAGGGACGGGGTGATAATACTCCCCCTCCCCCGGCACGTCCCCTAACACCGGCTAGACTTCCTAACACTCTGTTGTTTTTCTGTAACGGGTTACTATCCTCTTTTTCTTACCTGTGTGTCTCTAAGCTTCTGTGTCGTTAATAAATCATTCAGTCGAGAGTCAGCAGTCGTCCTGTGTGCTATCCTTCCTGTCCTTGTTTTTCTTGCTGCTGTTATGCCACCATGTCAGAATACCGAGTACCCCAAATTTCGACAGTATCACACCACAGTATCAACTTCAGAGCCTTGAAAATCTTGGTAGACATTGTATGCTTCAAGCCATAAGTGGGCCCTCTCGCAGTTTCATTTGAAAGCAATCAGTGTTCATCGGATGACCTTTTCGTTGCGGCTTGCATCTACCATGAAAATATAGAGATCTTTACAAAATCGTTACGTCTTCCCACTTTATCTCACTTGTACTTTTCGTAGATTATAGTTTTAAGTCACCCCGTTGCCCATTGTGCTGGGCTGTTATGGTCACGCTCACGGAGGTCAGATAAGAATCCCGCTACAAGCTGAGTTTCCCACGAGATTCCCGCAGGTACCTTCACTCGAATGCACGGCACAGTCTGCACCAATTTCTTTCTTTTTTTTTTTTTTACACATCATCAACTGCTGGGACTCCAAGGCTCTCTAGCAGGGACGCAGGAAATATATAGTTAATAACTGATGATTTAATGAGTGAATCAACATATTTTTTTCATGTCCGTCTATACAGGACGACAGGCAACAACGCAATATCATACAGGAGATCACTACATTTCTGTTTCTCCACTGTATACATGACTACACGTATACCGTTAGGAACGGGATGCCACAGAAGATAAACCGGAAAGTCGGGAT
Source organism: Ornithodoros turicata (assembly GCF_037126465.1). Classification (NCBI taxonomy): domain Eukaryota; kingdom Metazoa; phylum Arthropoda; class Arachnida; order Ixodida; family Argasidae; genus Ornithodoros; species Ornithodoros turicata. The sequence goes on from NC_088209.1 coordinate 35,496,380, forward strand.
GCGCTGGATGTACTCAACTCGCGGAAGTGATGCCGTGGGGGATCCTACCGACCTTGGCAACCTGTCCCATAGATGCGCTCACACACACACGCGCGACAGGGGGTCAGCCGTTAAAGAAGGCACCGTTCCGTCGCGCCGGGACCGTTATCTTGTGCCGGTTACCGATGTGGAACAGCTAGAGAAAGGTATTCTCGTAAACACGACGAATATTTTATTGCGACGACTAGACGACAGACGTGGAATTGGCCCGCTTTCACGCGGAGGAGCAGCGTCATAATGCAACGGAGAAACCTGTATGCTGAGATAATTCTACGTTTTCAAAAAAAGAAAAAACAAAGAGAGAAGCGACGCGCTATTCTGGTGTACTATATTAAGGCAGACAGGCCTATACCGTAAAGGGGTGTCTTATATGTATAACTCTCGTAAAGAATAGCTCTGTATTGACGTCAAAGGCGTCTTGCGCTTCGTCTTCAAAACGTGTACGTCGCCTTAGCGAACGTCTTCGAGACCTTACCTGTCTACCTTCCCTGACCATGCCGTACCCTATACTTGACGTTCACTATGGTAAGGTAAGGTATGGTCTGAAAAATATGGACATGTCGACTCTTATACAACCTATAGGAGCTGCCTACTCTGAATCACTTACACGTGAAAGGAAATGAGTACGTGTGTTTGTTTGTACGTATGTATGTGACAAACAACAACTTTATTTTTCAATCAATCAATCATTTATTTATTTCATTTTGCGATGATGAATGGGGAGTTCCATCGCCAGGGGGGATACTTTACCCCATTGCTGGTGGGCATGTGGGGAATGAAATAATGATCCCCTTCACCGTAAGGACCAAAAGGCCAAAAAGGGTCCGAAAAGGCCAAAAAAGCTTTGAGGCCAGGGACCAAGCAATTTTGAATGAAAGGGGGAACGAGAGTCCAGCTGATTAAGAGACCCGGAGAGTGCGTGACAAGAGTGGAGAGATAGCTATTGATATGCGGAAGGAACCGTGATGGTCCACAAGAAGCTTCACTAATGATCGTTCGTCGCCTCAGCTCAACCGGTCAGTCTCTAAGCAGTTTCCTCAAGTCTAATGGACGAGAGTCTAGTCGGTCTAGGACAGCACGAAGATCAGGTCGGTGTGAACTGTATCGAGCGCACCCAAGCAAGACGTGTTCTGTGATTTCCCTGTCTTCGCTTCATTCATTCTTGCGTTATCCACAATATCCACAAATAGGTGGCTCACCCCCGCGAAAGAATCAGGTACAAGGTGACCTACACCGCCTCCTAGGTGCACCGCTTCTTATTCATGTTTTCGCGTCCAGCGCGATGTTACGCGCATACTATAGTACTTCCTTAGTATTTGTGGATACGGAGACGCATCATGGATAGCGCTTCACGGGATTGGTCTCCGCCCGCCTCCGTTTCTCGGAAGATCGTGCTCTCCTCATAATCACTTTTTTTGGGTCAAAACAAACAGGTTGCGGGAAAAACAGAATGCACGAGATAGCCGGTAATGCGGCTTTCGATACCCGTTTTTCTTTATATCATGGTCTACATCGTGGTCAGCAATCCATTTTTCTGTTTTTCTTCAAAAGCGACTTGCGCGAAGGAATGGGAATTTTTCAGTGAGAAGAATTCCAATCCTTATGCACGATAGATAGGTCATTCCTAGGAAATTTCGAGTTGTTTGTTTTTGTTTTGTTTTATCCTTACGAAGAACATGGGCCCAATTGTGGTCTCTGGAGGAATAATGTTGTGTGTCAGGCTCAGTCTCTTCCCGTTAATGCATTAAAATTGCATTGCGTTAGTGTTAATGTATTTCCCAAATGTGATACCCACATTTGAACCGTTTTTGTATCTACACCTCCCCTCCCCTCTGTAATGCACGTGCCCTGAGAGTGAATAAAAACAATAAGCAAACTGCACGACCGTTGAGGAAATTTCTCAGTGCCGTTCTCAGTATATTCATACAGTAAACTCGGCGTAAACACACGCAGGTGACAGCACAATGTGTTGTGTGCTCTATCTGTTTATACTGCATTTATCACATGAATCAATACCATGCAACTACCCCGTTTCCAGACGTTAGTCTTCAGTGCCTTTGCCAGTGCTCCACGAATAGCGCAGCGCTGAGGACAGCAGCGTATGCAAGAAGCATATAACTGAGCTACTGAGGACACTACTCAGGAATTTCCTGAACGTTCGCGCAAGCGCGCCCTGTTCGTCCAGGAGGGTTCTATGGAACTGCAATGGCGACACAAATTTAATATCAAGGAGTCAGCCAGTGCAGTTATGTGAAGTTACAGTATAAGCGAACACTACTTAAATTGGGCCGTTTTAGCTTGACTAATTGAACCGTTTCCACATAACAAGAGGAAGAAACCGGGCTAGCATTTGGGCCAGTTTTCCAGGCGGGAGAACATCCATAGCCCCCTTGACGGTTACCGTCAAGACTCCACTGGTATACGTGTAACCGCACCAAGGGTTTCTGGAATCAAGTACAAGACTAATCGAGACCATTGCAGAAGACTTCGTAGGACATGACATGTTACTGTATGAATAGCTTTTACGATTGCGTTTCCAGAAGCCACTGTCTTGGTCATCGTCTTTGTTTGTCTGGCTGTGCTTATGGTGGACCGTGATACTATGAAAGGCCAGACACAGCTGTGACGTGCCTGTTGTACTAACCAGCAGCATACGGAAAGTGTTTCGTGTGTCGGACACGAGAGGGGACCTTACTCGCGGGTTGGTATTCAAACCCTGCTGTCGCGTTCCAGTCCTGGTGGCAGGGCATCCACATTGATGCCAGCGGCTGCTGCAATGACCATCTCCGCCACACGTATTTATATTCGCGTCCTCAAATAGTAACGTATGGGCCCCGTGCGCATTGTGTGCGTCTGCCGAGTGCTATCTTTCCAGTTGAGAGAAAGCGATCGTAAAGACAAGTGTCTTTTGTGTTGCGGGATTATTAACCGAGATATAGCTTCGCTGCCACTTTTACCTCGCTTTGTGCGGTTGCCGGTATTATACGGAGGTAGCCGGAAGCGGGTCACGTCGTTAGAAGGGTGCGCATACCAGGAAGGAAGCGGACTTCCGTTTTGTGGTAGCCATTTCACGGGAGCCCGCCATAGAATCTAAGTGTCAGTTAAGCTTCACTCAGTGCGTGACTTGGCCATCGCCGCGTAAAATACGGGCACGCATTTTTTGACGCGTTGCTCAGAGCTGCATGGAAAGTAAGACGTCACGGTGCAAGCACGCGCGCTGTGGACGCGTGCGGGCGTGAAGAAGAAATTTGGGGCTAATTGTGATTGCTTCACGTCTAGCCGACAGTTTCTGATGAGCGTTCTGGACCTTCCGCTGCTCAGCCTGGAGAAGGTGCTAGGGGCAATGGCCAGATCAGCAAGGAGATCCCACGCTTTGTAAAAGACGTAGGTGCTGCCGCCATCTTTTAAGGCTCAGTGCTCATAATATCTCGAGGGAATGACTAACGTCCTGGTTTATAACATCTACCAAGTGTTCTGGAGCAGGTGGTTCTCATCTCTCTCTCCTCTCTCTGTCTCTCTCTCTCTCTCTCTCTGTAATAGGCTTTCCTTGATGGTTGTCACGTCCATTCGCACCTATGCTTCACGGCAAGCTGTGATACGTTTGATGTACATCGATACTTAGAAAGCGTCTTGGCCTTACAAGGTCCAACATGCGACGTGCGACTTGCAACATATGCTCATGATTTACATCCGTTACCGGCGTGCGCCTGATGCCGTGTGTCACAAGGCCCGACTGCGCGAGAGTGCTCCGATTGGTTTGCCAGGTATACATTTCACAGGCGAATACCGGGACCGGGACGAGACATACTTTCGACCTGCGCGGTTCACCCGAAGCGAACCCTCAAAGTCTAGCTCCTTGCCTTGGGTCATCAAAACGGTTAACTCGGGTTCTGCAGTTGTACAAGGCAACCTATGCAGCAACCGCACGTTTTGTGACATTGTGACGAACCTTTTTATCCACTTCACCCTTTGAAAAATTAGGAGGCAATGGTACCCCACTGCGCATCAGCTCCGTCGTCTTGACGACGCCGACCGGCGCCTCGTCGAAGGACGGTAATCTAACCATAATCACCTCAGTGGTTCTTCCGAAACCAATGAGGCAGATGTTAGCCTTGGTGGTGGACGAGAGTTCCACATCATCATCACATAATCATTGCTGTAGCGTGTAATGTGCTTCGGAGAGGATACCAATCCACACGGTATGCATGCAAAAGAGACATCATTGACCATCAATTTAATGCTAGAGTGAAAAATAAATGATTTACCCGTATGTACGAAAACTCAAGGCGTCTCACTAACCACTCCATGGAGGCCAACAACTCCATATTTTTCTTCTAACCAAACTGAACAAGGCTTCTCTGACGCGTCATACCTATACAAATCCATTACTGGACGAAATCGCTTGACATTTGCTCCTTTTGCTCCACTTTGTAGCTACATTAGCTCAATGAACTGATTAAGATGTTGCGTACTTCCTTAAGCCGATAGAATATCTCTGAAATCGATAGCCCGTCAAACACTAATAGTTCGTGATATTTTGTGGCTTTACGCCGTGAGACAAAAATGATCACGAGCCATGTCACTGATTGGTTGATTGATCGGTCTGTCGATTAATCGTTTTAACCTGAGGGTTTTCAACGTGCGTCGAGTCCCCCGCGGAACACGGCGTGCCTAAGCAACTTGATCAGAGGCATGGGACGAATGAGTAAAAGCATCTGCCAGACGAATCGACCAAATTCCCCCCTGAAGTCTGCCCAGGACGCACACTACTCCCTCCTGTCCCCAACTCCTTCCTGCTGGCCTCTCTCCATCTGTCCATGCCTACGCCGCTCATAGCCGCAGTTGCTTCGCGGTGCTAACACGGAATAAACAGAGCTACTTGTGCACCCCGCCACCAAGTTGCTGGTGTCCTCGGCCGATTTCGAACCCGCTACCTTGAGATCAGTAGGCGTCCGTCAGATTAATAACGCTGTCACACGGGCAGTGTTCAACAACCATTGAGATCAATGACCATTGAAAATGCAGGTAGCACCACCTAGCGTGTAATGTGTCAACCTATCAGGAAACATTGGATCCAATGCTCGTTGTTGACGCGTTACACGCTTGGTGGAGCTACGCGCATTTTCATTGGTCGTTGGTTTCAATGGTAATTGAAGACTGCCCGTGTGACAGCGTTATAAGTCCCCTCACAGAAGGTCAGTTCGATACATAGCGATGATGGTGACGGTGATGTGATAAAGAAAAAAATGGTGATGCGTCTGTCCACGAAGTCTAACTGGCTACCCCAGTACGCTTACACACAGAAAGTACAAACAGATGATAGATGATGAACAGAGATGAAGATGATGTAGTTCAACATTCGACCAAGTGAGTGTAAAATGTCGGAATCGCTGGGGGCACACGCAGCACACATTCAGCGAGTCATAGAATGTCCACAAGCCCAGTTGTACGTAGAAAGTCTTCAAGTGCCCTTAGCGCCTTGTCGGACGACGGAGGACCTAACAGTTTCGCGATGTCGAAGACTCGGGAGTCCACACGAGACAGTCTCGCCTGTAATACCCTTCGAGCATCAACGTATTTCCGACAGCTGAGAAGGACGTGTTCTACGTCCTCTACAACGCCACACTCACTACAGTTCGCAGAGTCTCGCTTTCCCACTTTGAAGAGAAGACATGCGCTGTACGGTACATTGAGCCGTAGCCTATGTAGGACAGTCGTCGTTTGTCGCGTGAAGGAAGGTGGTACTCGAAAGCGTAACTCTGGATCGACCTTGTACATTATGACCTAGAAACGCAGGCCGGTATATCTTTCATATACGGTGAACCCTCGTTATTATGACCATGGTCGTTCCCGAATATTTTAGTCATAATGCGGAATTGTCATATTAACGGGGGGATTTGCACAGGTCTCCTTTCATCCTTTCATCATCCTTTCATGTGAATCTTTTTGGAATGGGGAACTCAATTGCAGGGAAACATCCCACATCATCATCATCATCATCCATTCATCTATGTTGTTGCTGTTGTTGCAGGTGTTTCACTGCATTGTTCCCCAGTAGTATGTTCGTAAAGCGCGTATGTCAGGTTATCGGGGGTCATATTAACGAGGGTTCACTGTATTTGATTTATTTTGTACGGAGTGTACGACCTTTCCACGGTAAATAAGAAAAACGTTTAGGCTCACTTTGTGACACGCGCAGTTCCAAACACGCAACGATCTGTGTATTCACATACACACACTAACTTGACGTAACGGGAGAAAACCAAAATTTAATATGACGTTTCGACGCCTATTCGGGCATCATCATCAGAACGATCTGCAACGCGGCTGAAGGACCACACAGCGAAATAATCACGCAGTGAACCGTCCGTGCACTGAAAACTCCTACAACCATAATGTCCTAGATTCTCCAAAACTAAATTGCACGGCGAGCATTCTAGTAGCAGATAATCACAAAGCTGCGCAACATTAGCTCGCGTGCAGTGGATGACGCCAGTGCTACATGTGCGACGAACCGGCTTTATGTGTGTTGAAGATGTCAAGGTTGTTTTGACGGAAGGGTTCTTATAATGATAATCGACCTTGGCCGTTCGATTAACACGTATGAGACGACAACGTTTATGCGTGGCTGCAGTCATATAATGCGTTATTATTAAAGCGCTAATCTCTCAATGCTTCATATGACTTCATACATCCCAGTGTGATCAACTAATTCAGTGTATTCGATATGGTAGGATAAGTGTTCTACGGCGAGAACAACACTGTGAGACTGGTATACGTAGTGAAGCGCGACAATGCTGAGAGGAGCATACATAGAGTGATGCAACCAATAGGACCAAGAGCGTAGGGCGGGGTTTAAAGTGCCGTTCTTAGGCGGTACTCTCTTTGCCGAATTCGAATCCAAGGAAGTTTCTGCGAATCCACCAATCTTACAAATCTCGAATCTTTCGAATCCTTTCTTTAAAAAGAGTTTAAAAAGCTAAGAGAAAATGAAAACTTCTACTGAAAAAAAAGTGTTTTGAAGCAGAATATGCTACATTTGTTTGACGAAAAAAAAAATTACATAATAGTTCAGTTTCCGAAGAAAATATACCCATATAGTAGTTAATTTATTTAACACGTTGTTCATCGACTACAAGAAATACATAAATTCTCGAGCCTGAATTATTTCCATAAAGCTAAAGCAACAATCAAAAGCGAAACCATATTACTTTTAAACTCATAATGTAACACTTCCTGTCTGAACTCCTTCAGCTCAGAGCAATGTAAACAAACAAACAAGAAAACAGCGGTCGGTCAATGAGGCCTTCGGCGGACTCCGGAGGCGCCAATAGAGGAGTTCAGAAAATCCCAGTGCTCTTTGCGAACGCATTGCATTCTGGGCGCTTGCTGAGCGGAGGAACAAAGAATAATCCTTCGCTTTTGCACACCTTGACACGTCGTGGACAATGAACCGGTAGGGAAGAAATCGGAACAGTTTGGGGGGCCACCCGTTTCTTTCGTATTAGTAAACTCCCACAGTTCAAAGCGACGCTAAGCATTCTGGGATTTTCTGAACCCGTCCATCTGAAAAAGAAAGGAACAAATGTGGTTGGTGGATTCGAAAGATTCGATTCGCCGTTTGGGGCACTGGGATTCGTATTCTCGAATCTCGAATCCTAGGATTCCTAGGACAGGATGCCTAACAGGATGCCTAGGATTCGCGGCTTCGATTGGCCCATCCTTATCATATACTCTTGTACGGATAAAGAGTCGAGGATCATCTAAACGAAAGGACTGCGAGACTTTTCTTTTCTGACCGCGTTTCTTCGCGAGTGTGGGAGAGTTAACGAAAGATGGACATTGCAATTGTTCACTGGAGTCACGTCCCAGAGCAGCCGCGGACAGTTATCATCATCACAACGCTCTGCCCTTGGACGACCTTCTCCGTGCTGCGGAGTAAACGATCGTTGACCCGGTTTCTCGGTGTGACAATCATACATGAGGTCAGAGTGTATCTTATAGCCAGGTTTGTTTGAACAATGCCAACGTTATTATCCGTGTAAGACCATGGCCGAAATGGGATGTGCAGAAATAGAATTGTAATCTGGGGAGGGCAATGCAGGACGTCTTATTAAGGTCACCTGCACATGGTTTGGATTAGAGTCTCTGACTGACTCTGAGTCAGTGACTCTAGTTTGGATATGCCGTTATATGTTAGCAGCACAGTTTGTAGACCCTGAAGATTGCAGGCTTGGATTGAGTCATGTGCTGTACTTTCAGTACTCGCACTACTTTCGAACTCTACTGTATTCATAGGGCCCTGTGTTTTCAAGTTTTATGCTTTTTGAAAATCGGGGTAACAATGGGGTTTTATTTCAGGAGCCGTAAAACAGGGTAAAATCGGGTGATATTGGGTGGAAAAGTATATATTTGGGCTGGAAAGATCCGTTGTTAGATATAACATGAGATGCGAAACAGTTGTGCTGAATGTCCAACGCTTAGTACTCTCCAGTGCCCGTATTGGTGGCTGTATTGGCACTTTGCCAAGTTAGTTTTGGGTCTTTGCTCTCCCCGACGAACTCATGCACCCTCTACGTAGACCCTTCATCCTGTATCCTCCATCCGCCTTCTTTTCTTTTCTTTTTTTTTGCTATAGTCGTGACGACGCCCACTTCAGTGTGGCCAACATCGGCGAGCCACCCCCCCCCCCCCTAGTTTTTTGGGTATTTTTCGGGCTTTATCCCAAGTGAGGATGATGATGCAAATCGTGGGGCAAAAACGGTGATGGTGATGCTGATGTGATAGAGAAAAAAATGGGGACGTGAGTTTCGACGACGTCGAACTGGCTACCCCAGTACGCTTACGCACAGAAAGTATAAATGGATGATGAGATGATGAGAACACAAAGACGGATTTTACCCTAAAAACACAAGGCCCTATGTATTCACTATATGTACTTTCGAATTGATCGTCCTGTTTGATGAACGCAGTTTGTTTTCGTTTCCGGCTTTCGTTATAGACTATTTTTGGGTTCTATTGTAGTGTCTAGACGACAATTTGTATCCAGCGAGCTGTGACTGACTGTCGCTCTGTGTCGACCGGAACTTCTATTGGACCCCGCATGAAAATTGGACCCCGCACAAGAGGACAATTATGGGATCGGTTTCCTGTTGAAATCAAAATGGTAAAGGGTGTTACGGTTTTTAAAAGTTTTTACTTCGACTGAAACCTTTCGAAATGGATAGTTTGATGTATTTGTCTTTAAATGTTGGTTGCGTATTCGTGGAATGCACAACGTAAGCCTGTTACTGGCATTAAAGAACGGGAGCTCTTCCGAGAGCAGTGAGATTCGAACGAGAACACTGGGATTTTATAACGTGTATAGAGTATAGGTATGTTCTTGATTTATGAATCCTTTTCACTGTCGCAGGTGTATTCGTGGTCGTACTGTAGGCCTTTTAGAAAAAAAAATATATGAAAAATAAAACCTTCCTTCATATCTTAAACATTTTTATTGGAGACTGGAGAACGGGACAATGCGCAATGCTTGACCAATAACTTAAATATTTTTATAGCCCTTAAAAGCTGCCTTTACAACCGTGCAACGAGGCAATAAAATGTAACGTGCGTGTGGCTTGATGTCCTGGAAGAACGATGTGCTCGGTGAGAGAAAGAGAGAAAACACACACACAAACAGTTTACGAAGTGCATGGACCCGTAAATTCCTACTTCACAAAGTAAATAAAGTATAATGATGTACCGGTGCTTCACAACTTTAGCTGACCATACCCCCCTTGCCTGTTCACTTGAAACATTATTTTTAAACGAAGGTAGATCGTCCAACTGCGACGACATTGTATAGCTACATTTGAATTTTGCAGTACTTTTTTCTTATTACTTCGTGAAAAAATTTAGAAAGTCCACTTCCGCTCCAGATGCGCCGCGTTAGTTTCCGGACGGTGCTTGCCGGTGACATCAGAGTAGGCGAATGCTTCGCTGCCCACTGGCTATAAGCTGTTCCACCGCTCGAGCACGGCAAACCCCGTCCCTGAAATAGAAAGAAAGACGGAGGAAAAAATAGCCCGATGACCACTCTTACGCCTCTCACCGGTCACTCCGCGACATGTGCGGCCGTCCTCTTCACGGCCCACTGGACGCACAGGGTTCGATAACCGACCACAGACCACATCGAAAGGTGTTTATGCAATCTTCGAGTTCCTGTCTAAAAGACCTCGGCGAAAAGCCACGCGCTATACACCGTTGACTGCTGAAACAATGTAGTCATGCACTCCCTTAGTACTATACTGCGGGCTTCATAACAGGTGTATATGCTGGACAATAGTAATAATTCGTTGCCTTACGTCGCGAGACAACTATGATTACTGGACAATAGGGTACCATAAAATTATACCGGTACTGTCCACGGCCATACATATTTTGGTGGGTGATGTTTATTTTGTTAGAATGCTCATTTGGTGCCCTTTTTGTACGCGAGTCTCACGTGTCTAAACTGCGACTTTTTTTTTTTTGCTTTTCTTCCGATAAGTTTAGCGCTTATGCAAGCACGTCAGTAAAAAAGACTCATTCTGAGGTGTATTGTGTGAAGCCACAAATTAAAGGACAAATTTCTCCCATTCATGGTCATTTCATGTATTTGTTGTTGTTGTTGTTGTTTTTGCGAGATGAATATCAATTTAGGTCCAACGACGAATGTCCGAGTCGAGAGCTCTTTTCCCACAAGCTAACCAATAAGCGATGTATCGCGTCCCCATAAATAATTCTGATGACACGGCGCGGTAAAAGAAGCACTACCGAGCAAGTTTCCTCCCTCATCATCACCTGGACAGCTATGACAATTTGCTTTACAGCCTCTCATTTCACTCTTCAAATTCAGCAACGATACGGCAGTTTGTTGCGTTCGGCTACGTCTTATTGCTATATGCGTGTCCTGTCAGATGACTTTCGGTGAGGGACGGGACAAGACGTTATCCACGCTCCTTACCGTGCTTCCATTTCCGGCTCAGTGATCACGATTACGGGTCTTCTCACTGACAGCGCAAAATAAGGATACACCCAACTTCCTCGTTGGTTGTCTATATGGTTGCGAAGACGCCTCGTCAAGAATGCGTTGCTCCCAACGCACGAAAACATGAAGCACAATAAATAGAAAACAGGTGGTGGTTGTCGTTTATTCTGACACCGGCTCTTCCCTCGCCTTTTTCTTTTTTTTTCTTTCTTTCTTTTTTCTTTCGTAAACTGGTTTGCGCGCACATCCAATGGCTGCCAAAGATTCTTCAATCATCCAAAAGTACATGCCCTGGTACGTAGTGCCTTCGGTGTTTCTCTCGAGGCTCCCGCATTCCGAAAATTGCTTTAGCCAGGTGAACTTCCGCGAGGGCTATGCCCAGGCATTGTGTGTGTTCGCTGGTGGGAAGGCCTTGTAGTAGCTTTAATGAAATGTGCTGCGTTTATGTAATTTTATGTGGGAATCAGAGTGGGATGGGCCGAGCTAAAAACAAAATTATGTCGGCGTGTTCATGGTTCGACTGTACTGTGTGTCGTACCTTTTTTGCGAAAGTATATCAGACCGTCATTCTGAGATAATATTTCGGGCGACTTGTGTTGCATGAGAGGCACATTGAAGACTCGTCTTTTTGGTATCACCTGGTAAAAATTTCACATAGTATATAAGCCGATCACTTCCTCGAAAGCGCGAAAGCACGTTATGTATTGGCGTTGTTCTAAACGTACATTCGCTTTGTATAATCTGGAAACAGAACTTCAAGACTGCGTAAAACCTTATAAAAAAATCGACTACTTTCGTCGAATTTGTTATCAAAATGCAAATAGCGTGAGTGAGTGCGAGCGGGCAAACTCAGTTTACCAGGTGGTATTTTTTTAGAGTGTCGGTATAGAAAGGAGAATTGTCCCCTTTTCTTTTTTTACGATGAGTCGCTCGCTCAAAAGCCAAGTTATGACGTCCAGATTGTACAGACGCTATCATACACCAGGCCTGTTACAGTAGTACATACGCGCATTGAAGGACACTCAGTAATCTACTTAGACAACGCAAGGCCATGCTTTTGCAACTGTGGCGCAAAATGCTTATCCGAATCGCCGGGACGGGGGTATTTGCTGCCCCACCTATGCGCCATTTTTACCTTTGTATATGTGAATCATTTATAACCCAGTGCGCCCCTCCCTTGGAGGAGTTGGAGAATTTACAACTATTTTTCTTTTACGGGACACATGATCAGACTGTATAAGACTGACGCTAAGTGAATAAGGCTATATCGCGTTTACTTCTAATGTACTTTTTATGCTTCATTGAGTCATTGTAGTGAGCCACGACAGGACGCACAAACGCACACACAGAAACGATGATGAGATGGGGCTGATGCCGGCCAGCAGGGGCACGACGGGACAAGTTGAACGGAGCATATAAGAAGTCAGGCCTTTACGTTCAGTTGACATAACTATATAAGAGGTCAGTCGTTCTGGTCACGTGACTAAAAAATATCACGTGATTGATCGACTGGCTAGTGAATATACGTTAGTGCGCATTGTGCGAGTCTTGGAGACAAATAAAAGAAAACAGGAATGAGGCGAAGTAACAACGTGTTTCCTTTCCTTTATTTAAATATTCAGGAAGTTCCCGTCAACCTAACGAACCGGGTGTCGGCGGAACGACTGTCTCCCATATGACACTCCGTGTCACACAGAACGTTGTCTGTAGCACGTTCCGGTTCCAGAAGTCACGCGGCTTCAGACAGCCTTTCCGGAAGCTTCTGAGCAGACGCAGCTTCCTTCAGCTTCTCCTCTCCGGTTCAGGATGCTTCATGGTCCGTGAAAAAACGCATTCTGAACGTGTACTACCGCTTCGTAAAGCTCTAAATTTTGCTCATAGAGCTGTGGTTCAATTTTAAACATTAAGCTTGTCCATCTGCCGTATAGCGTTACACCCATGCAGGGAAAATGATATTTGTTTTTCTACTGACCGGTTCATATCTGGAGTGCCATGCTATTCACTGGCGACACAGGTTCCTTTTTAATAACATTAAACGCCATCAAGAGGCCCACGTACTAAAGTTGGATGTATCTTACATTTAAAGAGGACAAACGGCAGCCTCCATACAGTATTTCGAAATGTAGTAATATTTCGTTCGTTTTCGTCTGGACTTGTTTTAATATGCTTTAAGACCAGGTGCTTTCTGGGTAGGTTGCCAGCTCTCAAAACAATTACCTCTTCCAGTAGCGTTGCCGTGCGCCTTTTGGTTTTGAGAGTAAAAAATTTCTAATAATCTGAATGCAGAAGGGTAGAAAATCCAACGAACCGGTAAGGAAGTAGGAAGGGAAGTGCCTCAGGACGCGGCTCTGGTCCTGAGGCACTTTGCTTTATGATAATTTGAATGTTTCTTTCGTGAAAAGAAACTTCTGTGTAGGCTAAAATTAGGAAACCATTGTCTCTTGTACAGTAGAAAATGAGTGCAAACTACGACTACATACTCCACGCAGAAAATGGGAGCGAGATTAGGCATTTCACGAGCGAATTGGGTTGTGGCGAACCCATCAAGCAGAAAATTCCGTTACGGTAAATGCCGTTCAATCCGTCCGTGTGGAACGGCACGAATGACGTCAAAACCTATACCGCATTAAGCGCTTAATGTCATTTTTCACGCTCGTGCTACATTAACGGTGCCAATGTCCTGATATTACAGTTTACTCACTCGTTCCTCGTGCGAATTGACCCCAACACACCTATACTGCCTGCCTTCGAAGACGCCAAGGCCGTTAGAGTCCGTCATCCATCGCTTGCGACTGAATGTCCCGTTCGCAGCAGCATTCCTTCATAAGATAGGTGTCGTTGGATCGCCGAACTGTTCAACTTGCGGAAGTGTGGAGATCACGGAGCACGTGCCTGTCATCTGCCGATTCGACTCTAGTCGGCGGACACTGAAGAACGCCCTCACGAAACTTGACAACCCATGTAAACAACGAAGAAGACCCAGGTTCGATTCCTGGCGTCAGCGCCTCTTTTCCCTGAGTTGTTGCATTCGTTGACAACCCACCTTCTATTAGTGTTGGGAAGGTACTGGTGAGCTGGCCAAAGCAGTACCAGCAGCCTGCGCTGGGTGCACCGGCGAATTACCTCAAGGACATACGTGCTGAAATAATCTCTTAAATCTTTCAGTGCATGCTTTCACACGTCAAGCGTCCTGGAACAGCTGGTCGCACCCAGTGCGACCTACGTTTCCATTTTTTTCTTTCTGCTTATTCTACTATTCTATGTTTTACTCATGTAAGCTCCGGGTGCCGAATGTTGGCTCTATGCACCTGCATGTTATGCTCTATACTTTTTGTCCCAAGTGGTTCATATACAGCCAGAATAAAATACTCAGTTCATACTTCTGAACCACTCAACATAGCAACTGCTGATGATGAAAGCTGAAAGTCACTGAACAGGTACTGGTGACCATCGTACCATAGTTCATTTCTTAGGCATTTTGAGGCTTTGTATGTGTTTGTCCTTTCTACGTTGTTCCAGCCTCAGAACATCAGTTCTCTCTCGTATAACAACTGCGTTCGCTTCATCACTTTGAACAGTGCGGGTCATAGTTCCTTTTTAACTCGAGCTCCGTTTCGTGCATCTTACCCCCTTTTGTGATACGGAATTCATTCAAGCTTTCTTCCGTTCGCTCTTTCGCTACGCATCGTTTCCACAGCAGTGCATGTTGTCACGCTATAGCATCACTCAGGCTGTGGAACACACGAGTCAGCATCACATTTCTGAGTGCTTATTTCCCCACACGTGCACTAGAGCGTGTAACTACGGCGGATACACGGCAGCATCGAGAGCGAACCACCACCCACTTTCTCCACACATCCTCCGCATTCGCTGCCAGCCTCAGTCATGCGTGCTCTGACACTCGCCTAAGACCTCGCCGCGTGTTCCTCAGTCTCGTGAGCGTTGGCACGCGCAATAAAGATGAAAAAAAAAAAAAGAAGATATTACGGTGTCTTTTTTCGGAAACATTGCTTCATTTAGCTCAAACAGAAAGTAGAAGACAGCGATTACTACAAATGTACTTTAGTTTCCTTTCAAGGCGGACGTGATTGGGCACTGAAGCAGGAAGGCTATGGAGACAAAAAAGAAAAAAAGTAGTATTTACGTCACGGAAATTATCGGACGAGAGAATTCTCCTAGAACAACTCGAAAATATAGCTTTAGCGGAGGTGTATAATCAATTCGACTTCCTTCCGATTGTTGATCGACTCAATGACATACTTAGTCGTTTTCCAGTGGCTAACCCAAATGGGTGTATCGCTCCCATTTTATGTTCTGCTTACTCCGCATGAAAACAATGGTTTTCTTTGTTTCTCTAATGTTACCTCAGGTCCGACCGTATACCGCTAAAACACGCCTATTTGAGCCACCTTCATGCCCGTTTGCAATCCGCTCGTAAGATTGTGTGTGCCCTATTGTTTTCTCTATTGCGGCTAGGATAGTGAGCAGTGGCAAACTTCCGTAGTCAACTACACTATTTGTTGCTGTTGTAACCGCTCTCTCTCTCTCAGGATTGCTGCCCGCGCGGGTAGCTGAGAGGGTAGCTTTCTTGGTTAGACTTCGGGCAGTATGTGATTTGGTCACGGAAGAGAAACCAATGTGCATCGAGTTCCAATCGGCATTATTTCTTTGTGCGCGTGCGGTAACGTTGCTCTCGGTTCGGACGGCGAAGCGTAACGTACTCTTGCGCTCGATAAGAGTTACCGACTTTGCATCGTTTCTCACAGCGTTTATGTCATGCGCTTAGGGCGAACCTGAACCGCTGTGGTGTGAATAAGGGTCTTACGATATTGTACACAGACTCGCAGTTGTTGTCACAGGCTGACGCCTCGCTTGCTTTGCCCCGGCTTTCATCATTTTGAATTGTTGCGTTGCGTTGCTTCTAGTATCGAGGCGTGTATCTAAGCAAGCCCGAAGGGCCAGCTTCGTCCTGCTCCGCTCGCTAAGAGACACGAGAGACATATGTAGTTGGTTGCTTTTCCTTCGTACATCTTGCTAGTGCAGTGAAAGCACACTTCACAGGAGAACGCCATGGAAGGACGGGAGTACTAATAATCTCTTGTCCCACTGCCGAAACTCGCGCAGATCCTTTTTCTTATGAATTCAGTGTTAGCGCGGCGAAGCAACTGTGGCTGTGAGCCGCGTTCAGTCGTGGACAGATGGAGAGAGGACAGAAGGAAGGAGTGGGGATTGGTGTGCGACCTGGGCCGGCTTCAAAAGGATCTTTACTCGATCTTTAATCACGATTCACAGGAAGCTATGCCCTCAGACAGCACAGCCGGTACGGCGATGCGAACCCAGTCTCGATGTGGAGAGCGATGCGCAGATCTAGGAAGTCGTGCAGAACTATATGCTCCTTCCAAGTGACTGCCGAGCATCATGCAGCTCTGTTGGACAGAGAATCTACACTACAGCGTACAGTGGCACTACATGTGTACTACAGTGTTCAGTACAGTACAGTACATCTACAACGAACCGCAACCATGTGAGCGAGGAGAAACACACATCCATGAGAGAAGAACCAAGGGAAGAACTGCGTATTTTAGATTGTTTTTCGAGATCCTCACAAGCGCGGGGAACTGAAACCTGATCTTGCACTAAACACCGAATCACGTCTGGCACGAAATAGATAAGATAACATAAACGTAGCAAGCTGGTCAATAAACTGCATGATTAACAAAAACAGGGGAGAACAATACGACGCGGTCTTCGGGACGTCTCGGGCTTCTTTTATCGCGCCGGTTCGAAGACCTTACATTAACTGCGACTGATATACCTATGGTACTCCCTGTATTATGTGCGTGCTTCCAGCATTGTAATCTTTCTTTCTCACGTGTGTATACCCCATTACCTCAGCTAAGTATAGCAGGCAGTCGTCCACTCAAAGTGATAAGCTCAGGGTGGAGTGTTTGCTTTTGTTCCGGGCGCTGGGTAGTCTGGTCTTTTATGCGCGAGCGATAGGCCACTCCGAGCAGTAAAAAACGACTTCGTTATCTGTATAGATTGTAAGTACAACGATCTGTTGAATCACGGACCTTCCTTTAACGACTCTGGCATTGTTCCGTTGCCTGAATGGGCAAGGTCAATGGAGCCACATTTTGAGTACAAGTGCACGAGCGAGTGGTTTCGCGAGCTCTCTGTCTGCACTCCAAAGAACGTCGCAAAACGCATGAAGGCCAACCACTGCACAGAATGATATCTGTATCACTCGTGATTTGTGAAAAGCGCGAGGCGCACGCCTTTTTGTGACAATTGGCAGTTACTGTGAAACCCTCAGTGTTTACGAGCCCGTAAGCTTTTGAGGGCACGATTTCGATCAAGAATTGACACTCTGTGCTGCAGCTTTATCGCAAGCTTCATCAATGCACGGGTCGCTATAAGCATTTGAACTAATTTGCAGCACGACCGTGCGCAACGTGCCTTTGTCAATCAAATGTGTTACCAGTAATCTCGCGCTTGTCACGAAGCAAATTAATCAACCTTCTAATTATATAGCGTCCAGAATTCGCGAGATTTAGCGGCCGCGAATATATGTTGCCTACGCTCGATTCTATCTCTCGGATTCTATCTCATTACGGCCGAAGTCTCATTACGACCAATAATCCTTTCATCCCCAAGTGTCTCATTACGGCCAAAAACTCAGTTCGACCGAAGTTGTCTCGTTACGGACAACGGTGAGATATACGGCCGTAATGAGATGTTACTCCTACTTCGGAGGTATTGTCCTCTTCATTTCTTTATCCCTTAGTCTGGCTTCCGCCATCTGGGATATTTCTCGAGGATTGATGTCTTTTGATGATTTGGAGTATCCAGTCCTGATCGCGTCAGAACTAACTACTCCACGTTGTTTTCTTTTCTCCTCTAATCTAATTAATGTACGGAATTACGCGGTTGTCATGCACACGAAGCGCTATTACGCGTGTTTCTTCACGAGCACTATTACGTGCTAAAATTATACCAAAAAGATCACAAGAGCTGCGGTGCGGGGTAGTTGGTATACATGGTCACTTCTAAATACCAATCGTATACCATTTATACCAAAAATAACCATATATACTTTATTAGCACAGCGCTTGTGTACGTTTTTCTAGCACAGAAAGCTTACATTTCACCTCTTACGGATAAAAAGCTAAATTAAAAAGGGATGGTCTTGGTCAAATGCGGCTCCAACGTCCATTTACCTACGCATATGCCAGCAAAATGACCTCAAACAAACGAGAGAGAGTTTTTTCTTTTTTTTTAATGGACGCCATTCATGGTCTATCCATTTACGTGTATTCACCCCAGCGCATAAGTTCCATAAAAAGCGACAGGATGCTCTCCTCTAAAGCGAGACTTTGTAACAGAATGCTTTTTTCCTTTTTGTGTGAGACGAATAAAGTACCGCTTTCCTGTGCATCCTTAAATCGCATTTCATGCCCGACTGCCATTTTTAATTAATGCTCAGAAAAGATGATGATGATGATAAGAAGTAAAAAGAGCAAATGCTCTATTGTATAGAGGTAGAGCTGCAGAATTCTAGTGTCGTATAGCATAGTATGTGTGCCTACTCAGTGTAAGGCTGCAACACAAAATGTTGCACGAAGTTCGTCATTAGTATATAACGACATCGGCATTGCACGCGTAAAACTATATAGCCGGATGTCATACAACTCGTCCAATATATGAAGAATGTGATCGGAAATTGGAAGAACCAGTTTGTCTCAATCATTGTCTTGGTTTATTTGTTTTTGGTGTATAGGGAAAAATAATTTGGAGAATGTGGCGTTCATGAATGAAATAGTTCACTTAAATGTCCAGCGAAGCAAAGGAAATGATAGTTGAGGTGTGGAAATGAAAAGAAAATAGCAGTCACGTGTCACATACGTCACATGATTTCCATCCTCTTCTTCTCACACGTACTGTATGGTTCTTGTGCTCTTGGATTCAGTTTGGATTCAGTTGGATTTCTGGTTGTTTATGTGGCTGACACTTCGGAAATTTGATATAACATTTTTGGCGTTACGGTTTGGTGCGGGGTTAAATTAATGAAATTAAAGTAATTTAATTTTAAACTATTAATTTGTTATCTATGACAGCTCTTTCATTACTCATACATTAGCTGTTCGTTTAGTTTAGTTAGTTTTTATTTGTTATCTATTACAGCTTTTATTTTACTAATTAGTCGATTAAATTAAATTGACAAATTCTACGTCTGGGACCTCACGGACCCCTCCAGTGGTAGCCCCCCTAAATTTTGTAAGTCTTTTGTCAGCCAGTCTATCTTCTACATATTTCTGCACTTCTTCATTCATTTTTCTTGGATTTCATTAGCACCCAGCTTTAAGGCTATAGAGTAGCCGGCACCTAATGTTGATGGAGTCTGCACATGTCCACGTTTTTCTCTTTTCCAATTCCATTATCCGCGCGTTGTCACCGTCGATAGCTTATTAACGTTCATAACCGTATACTGGACCAGTTCAGTTCTACCAGTTCAGTTCTACCAGTTTAAAGTAATCTATGGGTGCAGTTCCTGTACTCTTTTGTATAACATATAGAGGCAACAAACTTTTGTAATTTTTTTCTTTCATTTCAGAAAGAGAGAGGGAAGTATATAAGAAAATTTGGACTAGTGAATAGAGAACTCAGCTTACTTTGTCTGACGGTTACGACATATGTTCCACTGCTTATGATTAACGTAAATAGGCATGTAAGAGAACGTTCTGACATACTCATTAACTCCAACATTATTTCATTTCAATGCCCTGCGTCCGAAACACGAGCTCTGAATTCTGACTAGGACAGGGCTGCTGTCACTCTTCCGTATATCGCCCGGCAACCGGTCAAGCCCGTAAAAAAAAAAAGAGCAACATCTTCCTAGTTAGCCCGAAATAAGCTTGCGAAACGCAGCCAACCAGGAGAAACTGAGAAAAAAAAAATATGTGGGACTGTCTACAGGGATGGCGCACATAACGAGGGGTTGAGGTCATGCCAGGCCACTTATTCTCTTCCTCTCTCACACACACACTCGCACTTGACGATCCCGCACAAGGACGACACGACGAGGACGGTACGAGAGGTCACAATTAACATCCCCTCCGGGAATGTCTAATATGTGCGTGTTTCTACGAAAACACAAAAAGCCCATCAGTCTTTCAATACATTTTTCTTCGCTGCTCTCATTCACGGTGTCCATTTTGAGGTCACCCGCAGTTTGTTGCGCGTTGGTTAAAAAAAAAAAAATTCATCTTCTTTCAGTTGACGGCTATGGACTCGAGGAGGCTACGCCGTCGCCTCTTAGTAGCCTCCTATTTCATCTTCTCCTGCCTCTTCTCAACGGCATCAGCAGGTAAGGCGCTTTCCCGTGTTTCGCGAACGGCACATCAGTTATCGCCTGTCACCCCGCAGCGAGGCGGTTCTATTTTCACGGAGGGTTATTCTCCTCGTAGGCATTTTTAAGATGCATCTTCCTTCGCTATTATTTTTATAATTTCGTAAACGAGGTCAATGAATGACTTTTAAGAGTGGCAGCACATCTGAGCGCATCAAAGCTGTCCCTGAAATTTGAGATGACCTAAAACTAAACGTCATAGCTTCGTAAGATGACCGACTTCTGTCCTGGTCAACGTCATATGCTCGGTGCGCATCAACCAGATGAGTCCGGGATCAACAGCGCGTGCTGATATATGCGGAGGCGCGCTGTTACCACTAGAGGCGTGCCCGCGGGCGGCTAGAAATATAACGTTACCGCGCAACATCCTCACGACATCCTCGAGACATCCACGCGACATCCACGCGACATCCTCGTGATATCCTCGTGATATCCTTGTGACATCCTCGTGACATCCTCATGACATCCACGCGACATCCTCGTTTGCGGATAGAAATATAACGTTCTGAAACCCACGCGGTGTCCGAGTGTACTATCTCTTGTATTGCTGCGCCTTTAGCTGCTATTATTTGCTTTTAACTATAATTTGCTATTTTTGCTAATTAGCTATAATTTGCTTTATTATTTATTTTAAGTCTATTTGCTTTTTGAATTTTTTCCCCCGTGTCCTTAACTATTGGACGGCTCGATACTTCTCCTGAAAAAGTTTCTACGCTGAAAAGTAACAACGGTTGTGGCAAAATCTACGTTGTAGAGATTTTTTCTGCACATGCAGTAACCGCGAATTTACGGATGTTTACTCAATATCCGCGCGGATATACCTATTTCATGTGGAGCGCTTTTGTGGATGCGGTATAGCGGATACCGTGCCGATAGGGGTGGTGTCAACCTTATCGCGCTCACTTCTAGCCATGACTCGCAATTTTTAAGACCTTCATGACGCGGGTAGTAAATTGATACATGCATTCCTCTTATAATTGTTTTCAGTCTGTGAAGTGAAAGGTGGCGAGACCGTCATCATTCTGGACGTTCAAGAAAGTAGAGGAAACCGTAAGTGTCCTTTTGCATTCTCATCCATTAAGCGTAGTGAGAACTGTAAGTGCGCCCTTGAAACACTTCAGGCGCTTTATACAATATGGTCACGTTCCAGGAAAGGATCGTATGCAGAACGCTTTACGAAAACACCCGGTAATGTTGTAGGTTACACGACGTTGTGAAAACAGGAACGTGCATATGGGACCGAAGCTGTTACGTGTGTCAGTGACAATTAGCCTTACGGCGAAGCTTGGCTTTACATTCAGAATATAAATGCACGCATACGTTGATGGTGTTGATGTTGTCGAAAACAATAATAGGGAGAGAGCGCACTTATGTGTTCTTGACGGTGGTGTCGTTGGCCTTTGGCAATTGTAAGTTGTCAGTGCGAGAGGTGTTCGAAGCAACAAGTCGACCTAACGGCGTGTACACAGAGATTATGATGGAAAAGGTTGACATTCATTCTCATATCTAGTAATGTTTCGCGCGTAATGGGGTAGTGTACTGCTCTCCGGCGGTGAATCACGCCACGTCATAGTCACGATTTATTTGTTACTGTTGTTGATCGTTGCTGCTGTTACCATATTTCCTGACGATTACTGTGTTTCCACTTGTTAGTACCCTCACATTCTACCGTTTCGTTCTACCATTTCTAAATTTCTTGGAAACAAGAAAATTGCCAAGGAAATTTTTTTGTCAATTTTTGTGTTGGAGAAATCGTTCGCTTCAACGTCGGCAGCAGTTTTGCTAATCTGCTTGCTTCTCAGGTACAGAATCCTAATTAATTAGAATCCACAGACCGACTGCTGTGGCGTCGCTCATGATCTCAGTTGTCTCGCGACGTAAACCCCCAATTATTATTATTATTATTACTAATTAATTAGAAGGTATTAACGTTAGTCAATTAACAAAATTAACGTTAAACGTTAATTACTCAGTTGATATTTCAGTCCGTCGCTTATTTATTCGCCGTTTGTAATATAGTTTGTCGCTCATCGTGAGCGACAAACTGCGACAAACAACCTGGAATAGAAAATCCACTGCTTTCCCGATGACCAGCAGGGTATTTCGTGAAGCATTCGGTACACCACATTCCACATACGAAAAGGGTGTCTTTGGCAAACCTGCGTCCCATGTGGTGTTATCCGATAGCCTCTTTGATTGATTCATTGATTGATTGATTAACTGATTGATTGACAGAAAGAAAAAATGTAGGCACATTTTTTTTGTCCTGGCTTTGTCGCAGTGTCGGAGCCGGGTCGTAATAACACGTCGAACCAACGTTCCCCGAACGTCCCTAATTCACTTGTTCCCGATGATTGATTGATTGATTGATTGATTGATTGAGATTTAAAAAATACGGAAATGTTCCCGATGACAATGATCATTGCACAATTAGTCCTTCAGGACACATGGGAAACTAGCCGTGAATTATTTGTTTCACTACTCATTTTATTCACTTGTGTCATACACGTTGTCATGCTGTGTATTGTCATCGAGCAGGAGAGCTGTGTATTGAAAGTGTACATGGAATTACGAGACTTTAGCGCAGCACTGTATAGTTAAAGTGATGTAATATATGTAGAGCGATGTATGTTATGTACAGTGTGCTGTTATACATGCTTCTATGTCCTGCTTCCTGTCTACCACCTGCTTCGGCCTAGGAGGTCTGGCAGCATTATTTAAATAAATAAAAATAATACGTCATTACCTCTTTCTTCTTTTTTGTGGTCAGCATATTTTCCCATGCCTACAACTATTGAAGTAACCAAACTCGACACCGTCAAGACTAGCATCTGCATATTTTTTTTTTCATTCTTCTTCTACTATAATGTAGTCCTGTTTTAATTGAAATAGGAGTGCAAGAATGGACATGCTGGCTTCATAGTACGACCTTGAATGACACCATGAAGTCAGGGTCATACCAGCCGCACGATTCCACTTGCTTCCAATTTCAAAACTGCCGCAGCACACAGAACACGCGCTGTAACACAGAACTTCCGGTTTATCGATATATATAAAAATAAGTGTCCCCCCCCCTCTTATGTACTCTAGAGACAGAGCAGCGGACGTACCCGGAAGAGCTACCGATTGCAGGCGAAATAGAAGACATTGACCTCAGCATCCAGACAGCGAGCTATGACGTCTTCAGGCTGGACGGCAAAAGCCTAGTTCTCAAGCGACCTCTTGACAGAGATGTAAGCATTCCTTTCCTTTCAGCGCAGCACAGGTGTAACGTCTCTCGCTGAAGGCTAGGAATATAATTAGTCCCCTCATGACTGCTTCGACATGTGGACATTGCATCCTACGTTATAGACACGTCATTATGTTTGCGTGCAAGAAGCGCGGGGCGTAGCAGGAACACGTCGTTGCTTTATCAGACACAGTCTACTACCGTGAAAAAAAAAAGAAAAAAAAGGAAAAGAAAAGAAAATTTGAATGACACCATGACGTCAGTCAAGTGCATGGACTTGAGACGTCAGTCCAGCCTCCCGCCCACCGGCAACTGAACGTGAAAGCTGTCAAGGTGACCTCGAATGCCACGCTTACCCCGACTGCGTTGAAAATGATTGTTCGCGCAATTATACTCGATATCGAACCCTGCCATTTGGAAGCAATTTCTGACAGAGAACTAATACTGAAGAGGCAAGGTCGCTACATTATAAACATGCTATTGAACTCATAGCGCTATACCCGCACATTTGGTCTACGTTAAAAGAGGACTGCCAATCTTGTACCTTACCGCGCTATCCACCTTGAATGGGAGAGCGCATTTTTTTAAGCGTTGAAGGTATACTGACAATGTAGGTCATACCTAAACTGTGGTATCAAGTGGGAGGATCGTTTCCGCCGTAGAGATATACACGGTGGAAAGGTTGACCACGCCTTTGAGACTCGACGTGAGACCTTCGAAGTTATCGGAAGCCGCTACGAAGTCTATGGTGAACTGTTGCTGGGGCTGTGCAAATGTTAGGGATACTTCGAAAACCCAAGCGAATAATTGCGTATTCGATTCGAACTTCGAATTAAACATGGGATTCTACATTCGAATTTCCAATCGAAGCGATTCCGTACCGAATGTATTTGATAGTTTCGAAGCTGCTCTCGCAAGCCCCAGCCCCAGTTTTGTGTTCTTCCTTCCCTTTTCTTTTCTTCTTTGTCTTCTCCTTCTCTTTTCTTCTTTTCCTTTCTTCTTTGCCTTCCCCTTTTCTTTTCTTTTGCTTTCTTCTTTGCCTTCCCCTTTTCTTTTCTCCTTTTCCTCTTCTTTTCCTTTCTTCTTTGTCTTCTCCTTTTCTTTCTTCTTTTCTTTTTCTTTTCTTCTCCCATTCTTCATTTTTTAAAATAGAAAGCCCACCTCCGTCTGGCTGACGTTTCCTTTTTTTTTCTTAATAAACATATCCCCCCTCCCCAGAAAAAAAAGCATCAGAAGAGAGGGTACAACACAAAGTTACTTCCGCTTGATACGAAGATGTGTGTGTACATATCACGTTTGCATGCTATATAACCAAAATAAAATTGTTGTTGTTGTTGTTTGTTACATGCTCTATATCCGTTTATGTGCTGTATCTGTGTTCGGTTCGGTCGTATAATATTCGCTCTGGTATTTGGTTCGGTTGTAAAATTACTATTCGCACAGCGCTACAAAAATCTCAAACTTAGCTTGTCGTGAGTGGCCAACGTTTTGCAAACTTGTTTTGCTCGCCTGAAAGTCATTTCAACGTTTCAGGCCGAAGATATTGCGTCGATACGGCTTCAGGTGCTGTGCCAAGCCAGGTTAGGAAGGATTCAGGTGAGCTGGTTCGGCTGTGTGCCGGAAATTACGGGTGAAAATTTTTACTTTCTTCCGCTGCGTTTCAACTCTGACTAGGAACCGCCTTCGTCATCAGTCTCACACTCAGTGTTTCTTGCAGCCTTTCTCTCAACGTGCCATTCAAGTGCTTGTCCGTGTCAACGACATCAACGATAACCCTCCTGTATTCAAACAATCTCAGTATGAGACGACAGTGTCAGAGGTACGGACGCCGTTGGTGTTCATGGAGTTGTAGCAATGGGTGTGCGTCCCAATGTCACGTTTTTCATTCTCCTCTTATTTCTTTAGTTGGTACCCGTCGGTACGACCATCTTTCGCGACCTGTCTACCATGGACATGGACACTGGCACCAACGGCCTTGTCGAGTACACTACTGTCCGTGGTGACGGAAGCCACGTAAGTTATTAGACGCATTGTAGTGTGTTTCGTATGTTTAGACACCTACTATTGCGCATTATAAATGGCGCACTCAGAACAGAGGTAATGGATGCTGTTACATGGAACCTTGTTTAAAAGTGGTGTCCGCGAGGAATCCGGGATTATAAAGTTAATGTGATATCCACTCGGAAATGCCTTCCAAGAAGAAAACACCAAAACATTTTCGCAAAATTCGTTCGTGTTCTTTTTTTCATAAAACATCAAAAACATCGAATTCGAAACCAACTGCCAGCTTCCGGTTGAAACGGCCCTTCCCTGCTTCGCCTCTTCCGGTGACATCACTGGCATTGCCAGCGAGATTCCCAATCACTTCGCTGACGGCGTCTCCAGGCTAGTTGCGATTCGATACCACCTGAAGTATGAATGAAGATGTTTCTATCGACTATTCGGCAGCAGATTGCGTGTCGGAAGACGGACAGCCTGCCTTCATAACCGACTCCAGTGACGTCGGTCCGCATACTGTAGCCTGAATTCAGCCGGGAGCGCGCAGCCGGCTGCAAAATCCGAGTAAATTTATTTTCTCGAATGCTTCCGTCTGTTTCAAAATATTTCGGTTACATGTATTTCAGGCACCCGCTATTCCGATCGCACCTTCAGCTGCACTGCTTTTTTTGTCCGGCCACCACCTTTAAAGAGGGCGCGGAAGGCTAGTTTCATGACGCGGTCCAGTTTTTAATGTAAACTCCATCCCACAAATAGGGAGTCAAGTTAAATGGGGAAGGATGGGTCCATCCATCGATGTGTGGCGTCTCCTGTAAAGCGTGCTTTCACCGCAGTGATACGATGTACACAGGAGAAGCTGCCAAGCATTATGTCTCTCCCTGGCATGTTTAGTGACCGATTGTGACGCGATAAAGAGAAAAATGGGGGTGTAAGTTACGACGAAGTCGAACTGGCTACCCCAGAAAAAAAAAAGATGAACAAGTTCAACATGTAGCGGTCGAATGTAACGTTGCTGCGCTGCTATAATGTTTCAAACATGCATGAACTGCCCACCTCATCACAGACCCAGATTAGGTCCGCGTGCGTGTGAGCGTTATTTCTAATTGTTATGTTATATTCTTATGTTGAACAATTCTGTGTAATATATCTAATTATTATGTTATATTCTTATTATGTTGTACAATTGTGATTGGCACTGCTTCGTTGAGTGCCACACACTTCACAATTGCCAGTACAGCATCCACATTCACCACGTTATTTTGTAAACCTCACTCCCCTCTGTAACGCTGACGCCCTGAGGGTATGATAAATAAACAAATAAATAATCGAATGTGACAATACTGAAGCGGGTCCTTCAGGTTTGGAAGGCAGTAATGCAATATCGAAACTGAAGAAGGCCGAATCAAAGCGGTCCCAGTGTGCTTCGTTATGGTTAATACTCATGAAACATCTTTGCAATGTTGAATACTTCATCTATTTTTGTATTACGTTTTTCTATGGAAGTTCATGGGATAAAATACCGCATCTCTATCTACTACTAATCACAACTTTCTCCTTCATAATCGTAGAATGACGGCTACGATTACTTCGCCATCGACCTCCCATATCAGGGACTAGTCACGGTCAGCAGGCCACTGGACTACGAGACGTCCAAGTTCTACTACCTGGTCGTCAAAGCAACTGTAAGTGCTCTATAAAAATTGGCCATAAGGCCTTCCACGGCCTCTACTCTGAGACATTAGGCGTCTTCTTTTTTCTTTTTTTGTGAAAACTGAAAACGTTTCGTTCTTTCTGCAGGATAAAGCTACGAATCCAGAGGAAAGATTATCCAGTACCACGACGCTGACTGTGTACATTGAGGATGGTGACGATCAAGACCCCAGCTTCGCGTACGACGGATGTGCACGTGTTGGTCGCAAATGCGTCAACCCGGAATACAGAGTTGACGTCACAAGTGGTGTCAATGTGAGTCTCCTCGTTACGGAACTCATCTGCTACAAGCGTAAAGTTTTTTTCTCTCTCTCTTTCCCTCTTCGCGCCTTCTAGACTGGCATCCTCAAAATCCACCCAGAAGATATCCGAGCAGAAGACAGAGACTCACTCAGAGCCAGGATACGTTACAGCTTCGTAAACGGTAATATAAAAAAACCTGTACTGCTTGCGACACACTTGTCTGTAATCTCGAGATTGTGGTGCAACGATCCCCTATCGGCAGTATCGCGCGCGAAGTAACCGTACGAAAATCATTTTCGAGGGGGGAGCCCTGTTCTGCTTGTGCGCGACACTGCCGATGAGGTAGCGTTTTAATACGAGCTGGAGATTACAGACAAGTGTGTTGCAAGCAGTACATCTTACGGTTTCGGTCAGTCACGGATTCCCTTCTTTGGAAACTTGGCATTTCTCGTCATCATACATTTTATTTTAAACCTTGACAATTAACCGTAGCCCGCTGTTGCTTTTCACTTGCACTTTTACTTTTGCTTTACACACTTTTTTCTTTGTTTTTGCTTGTCTTTTACTTTTACTTCATCTTGTCTTTAAAGGCTGCCTATGAGTTTCACGGGAGCAGATTTGCTCCCGTGAAACTTTTAGTCAATTAGAAGCCAGGTTCAAAAACACTTTGATTGATTAAAAAATAAAAGAAATGTGGAGATGTGAGATCCGACAAAGTCGGAATCAGCCTACTCCAGAACACGTGAATAAAAAAGGAAGTAGATAAACCAACCCCAAGATGACGAGAGGCATAAAAGAGAACAAGCAAAACTGATTTTTCTTTTCCACGGAACTGCATCACCAAACTTTTTGCACCACATGCCTTCTCGCATCCATTATCTGATATTGCCTCTATTTCCTACGCCTACGCTATATTGTAAATAACTTTGTCGTACCTGCCTTCACTTTTCTTTTCAACCATGTTCCTCCATCCCAGGTACGCCTGCAATCTACCATAATTACTTTGCCATTGACCCGGACAGCGGCTTCGTCCGACAACTTCAACCCGTCGACCGATCGGTGGGAAAGAACTTCGTCATGGTAGTTAAAGTAAGATTACCACAAATAATATTTCATTTCAAATTGAAATTCTCTACCGTGGAACGGTCAACGAGCCATTCCTCAGCGTTACTGCACAGCGTTGCCTGTTAACCCTCTTCCAGGCAGAAGAGGCGACGACAAGCCGACGGTTTGCCACAGCCAAGCTGACCATCTCAGTACAAGTCGTTGACAGCCATCCACCCGTAGTCTCAGCGTCGGCCGTCGAAGGGTTTGTCGATGAAAATTCTCCGGTGGGAACGCGCGTGCTTTCGGAACACGGCAAGCCGATATACTTCAGCGTCACCGATCCAGACATTGTGCGTTGATAAGAATCCCATTGATAAGAAACCGATCGTCCAACGGCCTATAAAAAGACTGCCTTTTCGTTTCAGGCCGAAGATGACCCCGTTCCGGAGTACGTGTTCGAGTTGACGACGACAGCGTTCCAAGTGGACAATAATGGCGTCCTCGTTGTTAACGAAGGCGATTTAGATAGGGATCCCCCTAACGAGAGCAGATATACCTTCCAGGCAAGTGATAAGGAACATTTGACTACTATACGTCTCAGTGAATCACGGTGAAAAATTTTATCCTGCGCTCATCGCAGGTCGTGGCTCATCAAAGGGAGAGTGCTCCTGGTAAAGGAAGCAGTGCGCCTCTTTCGATAAGCGTCAACTTGAATGATGTCAACGATAACAGCCCTCGGTTGCCCACCTTATCTCCTGTGACCATTCAGGCGGGGGAAGGTGTGAGAAACGTCACGCAGGTATATATTTGCTTTATTACTGGCCTTAATTTTGTTGCTATTATTAAGTAATTATTGTTTTTTCACTATTATTTGTAATTCGACTATTTCTTGTAGCTTTGTTTCCGTGACTTATCCCGTTTTCATCACAGAAGCACGCCATTAGGGAGTTTTATCAGATCGAGAGCGCTCCATGAAAACGATGCGACAAATCAGAGATAAGCAAAGTGATGTAATCCACTTCAAAGGAATCAGGCCATTGGCTTATCATGTTTCCGGAACCGTTATCGTAAAGACCTTCCGATATTCCCCCTATTTTCTCCCTATTCTCTAAAGCGATTTTCTCTGAAACGTAACGCCGTTGCCATCTTCTCTGAAACGTTACTCTCTAAAACGAGGCCTGCTAACGCTAACGAGGCCCGCTAAACAGATTATCTCTGGTCCCAAAGAATTTTTCAGAACTATAGTTCCCCCACAAATGTCGAGCTGAAATGTGGGGAAGGATTTTGTTAGTAATGCGCTAAACATTTTCTATGTATTATTTGTCGATATCTAATCTTTCCTGTGTCTTCCCTATCGAAAATTACGCAATTAGCTCCGCAAATGCGCTCCTCAAATCACCAATTTTCGCTTAAAGTTTCCCAACTACTGTCATTGCACGATGTAGTGCGTTCTGTGGAGGGTTTGGATAAGTAAATAGTGCGCTTGCTGATTCTAGCAAGTTTCAACTCGGAAACTTTTCCGAGTCCAATACAATGAATTACCTGTCGTTTAATTAAATATGGATAAAATTACTTGTGCTTGACAAACGTTCCCTACAGGTAGATTTTTTTGTTGCGTGCTTTTTATTAAATCTTGTACATGGTTACTGAAACACCTTGCGTATTTCATGAAGATGCGTCACGGGGTCTATTGAATATCCTTTCATCTAAGCCCTACGTCTCTATTGATTTCTTTTCTCACCTAACCTACTTGCGATGAAAAGATAAAAATACTCAAACTACTACAAGCTTTCTTGCAGTAGTCTGCATTTCGTCATGTACAAGAGTGTACCAGACTCATTTCGCTTTTGTACCTGACGAAATGCAGACTACTGCAAGAAAGCTTGTAGTAGTTACAATGTTTTTACCTTTTCATCACTTGTGTTGACCGCACTTGACAAAGTTTCTACATTCCCCGATTGCTAACCTACTTGCCTATATAATAACCTCGCCCGTCCTTCCTCTACAGGTACAAGCCCGTGATAATGACGAAGGCGAGTTTGCCAAAATCATGTACTCCATATACCACGTGTCCAACAATGGACGCGACAAATTTCGCATTGACCCCGACACCGGACGTATAGAAGTTGTTGGCAAGGTCAACTCGGGCGAACAGTACAGCATCACGGTGCAGGCTACAGATTCCGGCGCCAGGTAAACAACGCAAAGCTATGTGTCACAAAGATGGCAATATGATACTTTTAGTATATATAACCATTGCGATCACTATGTAGGTTCGTTCAAGGAATTCAAGACGTCATCGTTATACCCGGACCCAACACCGGCGGTCCCGTGTTTTCGAAGGAGTCGTACGAGGCTCAAGTCAGCGAAGGAGCTTCCGTGGGGTCGGCAGTCGTCACGCTTAAGGTAAATGGCCTTTTGATACTACGCTACTTTGCTACTACTGCTTTGATACTACTTTGCTACTATAGGTAGCGCAGGGAGAAATTATTCCCACCAAATGGCTGACTACTGCAATCTACGAAGCCAGAGAGGGTATAAAGAAATTAAGATGAGAGAAATGTAGGGAGCAAAGTTGCGTGTCACGAAATTAATATGTGAAGGCATTGGAACATCTGGGAAATCTGAAACTAAAGGGTGTCATATTTATTTATTTATTACCTACGCTGTTCGGTAATAAGCGTCATCGTACATTGGTGCAGTCTTCCGAGGCTTCATAAATGGAAGTGTCAGAAGGGATGTGGTTAACATTTGAATGGAACGTATTATCGAATACAACATTATTCAACATTTTCTGCATTATTTGTCCCACCGCTACATAGCCAGGAGCCTGGCGGGGCGAAATATCCTGGAGCGAACTTTGAACGTGAAATATCGTTTTAGCGTTAGCGTGTCAACATTTCGCCTGCACGCTAACACAGTCAGGGAGAGCCGTACTGCTTCGTTGCTTCTCCTGCATACACTGCTTCAGTGCAGTGAAAGCACGCTTTACAGGGCACCGCCACAGCCCGACTAACAGACACGCGCTTTGTTTGATTTCACCTCCTATTTATAGAATCCATTTTGCACTAATATAAATTCTAGACAGTTCTAGCAGTGACAGGACAAGTGATGGGAAGAGACAGACCCTCATAGCTGTTTTAAAACACACTTTGATTCTCTCTCTCTCTCTCTCTCTTTTTTCTGCACTAGAGCAGGTTGTCGTCGAAACCAGAGCATGTATGTCGTCATTTTTCTTTCCGTCACAAGCTATTGTTCACGGCATCCTTAGTGATAGGGTTGGTTAGCTGACGAATTAGGCAGTTAAATCATCAGTCACCTAGCTAGTGCCCTAACGAAGCCAGTTGACATAGTTTGAATCAGTGCTCCACTTCTCCTCCGCAGTTTTTCTTTTTTTTTACCCGAAGCCATCATAATCACGCTGCGGTAACCAAACCTTCTCTCTCTCTTTTCTTTTTTTTTTTTTTTTTTTTGAACAGGCCCAAGACCCTGAAGGAGACGACGTATCTTACAGTCTTACTGAAGGTGACGAAAATGGGGATTTTGTCATCGACTCGCTCAGGTAAGCTACGTGACGTGACTTTACTAGAACACTTTGTCCACCTTCCAGACTTCATGAAAGTCTTCATGAGGGAGTGCATTTTTCATTTCAGTGGAACTGTGTCTGTGGCTAAGCGGCTCGATCGTGAACATACCTCATCTTACACATTACAAGTAAAAGCGGAAGACAAGAACAGCTTGGTAAGTTCAATGGAACATCACCATCGAAGATTACTCGCTCTTCACGCTCCCTTCCTTTTTGTAGTTCAACGTTGCGTCTGTGCATATCAGCGTGACTGACATCAATGACCAGAACCCGGTGTTCGTCCAAGACAGTTATAATTTTTCAGTCGAAGAAGGCAAGAAAGATGCTGCAGTTGGAACCGTACAGGTATGTAACACACCAAGAAACTTTCATGGAACTAAGTGCATTTGCAGCACGGTATCCGGATCGGAACTCACGAAATAAAAAATACATTCTCTTATAGGCTAGAGACGAAGACATCGGAACCAACGGAGAAGTATATTACACAATTTCAGGAAATAGGTAACTTCCACTGAATATTTGAAATTATTTTGTGTGTGTGTTATGTAAATGGTCTTGCTTTATGATGCCTTTCCTTACGACCATTTGCAGTGATTTCGACATTGACGCGGAGACTGGCGAGATCAGCACGCGCCACGCGCTTGACTTTGAGCGCCAGAAGGAGCACGTGCTCGTTGTGACTGCCAAAGACCGGGCACCGGATGCCCGGATAACCACCGTCAGCGTGACGGTGAACGTGGTGGACGTGCAGGATGAAAAACCATTCTTTGAGAGAACCTTTTATGAGGCATACGTTCCCGAGAACCAGGATAACTTCGACATTCTGACCGTCAAGGTACTTCTGGACATTTCCTCTTATCATTACCGTATTTACCCGCATAATTAACGCACTTTTCTTACTCGCATAATTAACGCACTTTTCTTACTCGCATAATTAACGCAATTCTTTTACTCGCATAATTAACGCAATTCTCTTACTCGCATAATTATCGCAATTCTCTTACTCGAAAACGTAAAGTCATGGGGAGAGGGAGCACGTTAACATCGCCATCATCGTGCATTGAAAAAATGGTTAGGAAGCAAGCGAGCTGGTGAAGATGATGCATAATGTAAAACCTCGAGACTAGGAACACGAAAGGACAGACACAACACGAAGTCTTAAAAATTGAGACTTCGTGTTGTGTCTGTCCTTTCATGTTCCCTAGTCTCGGGGTTTTACATTATAAGTGCATTGGCCTTGTATGGGAACGTCCCGCTTACGTCAGAGTGTGGCAAACTCTATACGGAAGCAGGGACGATTCGACACAAAATAATTCAGCTTGATTACGCGTTCATTACGTCGGTAAACACGGTACTACTTTGAAAAAAAAAAAAAAAGAAACATTGGCGGTGTAATAGGGCCATGTTTCCGTTTTGATTATTTCTCTTCAACGCAATCTTTCTCCTGCTTTATTGAAGGCAACAGATCCCGACACAAACCCCAGCATCACCTACGAGATTCGGGAGGGTGATGCCACTCTATTCGCTGTAGACCCTGTCACAGGCGTCGTCCGTACCCTCAAGGGGCTGGATTATGAACAGCGGAGCAGCCACACGTTAGTGATGGGAACCATGGAAAATAAAGACGACGATGTCAAGGCTACTTGCACTGTGCGGGTCGCAGTTGAAGTATGTGCTCGCTATACTTCTGCGTGTATAACTTGAGTGTCTATGACGTGTGTCACTTTCTTTTAAGGATCGGAACGACATGGCACCACGTTTTACAAGCGTTCCCTTGCCGATCCGGTTGCAGGACACAGTTCCTCTGGGCACCATCGTTACGACGGTCATGGCAACAGATGGAGACGGTTCTGTAGGTTTTCAGAACCCACGATTTGTTCAATTTACAGTACATTAATACTGGATCTCTTTTCTCAGCCTCCTGGAAATGTGATCCGATACGAACTCAGCGGTCAGGGCCGAGCTCCTTTTTACTTTCTTATCGACAGCACGAGCGGGGTGATCACCGTGAAAGACGACCTCCGGAAAGAGCCAGACTCGGAATACAGAGTTAGGGAAAACTCGCTTGCCTTCTATTCTTCTTGGTTCTTATAGGAAACTTCTTCTTCACAGATTGAGGTTCAAGCGCATGATCTCGGCGACCCCTCGTTAGCTGCTACGGCGGTCGTCACGGTTTACGTGGAACATATTGCCACAGTGCCACCTGACTCCGGCTTAGGATTTGCGGATGGATTTTACACGTATGTCCCCTTCATAGAGCATGGAAATCTATTTTTTTTTTTTTTACATCACTGTGATTCGCGGTCGTCGTAAACTAACTGGGTCCACCTGCTTCGTTCCAGGATCGAGCTTCCGGAGAACGCACTTGCTAACACATTGGTCAAGACTTTGCCGATCATCAACAAACCGCGCGAGAACTTTCCAGTAGAGTGCCAAATCGTAACGGGAAACGAGAAAGGTAACAAATGACCCTCTAATTATTCTTGCGTACTAATAACGTTATTTTGTGTCGATTCTCGCAGGCCATTTCTACGTGCTTGACAATGAAGCACGCGACTGTGAAATACGAGTTCAAAACCAGAATCTTGATTACGAGGAACAGAACAAGTATCTATTGACGGTCCACTTGAACACAGTTGGCGGCATATTTGGTGAGTGTGAACAATACATGTATCGGACTCATTGCTTTGCGGCTTGCACCTCATCCTCACCAACGCTCACACAGGCTCGGCGAGACTCACCACGCAAGTCGCGATTCACCTCTTGGACCAAAACGACAATCGTCCCGTCTTCATGATTTCACCAATGTACAGTCAATTGACGCAAAATCGCTACATCGCTGCGCTACCATACGACGCACCTGCCGGAACTCGATTCCTGCAAGTCGTGGTACGTTCGGTTAAATTGGACAGCCACTTGAAAATGTTTTTAATGAGTTTCTCTTATATTGTTGGCCTGATGACTCCGCTTTTTCTTCAGGCCGAGGACCTAGACTCTGGATCCAACGGGAAAGTTATGTACGACTTGTCTCCGGACACAGATCCCGACGGAAAATTCCATATCGAGGCGCATACGGGTTACGTCAGCAACGTCAAAACGTTTGAAGATACAGAGGGACTTCAACTCCCAATCAAACTGACAGTTACGGCAAGAGATAGTCCAGACTTAAGCAGCAGGTCGCTCGCGCAGTCAGTCGATGTTTACGTAAGCGGCCAGTGAACAAGCATGTTGTATTCAGTGTTTTCTATTGTGCTATTACTAGGACCGTTTCAATATTCTATCCCTGCAGGTTAACCTCATCAACGATGACAACCGCGTGATACTTGCTGTGGCAGACGTGTTTCCAGACAAGGCCTTGCAGCTGAGAGACCATATCGTGAGGTACTTTCAGCGTGTGTGTTACAAATAACGGAAATAAATTCGAGAAGCATAAAACACATGAGAATCGCCACGTTCACAGTTATATGTATCTGCGTTCCATTGTTTCTTATCTCTCCAGCATCGTTCAGCAGCAGACCCGTCTCATTGCTGGTGTCGAGAGGGTGGTTGCACTTAAGGTTCTTCGGAATAACTCTATCGTCACGGATTCTTCAGGGTGAGTTTGTTTCTTGCCCTGATCCCTCTGTTTGTGAGTTTTACTTGTCCCTCGAGAATTCAGTTTAGTTTCTCTCGAAGAATTGGACACAGCTTAGAGACGTGTCTCTCTTGGTACGTGACTGGTGCACTTCCTTTACAGGAGTGACATATGGTTGCACCTTGTTGATCCCGCAACCCTGAGAATCCTCTCTGTCGGCGATCCACGAGTCCAAACGTAAGTAGTCGTTCCACCCGATCTACCACAATGGGACGGCACATATGTATTTATCTCGATAAAAATGTCATTCGGCCCGAGGTAAGGTTTCGTTGTGTTGCTTCCCAGATTGGTATCTGAAGGACCTCAACAGCGATCCTTCCTCGACCACCTGTCCAGAAGTCTGGGCATCAATGCTCAGCGACTCAGGTCACCTTACGTGATCACCACAACGCCACCAAACATCGTCCATCCTGTTAAGATCAGTGGTGGAGATTCCAGTGACCTAGGTGCAGCGCTCATCGTTTTGGCCTGCATCATTGCGGTGCTCGGCTTCGTTGGGATAGTATACCATTGTTGCATGTGGTCCAGGTACGTGGTACGAAAGACACTGAACATTTCGTGTTTGGTGTTGCCCTGAATGAAGTCTTACTTGTGTCCTCGAACGAAATTCTGTCGCGGCATATCTGCAGGTACGTCGCGAACAAAGAGCGCCTCAAGCGAATGTGCATAGCTCCTCGTTACGAACCAGTCTACGCGGACTCGAGTCTGAAGGAATACGAGACACAAGTGAGTGTAGTCTTCAGAGACAGTCTTCGTAATGTGACAGACGGCATTAAACGCACTCTACCTCCACCATTAGGTACTGCAGATGAGTGTACCCGTGGACGAAGGAAGCAGCTACCGAGGGCCTCCGTATGGGATAAAGAACATTGAGGAAGTGGCCTACGTGAGTCGTGGTCTGGTAAATGGGACTTCCTATGATGGTGGCTCCAGCTCGCCAGTAGAGGGCCCTGCCAGCTCCATTGGAAACGCGTCGACGGCGCGTGTGGGCAGCTGTGTTTCGGCGTTTGATGAGCCACTAGGAGCTACTACCAAAAATCCGCTCTATGAAGGGCACGAGTAAGTGTACCAGTTCAAATTGCTTCTTGGGCACAACGATGTTTTGTACGATGCATGTTCGATGCCCGGTGATCGCTTGTCTTAACACCGAAGGCTCAGTGGCCCGTAGTCACCCACGAGCCATCAGGAGAGAGACATCTGTTCGTAGCATAGGAATGTCAACAAATGCAAGATCGTGTGTGCAATATACACAGGGGTGAAGAAAAATGGCATTGCGACATGGTCTGCAACGATAACCGCAGTATTTCCCTTGTGTGATTTGACCTGATTGGACGCGTTCGGTTGTGTGATTTGTCTCCTCTCATGTCCTTCATCAGGTAGCCATTTAGAGTCGTTTTGTAGTAAGCTTCAACCAACTGTGGCAGACAGTTTACAACGCAGAAAGTCAGTGGCTATGAATGGTTTCCCATGCGGCTAAAGGCGGTTCATCTTCATGGGTCCGGCTGCTGAAAGCGTAGCTCTGATTGGTGTCACTCACTAACGAGTACATGAACTCGATTAGCGATAAGTTATGTTGAACCGGTCTAGCACAAGGATATGCCTTTGCCATAGCTTAGATTCAGTAAATGGGTATTTAACTGTTTTACTCGATTATGTGCATTTTTTGAATGCTGCATATCTGCTTCTCTGTTTCAGTTCGGAAGAAGAACAACACAGTCGCGAACAAAGAGGACAGCCAGCGCATAAAAATGGCCTTACTATGTTACATCCTCAACCAAATGGCACTCCAGGCAGGAACAGACAGCAGTTTATGAATGGCGTGGAGACGACAACGGAACTATGACCTATTTATTATGTGTAAAACTGTACATAATAGCGACACGTTGATGGTGCCATATTCTGCTGCAGTCCAGGGCAGAGATGGACGCGAGCCAGAACTACTACATGGTTGTTTGGAACATCACTGAGAAACAATAGAGACCCTCGAAGACTACGGTCAATGCAAGAGAGACACGTTTGTGCCAATGGGGATACTTGTGCTACATTCCATGGTAGTAGTGGAGATCTGCCGTGTGCGGGGTGGGCTACACATCCACGACAAGATAGCGCGACGCTGTTCTGATCGGAGTAAAAATATATATTTCACGTGAGAGTGGGTGAGGAACTGCACCAAGTGCAACGAAGTAGTCGCCTGTTTGCTTGAAAAGTTTTATGCGATAATACGACGACGACGTTCTTCTGGTTTCCTGTGTGTTCTGGTTCCTGGACAGGGGTTCCACAAGAGGAAACATTACCAGTGGATGTAACTAGGTGGCCGCTAAGTTCGACGATGCGTTATATAAATTGCAATATAGGTATCCGTGTATTCACACGTGGGCGACATTCTACAGAATACTGCAGCGTAAGACGCCCAAAACGTCATAGCTTCCTGCTGCCAGCGTCATGCCTTTTTGCGCTCTTCTAACCACGAGGAATATCCTGCGGCTCAGCCACAAGATATTTCGTAGCAGACGACAGGGCCGACGGTGTCGTCTGCTACGTACGCAGCACGCCACAGCCGATATTCTGGCGCTGGTGCGAGTGCTCAACATAAGACGCGACAGCACTTCCGCCCCATGAGCAGCTTTTTGCTTTTTCTTCCACTAGAATATTCTTTGGGGATGTCACTCGTGTGAATACGCGGTGTCTGCGATTGTGGAGTGCACACCCGCTGCGAAGCCACGAACAGCTTCTCGCTACCAATACTCATAGTGGTACGACAATGAGGTTTGTGTCAATAAACGAAAAGACGTGTTCAAGTTGTTCTGTGCCATGTATGTAAAGTTGTCGCCCACATACAAAAGCGAAGACAAAGAAAGAAGAACGACTGAGGGTGAGAGGGGAGATGAAATGTTATAGCCAAACTAAGGTCGGCTTGCTATTCCTAAAAAAGAACGAAAACAAAAAGAAAGACTAGAAGAGCGACGAGGAATCATTTAGTGTATGAATAAACAAGTAGACCCATTAGTCACTGTTCCCTTATACTGCTCGCAGATAATATGACCGCTCACAGTACGCCGATAAGTCTCATGCTACTGAGGAAGTTCAGTAGCGTTCCTGTCGAGCCACTGTGTTGTGTAGGGCCCAGAGAGGTCGATATAGGGCAGTATATCTCAGGCGAGCTAGGCCAACACCTTCTAGATTGCAGAAGGCCTGCGCCCACGTGACATAGCGTCACACAGGAAGGCCTACTGTGGATGCTGCTATGACGTCGATGAAAGAGCGAACAAGAGAAAAGCTCGAAGCAGCTCCCAAAGCTCACGCAGGCCTCCGTGAGTGGGGTAGTGCGCAGACCTTGGGCCTTCTACTATCTAGGAGGTGTTGGCTAGGCGATGCCGGAGTACTTACGGAGTACGGAGGTCTTATATCGCTGGCAGCTGATAAGGAGGTACATCACGTCGATTTCTACGTTGCAGCTGGAACAGATAGGAGTGTTCTTCTGGCGCGTACCCTCCTAGATGCCTGTCCTCGGATAACGTGGTCCATCGTTAGGTCTCTTGACCGCAGGGAAGTGTCTCTAGCAACGTCCTTCTTTAAAAAAAAAGTAAAAAGACGTGTGCTATTGATACAGATGCAATGTACGTTCAGTTGAGCGCGTCTTCCCGCAGCACAAACTTCGAGTATTTCCGCGGAGACTTGAATTGTAGAGGCTGAATCATCAATTAGGACCAAGGGCTCCCGACCCCTCAACTGGTGCATTGTCCGGTCAAAATATATGCGAATTGAAAGAGAGATCTTGTGGCCTTGCCAAATCCTTGCAAAACTGCCCCAGAAAGTTCCAGGAGCACAGAGCGCATGAAGGTTTTCCAGTCGTTCTTGATGAATGATGAGGACTGATAACGTTATTTATGCTGACATAATCATGTCCTTCAGCTCCAAAATCTAAACTACGCTCGAAACATTCGACTATTTTGCAGTGGTGAAGACGACACAGCGTATCAAAATCTGATTCTTGTCGCGAAAGCTTTATAAGCGGTTATTCTTCCATCATTAGAAAATGGGTGCTCGGTGTGGAACCAATGTGAGAAAATATAGATTCAAGAATAGAAGCAAAAATGGTGGGCAAGGTGCGGAAGTACGGCTATATGGTTCACCATTCACCATATGC
Source organism: Ornithodoros turicata (assembly GCF_037126465.1). NCBI lineage: Eukaryota > Metazoa > Arthropoda > Arachnida > Ixodida > Argasidae > Ornithodoros > Ornithodoros turicata. The sequence continues at coordinate 35,536,430 of NC_088209.1, forward strand.
CATTCACACCATGCAGCGTACACCACCATAGAGTTAATATAGGGCGTACACCATGCATGGTGCGGCGGTGCGGCTAGTACGGCCAGTGGGGCTCTCATGATGCCGCCGAGTTAAAAGCGCCGCCGACAGACCTGACGTCGGCGCTGCGTCGGCGGCACGCGGTAGCGGGCGGGGCGAGTTTACGGTGTTTACGGTTTACGGCGTTTACGGTTTGCTCCGTGGCGTGGCTGCGTGCCTGTTGTTGGTGTTTGGATTCAAGGATCCAATTTGTGCGAGTGATTTGTTCCTCCTGCAGTTATTGAACTGTTAAAGTGTGCGCTGTTATTCATAGTTGTACATTCAGTGTATAGCGTAGTATAGCGAATATGGCAACAATTACGCTAGTATCGAGTAACAAGTGTTTTGGCGGGCTGCAGAAAGTTTACAGCCACTTGAGCGAAGTTTTGAAATGCACAATGAAGTTCGCGATATATCTTCCACCAAAATCGGACGAGTCCAAGGTACCACTCCTATACTGGCTGTCAGGTAAGAAAACAGGTCACCACGTACTGAACAGAATTGTCACAGTGTGTATATGCTTATTTGCAAGGATTGACCTGCAGTGAACAAAACTTCGTTCAGAAAGCTGGAGCGCAGAAACACGCCAGCGAGTACTCTGTTGCAATTGTATGTCCTGATACGAGCCCTCGTGAGTACAATCATAGTGTTCCGTCTTCGAACCAACCAAAATTAATACAAATCTCTTTCAATATCGTATTTGATTTCATATCTTACATCTGCGCTTCCCTCTTACGCATGCAAATTTTTGTGAAGGAGGGTGCAATATTGAGGGAGAAGATGACAGCTGGGACTTCGGCAGTGGTGCTGGGTTTTATCTAAATGCCACTCAAGAGAAATGGAAGACTCACTATAGGATGTACGAATATGTTACAAAAGAGGTAAGCAACTGTACCTTACCATTTTTTGTTGCTCAGAATATGTTTGGTCGTGGCGTTTTTATATGGACTGAGCATGGTGAATACATTTGCCTCCTACACATTCAGAATGATGCCTCAGTGTATCGATATAAATAGCTCCTTTCCTCTTTTGGTAGCTGCCAGAGATTGTAGCGAAAAACTTTCCTGTGGACACCACCAGGCAAGGGATATTTGGACACAGGTATAAAACCATACTTGTTCTTTCATAGCAAAGCCTACCAGGTTTAGTAACGGCATCGACAAACTAAACTGTAACAAGAGAGCGTGTGGTTGATGTGTGATTGCTCATCTTCTCTCTCTGTTTCGACATGACGAGAAATACAGAGTAATATTGTAGCGGAATTAGAATCGGTTCTCTGCCAACATTTACAACTACCCTCAGTGCTGCCTTCTCTGAAATTCCGTTTTACGTTGCAGCATGGGAGGCCATGGTGCCCTGATCTGTGCCTTGAAGAATCCTGGAATGTACAAGAGCGTATCTGCTTTTGCACCAATTTGCAATCCTATGGACTGTCCCTGGGGGAAGAAAGCGTTCACAAACTACCTGGGCACTGATCAGAAGGCCTGGGAAGAGTATGACGCCACTCATTTAGTTCGCAGATACAAGGGCCCTCCTCTCACATTTTTCATTGATCAGGTACGCAGGCTTGTGAGAAATTGTCTCGGCATGTGTACAGATATTGGGAGCACCTAATTTTACAACCGTATTTCAAACATGAAAAAGGCATCACTTCTTTGGGTTTGAGGAATGGGACAGGTATCATAACAAAGTGGACAGTGTCACCCGTCTTGGTCACCCAACTCGAGAGGATGTCTTTTTCCATGTGTACCCCAGCTAGATCCCCTGATCGTACTTTGTTCATCATGTGTTCAAAGGCTTTCGATGTGAATAGCCCTAAACATATGGGGCCCTTTAGGATTGATCCAATGCATGAAACTTCGAGAAAGCAATCGGGTTGTGGTAGTTCATACAGTAGAAGAAATAGCTTGGGGTTTTTTGTTATTCTGCAGAAAATGCATGTAAATAGCACACCTCTTAACATTGTAGAACAGTAGATGGTCACGACCCATGATTTCTACCTGTTACACTCAGGGGACGGAGGATGGCTTCCTCAAGGAGAAACAGCTTCTTCCGGAGAGACTGCTAGAAGCAGCTCGGGAAAATGGAGTTGCTGTCACCCTAAGGATGCAGGATGTGAGGACATCTTTGAGTTTATGTTCCATGAGGCTTTAAAATTGATTTCCTATTCTCACAGCTTGATTTTTTTCTTTTTTTTTCTTCCAGGGTTATGACCACAGTTATTTTTTCATTGCTACTTTCATTGAAGACCACATCATGCATCACATGCAATTACTCTAGAAGTTCCGCAGATGCAAAAGCGAAACGACAGTATGTGGTACGGTGGCTACTTTTACTATGTCCCAACTTGCCTATGTCGTTTGTACAGAAAATATGGTATATAACATTGCATAAAAATATTACAGTTCACTCAGTTGTGTTCTAGGATTGCAATTTTTTTTTTCAAACTTTTATTACCAAACATGCTCTCATATCAGTATATAACGCAAAGAAGTACAAAATATGCTTCGTGGCAGGTCGTCGGGCCTTGTTTACGAATTCTTCTGTGGTACCTTAATTGTTATCTGCAATGTTTCATTATTACGTTAGCACTTGAAATCAACAGCGCTTCCTTGCATAGCATACCGTTTTGACTTCCACATATTCATAGATGCCAGCGTAGCCCCTGAAATTGGAATTTTACAAGTCAGTACTCTTCACAGGAACCATAGCAAGGAGAAATTCAGAAAGCAAAGTAGGTACAGGAATGTGGTTCCATCTGTTAACACACAACCACTGTCGCAATGCGGGTTTCCTGCCCACTAAACTTTGCATTTGGATAACATTTAGCATTTGTTCAGTTGTTTATTATACAGTGTCTGTTATATAACCCAGTCGAGGTCATGTTGCCTGGAACAGTGATGACAGTAGAGTCCATGTGTAAAGCAGCATTTGTTCCGTTCTATTCTGCTAGTAGAAATAAGTCTGGTAAAGTGTGTGACTGCTACGGTACCTATCACAGTGGTGTTGCTGCAAAGACATCTATATTTACACTAGCGCCGTACCGAGTCGTAGTGTTTCCATAGTGGTATTTGAGATGCATTTGGACGTGGGCAAATTGTATCACTTACAGCTCCCTTCCGTAGCCAGACATCTTGAAACCTCCGAACGGTGTTTGTGGAAATGTGGCATCGTAGCAGTTTATCCTGTAAAATGTTTTGAAGCATGCTACTATTACGTGAGACACGTCGTCTGCTACGACTGGGTCTGTATCAGAGGTGTTGCACCCAAATTATCGCAAACTTCAGAAACTCCATGCAAGAAATATCCAACCCAACATATTCAGATCAGATTTTTTGTGTAAATATTATATCAGGCGTGCATTGAATAGTTCACACAAGAATGAAAGATCCAAGGTCCAGATCTCTTTAGTGTACTACATCATTCTGTGAATGCTGCATCGAATGATGTGCCATGCCTTTATCCAGGAAACTGGATTTAGAGTACACAGGACATGACTATCTCGTATTGCCAGTCTATAGACTTACCAGACAGATCCTGCTTGCACACCCTGAGCAAACATCATTGCCTTATCCATGTCCTTGGTGAGCACTCCGGATCCAAGGCCATACTGTGTCCTGTTGCAGCGTTTCACAACTTCATCTAGGGTCTTGAACTTCAAAATTTGCTGCACGGGGCCAAATATTTCCTCTTGCGCAATGCGCATATCGTCGGTTACATCGGAGAAGACTGTTGGTTGCACAAAGAACCCCTTCGAGTTCGGGACTGCGTCACCACCGCATTGTACTGCCGCTCCTTGTTCTTTACCAGACTTTATGAGGTTCATGATCTTCTTGAACTGTTCATCATCAATCTGAGGGGCCAATTTATTACGCTTAGTTTTCAAAATGCCGTTTAATACAAAAAAAATTGACGTACCTGTGGACCTTGCACAGTTTTCTCATCGAAGGGGTCTCCTACAACACGTTTTGCAGCTAGCGCGGCTGCCTTAGCAACAAATGTGTCGTAAATGCCTTCTTGCACAAAGGTTCTAGTTCCAGCACAGCAGCATTGCCCCATGTTTGGAAATACAGCATTGTGGGCTATTTCCACAGCACTATCCACTGGAAAGATCAGTACCCGTATGTGCATGTTCTACGTATGTGGAACTTCTTTCGGTCGTGCATACTCACAGTCAGCATCATCGAAGATGACCAGGGGGCTTTTGCCTCCCATTTCGAGGGTCACTCGTTTTGTGTTCGACCTCCCCGCTGCCTCCTGGATAAGCTTACCGACCTGCGTTTTTTTAAAGTGTCGCGGAACAGTTGACCAACACGATTAACGGCGACGTAGACCTACCTCCGTTGAGCCAGTGAACGCGATCTTGTCCACTTCCAGATGACTGGCGATAGCAGCGCCAGCTGTTGGCCCATAACCTGGAACGATGTTGACAACTCCAGGAGGAAATTCTGCCTCTTTGAGGAGGCTGGCACAGTAAAGTGCGGTCAGGGGGGTTTGCTCTGCAGGTTTGAGTACCACAACGTTGCCCGTCGTCAGCGCAGGTCCCAGTTTCCAGCACAGCATCAGTACTGGGTAGTTCCACTGCGGGCGGATAAGTACTATATTGCAACAATCCCCTCATACGAAACCGCAGCTGAACTGGAAGAGGGCCTACCGGAATGATTTGGCCGCAGACACCAATGGGCTCCAGTCTCGTGAAGCTCATGTGGTCTCCATCTGGTGAGTAGAACTCACGCTTAAAAACTAGGGATTTGCCAATCGAATCCGCGAATCCTAGGCAGAGATTCGGGAATCCGAATCCCAGTGCCCAAAACGGCGAATCTAATCTTTTGAATCCACCAACCACATTTGTTTGTTACCTTTTTCAAATTGGCGCCTCAGGACGAATCTACCGAAAGCCTCATTGACAGACGGGTATTTTCTTGTTTGTTTGTTTACATTGCTCTAGTCTAGACTGAAAGAGTTCAGGCAAAAACTGTTACATTACAAGTTTAAAAGTAACACGGTTTTGTTTTTGATAGTTGCTTAGCTCTATGGAAATAATTCAGACTCGAGAACTCGTGTATTTCTTCTAGTCGTTGAACAACATGTTAAATGAGTTACGTTTAAGAAGAATTATGCGGGGTATATTTTCTCCTGAAACTGCACTATTATTTAATTTGTTTTTTGTTAAACAAATGTATCATATTCTGCTTCAAAACACTTTTCAATAGTTTTTTTTTTTTCTGGCTTTTTAAACTCGTTTTAAAGAAAGGATTCGAAAGGTTCGAGATACACAAGATTCATGGATTCGGATTCCGATTCATAAAATTCTGGATTCGTCCCATCTCTACTAAAAACACTGTGTACGTCCCATTTTAACGCAAGAGGTATACATCATCAGGGAAAATCTTACCAACTGGAATGGTCTTCCCGTGAACCTTATCACTCCATCCTGCGAAATATCTGATGCAGTCAATGGAGCAGTCCATGTCAAACAACGCTTCAGCATACGGTTTTCCATTGTTAAGCACTTCTAAGCTCTGCAGTAAATGACAGGATTCAGTAAACTGACAGTTATGCAGTTTTTTTCGTGCGAAGCATAATTACAGCAAGATACTCCTTGTCACGCTCTATTAGATCCGCAAATCTGTTGAGCAGACGACCGCGCTTCGATGCGTCCAGTGTTCTCCACGTTGAGCCAAATTCGAATGCATTTCTGGCTGCTTTCACGGCCTTGTCAACGTCAGCCTGGAAGGTTTACAAACGTTATGCTTCATGCCTGATCTCAGCAGTGCAACTTCATTGGTGGAGTCCATATTTTGCCATTGAGTGCAGTGTGAGCCAAGCTAGCTTACCTTGTCACCTTCTTGGACCTGAGCAATGACATCTCCTGTTGCTGGATTCAGTACAGGAATTGTCTTTCCACTGATGCTGTTTACAAACTCATTGTTTATGAAGAGCTGGACATAAAAAATAAATTAGAGCTGATGGATGGCTGATGTGTGTGAAAAAACTTCACTATATCAGTTGAGCACAGGTCTTCTTCACTATATGCAGGCTCAGTATATAGGTATTCTACAGCATTTCAGCATTTAATGGTCATCAGTGGTCTAACATTCTCAGCCTTTCATAATTGCAGGTACAGGATTTTCTAACTTTTATGTGCATAGACAGCACCTTGTTGATACACTAAGAAAGCTATGCGCTATGAACATAGCCAGTGCATATAGTTGTCTCAAACTTAGAACCCCATCGCACGGACTAAATCCCAAGTGCATGTTTTGCATCCATTCGTAAGGGGGCATTTGGGAGAGTGAGGTACAGTTTTTTCAGGGCCGGAGGTCAGGCAGCATAAAAAAAAAAAAATTATCTTTGCTCCCCCATTTATGAGGCAAAATGGTGTTTGAAGGAAATGAAGGAATGGCAGCAAAACAATGCAATGTTATCTACATTTCGAGGGGGGGTGGGGCTCTGGCCCCCTAAGCCCCACCCAACCCCTCGCCATTGACGGAGGTCACTCTCGTACACAGTGCTGGGTTCAAAAACTGTGTGGTGGAATGGTAAGCCCCAACTACCAATGTGGGCAAAGGGACACTGGGAGAGCTACATACATCGAGGGATTACATATGGGGATTAATCCTCATATGTAATCCCATGCAGCTCCTCCCTGCCCTGGGAATCACTCTGTGAATGGATTAAATGTAAAGCTGATCCAATTTTTAAAAGGCCTCGTCGAAAAGAGAGAGAGAAAAAAAAGCACACGTCAAACACGTCTGTCGGCATATTTTGTTGCACATGTCTTATTCTTGCGTGGTGTCCTTTCCGATTTCAATTACCTTTTAGTGACAGTTCCTTGATTGACAAATAAACCCAAGGGGTCCTCAGTAAGGATAACAACGTCCCATATGTGATGAGTGAAGTACCTACTTGAGTGAACTTTATCTCTGGATTGCGGAGCGGTGCCATACCGGATGCTTAGCTACTTCACAGATGCCAGCCCGACAGGAGAACTGAAGGGGCGAGACGAGCACCCCACGGATGCCGCCTCTGACAAGAGGAAATGGGCGGAGCCTGCTAGGGATGATCTAGCGTCACGGGCCTACGGACTAGGGACAATATGTCCCTAGCCGCTCGGCGCTAGAAACTGCGAAGTGTTTTGTTACATGGCTTGTGTTGCAGGGAAGACATTGCTAATGAAAACATGTGGCGCTCCTCATAACTATCTAGTATTGTGTCCGTACAATTTGCAGAATGATACGTATTCCTGAAAATGCGGCCTGTTTCGGTGACCGACCATTTTGAATATTTATACTTCCAAGACGGTCGTGCGTCTTCGAATTACATGAAATACGTCATCGCTTTTCTGTGGGGATTCCAAGAGTCACTAAATCCAGACTTCTAAGAAAATTCCGAACCTCAGCGCTTCATTCACTTTTATTGACTTTTTATTCTTTTTTTTTTTTTTTTTTTTTTGTTTTGCGAATGGAACTGCGTGCATTCACCTTCTTTCTCCTTTCTGTTATACCAAGTGCGTCGAAAGAAGTGAACTAAATGCATTTTTCTTCCAACTTGACGTCTGACGGTGCGTTATGACAACACCTCAGTATATAATATAAAATAATGTACGCACGAAAACACCATATTTTCGTGCCAGGTCTTTCTCCGGGCTTCTCTCGCTGCCGCGTGACACTACATAAAGATAACAGAAGTTGCCGACCGGACGGCTGTGACGAGTCAGGTATACCGAGGCTATAAAATGCGAGATAAAATCATGGAAAACGGCTGCGTGTCGCGGAAAATTCCCACTCACGTCTGGAAGAATCACTGGCCAGCAAATTTCAATATTGCACTATACAGGGTGTTTCACCTAACGTGATAAAAAACTCTAACTGGTGACGTACTCGCCGGAGGATTGTGGGACTTCCGGCAATTACCTTCTGGACACTTTTGCCACCATTGAGGAAGACTTTGGAAAATTTCCAATTGCGAGAAATTTATTTTTTCAATTGAACTTTGAAAATTGCCAAGCGAACCTCACTTTCTTTTTTACAGAAATATGAAGTCCTCCACGGATAACCACAGACCCAACAAAAATTATGCGCAATATCGCAACAGAAATAGTCGGAAAAAATTAGTGAAAATTACGCTTTAGCCCCGCCTGCTTGATTTACGCAAAGAAGCGCACGCCGCATGTGCGTCTAGAGGAGGAAGTGTCCCCGCCTTCATTTGTTTTGCCTTCCTTGTGATAAGACTGGAGTCACAAGCATCAAGGTGAAACCAGGGAAAGAAAGGTAAAACAAGAAGCGGTGACACTTCCTCCTCTAGACGCACATGTCGCGCGCGCTTCTTTGCGCAAATCAAGGAGTTGGGGCTAAAGCGTAATTTTCACTAATTTTTTTCGACTATATCTGTTGCGATACTGGGCATAATTTTTGTTGGGTCTCTGGTTATTCGTGGAGGACTTCATATTTCCGTAAAAAGAAAAAAAAAAGATTCGCTTGGCAATTTTCAAAGTTCAATTGAAAAAAATTGCCGCAATTCAAAATTGTCCAAAGACTTCCTCAATGGCGGCAAAAGTTTCCAGAAGGTAATCGGCGAAAGTCCCACAGTCGTCCGGCGAGTACGTCCCCAGTTAGAATTTTTTATCACCTAAGGTGAAACACCCTGTATATAGACACGTTAAATATCGCCCAACACAGGCAGACAAAGAACATCACGAAATAACTCAGTCAGTTCTCCTGGCGGTTGACGTGGTACAGGGTGGTAGGTTCTCTTCTTGATGACAGTACATATACTGTGGCACTAGGAGCACACCCCAATGAGGATTAACGGAGGAATGCCCTCGCGCGTATGTTTTCTTTGGTGGGTATCTCTGTGGGACTACCCGATTTCCAGAGCACTCCTCTCTGGTGGTCTTGTACCACCATCATCTGTTCCTCACCTCATTCACCCCTCATAGCGCTCCCATCCCCCTGGGGCACCCAGCCGCCAATACGCTTTGCAAATACGTCAACTGTCTGCGCAGCTCTGCAGTTTCCCTCCTTCCTCCTGTGCCGTGGGAGTGACCTCATTGGTCCTTCTCCCAAATACGGGGATCCAAACGTGAGACGCTCGTCTCCCTTTCCTGTGAGAGGTCCCTTGAAGCGAGGCCTACGAATGCCCTGTGATTGGACAGGATCGAGTGTCGTCACGCGGTTTCTCTTCACTTTACCTCCTCTCATGCGCAGAATGTTGAGAGAGAGCGGACTGACGCACCTTCCACAAACATTATCCCCCCCCCCCCCCCTCATCACAGAGAGAGATTGAGGTTTACGTTGAGTACAACTGATTTCTGAGCGTTACCCTTGCTGTTGTCACCTTCACCTATCTGGTTCCTCTTGTAGTCGCATCACCAATGTCTCTTGTGGGTACCATGAAAGCGAGTAGAATACGCGCGTGACCTGCTTGTCCTGGATCTCAAGCAACGCGGCACCACGTGGTAGTACACTTGAAGCTGATGTGTAAATCGGTGGCGTACCGCAGATCGCAGATCCGAGAATTTCCACTGTACCATGCGAAGCTTCAGAACTACTTCGATTGCAGTTGATTTCTTTCTCGGCGACAGAATTTTGATTCCGTCGTCTCCATTGGTGTTGACAGCTTTGTCCTCCCCTGTAGCTATTTTTCCACCTGTGCTTCTATAGCTAGATTTGAACTACGTCACAATTTGGTTGTGCATCGATTCGCCCGTGTCTCTCGTCTTACGTTAGAGCGTCTGCTTTTGCAGTATGATACATTGCTGGCGCACGAGGCAGGCGCGAGTTTTCCCAGTTGCGCCACAACCACACTATAAGAAAACGGGTAAATTGGGGAGCAGTTCAGCTTTTAGTCCCCTAGATTGCAGTTACTCCCCATTGTAGTCCCCTGACCTCTGATACGTAGTACTCCCAATCTCTGCAGTGGTTATGGCAATGCACCTAAGTCCTCCCTCTCCACCTTACAGTGTACCACTTACTGCAAAAAAATAAATAAAAATAAACATATATAAAGAAAACGGGATGATGGCGTGCAGCACAGTTGCCTCTTTTCTTCCTAAGCAGCGGCAGCAGTGAATATAAACGATATTCTCCGTCCTGCGCACCTTGCAGTGACTGCTGGTGGTCCTAAGGCTGGCCTCAGGTAACCGGACTGACGACGGACAGAACGAGACGCCACTGGCAAGTAAGACTTACAGATGGAGCTGCTGAAAAGAAACTGCTAGGAAGACCACCAGCATGCAGCGTTCATGTACAAGCAATCCGCGTATTTGAAAAACTTCCAATAAATAGGGCCGCAGGTCCATAGTTCGGACCCGGGAGAGCACTGGTGCGAGCGAGTTGGTTTAAATCAAATGTAGACAGGACGGAACTACTAGTTCCGGCTTCTCTTCTTTGCGCGTCATATTTACGTTTGATAGTTCAGACACGTGAGGGTAGATGGACTGGCGGCCTTTCGCGCGTTGTTTTACATTATGTTCCTGTGCTACTTCTGTTAGGTCTTACCGATATCCTGTGGTGCGTACGCGCCAGTTATTTTGCATAGGGCCGGGGTTAAACCACGCTACACTTAGCTCAGGGCCCACAGTATGGCCTTTGAGTGATGTAAGCAACTCCACGGTCCAGCGCGTCAGGGGACCACGATAAAGATAGCGCCCCTCCATTTGTAGTTATTTCCGCCCCGAAGCTTTATTGTCCTTCGAGCACCGCGCACTAACGAGCACCAATTCCAACCTAGGTTGGCATTGCCTTTGTTGTCGTTAGGTGGCCGCTGTGCTGTTGTAGTCGGCTTCCGCCCTTTACTGTTCACGTCACCAGTCCATTTCTATTTCGAATGTGTAAACGGGACTTCCGTCAAGGTTCTGCGTTCAAAGTTTTGTCTAAAGCTTTGGGTGTACTCAACAGTGTATTCTAATCTGTCATTGATTAATTCTAAGTAATATATACCACGCACAGCAGCCGAATCTTGTGCAATGTGCTGATGTTGTAATTGCCTTGCGCGCAACACTCAAAGACTTTGTCGTTCATGGACTCAGCAGAGACCGTCTGGAGCGTGCCTATGTTCCACCCTTCGACGCGGTGTCCTCTTTCCAGTAGCCTTGCTCCAGAGCCGTAGACAGCTGAATAATCCGGAGTGGCCGCAACGATTTATGTCGCAATAAGGAAAGTTTTGCCAGAGCCAATTCCATGCAGGAACACAATGATTCGCAATGTCCAGCCAGTACATACATAGCAATCGGCATAATTAATTATCGATGGCTGCACATGTACCACGTTTCGTTAACGTCGTCTCGCTTGTCACCCACAGTTATCGGTGGTCTTACAACACTGGCGCTTCGAGGAATCGCAAACATTCTTCGCCGGAGTAGCGCTGCTACAAAATTTTGTGATGGTAGACGTACAAAGGGAATATTCACACATTTCGTGACACAAAACGTAACCCGCGCGACCGATCAGCGCGACCCCCTGTTGGTTTTGTAGAGTTCCACCACAAGCGCAAGGATGGCGCCAGAGGAGAGGACCACGTGGAGCACGAAGATGGGACGCAAGTCGCTGAAGTCTAGAATGCGATGCTCCATGTCCCCCTTGTCGCTGTGACGTAGCCAGCAGTCCCCGCCTCCGGGGGAAACGTCCTCCAGGAACTTGTCGGCGAGTCCTGACTCTGTAATCCACCTGAGCCTGCGTGCATACGCGTGAGTGTTTCATCATATTCATCAACATTTCGTTTAACTCCATGAAAGTACAACAACAAAACGTTTGGCAATACCTGATGTTGAACTCCCTGTGAAGGAGGGGGTCGAAGCCCGGCCTAATGTACCAACCAATGGCGAGGCTAGTGAGGCTCTCTTCGCTGAGGTACATGAATCCTCGACCTTTGAGTCGAGGACAGTTGCGTGCCACTTGGTCGCGAAACGTGAGCCATTCTTGTAGTATGATTGCTCTTTCCTCGATGACATCCGTGAAGTGCTGGTCGGTGAAAACCAGCTCGGGCGGCATTTCGCCTCGGGTTCTCTGCACTTGCTCGTACACGTGGCGGTACGACTCCACGTCCGTATACTGCGTTACAGACAGCGCCTCTGCATCTTTCCGGTACCATATACTCGAATGATTACCAGGAGGAGATCCTGGAATCCGCTGTTGGCGAACAGGAGGATTCTCTTGTTCGGCGTCTTGAGGACGTCGGCGACTTTGCGAATGCGCGGCGCCTCCGTTTTGACCATGAGGCTGGCACTCAGGTTGGCCGTAAAGAAGTTCATGAGGAAAATACAGCTTGTCATCCACAGTAAGAAGAGACAGTGGACAGACCTCGACGGTACTCCGCGCAACGGGTGAGCTGCAAGACAATTTTGCTGTCGCGTACCTCAAGGGGCGATGCTACGTATATACGGGTGTCTAGAATACTCTAGGATGCGTCTATATAGGGTGTCCGTGTCTATAGGATACTCGCAGGCACGCATGAAAGGGTACAGTTCTGCGTCGTCAGTAACCATATCCTTTTTACAAACTGTCGTTAGGAGACCCCCAGTGACGTCACCTACTCTTGGAGAATCCGAAACTATGAAGTTTCGCGGGTTCTTTCTTTCGAAAGTCCGTGGATGTGTGTAATGTTCACTGACGGCATTTGTGTTTTGCATACTGAGACTTTTGAGCAGGGTCGATTCATAATGTGGAACAAAATAAATGCGATTTTTTTACCCTCTTGCATGGCTCCAGCGAAGAAGGTGAGCAGGAGCTCCGCGTAAATTTCCCATTGGTTGGTGGTCATTCTGGAGCTCTGCGTCTGAGGGGAGACCTCCACGAGGGCCATCGACACAGCACTCAGCACCAACAGGAACAGTATCACTAACAGCCACATCTACAAAAGACAGCGCTCGATTATTCAGAGCAGGCTACTCTGTATGTGTGAAATGCTCTGTTCGGGCACCCTCAGAATGGGCATGAACGTTGCAGCCCGGGCTTGATGAAAACGGACGGTATATATAGACACGACGAAAAAGGGGGAGACCGCTTCTGCAAGCGCACACGCTGGAAATTGGGCTGCTAAAGGGTCCGCTAACTGCTCCATGAGCAATCTGGAAAAATATGAGGAACTGTGTGATCTGCAGACTGCAATAGACCTCTCCCTGTTTGTAAACATATGACGTCATAGGGTTCGACAGCGCCACCAATTTGGTAGAGTTGAACTACGTTCAAAGCTAGTGGCGAACAAGGTCGCGCCCGAAAGCGACGGTCTTGAGGGGATTGCGATGGTCCCTGAGAGGGACGCGACCTTCGGTCCTACTTTTCTTTTAATAGGAGGCGGCGAACAAGTGCCCATTCGTGGAACCCAGCCCTCATCTTCCGATTTGTTTCGGTTTCAGTCTGTCTACCGACGTCATGATGACGTTTCTCGGGTAGAGATCTATTCTTCCGAGCTCTCGTACACTGGAGGGAAGGAGGGAGCGCGCTGGTCAGAATACCAGAAAGCACGCCGGCAGTATTGCAGAAGGCGAGTTGCAAGGAACTGAACTCAGCTAGATTCGCAGCGTGCCCCCTATAGTGGTCTAAACGGAACGCCGGAATGGTCAGGCTATACCTGGTTTGCAACGGAACGCGGACTCTTTTTGACAGCGTTTAAGCTACTGGACAGAAAGAAAACTCTCGTCCCTAAACATTTCCGCGTATTTCTACTGGCTCTCACGGAGCTATTTCCTACAGAGCTCCTCTCTGTCTCAGGGTTCCGCGTGCAATCTCAAATTGCCCCGGGTTCCGCCGGGGGGGTTCCACCAGCCAAAAAGATTGGGAAGCGTAGTCCTCACTGTGGCAATACGTACATCGAAGCACGCATAAGTTGCGGGTACCTGGAGATCAAATGCTGAAACGGTGGTGAAGACCTGCGTTACGAAAGGATGTTTGATTCCGGCCAGGATGAGGAAATCGTTGAGTATGTAGATGTCTCCGTGCGGGAACGTTTCGGCAGTGGCGTGAGTCAACACGAACGGACCCACGGCCAGATCGCTCTCCTGCATACGCGGGGTAAATGAAAGTTCAGAGAGTGCGTATCCACGTAGAAGAAATAAGACGTGTACGTTTCTCTCGAGGTCACCGAGCATCCCGGTCCAAGTACCGTTCGGGCTACGGTATCCCCACTGGTTGTCCTCGGGGACCTTCACCTCGTACCTGCAAATGTGATACACAAATCAGGGCTGTGCATGCACCGTGTATTCGGTTGGGCTCAGCTAGGCAACCAGCTAGAGCGCTCACTCACCACAAGCACGAAATACACGAGCACTCAGATTATGAGAGACGATTCACAAGGGCGCGTTGATTCTGATATGGAATGAATTGTTGGCGTATGGCATCTTTGTTTTAAATTTACTATAAAGCAGTGGAGCTGCAATCTCAGAAAATGTATCTATTCGATAGCCTGAGCTCTCAGTACTCTTACCTCACAGTTTTCGTTCCAGTTGAGCTCATAGTTTAGGCCTTAGATATCTCCGTGTGGCACCGCACGAATGGCATTAAGTCTGAAGCCATTGAACACTTAATGTCATTTTTCGTGCGCGCGTAGCAGGGGTATTAGTCCGTATAGTGGTATTTTAACGTATAGAAGACTGTTGTGCAATCGGTACAAGGGTGACACTAAGGGTGACATACTCTAGTCCCATGGATGTGGTGATGTTGTCCATGATGGAACCTGATATTCCCCACAGCCTCCGTCTGTTGTCCTCATCAAACACTGGTATCGAGTAAGGAGGCCACTGCAACACAATCAGCGTCAATCTTACTGTGCTGATGAAGTTTCTAGAGAGCCATTGAAAAAAAAAAAAAAAAAGTGCAGTTTTCTTGAAGACCACTATAGCACCAGAAATTTTGGGGTATACAACGCGTGAAGCTTGAGATGATCCCCTGCGCGCTCTATCCAATACTTGAGAGAAACAGAACTATGTATTCCTTCTACCTATACTGCGGCTTATGAGATACTTGCCGTTGTGGAAGTGAAGCGTATGGTTCGGTTAACGTGCAGGGCCTTGTACTTGTGCCACGAGTTGGGCTGCGTAGGAGAAATCAGCTTCTAAGTCACATTCGTACATTTCGTACATGTTCCAGAGTTGCTGCTGCCGTCGTTGCAATTATACACCAGCTACCTCGCATGCGGTTACTATGAACTATTACTACTATACGAACTACACAAACTTACTATAACTATTACTGTTACTATAACCATTACTGGACGAACTTGGTAAAGTTAGTCGAAAATCCGTCGATTCGGAAAGCCGCCGGTATATCGGGCAGTCTGTGTTCGAAATATCGGCGGCTTTAAGACAAATATCGTCACAGTTCCTTGTGAAGTCGGCCCAGGACGCACAATCCCCCCCCTCCCGAGCAACATGCTGCCACACCAGCTGGCAGACCGCTCGGAAATAGCACGCCATCACCACCACCATCAGATTTGAGGTTACTGCTTCAAAGCAGTAAAGTAATGTAAAGTTGTCGTTGTAGCACTCACCATCCTATGTCCTGTGGCTTCAGCTACGGCTTCAGCTGTGGCTATGTGTCAGACGTGAAATGGTCCCTCCTCGCGAAGCACGCTCAAGTGCGTATATTTATGTGGAGCCCTATCGATATAACCAGCGTGGATATAACATTTATAATGCTGAACTCGTTCTCTAAATATGATACAACGGCCATTACAAACGTCAACTCGTGGTTGAGGGTTATCAGAATGACTGATGAATCTATACCGCTACAAGTCCCTTGCGGTACAGAACGGCCACTATATGAACAGCCTTCAGCAATTCCTTATCTATGCAGTGACTGGCTAAATCATTGCCGATAGCAATCGGCACGCGTATAGTCTTTGTGTTCACTGATGATGTTTGCACTGCAGAGGCAGCGGCAGATGCTATAATCTACTTTGTTCGCAAAGGCTTCGGCTGATCTGCAGTCAGAGAGGCACCTTCGTATCCAAGATGAAGTTGTTATTCCTGATTGCCTTCCGCGCTCCCCGTTCATACCGTGTTTCTTATCTCTTGTTCCGTTCATCGTGATATATGGTATTATATGGTGAATGCTAATTTAACATTCAACAATATTTGAAGAGACATACTAACTGGTGAAAGTGATTACTATACCTTGTACATTGAGGCCGCGTGGGAGCGCCACTGGAGCGTTTAGCTAGTACGAGACATTAAAGGTTCACGCCACCAATCCTAGGGTGTTTTCGTTGAAACAACTGCCGTGTACTGCAGTGCGAGGTAAACGAATAGGCACAGAGAAATTGAAAAATAAATCCACCCTTCTCTCCCTTGCTGTGAACATGCTCCATCTCACTTTTCTACGTAACTATACGTCATCATTATAATTACACGATTTCTGCAATAACTCTACAGAGTGCCTCGTTGGCAAAACCTAAGCAGCACTTGTGCACCGGTCATGGTCATAATTGCATTCTTGTGGACGACTTTGCTATACAGCTACGGCTCTGCGGTCGCTTCGCTAAGTGTACGTCCATAGTACGCGCAGTCCATATAAAGTTGAGGAAGTAGCAGCCCAGCGCCATATTCGCCATATCCTCGTATGTCCATCGTTGGCGACATGCTTGCCGACGAATGTTATTACATGCTGACGTCAGTGGCAACTGATCACGAGTACACAGCTAGCCCGCTTGCACAGCACACTGAGAATGTTTGAGAGCACAGTGAACGATGGTCCCTGAAAAGGTGCAATCCATGGTAGATATACCATTCTTTTGCCAAGTCAAGTGGAATGGACCTCGATAAACGAACTCAATTCTTGGGTTCCTGAAGACATTCCGTACAAAAGGCTGCACATTCTATCTGTTCTCCATTCGAAGCGAACTAAAAGAATGTCTCGGTGATTTTGTGGACGGCAGTGATGAGCTTCTCAGAAAACTGAAAAGAGCTGAAAAGCTGGAAGGATTTGAGGCGTCGGCTTTCAGTGACCGCGCAATCACGGCGTCTCTGCTTGCTTGACTCGAGATTGCAGAACCTGAAAATAACCAAGGATGTTCCAAGGAGTCCCCCACTACAGTGGACTTCCGGCGGGTCAGTGGAGGAGTACTGTGAGGCAACTGATCTTCCAATAGCTGTACCGAAAGCAGGATATTCGAAGGGATGCCTGGGCGATCTTGCAGAAAGGTAATCTACAACGTCTGTTCTCACCACGCACACTGTCAAAGGCGAAAGGCACGGTCATCTTAGCTTCTTCGGCATATATGTCGAAAGTGGCGAGCTCCTGAAGTTTTGGAACAGCAGAAAACGGAAGCTATACGGTGGCTATTGGCTCCTGTCTCACAAGGGAGACGCACAAGCAACGAGAACCTCCCGGGCAGCGTGTGCTTTCAGTTGCAGGGCCATTGCGGTAGTCTTTTTGTGTGATAACTATACAGTGAAACCTTCCTATGTTGGTCACCCGCGGTGCAGCCGAAGTGTGTCCTACTTATAGAAGTGTCCGAGTTACAGAATATGAGGGAGACAAAAAATGGAAAAGATCACAGCTGTGTTGCCAGAAATGTCCCCCTTCTTCAATTTATGGTCCTTAGTGGTACCTGGTGGTGGTGCCTGGTAGTGGTACCTCTACCCACTCTTTCACTGATAATTATTACTGATTTTAGTAGATTGAATTCCGTTCCACTCAATGGCATTCCGTTCCACTGAACGGCATTACCTGCGGAGCTTTTCGAGCAGCAAGGACTTGTCTCTGAAGCGTTAGCCCACTTTTCATTGCTTTGGTGCAGTGCGCGCTCAAAGCGTCTAGACAAACCGAAGACAAGTGCTTACACAAAGAATTACAATGTAGACTTACAGCACTTGTTTTTTGGACTCTAAAAGCTATAGCAAGAAAATGCTGAGACCAATATGGGGGGGAAAAGGTGCGAAAGTCAAGGCCACTGGCTCATTTTGGGTCTTTTTGGTGCAAAGATGGGCCGATATTGAGGTAATTTGGCCAGGGTTTTGCCCGACTTAGCAGGGGAAAACCCTGTCCTACTTCCGAGATAGGGAGGTGTCCGACGTAGAAAATTTCATCCCCATGTAGTTTCAATGGGAGCCTGCCCGTGCAATGAAATTTTGTCCGACATGGGGAGTTGTCCGAGGTAGGGAGGTGTCCGACTTCGGAGGTTTTACTGTACATATATGATTTTTGTAAGAAATCGCTTGGACGATCCAGTACAATGTTATAAAATGCTGGTCTTTCTCTTCACTGCCTCACTTGGCGTTGAGGACTAGAGACTTTTTTGTATTGCTGCCGGGCTGACGCATGCTTTCATCAAAGCGGAACACCAACCACAGGGGCTGTCTCCCGATAACGCCTCAAACGAACTTAGAATAACACGAGAGAACTGCTGTTCTGAGGGTGGAACAACATAGAACGGAAAAATACATACAAAGCTCAAATTGAAAGAAATTAACGATGAAAGATGGAAGTCACTGAAAAGGTTAGCGAGGCCGTAGGACTCAAACCCACATCTTCTGGATTGCCGGTCCAGAGAGTGGTGGAGTCCAGAGAGAGAGAGTGTGGTTGATTTGTCCCTTCCATGGTCCCTTCAGATGGACGCACCCTTGGAAGTCGCTGGGGAGGTGTGTTAGCTTAGCTCAATTGGTAGAGCCCTGGACGAGATGGACTGTTTTTCGCCCGTTTTGTCCTTGTTCCAGAAGTCATCAGGCTCAAGGAGATGCTACCGTCGCCGCAAAATGCTTTTTTTTTTCAGTACGCCGGCGGCGGCGGCCACACTGCCATCGACCGCGCAGATTTACGGCGGCGGCAGCACGGACTGACCGGGCTTGGCTGAGATGTGGGCGTGGGCTCTACGAATCCTAGCCAATCCACCTTTATCTGTCGGCTGCTAGAAAATGGCTTGCGACAGAAACTTTCAACTCAAAGTAGCATTTTTTGAACACTCATTTGATTTGACACGGTGACTGTCACAGCTACACAGCAAAGCTACCTGGTATATCATGGCCTCGTTATACAGGAACATGTTATGGTTCGCCAAAGGAATGAAGGAATACAGCAGGTGAGGCGTGGCTAAACATGATGCGCACATGAACGCATGTTATGCAGTTTCGAGCTTACGAGGTGGCTTGTTGCGGAAGTAACCTGGCACATGAAGCATTAGTAAACCAAGTCTATACTGCCTAACACGCTTGTCATGCCGTAATAGCGATACCATAACCTCAAGCATAAGAACGTAACATGAAAGCGCGTGTGTCGTTGCATGTTGGTGAACCATCTAGGTGTATTCTTTCCAGAGGAGGATTTCAATCAGCTTGTCGTTCTTTCGACTTACTTGACTTGGATGTTGACTGCACTGGCAAAGTCTTTATGGTAACCGGTGCAACCGGGACGCTGGGACGAGTTGTGGTCATGGAGCTGGCAAAAAAGGGTAAGGACCGTCGAAACGCTGTGCGTCATGTTCTATTTGACAGATGTACCACAAATCAAAGTCCATTCCAATCAATAAAGGGGGAATTGTTCACGTCGTGTGCCAGCACAAGGACAGAGGAGAGTCCCTGAAAGAACTTGTTGCTGCTGCTACAAGTAAAGAGGTGAGCAGTCTGTGGGTACGACCAACCTTTTGTCATACATTTTTATGTGTACATATCACATGCCCTTGATTTCAGTGTGTAATCACGTAAGCTAACAAACTCAGCACGGCGTGCTGTAATTCTCTAGTGTTATTAGGAGTTGGCCACAGAGGAAGTGTGTCATTCCTTTTTACCAGAAAATGTAAAATTATGATTGTCAGAGTTATCCTGAATATTTTGTCCTTCCTTTTCTCTAGTGCATTTATATTCACGTGGTGGACCTATCATCTGTGCAAGAGGCAGCGAGCTTTGCAAAGTCGTTTGCAAATACACATTCTGCATTAAATGTGTTGGTAAGGCAGACCCTTATAAATGTAAAAAGACTGGTGGATAACTTGGGAAAACCCTGTGACTTTTTACTGCATTGCAGTATGGAAGCAACAGTGGTTTATTTAAACATAGTGACGCATGGGGGGTATTTGAACTAATGCCACAAGCAAAACTTACGAAGCCTTTGTAGAATATTTATAATTTACGTGCTAAGGTATTTTTCCAGGTAAACTGTGTGTCGGCAATGAGCGAAGACCGTGAAATCGGTGCCGATGGTATTGAAAAAACATTTGCGACAAATACTTTGGGTATGTTGGACACTCTTTTTTTTTTTCTAATCGCGGTGGTGTGGAATTGATTTATATAATATTTGATATTCCCTTACAATTGTAAAATTAACTGTTTGTCATTGCTGCAGGCCTCCACTTACTGATTTCGAACCTTGTGCCATTACTGAATGAGAGCTACGAGCCACGTGTGGTAAGTGTCATGTACAGGAGACACCTCGAACGGCTGATACAACGAGAAGTTGTTTCTTACCCAGGTGATTGTGACTTGCGGCTGTCTGCTGATGCACAAGCTGAACCCCACCGACCTGCAGTTTGAGCAAATGTTCCCATATGACGGCGTCGCCGCTTTTGCTCAAACAAAAAGGCAACAGGTGGTCATGACAGAACACTACGCCGAGGCATACCCGGGGATTCATTTCTCAGCCATGCATCCGGGATGGTTGGAACCTAACGGCAAGTTTATGCGACATAAACATGCGGCCACGTAGATGCTATACCGTATTTCCTCGAATCTAAGACGACCCCCCGAAGTTCAGGGTACGCGAATTTGAAAATAAATAAATACACAGAGATTGAGAGGCACTTGTAAATGGTGCACATTACCATTTATTCATCACTGCTTTCTTCGTCGCCATTTTCTTTGTCCCTATCTGCCCACAGCTCATTGTCCTCGGTTCCGTCGAAAGCGTTAGACGAGCCATAATTTTTAAAAATCGCTCACGACAACGTCTTCAGGCACATCGCACCAAGCGTCCAAGATCCACTGCTTTTGGCACAATTCTTGATCTCTCCCTGTTGCTTCAGTAATCTTCTAACATTTGCTTCCAATGCTTGGAACCGCCTTGCAGCCACTAAATTGTTGTCACATTCAGTGACGAAAGCGATAACTTTGCGTTCAAACGCAGCAGAGCGACGACACCATGCAGTGAATGAACGCTGCTGGCACTGACAACCGCAACACGTTGCATAGGTCGCACCGCCCGCTCCCACCCCTCCCCTGACCTCGTTGTGTCACGGATGTTGGAATCTAAGATGACCCCCCCGAGACTTTGGAACACGAGATTAAAAAAAAAAAAAAGAAAGTGGTCTTAGATTCGAGAAAATACGGGAAGTGTACTTCGCATTATAGGAGCTGCCGCCAATATGTTAAATTTCAGGCGTGAAAGCTGTTGTGCCCAAAGTGCTTGGGAAGATAAATGTCTCGTGTCGAACAGTGGAAGAGGCTGTAGATACAGTACTTTGGTTGGCCATATCTCGTGCTGCGTTGAAGCATTCAAGCGGAATGTTTTTTCAAGGCAAGCAATAGGTTTACAGAACGTCCCTTGTTATCCTTAACATAATGCGTTTCCGTCTCCCCCCCCCCCCCCCTTTTTTTTTTCAGACCGAAAGACAACCTGTCCACATTTGCCACTTGGGAAAACAAAGACAAGCCTTGAAGATGAAAAGTACTTCATGAGGAGACTCCATGACTTTGTCAAAGGGTTGAACCTGGA
Source organism: Ornithodoros turicata (assembly GCF_037126465.1). Lineage (NCBI taxonomy): Eukaryota > Metazoa > Arthropoda > Arachnida > Ixodida > Argasidae > Ornithodoros > Ornithodoros turicata. The sequence continues at coordinate 35,558,125 of NC_088209.1, forward strand.
GTGAGCTTTGTTAATGACGGTGAGCAGACAGGTAGGTCCGCTGCCCACTGCACCTGTGCAATTTTATCCAGCTTCAGGTCACATGGGGAGGCGGAGGGTTTGAAATGTGCCTTAGTGATGCAGATACTGTATTTCGCATACCTTCATTTTTGTGACATAAAGACAGATATGTCAGAACTGACATTGGCAAATGTTTGACATCTTACCAACTTCGACTCCACCACCAGCAAACAGCACCTGCTGTGAAAGGCAGAAGGTGCTTTTGTACGTCACTGAATTTGTACAGACTCGACCCCCATCTTGAGAGGTGCTTCCTGCGGATCTCCGACAAAATGCTTCGACAAAACGGAACCAGCTTAAAGCTGCAATCGTGCTTGTTTCCCTCCCCATGTACACCACTCCCATTGGCTCAGGGTTTCAGCGCCCAAACTAATTTCAGTAAATTTCAAAGTATTTGAGCGTAATGTGATCTGTGATGAACACATTTGTGTGAATCATGTGTTGTGTTGTGTTCTGTGATTCCACTATGGCTGACAGTGTTTTTGTCAGCTTCCAGGTAGGGGCCCAAGTGCAAAAAAAAAAAGAAAAGGCAAGCTTGAAGCGACAGTTTAGACACAAACGAAACTTAAGCAGACAGACTCGCAAGCTTTCTTAGAATGGTCAGAGTCACAGCGTAAAATATTTCAATGAAATTTGCACCCGGTTAATTACAATTAGAGCCTGAAGTTTTCGGGAAATATTTTTGTCCCAATTTGGGGGGGGGGGGGGGGTAGAAATCTGGAAAATCAACGTGTGCTCTAAATTCACGCGAATTCGAGTGGGAAAACTTCCAGTATGCTAAATTTGGGGAGAAATCGGGCTCTATTACTCAAACGAACTGTGCTGGTTTGCTGCCAAACAAGCTAGTGTACATTCCTACAGATATGTCAGTGAGGGCAATTTGCCGGGTAAAATTCGGGGTGTCACCCTAAATAGGCAACCTTCAATTCCGTTTGCAAAAATTCGGGGAAGAAACGGGTTAAACCCTAAAAGTTCAGGCTCTAATTAAAATTGAATTTTAAGCTAGAGCATCACTGTCGGCGACTTCCGGTTTCTGCCTTGCCAAGCGATCAAGCAACCGGTTTGAGACGAAACTTGCCGATTACATTTTACACACTCCTCACTTGCCTTTACTCTGTCGAGGTGTGGCAGTTCGTGCGTAGAGCTGAGCATACATCGGGTGTGCGTATACACATGGTTACCTGCACAGTTTTAGCAACCTGCGGGTAGAGATTCAGTGTCGCTGCTGGTAAAATGTGGGTGTACCCGCGCTGTGTCCACGGGTAGCGCAGGAGGTATACCTGCGGGTGCGGGTATTAATTTACTTACCCGCGCGCACCTCTCTTCACGAATGTCGGTGAAATTGGGTGTAAATGTTGCGTTCGTTTTCATTGTTTTTCTCCTGCAATGTGTGGTGTGGCTCCACGTGGTACCCGTGACAAATGTGATGCAAAGTACTGCTGAGAGATGCGTATATGACGCCATACAAGTTCGAACGGCAGGTTGTGCTGGAAGTCGAGACCTCACGTAATATGTTGGTAGCACGAAAGTATGCAGTCAATGAGTAGAATATTCGTTTTTTGGTGATGTTAATAGGTATGTTTGTACGAGGCGCAAACTAATTCATTGTAGAGCCGAGACATTTTAGTCACTGAAGCGTATCGCAGGGTTCACTTTCTAGGACACGTTGCACCTGGCCAGAACGCCGTTATAAACCTGCTCAAATGCGAGCGCAAAAATGTTTACATTATTTTCTGATGATCATTGAGGTATTTCATCAGCAGAGGCAATACTGCTACTTTATCCCATTGCTCACCATAGACCCCGGTCATTTTTGGCCTTAGTTTATTGATTGATTGATACCTACCCGCCATCTCACTAGGCATCTCAGCGTATAACGACATGTATAGCCAAGTGCACAATTACTATTACTACTACTCTGACCACTAGAATGGTTGAGATCACGACCTACTAGATCATAACGACCATGTCATATGGACCCCTTCCCAGCACCGCATTTAGAAGCAAGTGGTGGCGCTACTCATCGGCCTCGTTACTGCTTACTCAATTTCTGCAATACTTTGTACTTCAGCTTACCTTAGTATTTTTGCACAAGCGGTGGATGTTCCACGGGAGATGCTTCTTTCTAAAGTTGATTATCATCATTCTACACATTTTCATAGGAGACATTGCTGTCGTCTGCTACGGTAGTCGTACGTCCGCCTCTGCGCATTCGAAATTCAAATTTCCTCTGTCCAATCATGATGTAGATGTCGCGGGCCAATGAGTAGCGCCCCTAGCAGATCGTGCGGATGGGCTCCTCATAGGGGTTCCCGATTATGACATGGTCGTGGTTGAGATTCATGAGGCAGTGCCGTTGGAGCACACCTCGCCTCTTGTCAAACTGTGAAACAGATTATCTTGCCTCGATCTTGCAGATCATCTCGCCACAAATGTTTTCACTAGTTCCGAGCGCAACAGTTGTATTGTGCGGCTCCTGTTTTTCGTGCGTTGCTAGCATCAGCTTTCCAAGCTTATACCAACTACCTCAAATTTGTACCTCAGTGAACTATATATCTTACATGCTCTCTGCCCATGACTCGCATCTGAAATGCGTTTTATCGTGGAAACATGCAGTTTTTCCTTCCTAGCCTCTGCAAGAGACCGGCTCTGAAACGGAAGGCATTTATTGGAATACATACCGCTCCTAAGCTGGGTTTAACATGTTTTATCACTTACGAAACATGATTTACAGTTCTGCAAAGAGCCAAATTCTGAAAGAATTTGTCATGTGCCGAGCTGTGACGGCAGCCTCAACCCCCAAAACAGTGTCACCTTCTGAACCTGTTTTAAGCACCAGCAACATTACTACGGTACAGGCTTCACTTATGAAATATAGTTTATGTATCAAACATTGTGTATTTATATGTGCGTGAACCCATTAGTACTGTCAACAAGAAAAAAAAAAAAAACTTGTGCATCGCTTCAGCAGGTTCGCACCATAAAGGACACTGACCACAATGTCCTGCACTCAAGACGAACAAAGCAAGAAAGCATGTACAGCAACGATACTTTGATTCAGAAGGTTAGTACATTAGTCTTTTGAAACAAAACACTCGCACATGTAGTACTTAAAAATAGTATATCTACAAACAGAGCTCAACTGTACGTCCGTGCAAAATCTCGAAACGTGTTATGAACATGTCAAGGCCATGTTTATGCGAAAAGTAAATTCCCAGCATACTTTTTTTTTTTTGTGTGTTACATATCCCTTGCTCCCCTTCTCTCACAGGTTACTAAAAACGTTGACTTTCTGATGGCCTAGGATTCATTTATAAATATGTATGCTGTCACACCAACAAAATATATTAGGAGAAAATGTACTGTTCAAAGCACAGATATAATACAGAGTTACAATGTCTGCTGAGTTCGAGTTAAAATTAACAGCGTTTGCAAAGCCCACATTCCAACATCAGTGGTGGAACCCACTACTGTTCACTTCTATAGGAAACGTGTTGAAAGACTGCCACACGTCAAACGTAGATGGATCGCAACAATGCACACAATGCATGGCGGTACACTGGAATACAGGTTTCGTGTGTGTGCAAGGAAAAACTGTAAGGATCCGCGGTGTCTGGCAGTAAGTGCGGCTCTTATCAGTACTGATCCGTCATGTGGCTGATGTCCCATATCTGAAAGTGTTAAATTTCATTAGCTGTGGAGGTTTTTCTTATCTCTCTCTATCATGATGTGCAACAGTCCCAACAGCAAGCATCGACTAACACATAGTAAGAAAAGTTTTAGTTGAACAGATTTTTTTTAATGACCGTGTTCCGCTACGGTATAGCCTATAATGTCCTGCATAGCTGTGCCATTATACCTTCTGTGTACTGTACAAGTATTTTACTTGTCCCAAGTCACTAAAACGGCGAATTCCAGTAAAAGTAGCGAGAGTTTCATTATTGTCACAAATACATGAGGCTGTGAGCAATGGAAGAGTACACGTAACTCAAGAGACAACGCAAACACTTGACGTGTTGCATGTTTGTGACATGTCCAGTATCTTGTGCCTCTTGTTTTCGTTGTCACAATACGTATGCGTACCAACCAGCTCAGTTGCTGCTTCATTAGGAGAGGGTTTGGTTCGTGCATATTCTGAGGAGTGCTGATGGGAACTCTCTTCATGATACCAAGCAGTAGAAAACAGACAACGATACAAGCTTAAGAAAGACGCTCGGGGGAATATTCCCGGAGATGACAACAACCGTATATTCACATGAGCGACATTCCCCAGAATACTGCGGTGGAAGATGTGCGAGACGTTAATATTTTCTGCCGCCACATATCGTCTTCTGTCATGCTCTTCTAAACATGAGAAATATCCCACGGCTTAGCCGCAAGATGTTCCACAGCAGACGACAGGTGCCGTCTGCTATGTGTGCAGTGCACAACACTCAGAACACACAGAACTTCTCCCCTTGAGCCCTTTTTTTTCCAACCAGAACATTCCTTAAGGATGTCACTGCTGTGAGCACACAGTGAATAGATTAGATGCACAGACTATATCGGATATAGAGGCGCACTGAATTCCAGCCTCACCATTCCCATGAAGCAGTCAACCGTATCTGGTATTTTGCTTTATATGATGTAAGAGTATAAAAAATGTTGTAACGTAAGGGCTTCTTTTAGACCCTATCACAAGGTTAATCTTACCTTGATAATTCTATCGGAGCCCGTTGTTAGCAGCTGGCCCCGTGTGACGTCCAAGTCCATGTGCACAATGGAATGGCGCGAATCGTGGAATGTCGCCATAGACACTCGGCTGCATGGACAATTGGTTCGCAATGAAACAAATTCGGGGGACGTCAAAGCCCGGCAACAACGGGAAAACACATGTGGTTAGTTGAAAATGGCTTACTCGTCATCAGTAATGACAACATGGCACTCGTCACAGACCCTGACATCAAACTCGTAGCCCATGATCGGAATGCAGGTTTTGTTAGAGCTGCATTTGTCACACACTGCTCTCCCACATTTTCTGCAATGATGCTGTAACAAATGTTGCAAAAACAGACAATTAGAAATGAACGATTAATTACATTAAGTTAGCTAATTTATCCCTACACAGACCCGCAATTTTTAAGTGCCACCCAAACAAAAGATTGGAAGAACGTAAATTCTACGTAAAAAAAAAAGTATCAGGCTTCCATGGGTTCACACTTTACCTGTCGTATTCCAATGGTCTTCAGGTCAATCATTGCTTTGATATTCCAGAAGAAAGGACGAGAACACCTCTGGCATGTGTCGCTTTCCCCCCATTCAGGAGTCTATTTTAAAAAAAATATGAAACACCATTTTATTTCACTCATTACATCTATGGAAAAAGGCCTCCGAAGGCCAAAAACTTTTGTTACAAGATAAAATGCTATGAGCAAGATTTGTTCAGACATCATAAGAACACATACGGCAGCATCGGTCCAGCTTTAACCCAAGTCTATTTGGGTTACTGTGTTTGCTCACGTATTTGACGTATTTTCCCCCGCGTATTGAAAACAGACCCTCAATGGAGCGAGGTTTTTGGATATAAAATGTGTGTCTTATACGGGAGCAAATACGAGACATGCTCATACGCGGAATGATGAGCAAGCTCATGCACCTGCCTGAGTGAACACGATCACTCGTGGATGTCAAGGTGAAACTGAAATGCCTTCTGCATTTGATGGTCCCACATACACATGTACTTCATTATGCAAAGTTCAGTAAACGCAGCATTGCTTACCTCTACCCTTTTGGTAGTCATATCCCAGAAGACCATAGTGCAGTCCTCGCTACCAGATATCAGTGTTTTACACGGCCCGTTGTAGCACAAGGCAGTAACTTTGTTACTGTAATGAAAAATGTGATTCAGATGTTCGCAGTTTCACGGCCGAAACGCGTAACACTTAAAAGCATTTTAGAAATTATAACAAAGCATGCGGATAAAATAGGACAAAATGAGGGTTGTCCCATTGCAACATTGTTATAGCAGAACAGTATGGTGCATAATCATTGCTTACAAAAATAATTACACACGATATAAACATGAAAATTGGAAGGTAAATCAAACAACTTTGAGATGACACTCATGGATGGGCCTTTCACAATGTCAGTGCCACATTGAAGAGGTGACTAACTTACTGGTGTCCCTGTAACTCGTAGGCTGTTCCTTGTTTCCCACCAATGTCCCACACAATAACCATCTGGTCAAATCCACCAGAAAACAACAACTTTCGCTCAGGGTCCCACGTCAGGCATCGGATGCTTCCTGAAAGATTGTATGCAATGTAACTGGGCGACGACCCTTTGTATTTTCTGTCTCTTCTTTCTTTCTTTTGATAACGTGCAAATGTAGGGATTCCAGATGCATATTCCAACAGCAAGTTCTAAGTAACAACCTATATGCTGCCTGTTAATTCCTTTCGCTGCTCCATAGCAAAACTTTAACTGTAACATCTAAAGCCGTCAAGTAGCTTTGCGCGCCTTATCAATATGGCTAACGCCATTTTAGATCGCTCGTAATAACAACAGCCAAGTGTGTAAGAGGATCAACGTCCTTCAATGGCATACCCAGAAAGTAAATACCCAGAGTAAATTTAGTCCTTTATGCACCATCCAAATTTTTTTTTAGTGGTTATGTTCCAGTTCAGCTAAAAATAACGGTTACTAATGGCTCCAGTTCGGTTACGACTCTCTGCTAGGCACCACTGGGATACCTTGTCAAGTCCGTTCAATTTTTTTCTTGGTAAAAAAAATGTTAAAGCGGTTGAATAAGACATGTCACTACCACTGTTAGAACGATAACACTTTTCGCGATATTTTGCCAGGGAGCTGAACAACATTCGCTTAGCCACCGACGAGAAATATATACGTTGTCACGTGCAAATGTACACACCTGAATGTCCCTTCAGTGTAGTTACTGGCTTGTATCCAGATTCATCAATTTTCAACATGGTGATTTGACCAGAGTAGTCACCGATGAAAGCATGCTTTGACTGTGAATCAAATCTGGGATAGGTGAAGGCGCATAAGCTTCTTCCAAACTTTTACGTGTCCACGAACAGTGCCTCGACTTGATCATTCGGAACTCGCCACAACCAGACAGGATGTGAGCTGACTATTGGACTACAGACCAGTTGCACTATGCTCACGTCAAAGGATACTGAACTGCAGTACACCAGGCGCTGCCTTGGTATCCTCCGAGCTTCCTTCCAGTCTCCGAGCAGTGCCACAGAAAATACTTGTCTCTTCCTACACTTAGCACCCATTCTGCTATGATAGAGAACACTATGCCTACTACTCGTCCTTGATGTGCTGCGGGCGAAGAGGACAGTTAGTAATTTGCTTATGTTTCTGAAACGATGACCACCGTACTCATATCTTACCTAAGTAATTTCTTTGGTGTGTCATTTTGTTAAAGTCATCTGCCACCTGGAATTCCTTATAGGGAAGAAGTATATACATCACAAGCAGGCCTAATACGTGGTGCACAGCAAGTTACCGACAGATTACAATGTCCTTACTGATATAGATCCGTTATCCATTCCTATGAACAAACGACGGGTTTCTGAGTTGTAGTCCATTGAAGACGCTGGTGCTAAAATGCAGATAATTGCGAGTTACACAACACTCCTCATTACTAAAAAAGAAGAGTGCAGGTGAAATAATATGAATAAGCTCCATGATGAGAATGTTCTCTTATCAGTTTTACTCTTACAATTAGCGGAAAAATGTTGATATCTTACAAGGCATAGTGTGACAGATGCTTGGCCAGTATTGTCCTGTATCTCTCCTGAGCCATACCCTAACAGTTCTGTGTGCAAACAGATAAGATAATTTCAGTGCACAGAAGAGAGTCGTTTTTTTTATACATTGCTGAGTGAGCGGCTTAGAGTATCTGGTTCAGTGTACAACAGTTATATTTATCTTTAATGCTACGCTCCTGTTTGTTTTCAACGACACTGCGGCTTCTTTGCGTTACACTAACACGTAGCGACACACAACCCGTGTATAGCTACGCAAGTGTCCTTGAGTGTAAATATTGACCTACTAATCTCCTACCGTGCCGCCATAAAAAGGTAATGCAAACCCTTATCGAGAGCAATGAAATCACATGACAGTCGTCATTACCTGTCGTCGCTAATACTAATAACTCCATCTTCTCCCGAAATTATGACGGCCATGTTAACTGCGTCATTATGGCCTTCCAACTTGTTGACGAGCTGAGGCTTTTTCGTGTTTCCAACGTGAGCACCAGACCCACCGACTGGTTTTATTTCTGCTGCCATGAGTAAACCAGCGAGCTTCAGACCCACTGCAATGTACTGGGGAATCTCATCGACCTGCAGAGAGAGTGTGTGTGTCCGATTACACACCGTTGCTGAGGTTCCTTTATCTTTTGTGCGTTGACTAACTTGCAAATGTTATAGGTACGTAAACACTCTGCAAAACTAACTGCAGTAAGCCTAAATTTTCCAAGGATGGGCGTCATGCCAACCTCGGTTGTCGATTGTCTGAATGTTTTAAGTCGGAGATTCTGAGATGCAGCGACAGAAAGCCAGTGAATGATCGTACCTTTGTTCATTAATACGAGATCTGACAACGCATTATCCGTTGAAACTTGACGAACACGACAGTCAGCTGGCAAACTCAACAGAGAAAGTTTACATGCTGCCTCACGCGGCGCTTTGCGCAAATGCATTCAGACTAGAGAGCACTAGAGCGGCTGTGCTGTGCCGCCGAGCGTTTTCTGCTCGCTGCCGCCGCCGGAGTTTCCGTCTGCCGGTGCGCCGCCGACGGCGAATGTTTCCGTTCCTGTGTCTACCATAGAAATCATACAGAAATCTATCTACAGAAAGCATAAATGTGTGTATGGCGTCCCATAATATGTGTTACTTTTTCTTTTCTTCTTCTACATTGCAGTTGCCGCTACTACTGATTTTAGGAAACGAACACGAGCGCATACGCGCTTTCAAGCCTAGAGAAATATAACTGTTACTCCTTCCGGGGAAGTGCTGATGCCTCGGAGGCAACGCAATGAGGCATCAGAGACATGGGACTGTCCCTTCAACCACAGAGACGAAATGACACGAATGTGTGACCACTCCCCGTGTATTTTGACAGGGGGGTTAGTATCAGGGGCGGATCTAGGATTTTCCCGCGGGGGGGGGGGGGGGATCCGCTGTGGACAGGTGCCACGTGCATGCTGGGATTGATCGACTGAACCCTATGTTCAAGTCTGGAATTGAGGGGAGGTTCGGACCCCTACGTTCCATCTCCGAGTTAGTTCTTCTCTGCACCTCTGTTTTTGAGTGATCCTCAATGGGTCGTTCCACGCTTCCACTACCGTGCAGCAACATGGCCGCTCGTTGGTGGTAGCAAAGGTCGTGTTGCAGACTGGGAGGTTGGTGGGTTCAAATCCTACCACCCGGCTGTGCTGTCTGAGGTTAATTTTCTCCGGGTTTTCCGAAGACTTTCCATACGGATGTCGGCACAGGTCCCCCTGAAGTCGGCCCAGGACGCATACTAACCCCCTCCCCTGTCCCCCACTTCTTCCTGCTGTCCTCTCTCTATCTGTTCACATCTATACGCTGCTCATAGCCACAGTTGCTTCGCAGCGCTAACACGGATTTTAAAAAAACAATTCCACTCCACGAAAGGAAGAATATAGTGCGAGATAAAATAGCACAAGTACTGGCAAGTTCTGCGGTGAGAATATATCATCTTGTCATCGTATCAGTCTTACTTATGTTCTCATGCTCAGGCTTTTCCCATCATGCAGAAAGCTACCTTTGTTTAGAGGATGTGCAGTTAGGAGATAAATATTATTGTCTGACAAGCTACTGCTTTACTGAAATATGGCAGTCGTCGAAAAAGCCAGACGACGGCGGATTTGAACTACGCATCTCTGCACTTTATTGTTGAAATCGCTACCATGTAGGTATTATGGGTATTGTCAATCTGGTTCAGTATACGTGAACGTGAAGAGCCTTCGAAGCGACTTGGTCATACTTCATAATTAGTACTTCATTAATAGATACAAGTAAGCGTGTACTGTCTGAAGCGACGAATAAGGCGGACACAAGTCATGGGTGTGGTATATCACCTGAAGCGCGCCGAGAATCCATCTGTATATAACCACAATAGAGTTAATTCATTTGCTTTTTGGGCATACAATTCTGAAAGTAAAGGATCTTACGGTAGGTTTCTCATTCTTGAATGCGCAATACACGCCTGGGTGATTCCATTGCCGCAGCGGCATAATGCTTGCTGCCTTTTGTGAACATGGCGTGCGTTCCAGGAGCGTTTGCTGAACATTTGGGAACATTGAGGGAACGTATCACACGACTTTGATGTGCCAGGATGTGCTGATTGGAGAGAGAGACGTCAGGGAAATGGTGTCATTGAATTCTGCGATGACAAGTTTTTTGCACTCTAGTGCCCCGTTGACGACCGCAGCCAACGCTGTTGCAGCAAAGTTTGCACAGCGCCGTTTCGGGCCCAAGCGGCCAGGGATCCAAACAGTAGGAAGTTTCGTCAGCGGGTTCTGCGTGGTCTTTCAAGAGGTATTGGCGCCAAGGGAAGCTACAAAACCTGTAGGAAATTCACAGGAAAAGCGGTGCACCTTGCCAAGTGCGAACAACCCCAGACCATGTATTTGAAAGTGCCACGTCGTCTGCAAAACTACCGCGCGTTGCATATTTTGGAGCGCTGACGTAGCTGCTCAGTCGCGCCACCTAGCCCGCAGAAACAGGTCTCTAGCTCTAGAGAGGAGCCGCCATCATCTGCATGGGCAGCCATAGGTAGCCACAGAGAGGCTCTTTTGAAATCATCTGCTTTGATTGGCTGAAGCAGACGGCATCCCAGTGACGTTGCTACCGCGGCACTTGGAACGCGCGTCTACTGTGCTCGCTGCGAGATCGACCTATAGGGAGCGACACCGTCACCTTTCTAGTGTGGATAACACGCCGGCCGATGTTAGGAGTTTGTTCTTTTCCCTAATACTTGTGTATGTTCACCGAAAGATCACTTGTGCCACGATGGTACGATACTGTTCGGTTTCCCAATGCTCCGCGAACTGCACTGAACGCGGAATAAACGTGCGTAGGCAGACGACGCGAGGAAGCTATCCACACTACGGTAGTTCATCGTTGCTCCGCAGCGCGCCGACACCGTTCGATCTCGGAGCTATATGCGGCAAGCAGCACAATGAACAACGTGTCGAAATCGCGGCGTCATGGGAGTGGATTGGTAGTTCCAGGTTGTTCTCTTTCTTGTCCAGTTCCGCGTAAGGAAGTTCACCTGAAAGGTGCCTGCCAAATACGCCCCCCCCCCCGCCCCCCATGGGCATGCGCCTGATGTTTCAGTATGTTGTTCTGCTTGGGTTAGAAGTGCCGCACGTGCCTTTGCTACTACAACCCAATCTTGTATCTGCGCAGGATGACGCGATTTTCCGTCGATTGACTTGCTGGCATGGAAGAAGTCCCGGTGCGAATCGCGCCCGACGATTGTCTGCTAAATAACTCACATAAGGTGCAGCACAGCATTGCCGTTGTGGGCTTTGTTTAGTGCAATTGTTGCGCATATTTTATAATTCATGCCGACGGTAAAGACGTAACATATATGACAAAGATCACATTTTCCGTGCTCCTTTTGTGCGGTCTCGAAGCGTCCTTCTACACGGTAAAAGGGTACGTACTTTTCCGCTACTTGTGTAGATGTGTTACTTTTAGTGTGGCCGCAAAGCACCATTCTCCGTTTTTCGCATTTTGCATACATCGGACACGAATACTTGCCCTTTAATTTGGCATACAATTATATAGTTTTGGTACATATCCCTGGAATGATCGCACGTCCATGTCATGTACGATACGAGTGACATTACATTCTCTCAGTATGTGCCAGAAGGCTTTTTTTTTATTTTTTATTTTTTTATAGCGGTAGGGAAGGTCGCGGGAAATCGCTGTGGCTGTATCACAAAACCCTCCGCTTTTTTTATTGAAGGAATAGCAAGTCGGTCTACACCTGACTAGGCTTTCCTCGCTTTTTCTTCTTCAATAAACATATCCCCCCCTCCGTTTTTTCTCTCGTCTTCTTCTCTGCCTCCTTCTGTCTTCTTCTTTTCCGTTGACCGTCGGCTGCGGTGATGCAAAACAAGTTAAAATAATCTAAAGCTAATAAAAGCAGTTTTGACATACTCAGAGATGGGTACGATGACCCAGAAAGTGTCCCGATTTTTCGAGGTTTCCTGTCCCGCTTTTGTTCCGATTTTAGTAATATTTTTGTCCCGCTAATCCCAGCTCTACACATCACCACTCACTTCACAGATCACAAGGCACTCTAAAGTAGTTGCGCTTATATCAGCGATAAAAGTGTCAACATCCACACACAAAAGCTACCGCTGAAATTCGCGCTACACAATCGTAACCGTCCTTTTTGTTTTGTTTTGTTTTTTAAATTTCCACTGCCACATAAATGGGCTCCCGGTCGGGTCAAACGCATTGAGAGCAATTAGGGCACTCTATATATTCCTCTCAAGTGTACACGACATAAAAAAAAAAAGCAAACGTAAAAATGAAGCTGTTAATGACGGTGACGCAGAAGGAAGTCTTCGCGCGTCGCGATCAGGAAATTATAGGCCATCATCACGGTGCCATCACGATTTGCCTCGGAGCAAAAAATACCCGAAAAAAAAAGAGAGAGAGAGAACGGGGCCTCCTTTCCATCAGAGGTTCCGCCTCAAGGACGACTTGGGACGGCCGTGAACTTGACTCTTTTGGAGAAGAAATTCCGAATCGCCCGTCATTGTGTCAAAAGATGGCTGTAAATGTGCTCCAGGAATGACGGAGACAACATATAGAACTGCCAGAACGTGATGGACGGGCACGCGCGGGGGAGGCAGTCTGGGTCAGTCGTTCCCGTTCCTCTTTTGATGCAACACGTTGTCGTTGTTAGTGCAAAATGTGTTTTTTTTTTAATCATTGGACGGGGGCACGATCCACTTGTACCGTATAACAGTTCGTTGATAATTCTTAGCTTCACGTCGCGAGACATCTAGATGCCCGTATGCGACGCCACCCGCAGTAGTTGATCTGTGGTCGAACAGACTTTGCATAATGTAAAAACCCCGAGACGGGGGAACACGAAGGGACAGACACAACACGTTCGTGTTCCCTAGTCTCGGGGTTTTTACATTATGCATCATCTTCACCAGCTCGCTTGCTTCTTAGCCATTTTTTCATGAACAAACTTTGCCCACTTGGGGCACAGTTACCTATGATGAAGTTGGCCCTCGATGTACGAACCCTCCCCCTGCGATAGTCGTTACGTTGCCCACCAGGGGATTCTTTAACGTGCGCCGAATGGCAATTTTATTTGCATATCTTTGTATCTATCATTAAAAGAAAACGCAGACGACCACCGCGGGGGACAACGCGTCCAAGCAACTTGTACTGTGCCACCCAGTTGTGGTGTCATCGGTCGTATTGGGACCTGCAGTCTTGGGTTCAGTAGAGGTGGACACTCTGTCAACTGGAGCACTGGGGCCAGTTCGTGCATATGAGGAACGCAGGGCAGTATGGCTAATAGTACCAGGAGTGTCGTCTTCAGCCTCCTGGTGCGCGTAGCTGTCCTAGTATACTGGAGGTTTTATCGACAGGGCCATGATTGGGGTCTGCGTCTGGCCTGCCAATAGTGGCACTTTATTTATCTGAATTTTGTTTTCTCATAGCAGCAGCCATGGAGAGTGTGGTACGCAAGGATGTTTAGATGATCGGGAATTGGGCGAAAGCCAGAATCGTTGGCCAATGTGGTACTGTCGCTCGTTCAGCGTCACCCGCACGACGCGACCTTTTACCATGGCTTCCAGGCAGTGGCGGATCCAGGGGGGGGGGGGGGGGGGGGCGATCGCCCCACAAAACGCCAGTTTATACATTGGATTTCCGCCCACAGGGATCCGCCCCTGCCTCCAGGCGAGTTGTGTGTGTGTGTGTGTGTGTGTGTATGTCTGGAGCACGTGTGCGCCTTGTGTAGTCGACTGTAGCATGCATATAGCAACAAGAACTACAACAACGCGAGCTCCTTGCAAATGGCTCTTTATACTTTTTCAAAACGATGTCGTATTTACAGTCGCACAGTCAGAGACGGAGCCAGAGAAGGGCGAAGGCTGTCTTGAACATTAAATGTCTTCGTAAGTTCAGCGTGTGGATCTAAAAATATGTGAAGATAGTGGAAGACCATCTTGCTTTTCGCGAAAAACAATGAGGAGCACATGGTTCCTCCCCATGTGCTCTTATACTCCGAAGACTTTGCTCGACATCCGTTTCCTGCCAACGCGTGTAGTCTGGCACCGCCTCTGCACACAACCAGATAACCAAACAACGGTGTTGACTTGACGTGCATCCTGTGGCTCATTGCAGTGGTACAGGTCCCTTACTGAATGAGCCTTCGAACTCCAGTCAGAGTGATCTGGTCGTGTTCTCTCTTTTGGCAATATCCACTGCTTCTGGTCACACGATACAAGAGCGGTTTCCAAGAAAGAATTGCGCTAAGGCGCAGCGACTGAGCGACCGCTGTACAGTAAAGGTGCAATATGCGTGTGAGATTGCATAATTATTTTCACAATATGTATCAGAGAAGAGATGTGCAGGTAAAGTGATGACAAAGCCAACTATAATTCTAGACACTTCTTTGAGAACACTGTTCCTGTATACTAGTCTCCCGACTGACGTTTCTATTGCCTTAGCCTTACTAGCGCACTATGTGGGGCTGTTTCTTTAGAAGTGCCGTCAGAAGATGTGCTAAACGAGATAAAATATCTAGTGTTGACTTGCATGTCATTCGTCAGGGAGACGCCGCTCTTGCAATCTCCAGAATCGTGCTTCGCTCTGGTGTTTTTATTTTGTCGCCTGATGTGGCCGCCTATACGGATAAGGCATCGCTATTATAACCGGGTCAATAACGAGAGAATGGGATTGAAGGATTGCTATCTTGATACCCCGTGGGGCGAAGAAGCGTTCCAAACCGTTGGTGTAGTGGCGTCCAAGATCATTTGGTGTGGCCAAGACGTGATGGCTTCAGGACCATCTCGTCCAATAATGGCCTCGATCTTTACAGGTACTGAATGTGCGTCGCTAGGGTATTGATTTCTTAAAACAATAAATACGTCACGTGGTACAGCATTAATTCGTCTGCCTGCGAACAAGCTATACGCATTGACAAGACAAACGAGGTCATCCAGATGTCGCTAGAGCATTTTTTTTAAATATTTGCAGCTGCTATATGGTGAATGCCCTCAGTGGTAAACAACAGCTATTACACGGTGCATGCTGTATATTGCGATACGATTCAACGTGTTGTGTATAAACTACCGAATTCTGGAAGTTGCTCCGCAAGGAAAAGATGTAAATGAAAGGTCGAACATTCACGTCTCCCGTGGCTAATCGAAACTCTTCATCGTTTTACGGAGTGATGCAATGAGGTTAAGAAAATAAATAAGGTGCTTAAGGTGGGACGAACGTGAGGACACCATAGCAAAGACTACGCGCAGTGTACACGTCATCAGGCCGACATGACGATAAACTTTCAGCCAGTAACGTTATGTTCACAAGATCGACGGGTTAAAATTAAAAGGTCGTCGCGTATTGTAGCCCGCCCGCGACATTGAGCTGCGTTCCTGTTAGAGGAACAACGGCCGTCTTCTGAAAGATGATAGCCGCACCAATATACACTCGCGGTGGCTACAATTCTCTTGTCCCAACAGTACGTGTTCTGTTCTGAAGCACAAGTCCTTTTGAACCTTGCATATTCACAACGTTGCTGTAACTGTCCCGCTAAGTACAGCTGGACCGATCACAAAGCTGAACCGCGTGGATCTGACACACTCCACCGCGACATCACTGTGGCGTGATAGCGACCTTAACGAAATCTGGCCCGTCGTAGCCTACAATTTTGTCGTGGCTCTTGCTGATATGTCGCACCCGAATGAAAAGGAAGGAAGCAACGAGCGAGGAGACGATCAGCAGGAGCAAGAGAACGATGAGACCAGCCGCGAAGCCCGGTAGGGAGAGACAGATGCTTCCATCGGGCGACACACGGCTGCTGAACACATCCACTAAGGTGTCGTTGTCGCCAGTTGGAAGGTTGAATGCCACGTCGCCCGGTGCGACGACTTGTATCACCTTCTGTGTCTGGATGTCAGTCGCGTCGCCCACCTCCCTTCTTCTCCGGCCGTCGTGAGACCGCGGCATGCCGCCAGTGCTCGCTATGGCGTACCCTTCGACAGGTGCCACGTCGTTGTCGCTCGGCAGTTGTTCGCCTTGCCTGTTGAAGAACACGGGAGGGAAGTCTTTCTGAGGGCTGTCTGTGGTATGCACTGGCTTCTTGGTAGCAGTCGACTTTTGCTGGGACTCCTGAGGCTTCACAGCGAAGCTCGGTTTCTGCTCGCTTCCGTAAGCCGTGGACGGGTCCCTTGGGGCTGGAAGGTAGTGACCTCCGAGCGTGTCTCCTTCGCACTTCGGTTCTGGGCATTCGTAACGACACACCTGAATGACGCACTGGAAGTGGACATTCATGGAGTCCGGGAACTTGAATGCCTGGAAATATGCGTACGACACGACGGACGCCGACGCGCCGAAGTTCTTAATTTTTTGGAACCTACTCATGATCTTGGGTCGTGCCACACAGCCGTACTCGTCTACAAGCACGATAGGTTGATGTTTTCCGTCATGGGCAATGCAGTTCCTGACGAGCATGTCGAACTTGTTTTCGTCATCCTTGATGGCAAGTACCATGGTCATGGTCTGCCCGATCTTGACGATTCCAGCCACTTCGCTGGCCCATGGTCCTTTTCCGACTTGGATCTGCATCCAGCATTGGATGTTGTCTCCAAGAAAATTAGCCGTCACAGCGTCCAACATGTCTACATTAAAAGGTCGAAAAGTCACCGCTTTCTCGTAGAAGTCGTACCACGTACAACGTAGACGACGTGCCTGGTCCCATATCTCTTGCACTTGAGGATCGTACTGGATTATTATTGTATCCTCTATGAAAAGCCCACTCCCTAACGTGTCGTAGCCTCCCTGTTGACTGCTGGACATACCGCAGCTGCCCAGGAAGATATCGAAGTTGACGGCGACGTGCCCTGTGTTTGGTGGCAAGTGCACGCACTTGGGATCGCTGTAGTGTCCCTTGCTGAAGATCATTCCGTGAAACGGACGATCAAACTCGAGGAATACTTTCATATGGTTTTTCTCGCACTTTACGTTGAGACTCTTGATCTGTGGCATGTCCGGTCGACCCAGTGGCCACGGGTCTCCGGGCTCCTGCTGACCCACAACACCCAGGGCGTTCGGGTCGCCGTGGTGGTCGCCTCCAATGTGCACCGGGATAACGGGCACAGTAGAGACGTGTCCAGAGTGGGATAGCAAGGCAGTGCCTCCCCCGTGGTGTCCCGCTGCTGCTTCATATCCACCACCGCGGTGCTCTGCTGGGATGTGGGCCGTCTCTTCCTGCTGGAGGTCTTGGGCCTTGTCGATCTCTTTGCAGAGAGTCTGGAAAACATGCGATTTGTGTAAGTGAAATGAAATGAGTGGTCGCGTACAAGCAATTCATTGTCCTCAATTGTCAACAGTTATTCTGCACCACTACTCGACAGCTTCGCTACGCGGCTTCAGATGTGTATCTCCGTTCCATGCACTACACTCTGCAGAAGGTTAAAGCGCGAAAACTCAAACCACATTGCGATTCCTCTTCTTGTTCACCCTCTTGTCGCCTTCTCCTTCTAATTATTCTAGTACCCGCATACGGGATGTGCCCTACGGCCATTTCCTGTAGCCGCCTCTGGCTCTGGTAGCTCGTGCTTAGGACGGATCACATACCAATGCTATCCTTTATGAGTTCTGCCTGTTGTTTCATACATTTTCCTACTTCTTTACCACATGCAGTTTGCTCTTTCTTTGGACGTATGGACACGTATACTCTCAAAGAAAATAATAAAAGTCTTCGAACATATGAAAAGTCTAAATTATTGTCCACAGAAAGCCCTTCCCTCATAGATCATAATTCATTTGATTTGATCATCTCAGTCAATTCAATTCCACACAATAGCATGGCCCGCCTAAGTCCAAGGACTAGTATATCGTAAGTTTCCTTAGTTCCGGTAAAGTTTCCTTATTTAAGACTATATGCAGATCTGCAGAAGTCTTAGGGCCACTTAGAGGTACCCTTGTGATTTCCTGTTTCCTAGTATGCTCCACTGGTGGCTAACCTCGCAGTCTTGTTGTAGTTCGCGAATTCGGGGGGATGCACATTTGTGTAATTTCGCGAGGTATTGATTTTGCGGTGCAGGTTTTCTGTGGCTGTACCACGAAACTCATCTGGGACACAGTGCTGGAAACCATAGTCTTTGCAACAACCTCGTGCAGGCAAATCCTTCCTTCGTGAACTTGTAATGACGAAATTGTGTCGAAATGAGTGTGGAACCGGGGGTTGAAAATGTTGGCCAGGTGCGTCGAAGGTGTGGTAAAATGATAGTGAGACTTGCTACAATAAATTGCACCCGGTGAACCGCATCTACTTCGTGATACTCATTTATTTGCAAATTTTAATGCCCGTATTTCTCTCATCGTTACCAATATTTTGCGGGAAAATGACTACCGCGAAATTCGCGAAAATCAGGTCCTGCGAAGCCCACCGCTTTTACGGTATATGTCTCGTAGAAGATTGCAGCTCTGACACCCATTCGGCTATACGTCTGTCCGTACGCGTAACATGAGCACACCATTGTTCGAACCCATACCAGTTCTTCCACTGTGGCAGCAACAAAGTTTCCTTCTGCGTCCCGGATTCGAAGACGTATACGTATACGCGCATAATATGGCTTTTGTGCGCGCGTCTTTCCAGACGCGGATCCGTGAAGTCGCGAAGCCGGCTCTTGGCAAGGATGAACGGCTAACTCGGCCAGTTTCCCTTTCCTCGCTCCATCACGGATGCCACTACGTAAATTGTGGGGAGAGACGTTTTAACGAGTTGTCTGAGAGCGTATTTAAACTGAAAGGTCCGCAACGCATCCCATGCGTGAAGGAGCGCCTGGGTTGCGTGTTTTGTAAACAACGACGACAAGAAGACATGAATGAGAAGGCAAGAATGAAGACATTGATGACAAGGCAAAGGAGAAATCCTGGTTTTCTGTGGAGGGAAACTTCGTCGCTGTGGGGCGCCACCGTGGCCGAGTTTCACGCAGCAAAGTTACAAAGCGAAAACTTTGAAGTGGTATATGTCCGGATGTCTTTCCCACGCTCTGTCTGATTGTTTTGCCTCCTTTTTCTCAATTCAGCAAAGTGTGCAATGTACAAGGAGAACAATGGTGTTCTGATGAATTTCGGTACCCAGACTTGAATGATATCCAAACTTGATTGCGATATGGAATGGCTGTCACGACTGCCCTGTGGGCAACAGTTGCGCTGTGCTTTGTGTCCTGTGTCATCTTCTTTTCCGTCTGCCGAGTCTCAGGCTCTTTATTATCTGTCTTTATTATCTCTCATAGCTTGCGGAATTAGTCTGCACACCAGCATTCTGCAGAGAGTAAAGCAGTGCTGATTTCAATTTCACATTGTCCTCCGAGGTCGCCATCAATCATAGGTAGCGTAGGCATCAGCTAAGTTCGTATCCAATGGCTTCCTCTGAGCTCAGCATTTCGGTTCGAACTTCGCAATGAAAGAAAGTCTGAACACCTGGGCCGGACGTTGAGTTTTGTTGGACTTGAACTTGATTTTGAACTCGGCTCATGTTCAAAAGGATCTTGGATGTACCTAGAAGTGTCCCTATAGGACGTGCTTAACTTGTGACGTCACCTCAACCTTATGCCAACCACGTGAAAGGATACCATCGCTGCCCTTCTCATGGCTCTAGCTATACGTAGCACGGGCAAAGCAGCGTACGAATTTTTCAGTGGCGTTAAAATTCCCCAGGCTTGATGTTTATCAGTGTTCCTTCAACGAGGAAGAAATGCACGCCTAGACCTTCTTAATGGCCATTCGTGTTTGCTCTTCCTGTCACGCCCGAAGAGTGTTTGGCGTGCCAGTCGTTGGAGGCCGCGCCTGTTCGACTTGTGTTTACTGTGCCGCAATTCAACATTATCTTATTTACGGGGGACACTGGGGGAACACGTATGTAATCTGCGGAGGCAAAAAAACACCCTCGGGGGACGGCAAGATGGTGGTGCTCCACAGTCCTTCTGGATATGCAGGTCTGGGCGTGATATGGCAGTGGATTATACTTATATAGATACATCGAATGTGTAGGAGCCCGAGAGGGATGCAGTGAACAGCCCGGGTGACAACAACAACTAATTGATGTTAACATTGCCTTGAGTTTGAGGGGGAAAACACAGGACGAACACAGGACGAGATGAACAGATAGACTCATGTGTTCGTCCTGTGTTTTTCCCCTCAAACTCAAGGCAATGTTAACATCAATTCAACACCAGCTAGCTTGCCTGCTCCTGCTATGTTCAACAACAACCAGTTTATTCGACGGGATCGCCAAGGTTGCCATAGATCACGCGCTCTCGCTATCTTCCTCATTGTCGATGCCACAAATGCATGGTACGTTTCTGTTGCCTCGATACTGAACGCCTGTAGTGGATGTATTGGCATAAGGCGTTGAATCAAGCAAAGGGTAACTAGGATATCTATGTTTGCACGGTGTGATGAACTGATGTGTGAACTGAAAGAGGAAAAAAGCGTCAATGAAGACAATTACTGGGAGTAATTTCCACTTCCAATTATTATATATTATATTAGGCGCCCTTAGGGCAGCCACCAAGCTCCAATACACCATACCCCAGTTAAACTTATCTTATGGAATGTTTCAGTTGCTTTTTGGATCACTAATAGGGATCGCGATATTGCACCATACGCACAATCTAAGGAAAAGAGGACTAATTTTAGTCCTTTTGAGGACTACGTGCATTGCCACAACGAGTAGTCCCTTTCGGGACTACACCGGACGGGACTTTCGGGACTATAGGCAGAGAAGCTTATGCGAAATTTGGTCTATTTGCATAGCTTGGGAGTATCTCTGAAGGTCAGTGGGCGAAAATGTAGAGTAATCACAATTTATGGGACTGATTTTTTTCTCCCCAATTATTTGCTCCTACTACTCTTTCCTTAAAATGCGGCAGCTCAGCTGCGGGTTGATTCAGGTGAGGCCTGAACCCCCGGTACATCTGCCGGACCCTTCATGCGAATCGTGGAAACGTATAACTCCCACCGGTCATCGTCTTCAGGACTCAGCTCCCCCTGTGCACGCAACGTCCGGATATTCCTCTAGGTGGTAAGAGGCATAAAATCGTTGAGCAGATATATACAGATGTGCACGAATGCACAAGAGAGTTCAAGTACAGCAGTACCTGTTGCAAAGGTGTGAAGAAGACCAGGAGCAGTACTAGACAGCGGGCCGAACTCATCACTTCGCCCTGCAGGGAAACAAAAAGAGCAACGGTGAGAACGAAGCAAAACGTGGTCGTGCCATAGAGGACATTCAGCACTGTTGCGATACTCGTATTCTGGATTGGATTGGATTTAAAAATAGTTTAGAGATCGATGGTTCAGTTCTGAAGCACTTGGACTGCGAAACATTCTTGCCATCGTTCAGTTCATACAAACAAATTCCCTTCTTTGTATAACTTTGCCCACGCGACGGTTTCCTGGTCTCGTACTTGACCATCCCTCTGCGAAGCACGGGATTATAGATCAACGAATCCAGTTCACGCAAGCGGTCGTTATCGTCTGACTATCGTACCTGCATAATGGAGAGCAGCTCTTTTAAAGTGTAATTCCGAGTGCCTATCTTTCAGCAAAAACCATTATCAAACCCCCCTCCCCCCTTTAAGAGAATTTGGTTCATATAAAAACAGTACATCATTCCAGAGGTCAATGCCGGCTGCGGCTGTTCCAGATTTAAGTGTTTGTAGCACTGGAGGGGCGTCTCGTTATAACCCACGTGGCAGCGTCACTGTATAAAGAAAGAACCATCAAACGTGGGACACATTTTGATGCTCGCGTAACGACTGGGGTATAGCGTCTGCGCTTTCAGAAGCAACCAAATTATACGGTGCTTGTGATTGAATCCCAACAGGGGCCTGCCCCGTCAGCCCCTTTTAGAATGTAATGGTCAGTTGTCCATGGTGGTGGTGTCCTGAGAGGCTTTTCAAACCGAGGACTCGCCAAACGGCCGTCGGAATAATTATAATGTCACGCTAATGGTTCTTCGGAGAGGTTTCTGATTGCGGGCTTTGTGTTACTTTGGGGAACGACAGTTTTTGTCTCAGCAATTCTTTGCTGTATACATCTGAGTGGGAATTTTTAGTCCCGTTTGTTTGCTTTCGACGCAGGGTCTTTGCCGCAGTTCACGTGACTGGCGCTTTAAAAAATAAAAATACGTAAAAATAAAATGAAAATACGGGTACGAAAGTGACACTTGGACAAATACTTCGGGCTCTGCAGTTTATTAGAATCAGCAGCAAGCCATTGAACCTGCCTCCAACGCTATAGCGTTGCGTATCCCGAGCAACCGCCCATGGATCCTTCGTCAGCCTGATATTACCGTGGATATACCTGGTATAACGAATAAGAGATCTACTGTTACGCCAGTCCTTAAGCAGCTCAATCTGGAATATATCACAAGGCATGCAGAAAGGAAGATGATTTTCACGAATGCATCCACCAATACCACAGGATCTTCTTGTGCGTTCGTCATCCTGTGCTCCAGTGTCCATACCATGTTGTACGCTTATCGCACCGGGCGTCTTCCACGGCTGCAGGAGCTGTACGCTGTTCTCAATGCGGTCCAGTACATTGCCAACCAAGCAACACCTGGTGGCTGGTCAGTCCTTTCTGATTTCAAGAGCTGCCTTCAAGCACTACGCGCACCTGTGGCCGCCACTGGTCTTGTGATCTTAGGGTACGACATCATCTTATGGCACTATACAGCTGTCGCAAGAGGGCACACAATCGAGCTCCGGTGGATCCCCGGTCACGTCGGCGTTACTGGAAGTGATGCTGCTGACAGAGGTGCACGTGATGCTCATCCACGCGGTCCCACGCCAAAAATATATTTCACTTCTGAGGATGCAAAACGCATGTTGTGCGTCATCCATCGTGGTTCATCCAGTGAGTCAGTGGTCGAATTCCGCAGAGGCCGACGTCGCTGCTGCGCAGAATTGTCCCGAGCCTGTCTTACCGAGTCCCTCCGCGGATGTCCCGGCCGCTCGAAGCTTTGCTTCACAGGCTCCTACTCAATGTCCCATTGGCCAACGCATTTCTGTTCAAGATATGCGCTCACGCTTCGTCATTGTGTTCAGCGTGTGGTGTGCGGAAAGATTCGGAACATATATTCTTCTCGAATGCGTGTGGTTTCACACAGCCCGTTCGCAACTTCACAGATCTCTGGACCGTCTTGATAGCCGACCCTTTGGCGTCGTGAAAGTGCTGGGCGAATGACCTGCGATTCATCGTCAGTGTGCACAGCGCTCACTCATCACCAGCAGAGCTCTCGTCTTTTTAGACATATTTTTTTCTTCTCCCTTTTTTCTCTACTAGATCTGGAGTAGCTTGTCCCGCGGTGAGCGGGCTCACATCTCCATTTTTTTTCTCCTGCCATCATCATCATCATCTAGGCACTTCCCGCATAGCAGCAGATCCAGGATTCTTCTGAGAGGAGGGTCCAGCATTTGACAGTATGCTTTACATACACCTCCCTGGGGGGGATCTTTATTAGAAGACAAAAGAAAAATGGGGAAGAAAAGAAGGAGATATCAGCCAAGCAGAGTGTCGGCTTGCTATTCCACAAGTAAACAATTACAAAAGACATGATGAAAGGAAAGGCGAATGAAGGATCAGAAGGACGAAAAAAGAAAAAAAAAGAAAAGACAGATGAGGCTAATGTGCATGAGAGGGAGATGTGAGGGTGGGACGAATGAGGCCCTACCTAGGGCCCATTAAATACCACGAAAATACAGAAATTGAGCGGGGGTCAGGACATACGGATCCGCCCTCTAGATCCGCGCATGATGTCACAGATGTTCAACAACATCGGGGGCTTCGATTGTTCCTGACGACTACCGGACTGATACAGACGCTGTGGGCACGCGTCGTGAATTCTGCGCGTTTTATTTCTCTCTCTCTCTCTCTCTGCTGCAAAGGCAGCTGTTGATTCTTCATTCATTCCCATGACACTCATTTGGCCTCCCTCATTTAAGGGGATAATGTACCAAAACTGAGGCCGTGGAACTATCCCCAGTAACGCAATAATTTGCAGGGGCTCAACTTTCCGGTTGACCTTTCATCATCTGACGCATCGTAATCATGTAGATGTTGTTGTTCGGAACCTTTTCAAACACTCACTGAAAACAATGACGTAATAAACCAGCTACACGTTTATCAAGCCGCATTGTTGTGTCTAGAGGAACGTAATGGAAGCCCGCCGCTGTCTGGCTTTCTCGACGACTGCCATATATATATATATATATATATACTCATTGAACGATGCGACAGCACCAGAGGACACGTGTTTCGCCGTGTTTGCGGCTCGTCGGCCCTGGGTAGCTGCGCATCATTCGGGATTGGCAAACCAGGGGTCACTCAGCGAGCGATATGACCCCTGGTTTGCCAATCCCGAACGATGCGCAGCTACCCAGGGCCGACGAGCCGCAAACACGGCGAAACACGTGTCCTCTGGTGCTGTCGCATCGTTCAATGAGTATCTGTTTCTCTACGTGCAGCAATAGAAGCCATTTTAATCTGTAAGTTTGAATTTCAAACACGTCTAGCATCATTTACTTATTTTTTTAATGGCTTTTCCCTCCTCTTATATATATATATATATATATATATATATATATTTGAATTAGGAGCGTCACATTTCTTATTCTTTTGAGCAGGACATTGAAGACAATATATATGAGCCATACATGTATCAGGGATATGGTCTTTATCAATGATCCGACGTACTTGCGAATGCGTGTATAGTCCGTTCATCAAAGAGCCCTGGACGAATATAGACAACGTTTCGACGCGTCCATGCGTTGGGGAAGGCAAATGAAAGAATGCACGCGACTTTTTTTCTTTTTTTTTAAGCAGAAAGAAAACCAGAAGTAAATCTATTCGAAGGAGTATTGAAAGAGCAAGCAGGAGAAAGCTTACAAGTCAAAGTGAAGAAGAAACCCACATCTCTAATACCATAGTTAGAGCAAAACTGATGCAGACGTAGAGATACCAGGCAGTGCTGTTTTGGATATTTCTGAGGGGGTAGCGGTGTCCAGACTTGGACGACATACTAATACACCACCAATTGAAACTCTATTTAGCGACTGAAATTGAAGGGGTCAGGACATCCGGATCCCCCCCTCCAAATCCGCCCCTGCTTTTTCTGGGGTCTCCTACAGTAAGATAGAAAGAAAAAAGACAAGGGACCCCGTCGGATGGCAACGCAAGATCGGTTATCGTTCATCATAACGTGTAGCTCCAATAAACTGGAGCTGCGCAGACTTCGAATCGAAGTGAATACGCGTATTGCGAGGTGTAAGTTACGCATGTGTACCACAAGACAGCGGGTCACGCATAATTTAATGCTGCAAACTACGGCAACGTACACAAACTATAGTTGACACAACTAAGAGAGGGGAAAGGCACAGTTATAAAAACAGGAGTGAGGGGGAACATAAAATAGACATAAAATTCAGGGAGGCATATACTGTAGCTTACACTTGTGGTAGTAAACAAAACGACATTCATGGTAAGCAGAAGGAATGAAGCACCACGAATGCCTTTTTGTTTACTACCACAAGTGTAAACTGGTATATGCTTCCCTGAAATCCATGTCTCTTTTATGTTCCCTGTCACTCTTGGTCTTATAACCATGCCTTTCCCCTCTATTAGTTGTGTGTGCTGTACCTGATGAAGCGCAGAATCTGTGCGAAAGCTTGTTAGTAAAACCTTTTGAGGTGTTTCATCTTTATATAACTTCGTTTATGGCGGCGTACATACAAGATAGACGTAATACGCGCGAATGCGTGACAGTTTCAAAGTATCGCCTAAATAATCTGTAGTATTACGCGCACGTTTGATTGAACCCGCTCCCATTGCGTAATTTGTAGCATCGAACACTCCCTCCTGCAAATGTAGTTCACGTGTACGAAACCAGGTCTCCGTGTGAGCAGTGAAGTGTAGGCAGCAGTTGCTTCTGTCTGGAGTCTTCTGTCTGCACAGCAGACTCACTCTGACTCCGCCTTCCCTCAGTGACGCTTGGCTGGTCGCGCGTGAGAGTTCACTGTACACCTTACTCTACATCCGGAGGGCGTACAGCTAACGGGAATGTTCCTTGTTTATATGCCGCTGAAGTTTTGTAACTGCGTCCTTCGCTAATGCGTCGTTTTTTGTTTTGTTTTTTCCCGAGGTGTTGCGAGAGAGTCTTGCATGACGCGGGGTCAATTAGCTCTTCGCGCCGTTTGCATAGTGAGTGAGCGTAAATAAAAATAATATGTGGAAATTGGGATCCGCCTACGTGGGTGCTGGCTACTCCATGCACATCGAAAAAGAGCAAAATTGAATGACACTGATGTTGACACCGGTTTCTGTGTCTTCTAATTGCGCCCTTAGCAACCGAGAGCAGTCGGTGCAAACATTGAA
Source organism: Ornithodoros turicata (assembly GCF_037126465.1). Lineage (NCBI taxonomy): Eukaryota > Metazoa > Arthropoda > Arachnida > Ixodida > Argasidae > Ornithodoros > Ornithodoros turicata. Next base: position 35,584,887 of record NC_088209.1, read on the forward strand.
ATGATTCCCTAGCAGGACAAGCAGAAGGAACAGGAAATACACATCAAGGACGCATTCATGTAATGCAAGTCGTGACTGTAGAGCTGCCAAATATAGGTACACGAAAAAACTGAGAGCCACACGGGTTCCAGCTCAACTCACGACATGGTGAGCTGAACCCGTGCGTGTCTCTCTGTTTTTCCGTGTATGTATTCGGCAGCTCTACGATCACGAATCCGTACGGACTACCCCAACTTGCTGTCTTACTTCATGTAATGCAAGTTTCATTAGTGTAATCGCCTGCACGAGCCGACATCTGTGCATCATATAGGAAGAAAAAGCCATGCCGGGAGTAAATTTTTCCCACAACAAATCTGACACTAATGTGAAATGACGGCGGAAATGCCAATATATATGTAGAAAAAAAAAAAAGGCACGATAAAGGGAAAGACATGGAGATATGGCTCCATGAACATGCATGCCGGTTACTTCATAGCGCTCAATGCTGGATGCTATGGTCAAGTAGTACAAAAAATAATAAAAAGTACTAGGTGCAAAATAACAATGAGTAGTATATATGTATGCGAGAAGCCTAGATCCTTCATTATAGCGAGAATAATTTTCAGTTTTAGTTCAGTATACTCAATGAGGATTCAATTGGGACATCGTACGAAGAGTTCTGGATCAGCCGGCAGCGCAACTTCGTTCATTTTCAGAAAATGCGTTGGAGACCGATGTCTATTCCACACACGCCGATGCGCCAGGACTTTCATAGACATCGCGACGAATGTCTTAGAATTACGCCCTATGCGTCTAATTGCAAGTTCCTTATAATTCAAGTTCCTTATTGCAAGTTGTTGCAATATCGCAATTCCAAGCTCAGCAATTGCATTATCGCAATTGCAAGTTCCTTCATTATGACATATTTCTGTCGCTTACTCCTGAATAAGCTGGGAATCTACGTATTCCTTATACTCTTCGAATAATGTGCCCTGTGAAGAACAGGCGAACTCAACGTTCTCGACATTATTAATACTTGTGATAATGATTTGAATTGGATTGGCGTCACGAGACAACTGCTATGATTAGCGACATCACAATGGCCGATTCGTTAATGAATTTTGTCCACCCGAGGGGTTGTACCGCAGCAACTTGGACCATGTCACCAGGTTACCGGCGTCATTGGTCAGATTCCAACCCGACACCTTTGGATTGAAAGGTAAACACGTTACTAACAGCTCTATACAGAGGTCATGTCCAAGAATGATAGCATCTCACATTTTGTGATGTCCTTTGCCGTAAATGCAACGGGTGATATCTGACAAGGGACCTGTCAATATACTTTCCTTCTTGGTTTTAACAAAGTACGGCATAAAAATTACGACCCGCAACGATAGAAGTCATACAGGTATTGTGGTCTTTCCTGTTCCTGCCGTTCCACATCCGTCTCGTCCGCGGTATACTGCTCATCTTTCTTGCCTGCAACGCGGTCAGTGGGTGAGGGGCCGACCTTGCCCGCCTTTTGCTCTTGGCGCGTTGTTCCACATAGAGTTATGTGTCGTTGCTCCGAAGACGGCGTTTATAATCTGTTCATTGTCTCTCGTTATGATTCAAATTACACTGTAGAAAATGCCTGTTTCTCACGACATATTGCATTGTTTCGCACGTGGTAGGGGTTTGTTATCTTTTTTGCGTTCGCAAGCCGGGAGGAGACGGAGAGTGTCTGTGCGAAAGAGTGAGTCTATACATCCGAGAGTACAACGATAGAACCGGCGGATGAACCCACGATGACTTGGTGAAGCACTGAGGTGGATGTTACTTCAAATAGTTCGGTTCACGCCTTGTATCGCTTTGTATCATCCAGCCATTATCCTAAGGGAGCCACTGGGCTTTGTGGTTCCGTTGTGATCTTGTGACGTAATGGATTTTGACAGTGATGATGATGATGATAGTACAAAATGTTGCCACAGAGCGACTAAGTAACGACACGTGAGTGGTAAAATCTTCAATGTGACCTACTTGTCTCGGACCTAAAAAAAAACATATCAGTGAACGCTGTGGACCTTCTTTCAACTATTATCGTTCCACCGACCAGTAATTTCTCAGTTGGGTCCGAATGTAAACGACGTTCTTCGTTCGCAAATTATGTCGTCACTCGTCATCCCACAATACCAACAACAACAACAAATAAGTAATGATGGTGTAGTAGGATGTTTCGCCGCTGAGGCGGCACCCTATCCCATTGCTTGAGGGGGAGAAGATGGTGATTGATGATGAATGTCCAGAGATCACGCAGGAGCCCGCAAAATGCAATCGCATGTTGGAAATTAGCATTTTATATGTATACTGGGTTCTCCACCTATATAAAAATATATATGTATTTCGAATAGAGATGACTAATAAATAAATAAATAAAAATAAGAAACGCATTGGTCTCGCCATAGACGTTAAAGACAACCAATGGTGCCTTGTACTTTCGCGGCTTGTGCGTTTGTGTTTGGCCTCAAGTGCAATGCTACACAGAAGTGCAATAGCATGTTACAATTGAGCTATAAAGAAAAATACGCTGGTCGCCATAGTTGGAATCCTGGTACAGAGCACCAACGACCTTCCAGGACAACTATGGTCCCTAGGACGTTCGCGACTTGTATATGTCCGTGTTTGGTCTCAAGTGGAAAGCTACACAATAGGTGCTTTACAGATAAACGTTCTCTCATGCTGATACGCGCAATTAGAAAAGGTCTTTGGAAGAAAGAGAGTGAGAGAGAGAGAAAAAAAAAAGCGCATTCTGTTCAGTGACACAGCTCAGCGCCACACCGGTCACGCCGTATACCCCCGTCCGCGTGAAAATAACCGCATGAATGGACACATAGTACGTTAAACACATTCACACCCAACTACCGAGCCCCCCCTCACCTTCTGTGACGACGAGTCGATCAGTATCCAAAAGTTGCAACCATCACCACACACACACACACTCGCTTCGACGACCCCCTAGACGTTTACCGGACAGGTTGATGACACGCCACTCATGGCCAGGTTACATAAGACTCATGCTGCTCTCCCGTCAACTTCCACACCGGCTCTGAGCGACTCGCCGGGCCGAGCAGGCTTGGGCAGCTGTTCTCTTTCCACGTGAGTGGGAACTGGGTCAGGAGGAGATCGGCCCCGGCAATTACCTGGGGAAATCCGGGGGGCAGGAGCGGGGGCAGGCTGTGCTGCATCCTCCGTGTATATACGACCGGTCATCATCCAGTGACGAGCTGCTTTTGGCGAGCAATTTTCCTGCGGCTGAAAGTGGGCCAGTAGTTCTCTAGGAATCTCGCGGGTGAGCTGCTTTCACAATGGCTATGGGTGTCGGTGCCTTTGCCGTGTACAGCTTTGCTTTCAACCTTGAAACATGCACAAATTGGTTCCACGAAAACTGAAACGCTATGTTGTGTGGGTTCGTTTCTCCCATAGCGCCGCTAATTGGCTGTCTATGCGTTGTTGGTATGACCTTTTGTTTTTTCTTTCTTTTTATTTCGCTCTGAAGTAAACCGTCTTTGACCTCTGGAGAAGTTGGTCGACATCCATATTGGTATTGGAAACAAGGAAAGCATGGAGATGCAGGCTCTTTTCACGTGGATGCCGTCTGTACTTCTTATGGCTACATCACTTATGGCTACCTGCTGGGTGCCAACGAATGGTAACTAAGCAAGAAGAATAAGAAATAAGACTAGGGGGACAAGCTGCCTGTCAGAAAACTGGATGCAGCTCCCACTCCAGTGTTCTGTAAATGTGGGACCGTCACTGTCATGTAGCGCAGTAATGTAAGACAGGTACGTGGATGCCTAGACGGACCACAGGGCGTAGGCGAGATAGATACGCGAAAGAACAGCAAAACAAAAGAAGGACGGTATGGAGGTCGCATCATTTGTCTCGCTTGTCAGGGTGTGCCATGTCATCGTTCGTGAAGTTTACGAGCTTCGCTAACGAGGAAAATCAACGAGAGAAGTGTGTCAACATGTGTCCATGGGTGCGTAAAAGGAACATGATGGAAAGTATAGCAAAACTGAGCATGCCTTTCTCGGGGACTGCCTTGTCTCAACGCGAGAGAAGTGGTTCCCGGACGGTCAAGTAAAACGCTCCAAGCGAATGGTATACAGACCCGGAGAATCGGCATCGAGGAAAGAGCCCCAAAAGGGAATCAAGTGAAGAAAAAATGTGAAAAACTATCGAACAGAACCAAAAATACCACAAGGATGGTCAGGAGGAATACTTATTTGGTCATCAAATGGATTGCGAACATTACTCACTGCCCTACTAGACCAGAGGCATCATCATTTACCTCTTTTACCTCATTGTGATTTTTCAGTTTTAGTTTTGGGTTCTTCCTTTTTCTTTTCCTTTTCTTTTCTTCTTTTTCTTTTGCTTTTCTTTCCTCCTTTTCCTTTTTTGGAGTAGGAAGCCGACCTCCGTCTGGCTGACATTTCCTTTTTTTTTCTTAATAAACATATTCCCCCCTCTTTCAAATCCCCCCCCTTACCGAGCTATACACAATATGCTTCCCCTTGTTACGAATTCGAGTCGGTGTGTGTCTAATGATCAGTTTTTGTGTGCACTCTTAGCATTTCGCGAGACCTTGGTCCTGAAAATTAAATTAGCAATTTATAGATCTGGCACCATTATCAACTACCTCACCACATCGTTATCTTTGCAAACATATGCGCGTACGTGTAATTGAATTATCATAATCACGCAGTCTGTACAATGGTTATCATGATCGTCATGTCACAGCATATAGTTTAGACACCGGCTTAACGCATTAGGCGCTGTACTGCAACGGAGAAAATCACTCCCATTTCTTAAAAATTAAAGTCTGTGACCAAATCGCTCAGATGTGGTACTGAACAAGTGCTCCTGTATGTTCCGTTCCAAGGAATCTTTCTGCGGGCAGATAATTCTTCAGGTATGTAGCTCGAGTAATCCCGTTCATAAAAAAGACAGTCGAAGGCACCCAGGACGATGTTCCATGACCTTCTGCCTACGTGAGCCTCAGACAGACGGAAGATGCAGTTGCGAAATTTTCTTTTCGTTCAGATGGGACTTTGTAGGAAACTGTGCGTGTTCGAACTATAGGATATGTCCGGCTATATCCTTCCGGTGTACAGACGTTGTCCCGCGACATATACTGGTCTTGTTCCGGGTTACGTCGTTTCCTATTCTTTTCGAAGGAAGTGTTAAAAGGTGACACATGGTCCTTGTGTTGCGTATTGCTTCTGACTCTTTCGCGTGTATTCCGTGCTGGTTCTTTCTACCAATGAAAGCATTATCATTTGGGGTAAGCTTTGGGTCATGCAGTAGAAGAGCGACTGCGACAGCATGTGTTGTGAAAAATAAATAAATAAATAAAGCTTTCACAATTAATTTGATACGGTTGTATGTACACTGATATCCTCTATGCAATGGTACGGTTCGTAGTTGTATGTCCTTCACATACGACTGTTCATGTTACGAAACAGTAACCGACCTACCCTAGCTGTTGGCACCCAAAATGCGACCGCTTTATAAAACGTCTCTCTATTTATGTTCCAGAGGTCAAAAGCGTGCAGTTGGCGAACATCCTTTTAGACATGCGCTGTATAACGTCTTCACCTCGCGCGGTCGTTCTGCCGCTTTCCTCGCTCTTGTTTGAGAACCGTCATTACTCGCATACTCATTAATGGCCTGTGGTGGTGACGAAGAGTTAACCGTTACCGATGTTATCTGTATGAACGGCATTCAAGAGCTGGTCGACGCGATTTGAAGTGACTGGGCTGGTCTAAAAACTGGAAACATGTTCATCACAGCTTGACCTGGAGTCCTGGACAAAGAGGTCGTCTGACAGACGGTCTTTTTGTGAGGATAGGACACGCTAGTTTCAAATCCTGTAAATGCTGCACGGTGGTATACCAAGAGATCGCCACCATGAGCCGTGAAGACACGAACAGCACTACCAAAGTACACATGGGGAAGAGCAGGATTCCCTCGAACATCGCCACAGTAAGATATATCAAGCCGATTGTTTTCTGGGATGACAGCGCGCTCTTCTCGAGATGACCTATGCACTGTCGACTTGTCTTGAAGTAGGCGCATACGGTCATTTTTCGTTGCCTTGTCTCCAACGGGTCGTGACTGTCCCGCACACCATGAATTCCAGTACCAGTAGCCCTTTCTAGCTCAGCCCTGAAGACACTTGCCATGACCATGGAAGCACATTTCTCCACCTCATTTTTGAGGCTTTGCTGAAGACGTGTGTGCATGCAGTTGACCACCGCCCCTTTACCAGGCAAGGTGCTGGGCCCCTGGTCCAGTAGCGCTCATATGCACCAAGGTCTTCGTCACCTTTGGTATTTCCTGTCATCAACAGGCAGCGGCGGATCTAGAGGGGGGGGCGGATGTCCTGACCCCCTCCTCAATTTCTGTCTTCACATTGTGTTTAATTGTCCCTAGATCGCCTATATAGCATGCTGTTCACGGCTGGACCTCCTCCTCAGAAAAATCCTGGATCCCCGCCTCTGTCAACAGGTCTCTCCACCCTGCCGTGATCACCTGAATCCTCATCTCCATCATCATCTTTCACTATCTACAAATGGCATTGGGGCAGCGCCCAGCATGCTGGCCGGCATCAGCCCCATCTCATCCTGTTGTCCTGAATAACAGCAGCATGTTTTGTACAACCCCAGTAGCCCTCCGCGGGAGCCTGTCACCGTATAAGGGTGAATTCGTCGCAGCATCGTTTCATTTTGGCATATCCCGCCTACATAAAAACACTGCCTTGCCGATCGCCCGACATCACTCGAGCAAATCAGGAAAGTATACCGTTCGCGGTCTTCCTACGGGCAGTGCAAACAGTGCTGATAGGCTTTGACAGGTTGGCAGCGAACGGGTTAGCTCATTTGGAACGCGCATGAAACATAGCTGGCGATGCGCCGCTCAAGATCAAGGTTGCCCGTGCCAACGGAAAGAGGTCGACCCGGTTTCCTTGTTCAGCCAGCCGTGACACAAACAATTTGACATTGCAGACGGAGAATCCTTACTTTTCTCTGCCTCACGAGTTGGTGTGGAGCTATAACACGATGATGGGCATGGATTGTTGGGTTTACTTTGACACCTCTGGTATGAGTTAGGGGAGTATATGATAAACGCAGTATATGTTAATTATGAGAGCTGCTACAGTCGAAACATGCCAAATACCAGCTCAGCCTCAGGCAGGGGACGTAGACGATTCTCGTCTGTGTCAAGGTCGTGGAATAAAACGCATTAAGCCGGTATCGCAGGGTGTCTTCCATGTTTTGATTCGGTTGTGCGCCTGTGGAGATAGGAGCTTATACGTAGAGACTCGGCAGATGGGCTATTAGACAGTGTAGCGCTGATGGTCACGTCTAACGTGCCTCCCACCTTGACGACTGTCCAGGCGGGAACGAGAAAATATGGATGGGTCTGTCAGCTAAATCTTTCACTTTCCGGCTCCATACAGCAGCTGTCTGAGTAAAGGCTTGAGCTGAGCACGGCATATTTGTACCGTGGTCTTCTACTGCGACGATCTGGAGACCGTACAGGCCACTGCATTGTCTCGTGCCAGGACGCTGTCTTCCGATAAGGCCTACCAACGAGCGTGTAAAAAGAGAACTCCTGTAAATCCATATTCCTTCAGGTTTCTGCCGGTTTCTTCTAATGTGCCGCTGGACATGTTTATGTTAGTAGACATGCATTGTACGTGAAAGTCCAGCATGGTGAAGCTTGCTGTTGTTCTTGAGACATTTTTCGGCGACATATGGAAGGGTTACTCGACGTCTACGAGCACTGTAAAATGAACGACGTAATATTGTCCTCAATAGCTGATGGCATTCAACGCTGTAAATGTTTAGCGTGTTTACAAGACAATCTGCAAGAATGTTCCCTTGTCTTGTCTACTTCATGTTTAACCTTCTGTCCTCGTCTCTTGCTGCCGTATCATATGAACCTGTACCATGCAACTCCCACTATGCAGTCCATCGATAGAATGTCCTCTGAATTATTGTTGTCGTACTTGTATTAAAGACAACAACAACAAAAGCACCGATGGATCACCTGGTCACATGCCCACCTACTGATCTTGAGGCTGCGGGTGCAGACCCGACGTCAAGAAATTGATGGCAGCGTACGAGGATACAGGGCAAGTCTACAAGACACGCGCCATTCTCCACAAGGGACGTTAATGAACCCTCAAGCGGGCAAATTCAATCCACGGACCCACCACTGCGGCGTCGCTTATGATCATAATTGCCTCGTGACGTAGAGTCCTAATTATCATTATCGTTTAACGGCGCTCTATTCGGAGACATGTTCCTTTCGGTCATCGATGCTTCTTCTCAGGTGTATGTGTGTCATCTGCGCAGTGAATCGGTGATGGGAACAACGAAGTACCATACTTCACAATTATAGACATTTCTAATAGAGAATATACGTATAACAGCAAAGTCAAGTAATTGCAAATCTTGTGGTGTCCGGGATCCAAGGGTATGTTGGCCAGGTGCCAAGTACTGTCCTTTACCGGCATAGTAGGTGATAAAAAGTGTAGTTGTCAGTTATTGTCAATGTTTATTACCAGCTTACCCCGTCGCGTCTATTAGCGGCAGGTAATGAGACAAAAAGACAGTTCCGAAACGGTGACTTAAGAATTTCTTAATAGATCTCTGGACCGCCCTCCCTAACGGCAATAATAACAATAATAATAATAATAATAATAATAATAATAATAATAATAATAATAATAATAATAATTCAAAACTGTCTAACTATCTCAGCGTGACTATCGTCACATTGACGTGTAGTATTTGGCAGGCAATCTTCGCGGGAGGTCGTGCCCTGAGCGAGCAGTTTCCGGCGTATGCCATTATCCGGGTCGCCCGCCAGCCAACACAGAATTGGCAACGTCATTTGGAACTCCGTGAGAAACGTCGGCCAGTATACGGAAATTGGTAGCCGCGCCGCAAAGCGAGCGTCATTATTACCTTACGGGGCAGCCTGGAGAAGCTTTGTCACTGTCGTAATTAGACTGCTATAGATGGGCAGCCGAAGATCGTGCGACACGATTGCTCGCAGAAACCTCGTGCCCTTGCAACGGTATAAACGTAAATACATAAGCTGTCCGTACTTTTCGTGCAGCCGTGGAGGAAGCGGTTGCACCGACTCTTCCCGCTATTCCCCAGAATACTCCAGCGGAAGGTGCTAAAAGACTTCATAGCTTTTTGATGCCAGCCCGAGCGCTGAACGTAATGTGTTTCCCTGTACTACTAGCTGTGGCGTATATATCCTTCGGCGTAGGAATAAGATATTCCGTAGCAGACGATACAACCATCTGTCATGTCGTAGCAGGCGACAGGGAAAGACATCGATGGTGTCGTCTGCTACGCCACTTCCAATATTCCGGCCACGTCCGAATGCCCAACATGACACGCGACGGAACCTCTGCCCCGTGAACAGTTCTTCGTGCTTTCTAGAATATTTCGGGGGGGCTTTTTTTTTTCAGTTTTGAGTAGGAACCGGCACGAAGGAAGGCCATTCGGGACCACGACCTACTAGATTATAGCGACCATGTCATGGGCACCCCTTCCCGGCGCCGCATCTAGAAGCTAGCGGTGGCGCTACTCATCGGCCTGGTTACTGCTTACTCAATTTCTGCAATACTTTGTAGTTCAGCTTACCTTAGTATTTTTGCACAAGCCGTGGATGTCCCACGGGAGATGCTTCTTTCTAAAGTTGTTTATCATCATCATTCTACGCCTTTTCAAAGGAGATAGTGCTGTCGTCTGCTACGGTTGTCGTACGGCCGCTTCTGCGCTTGCAAAATTCAAATTTCCATTGTCCAATCATGATGTAGATGTCGCTAGCCGATGAGTGGCGCCCCTAGCGGATCGTGCGGACGGGCTCCTCATGGGGGTTGCCGATTATGATATGGTCGTTATAATCTAGTAGGTCGTGTTCGGGACTATATGCGCGGAATCTCGTCTGAAGCTTGGGGACTATTTGCAGTGCTCGAGAATAAATTTGGGATCAATGAACTAAAATGGGGGTAACGTTAACCTCGAAACTATAATTGCTCCCCAGTTCACTACTTTCTCCTACAGTGCAGGTAGCAGAAAAGACAGGTCTTGCAACAGACACGAACCGGACAACGCACAAACACTATCAGACGTACGTACGCGCCAATATGCACTGCTCCGACATACCAGTATGTACAGATACAAAGTGTACAAATTTGTATTTCAAGTACACGCGTGAACTATATAGCGTCTACTACAGCGACCCACGCTGATAACTCTTCCAGGAACTCGAACGACGTTCAATGTCACTCAATCCGGTCGTAAGTGGCCGTAAGTTGTGGACCGTCTTTCTACATACAGGCCGCCCGACAGCCTCCGTTGCGGATATAACGAATAGAAAGAACGCTCGAGGGATATCCTCAGTGACCTGCCGACGGCTCTGTGCCGCGTTTTCCAACCGGCTCATTTACGCCACTTCCTCCACATGCTTCGTCTTCTGACAGGAGTATAGTGTGTGTGTGTGTGCAATCTGGAGGAAAAGTCGCCATTGATAGCCCATTGACCTCGTCTGGCAGGTCGGAGCCTGAACGCTTTCTGTGCCTTTGCAGAGTGCGGGAGACAAAGGACAAAATAAACAAACTTGTCTAGGTAATTAAAGACTGGAGCCGCGAATATTTCGAACTGAGAGACTTCTTTTTCCTACTGCTGTTCTACACGCCCAAATAGAATGTAATAGTCTCTCAATTCGAAATATCGGCAACTTCCGACCTAGGCCATTTGCTTCGATGTGAGTAGACAAGCTTTGCGAGACCACTTTTCCATTGTCTAATAACGGGGCATAACGGAGCTTATGAGTTGGAAAACGCGTACGAAGGGTTGACGTTTGGTCACGTTGGCGGTCCACTAGTCTAAAAGTCGATAAAGTCTGTACTTCGTCTCTGCACCCTACTGTATTCTATATGGATGGGAACATGGTGGAAGGTACCTGTTCTGGGACTGAAGCCATACAAAGAGACGAACACAAGACAGGCCCCAAGGTAACCTTCGGATCGTGCGTACTTTGACGACCTTTGTCTGAAAACTTCTGAGGAATATCCCGGGAAGGACACTAGGCAGCGCAGCCAGTACGGGGATATATACGAACCTGGCTCACGTATATATAGTTAGGTCGCAGGACATGCAAAGGAGGCATGCAGGACATCCACATAGGACGTGTACTGTAGTGCACGCGCATGAACAGTTCGCAACGAGAAATTGTACTGGGAGGAGGGAGTCGATGACTGTCAATTGCGGTCTCGTAGAGAGAAGTGGTTGAGTATCGCGTTTGTTGCGGTACCTGTTTTGGAGCTTCCTGTCTCAAATAGCTGAGTAACAGTTTTAGGAATGACAGTATTATAAATTAGGCATCAATGATGTTGCGATATCATGGATTTGCGTGGAATTTTGGGGTAATTGTCATTTTACTGGGCGCGCAGTTGCTTATAAATTTGCCTGCGCAACGTTTTTACTGTCGCGCGTGTGCACGCGGTTATCCCGAACGACAATCGTAGCAAACGGAGAGAGGCGCCGTGAGTGTTTTGGACGCTACGGTTTTGCTGCGGTGTGTTAGACGATGATTCAGGTGAATTACATATTGTTGTTCCTCGGGTATTATTCTCTCGGCTGCCAGTCGTGAGATCCTGTAGGGCAGAGCCTCTAAGTCACATGTAAAGGTCACACGCAAGCGACCTCCTCTTGGGTCCCAAAGCGCAGTTCTCGCGGCCATTATTTTCATGGTGGCAGTTTGACACTGGATGTATGTGAGGCCGCCGCCATATTTGCGCGATATTTAATTGATTGCGATGAAAGGGTATGATTTTCTCTCATTTATACTTCTTTAAATACTGTAAACGTATTTTTATGCGCGGTGTAGTAATTTTCGCGAATTTCGCGACCGCTAAAAAAATCGCGAAAAATTGTACTCGCGAACACAGCTTTACACGTTTATCCCGCGAAAATGACTGAATGCGCGATCCGCGAAAATTAATACATCGCGAATAAAAATACGTTTACAAGTATCTCCATGCCATATTCTAAGGAAAACTTCTGCCTATCAGGGCCGTTCCTGGGGATACACACCTATAACCCTCAGCCAAAATGTACAGTGTATCTCAGTCCTGTACTCATGATCGCGATAAAGGAATGTGATTGCATAACCCGTGAACTATCGAATACGCCAAAGAAAATGAAGGTGAACGAAACTAAACGAGTTTTATACTACCACATCTATATCTATATCTACTACATCTATATATACCACACCTATCATGTATACCTAACGCTCAAAATAAAAATATTTTGATTTGATTTGATTTGATTATAATGCGTCACGGTCCCAGATCGGAAGGCGTTCACGTTGGAGTTGGAGTTGGAATGAGGAAAGAAAATTATGGAGATGGTGGCTCCTACAAAACACGGGAGCCGGCTATTCCAGAACGCTTGAAAATAAAAATCATTAAGTCTAAAAAGTTAAGAGGCGCTGCAATGTCCACAAGAAATGTAATTAAAGCAGCTGTCGCACGCTGTTCAAGTGGCGGTGGTAACAGCTTGCCGTTGTTGGCCTCACAGCTACGGGCATCGTCACGAGTGTAGCGTTCACGATAACGGTACCGAAAGCACGATGATCCAGTCATCTTGTTCCTATAAAGTGGCTCCCATCACAATCCTGAGCGTGGATTTGACAGCTTCCTTTTATCGTATCGTTTTCGTTGCGCAGTTTTTTTTTTCCCAAGAGGTCGTCGACCCATGCCGGTAGACATACATTGTCATTCGTAGAAGACGTCGAAAAAACCGTGCCGGAACATGCTATACGGGGCATAGATGTCGCATGACCGCTGATAATTTTTTTACCAGTTCCGAATTAGATGGACACTTCCGTCGAAACCGCAAAGGAGTACGATAAGGGTGAGTTTGAGTATATCGTATGCTATCCCTTTGCGTACGTAAAGGATAGCGTTAATGGTTCTGCGCACGCGCAGTACCTAAACAGAGCTTTGCGCATTGCGCAGAAACATCACGGTATTCCTTACGTACGCAAATGCGATAGCGTACGATCTACTAAAACTCTCTACTAATGAAAAAACTACACTACACACGGTGCCCCGAAGAACAGTCTCTGTTCGAAATATCGTCCTGAGGCACTTCCCTTCGTACTACACTAAACAAAGTTTTCTTGCCCTTTAAAGAAAAAAGAAACTTCACCTTTCTACAGATTATGACGTAACGACATTAGTTACATGATCAAAGATCGTGTCAACGGCAATATTTTTGGCTCCTCTGTAGCGGTGCCCTATCGGGTGACATCGGACAGGGGCCACAGACCGTGCTATTGGGGCGCCGTTGTCCGCGTGTTCCGCTTGAACAGAATGGGATGCGAGGTCTTCCGCCTCGCTTCCGTCTGATAGGATCGCCCTTTTACACACGCAGAGAGCGACAACGCGTGCTTAGAGCATTTTTAGCAACGACATCACCTTGCCCGGAAGCGGCGGCAGAAGAAAAGAGTGTCAACATTACCCCCGGAGGATTACGGCGAGTCCTATGGTTTAGGCGGAAGTTTGTGGTTTCTGAACACTGTAGCACCGGGAAAGATAATGGCGGTTGCACGGTCCGCAGTGTCACGGTCAGTGTGCGTGTGTGTAGGGCAAAGGATAGGAAGGATTGCTTAAAGGGACACTGAAGTGCAAAAAAAGATATTTTCCTCGCTGAACGCAAGGTCCCGTTACCTTGGCAGTTGTGTCAAAGTAACGCGATTCATCCGTGGCAGTGCGGAGCGGCCTATCATTGGTCTCCTCTAACGATTTTGTCCTATCATCGCCGGACACCGTTTGATCAGGCCAATCACAGGCCGCTCTGGATTGTTAATGAGCTTCTTGAGAAGGAGAGGGAAAGCGGTAAATTGGTGGTTTCGTTCACGCGTAAATTACGGACGACGCGATTGATGGATGCAGTTCCTTTTGTATTGCTCTTAAGGTAACGACATCCTTCGTTCTGCAAGGAGAAGTGTTTGCACTTTCGCTGCCCCTGCACTGAATTCACGGGTCTAATCTTGAGTACAATATTGAAACATGCCTATCCATTTCATGCATTATCAACGGTGCTTATCTCCGAATGAGGCCTGTTTTAAACGAAGTTTTTTCTCATCCGTGTTTTTGACGGAGCCGAAACGAATCCATTGGAACCTACGGGGGACGACAAACACGGTCGGGTGAAACAGGCCTAAGCGTTTAAACTCCGAAGAAACGTCAAAAGGACGGCATTTCCTTTGGTTTGGGTTCGAGGAGAACGGAATAAATGCTGGAAAGCCGCTTCAACCCGAACGCGTAGATCGTTTCTCTATCTCTGTATCTAATGAATTTCTTGGAATGAAGCATATAGAGGCGTGATCTTAGACCTTAGATGTATGTGCTTTCATTACAGCTATGGGGCTCAATCCATCTTCAAAACCACTGTTGAAATAGTTAACTAGCGGTTAATTAGTTAATTAGTGAACGTAAAACCAACTACAGTTAGTTAAAAAAAACTGGCCTGTGCTTCTGATGAAACTTTCTTTCTCAACGGGCCCTCTTTTGTGCTTATGATGACCTGTAGTTGAGTTTGCTGTACACATGCCTTCCAGCGACGTATATATTGGATATCTTCGGCGCACCCCAGGTGGTAGAAATTATCTGCAGTAGTTCCATCTTTCGTTACTTATAAAACTATTTTATATTATTTACTATGTTCAACATACACCTAACGACCTTATATCCCCCATATTGAAAGTGGAAACAGAAAAAATTAAAAAATAAAATTGACAGAAACAGAGGCGACGAAGACGGTGCCCAAGCGGGCCAGAATTCGACTCACCTGTTACACACACACACACAAAACACTCCGCAGGTTATACGATAATCCTTTCGTTGCGTCAGTCAGTCAAGAGCTGCTCTCGTGGGCACCACGTCGAGATAACCACGGACGACGCACCGTGCACAAAAAATCCGTACCGATCGTCAAATCGCACCTAAGCACATAACACCGATGCAGCGTGCGAGTCCGCAGCGAAGTAAGCCAAAGCGACACCTTTGGAAACTCCACTTTTAGAGCAGGAGAGCAGGGACCATCGCTAATCCTTCTGTTGCCTGTTTCGGCGTCACGAATACATTCACGAAGCACACGCCCGTTCTCTAGGTTGAGGTCGACTAAATTGTTGCCGTAAGGAGACGCCGGCCATTTTATACTCGGTTACCGGTCCGTGGTGGCCTACATTTTAGGGGACTCTTCTTCCTCTCTTTTTTTATGCGTTCTCTCTCTTCGGTTGATTTCTCTCTCAACATCCCGTATCAACGGCTTGGCTGTGTGAAGGTGCATAAAGAAACAAGTGACGTTTCAGGATCCTGGTGAATAATCCATGGGTGTTTTCCCCGTTCACCGTTATCCTTATGTCGGAGGGGGGGGGGGGGGTATGGACGTCGACAATTTGGGGTAGACGGAATGGGAGCACTTCGATGTTTTTTTCGAGGTGCGTGGATGATGTATTGTAACGAGGTGCGACGTTACCAGGATGAAAGACACCATATCGCTGTGATCGATTGAGCAAACCAGAACCGCGTCCACCTTTTTCTTGCGTATATTTTGACTCAAACGTCGACAGGGCGGTGCATAGCCCTAGCATTATATGCATAGTTGTTTTACCCCACTTCGTTCTCGGCACCGGATCCTGCAATGGTAAATTCTTCCAGTGCAACGGACTTCTGGAAACGTCGTGCGATTCGCTGGTTTGCCGAAGTTTGAAAACGGTAGCTCTCTTGATGTATTACGGAAGTCCAGTGTACACTGGTTGTGTCGCGAAGTAAAGTCACGAATGATAACATTATCTACGTAGACTATATACTGAAGAATACTTTCAGTCCTTACATTCAACTGAAGGTGAATTGGCGTTTGTTATTCACTTTCTTAAAACCTGTACATTGAAAACGATCGTAAGAATGGCTGTTGGTGAAACATGCGAGTCAGTTGACGATTTCTGGAAGCAACAGCAAAACGAAAGGACCCCATGACGAAAACCCGAGACTGGGAAAAAGACGAAAAACAGACGACACAACACAAAGTCTCAACCCCCCAGGACCCCCCATGCGGGCGAAATGTTGCCTGCTTATTACAGGATGCTGCACCGTACCCCTCTCTTTTTGGGCATTTTAACGAAGTTTACCACGCTGTGGTCGTTCGAAGCATTATGACAGCTCGGAGCAACACTCACCAGGAAGGGGAGGAGGAGGAGGAGGAGGGAAGCCTTTAAAGTTGGCTACCCGATGTACTTGAGTGTATTGCGAGGAAGCCAAACGAAGTCTTTTTTTTTTTATGGTCAAGCAGGAATTATCTGTCCGCTTAACGTTACGGTTTACAAGGAAACATAATTTGGCACTTTTATTTTCTCATGATTCAAGTCAATCGGATTATTTAGCAGCAAGGTACAAAATGACTCGATTTGGTCACAGTCTTCACGCCAGAGTGGCAAACGTGCGTTCGGGATGGTTTTGGCGGCGTACGAAGTATTAAAAGGAACAAAGGTGTCCGTCCCAGTAAGTACGAATTGGTGCGTTTGAACTGGGAGCTCACAACTATAGGAAACAGTGAGCAACGAAGCAAGATCGTAAACGTTACCGGGGCTGCCACATAGGGTCTGAGTCGCGCATTTACGTATTTGGACGATTCGTTGCTAAGCAACGATAGAGCACGTCCTGTCCTGAAGCGAATGCACTTCCTTTATGACTGGACGCTTCATAATGTTTCACTTGCATAACGCCAAACTTTAGGATATAGAGGGTGTACAAAATCTTTAGTCGCTATTTATGTCCGACCATTTACTATGATTTACTATGACGATATATTTGGCGAATGTAATATGTTAGCCTTATATAACCGCAGCATCATTTCTCTTATCCCTTGTCCCTTTCCGGGTAGCAGTGTTCTCAATCCGATATCATGCTCTCTTTTGTGTCAATCGTCATTGCCATCTTTGTCCCTTGCATCGTGTTTTATGTTCCTTCAACGTTATCGCGACTGAGCAGGACTGTTTGGTGTCATTTGGGCAACGTTCAAGTTACATCTTTGAAGATATTTCTGATATTTCTATTTTTGGTTTGTTATTGACTTGTCGTTTGTACAATTTGTTGTGCACCATCATCCAGACTTGTGTCGTTCATGGGCACACTATAACTAAATACTTGAAATAGTCCCCTCTTTTCTTTTTTTTTTTTTTTGTACCTTCAACGATCCGTCTTTGCTCTCTTTGAATGGGAAACCCCCGAGTACCGGAGAGAATTTATGGAATGCGGAGCAGCCAGGGATGACGGTCGTTTACGGTGGGACTTCCCTGGTCTTTCGTTGGCCAACTGTTGACTACGACTCAGAATGCGGCACTTTCTACGAGCAGGATCTCCGCATCTAAGAGCGCACACACGCAGGCAAAGCTATTGGTGACCTAAATTGTGTATTCCGCAAATGCGACCGGTTTCTCTGTAGCTCAGCTATATTTCTATGACGAGCATTCCTCCTCAGACTTGATGTATCGTGTCATGTAGTACAATTGGCTGGTAATGGTATTATATGCGGTTCATGTCACTTCAGAAGGGCATTCATTGCTACGCCTGCTTCTAAAATGAATGATGACTCCATAAAGGCTGATAGCAAATACGACGCTTAAAAGGTAATTAACGATTGAGATTGCCGTGCAGTAACTAAACTTTCGTGTTGTCAACACCAACGGCAGCTAAAATTATGAATGATGATGTCAACAACAACAACAACAAATAAGTGATGATGATGTAGTGGGGTATGTGAATGATGATGAATGTTGAGAGTTCACACAGGAGCCCTGTTGCTGCTAGGATGGTGATGAGGGCTTGAAGAGCTCGTAGCTGACGCGCTGGGTTGGCCGGAGGTACAAGCCGTTGAGCAAAGGCAAGTGAGGGTGACCCAGTGATGATGCCAGCTTACGTGCAACTTTACTGCCAATTAGCCAATTATTGTATTATATGAATGATTATGTTATGGGATGTTTACCCACTCATGCTACAAAACCCTATGCCATCATTGCATGAGGGTTTATATGATTTGATGAGTTAGCGAAACAAAAGTAAGATATGAATGGAAATGGAAACTATGGTGTAGTTGAAGTGTTGAAACCTCCGTACAGCTCAGCCTCGGTAATCGTCTTTGGCGCAAGGTGTAAGAGAACTGCGACATTATTAACGCATAGTGTCATCGACATCATGTATCTGTTGTTCTTGTTGTGGCATTGTTGTAGAAAATTTTTTAGAATTTTTGAAAAAACTTTTTGTACACTTCTGATAGACCTTCAACTAAGATCCCTCGTTGAACCATTTATTTCGTTGTGAACGTGCATTCTCTGCAAATTCAAAATTTTTATTTCAAAAAACGTTTTCAACTCTGTACGTTATTTTACAAAACAGTTCTTGTTCAGAATATGCATTTAATCTACTTGCACATACGATTCTATGAAGTTATAGAGAAGTCACGCTAAAACTGCATCGTTCACATTTGGACAGCGCTAAACTACGCGCACCTACTTTCAGAAAGAAAGGCAGCCAGCATGAATCGCGTAACATTGACCTTCGCACGACCTCTGACGCAAGACATTACATCCACCCGAAATATATAATGAAGAAACTGGAGGAGGAGTCCGGGGTCGTTGTGCCCGAGCAAAACTGTGTCGTTCCTACACCAAAGAATGGTTGACTAAAAAGAAAAAAAAATAGTGTGTAGGTGATTAACATTGAGGTTTCTCGTTCACGACGGTTTTTTAATGCATTCGTCAGACTGCGTCGTGGGTTTCGAGATGTGTAAACATAGCCGGATTCTTCAACCCTTTGCTTCCGTCCGCCTTGCAAAGTTTTGCAAAGATTTCGCGCGACACATTTTTGTGCCGAACCTGTCCCAGTTAAATGGGGCTGATGCTGTTGAGGCGCAGTCCGCATCGTAATTTGACAAATGGGATAACTTTTTGGGAAAATGCGGTGCCACGACCTAAGAATCAAGTCCATATAAGATCAACATTTTTTTTTCTTTAAATTCCGTGTGAGGGCCGCGAAGCAACTGTGGCTATGAGCGGCGTAGGGACGTGGACAGATGGAGAGAGGACAGCAGGAAGGAGTGGGGGCGTTAGTATGCGTCCTGGGCCGACTTCAGGGGGAACTGTGCCGACATTCGTCTGGAAAGTCTGCCGGAAAACACCAAGCAGCACGGCCGGAGCGGGGAAAGATCAATATTGTAGACTATGTTGTAAATGGAAAAAAGAAGAAAAAAGAACATTGAAATGGTAGACTCCATCAATTTGGGTGCTGGCTACTCCATTGCACTTAAATATGCGTACTGCGCGATAGTGAAAGGTAATGAATCAAAAGGAAGAAGAAATAAGTGCAGAAAGTTGTATGTGTCGCTGGGGGCGAACTGAATGACAAAAGAGCCCAAGAACCAGAAAGAGCCAAAATTCTAGCAGGGAGTTAAATTGCGGGTACTGCTCTCTTTTCTTTTGTAAACAAAACTTGACTCGATGCTTTGAGACACGAAGACAGAGCACGCCGTTTGTGCCGACCCAAGATCGTGTCACTTGCCAGCGCCGTGGGCTGACGGGTCCCAAGTATAGGACGAAACAGCTGTACTTTACCAGCTCCCGTGGCATAGTGGTTAGTAGGATCGCTTTCCACGCCGAGACTGGGAGATGACACGGGTTCGAATCCTGTCACCGGCTGTGCTGTCTGAGGTTTTCTCTGGGTTTTCCGAAGACTTTCCCGACGAATGTCGGCACAGTTCCCCCTGAAGTCGGCCCAGGACGCACCCCCTGTCCCCCACTCTTTCCTGCTGTCCTCTCTCAATCTGTACATGTCTGTACGCCGCTCATATAGCCACAGTTGCTTCGCGGCGCTAGCACGTAATTAAAAAACATACAGCTGTATTCGGCTGGGAGTGCACGATCAACTTATGTATATGTATACGCTGAAAAAAAACATGGTTTGGGCGACCGCGAAATTAAATAGGTAGTAGAAAAAATTAGAGGCAAGGGGGAATAAGGGGGACAGAAAGGAGCCTAGGAGAGGGGGTGGGTAAGATAGGAGGAGGTCTGGCGGGGGTGTTCGCGTGGAGGCCCCGGGTGCGTGTTAAGTAGGACCCTCGGGGCCGGGCCACCGATAACCGGGTCCCTACCCTGTTAGTTACTTGATTCGTCATTTCATCCGGCGTCATTTCAAGAATTCTCACCACGGTTATGCCACCTGCTGCCTGTTTCGAACAGTCGGCGGTTTTAAGTTTATATTTTATACATATTATATTGCAGGTTTATACATTTTTTTAAATTCGTTGCAGATAAAAAAAAAGAACGCCCTATATAACGATTTGCTTCGTATTCGCTTCAATTACATGTTTTCTGCCTATCCGCTTCTTGTCATTAAAATGACTATTCGCGCAACTCTACGAGCGATTACTTGAAATTAGAAAGGTTGGACGAAAAGGAAACGAGTGAAATCGTAGAAAGAAGCCCCGCAGCGAATTTTCGGCCTTGTGCATCTGGCGGTCATGCTGTTCAGAAGGGAAGGAACGCTATACTGCTATACTCAAACAGACAATAAAACAACTCCCGCCTCTTGGTCCCGGTCAAGGTCAATGTGTGAACAATGGTGGTGGGCACAGTTACATAGCAATTAAGTGAGCAGAAGACCACAAAAAACGCCTGCCCTGAGTTCCCAGGGAAAGAGAGTCAACGCACGTGCAACACATAACAAGCACTATAACAGAGGGCAACACTGGAGAACTAAGTCTACAGCAATTACTGTTTTCCTTTGTTGAAGCCCGAAGAGAATGAGTGCTCTCGGGACCTACTTTGAGCGTTTCTGGAACCGGACGGGCTGCGCGACACCGACACAGTACGCTTGTCGCCGGCGATTTCTTCTCAGCGACACACTAAAAGTGTGCGTCGTACGTGAACAGGTTTCATTTTCAACCCTTCTTGTCCAGTTATCGCGCCGTGACGTGACAATACACCATCGGGGTGAGACAGCCTCGCCAGTGGATGTACGTACATGACACGAAAACTATCTCGAACTGTGAGGGGGGGGGGGGGAGCCTGAGCCTGGGCACACGCAGGGAAAACAACCAGAGAGTACAAGCACATGGATATGATCCACCAGCTAGCCTGTGCGCATACCATTTTATCTCGAACTGCTTCTCCATAACACTGGATATACAGTCTACCCTCGTTATTATGACACTCTTTAATATGACATCCTCACTTTGTGACCGTGTTTCTATAGGGAACCGTTTCGCATTCTTCAGTGTGTGAGTTCCAACGAAGATGCCACCCCCATAGAGCGTAGTGACAGGAATGAAACACAGATCATTTAATGATAAACGAAATTCAATAAAGTGTTCATTGAAAGTGATTATTTTATAAAAATAGTTTTTAATTTCGCCACAACCATGAAAGTCACAATTTAATAGAGTTCCCCGCCAAAGTACGTCATTGTCACGTAATCTGTCCACTGGTGGGCAAGACAAACACACGTTTTCATATATGCCAGAACACGGGAGTAGTTCGAAGGGTGGCCGGCACCCACCACTGTGGCGCTTCAGTCGCTGCAATGTTTACATAACACGGGGAGCTCTATCTTTATGTGGAATGCTACGGGCCGTTTTTACTTCTTTTACGTATAGGGAAAATATATGACAGAAAAAGAACAAACAAACAAACCCGAAATTGTTCTTTTACGCTGTTGATGTCATGAAAAGTGAGGTACTTTTTGGCTGTGTGAATGGTCGCTGTGGCAGTACCCTTCCCGGGAAGAAGTACAGTTCCCGGGAAGATTTTTTCCTAAAGATAAGCGAAATATTGACTTAATCACTCCTATGGAATTCTCCCAAATTCTGGGTGAAGTATAACTTGAGCTGGATCCTTCACAACCATACTCATCTGTACCTGCTACACCAGCACCTTACCTTCCTTCCAAAAAAAGAAAAAAAAAGAAGTGCGAAAAATATCGGGGATGGTGCCAAATTGGATCACTTATCGAGAAATGCCCCAGATACAAAGTGAAGTGCACTTACACCTTAATACGACTTGCTCGATTTGCAGTGTATAGTATACAGCATGCTTTTGCAACGTTTGCACCGTCCTAAAAAAAAAAACAGTAAGCATCCATGCATCCATTATCGAGAGCTCTCCTCGCGAAATATTAGTCTTGTTTCCCCCCTCCTCTATCATGGGAAGCGCCCTCGTTGCGTAAGAGCAAGGTCCGTAAGAGCTTGTGGTCACACGCCACTGACCCACATCCAGTTTACGGGCCCCTCTACAGCCTATAAGACTGCTCTAAAAATTGGCGGCCGGTGTAACCGTGGCATCGCTACGGCCACCCATCAACTCTCACCTCGCATTGTCTGCATCACGAAGGTTTCCCATCAGACTTTGAGCAGCTCGCAAAAGGAACATTGTGATAGGTGCGCAAGAATATTTCGTGCTGCCACGAAGTGAAATGCTTTTAAAAAAAAGGGAGACAAGTCGTCGCGTGCATGTCGGGCGAAAGAGAGAGAGTCGTGTTCAGTCGACTCGTGTCGCCGAAATGACATTTGAAAGCCAGGTGAGGGCCGCCGACTGGCAGAGCGCTTTCGCTGCGTGCCGACCGACCAAGTGTGCAGAAGGCGTAACGAGGATTTTTAAGTGAGATTTATGCCATCGGAATATGATACGCAGAGAAGATCTGCAAAAAATGTTAATGGCAACAGTTTTGAAGACGGCGACGCTGCATGGCCCATTGGTTACCTTCCACCTAATTAACGCAACGAGAACAGGATCATATTGTATAGCATCGTTCGGTTGCACAGGGCTATTCAATCAAAGTGCAGGGGTTAATTTAGCCGAAACATCCTGCTGCTCAATGACAATGTCCCAGTGCACTGGATGCTCCTTACTTGTACTTCAGTAGCCCGTCGTTTAGCCTGTCCCGACTGTGTTGGGACTCACACTTCCATATTGTTCTTTTTTAGAGTCAATCAATCATTTCATTTCATTTTATTTTATTTCAAAACGATACAAGAAAAACAAAATGCTGCGGGATACTGCGAAAAAAAAAAGCTACATTATGTATCAATCAATCAGTCCCCGTGAACGCCCATCCCACCTTCACGGAGACCTTCCGCTGCCAAATTTATTCTAGGTCTTCTGCGAAGGCAAATTGTAAAATGTGATTGGTTGAACACGAGGGAACCGATATCACTGGTTCACAGGATAGATGCCCAGGTCACCTGTTCCGGTTGAACGTTCCCCTCACCAGACTGCGCCACATGTAAAGTGCCGAAGGACACCGACCACAACAACAACAACAACAACAATAGATGATGACGATGAGATAGGGTGTTTCACCGCGGTGGTGCGGTACCCTATACCCCATTGCACGTGGAACATTTATATGAAGATGATCAAGGAAGGATGAAAATACGAGAAAGAATTAAACCGTCTGGAGCAATCCAGTGGACGACAGGAATTTCATGAACAGGTGAACAACCCGACGATGGAGCACAGGATCTTCATAGGGGCAAATGAGTGCAGCTAAGTTGAGCGGTGTTTTACTGATACGGACAAGCTCATCACACAGTACCCGCCTTTGTGGGCAGTAGAGTGAACATTCCATAAGAATGTGCTGGGTGATGTTCGCCACGACACCACAGGTGGAACAGAGGCTTGTGTCACAGCATCTGATCATGCACTTGAATTGTGGGGTGAAAGCCACATTGAGGCGGAGTCTACGCAGGAGGGAGGTAAAATGGCGTAATAAACGGGCAGGGAAAGAAAACGACAAATTTGGGTCTACCGAATACATGAGAGCCGCTAGCCGTTATGTCCCGGCGCCATTGCTGCAGAGCCAAGGATTGAAACCACGCAGTTAGTAGGGTCCTTCCGTCACCTATCGACAGTACAATGGGTGTCTAGGACTCATGGGCAGCCGTTGCTACCCTGTCAGCCTCTTCATTGCCTGTTAAATCGCAGTGACCAGGAATCCACTGCAGGGATATATGATGACCTTCATCATGTAGGCGCTGAACTCGGTGGAGAGTGTCTACTACGATGGGGGCTAGCAACTCACGAAGCCCCATGGTTGCCACACATTGCAGAGCAGCCCGTGAATCGGTGTAGACCACCCAGACACGCGGAGGAACTTGGGACATCTGCTGGAGAAAGAGTAGGATGGCATACAGCTCCACCGATGTTGATGACGTACGATGCGAGAGACGATATCCACGTGAGACAGAATCAGATGGGACGACAAAAGCACACGACGAACACTCCCGTGTGGTAGATCCATCAGTGAAGACGGCAGTGTGGTCAGGATATTTAAGGTGCATCATGCCCGCTGCCAACTGTTGAAGAACTGAAGGTAGCACTGGGTGCTTTGGAACCTTGAGGCCAAAGGACATATAGGGAGAGTGATGGGAGCGGAAGCGACCACGGAGGGGTTGTGGGAACTGTTGGGTGGATTATGAACGGAGGAAGCTTGGGCCTGACTTCCATGAGACAATTGAAGACAGCACTTTGGTTCGGCGATGATTTTTGCTAGAAGAGGATGACGACGGTGATGCTTTCTGTAATGGCGAATGGTTTCCATCTACCGTAGGATTTCTATCGGTAGCTCACGGGCTTCGGCAAACACCATTCGAGTTTCCGCGGCTCTTGGAACACCAAGACATATCCTCAGGCTCCGCGCAGGTACACACCGAAGTAGTACACACCCACTTAGCTCCGGCAAAGTGACGGATGACAGATACCCACTGGTGGGCCTTGGTGTCTGAGTAGTCGACATGCTTCTTCCAGGACAGGTTGGAAGAAGCATGCTGCTGTTTCTTTCGCTGCGATATCCATGCCTGCTTCAGTGAGATACCGCAAGGTCCTATCAAGCGAAAGCTGAAGACGACGACGTATGGCTGGCCTCGACTCTCCAGTAGTCCAAATGTCGTCGGCATAGATGGAAGTTTTCACTCTTTGGCTAACGCAAGACTTTCCCCTATGACACTCCCTTGTGGTACCCCATGAGCTAAACCAATCTTCGGCCTGGACCCCTTATGCGTGCGAACAGAGAGTGCTCTGTCGCACAGAAAATCCGCCAGCCACAAGAACATTCTGTCAGAGGCCTGCTCTTGCAGCAGTACGTGCAGCACAAAGGGGTGACTGACGGCATCGTACGCCCTTTTGACGTCCAGGAAAACCGCCATGACAATTTTCTTCTGACTCTTGGCTTGTTCGACGGAGGTGACAAGGTCGAGGACCGAATCCATGACGCTCAACGGCAACGGAAACCTGTCATCTCTGCAGCGAAAGCTCCATGTCCCTCAAGCCACCGTGCTAGCCTATATCCACCACCATTCGCTCCAAAGCTATACCAGGGCAACTTGTCAGGCTGACAGGACGAAAGGATGAGAGATCAGAAGGTTGCTTGCTCGGCTAGGGACAACTAACGCATCTTTCCAGGTCGCCGGCACTTCCCCGTTTCTCCATGAGGTGTTGTAGACATGGAGCAGACAGAAAATACCCCCATCGCTAAGACTTCGGATGGCCCGATAAGTGATGCCGTCTGCACCGACCGCTCTGTTGTGCGGTTTACGCAGCAAATCGTGAAGTGCTATGCGGAGTGCGGTGGACAGGCACGGTCAACTGCCCTTCTGTCTCTAAGAAAGTACCACTCGGTAACAGTCCAGCCCCGTACATCGGCAAGCTGTGTTCCACTCTGTGACTTCCTTCCTCGTGACTCTCGCAAGAACAAACATCCTTCTAAACGTATCGTAGCGAAACGCATTAACCTAAGCATGCTGGAATAGTCAGCCCAATGTACAGTTGGGCCAATCTCTTCATGAGTTTCATCGTTTTCTAACCAACCAATCAATAAACTGAGGCAGCGTGAAGCAGCAGAGGCACAATCTCATAAAATGAGTTCATTCAGTAGCGCGAGCCTTCATGACTATAACGTCTCAATTTTCGTCCCAATCACAATAATTAAAAAAAATATATTGAAAGTTGGGGCAACATTATGCCGAAGTAGATACTAATTTGGTATTGCGCGTCAAGCACGGCTTTAAAACTACATTCATACTAGGTACATACATACAAGATACTTGAGCGCCTATGTTGCCCGCTAAAATGAGGCCGTTATCTCATGCCACAGGCGTCGCTCCGACCGATTTTATCGCAAGTTTGACAGCAAGTTGAAAATTTTTGAGGGCGACATATCGTGGTGTGTCTGTACGTTGCGAACTTTTTGATCAACACGCTCATAAGTGACGACAGACATGTAAGCTGCTTGCTTGTTGCTTGCTGCTCTTCCATTTCTTTTATCAGCTTATTTCATGTTTTTAAACCTTGTGCACGCTTCGTACACATCTTAAGTTGTCCAACTTGTTATTCTCCTAAAATTTGAAGATGAGCGAAAAAATGTACGGTTTGCTGTATAGTGCTCAATTAACTAAATTAACGTAATTTTTATTTATTCATATTTATTAAATCGTTAATTGATTTTACGGATAAAATAACTAAATTAAATGAAAGGTCACCGAAATAACTCCTACACTGAAAACCTCTCCGACCTCTCCAACGGAGTGAGAGTTTCCCTAAAGTTTTGCTGCTGTCCTTCTAGTATGTCCTGTATAGTGCAACACTTGTGTACAAGCCGTCATCAAAGTCTGCATCGTTTTGTTCCGTCTCAACGAGATTCCTGTCCCACTGGCCGTAATGCTATAGCTTGCCTCGTCGCTGCCTTTAAAAATTCTTTACCGGCTTCGTTTTAACATTAGACGGCATCAATTGTACTTCGAAGAAACATTAATCACTCTTATATAGAACACAGCTTCCGTGATGTCTGCAAATACGGCCGATGACAATGCCCGATATGAGCCTACCATTCTGCCGTGACGTTTTCCTCGAACGGATGGGTTGCTAACGCAGAAATTATACGGGGCTGCTTTCGGTGATAACAGTTTTCCGACACGTCTGAGCCGTGTATGCTCGTAACAAACACACACACGATGTATACGAGGTCTACGTTTAGATCTTCTGTAGTGGGAAATTCCATCTCTGTTACATCGCATTGAATTACGTGCGGGTATCCGGGACGGAATCTTCGCAGGAAACAGAGCGTCGCACTCTTGTTGTGGAACTGCGTAAAAGAAGGCAGATTTTTTCACACGAAGGGGGTGATCTTCCCGATATATAGTACGTAGTACGTACGTATATAGTGTTGAGCTCGTGCGCCTTCATGGCTTGTATACGGCCCGGGTGAAGTTAGATCTGGCATGTATGCTCATTTGCTCCTGATTCCTATGTCTATATTAGTTGAATTAGAATGAGGACGCGTGGGAGGACAAGAAAATGGGCTGTAAGAAATAATAGTAATTTTGAAAACAAAGCTAATAATTGTGTATCTGAAGCGAAGACGAAGTGAATAGTTATGACACACGTAACATGAAAAACGGTTAGGAGCAACTAATATTTATTCGAACAAGAACTTTCGTGCAAGAGACTGCACTTCTTCAGGTTACACAACTAAGTGCGACACGAGTATATATACCAAGTGAACAGATACAATAAAACAGGTTTCCAGAACTAAGTAAACACAAAACAACCAGACAGTAATACAATGCATCACGTGAGCAACCGTCACATAAGAATCAGGAAAGAGAAGGTGTACGGGTAAATGAGACATTCGGAGAATTGGGGTTAATTGGGAAGTTATGTATAGCAGAAGCGAATACGTAGCTATATAATAATAATTGTGTATCTGAAACGAATAGTTACATATTAAACCGAATACTATGCAGCATGTGCATACACAGTTGTACAGTATATACCCATAATATATGCCTGTGGATCTTCGAATGAAGCAGCTGCACTCTCTTCGTTTTATATACCCTTGCTTGTGGCGTTTTCTGGGCTACAAGCGCAGTTTCGAAACTATTTTCATATATTCGGTTTGAAAGAGACGTCCCTTCGATTCGAAATTCGAATACGGAATTCCATATTCGAAAAGCACGAATATTCGCACAGGCCTATACAAGCACGTGCATAAAGAGTGAGCGTCACGCAGCGAATTCTTCAAACTACCATTTCTTGGCGTACACCTGAGTATGTGCGACTTCCCCCTATCGCTATGGACCTTTTTCCACATACGCGTCATATCCTAGTGGCTCTCCAACGAACCATGCTATGCGCGCGTCAAAACAAACCAGCTCCCGTGGCTCAGTGGTTAGCGTGCTGGCCATGTCACGTCGAGACTGGGAGGTACCCGGGTTCGAATCCCGGTGCCGGCTGAGCTGTCTGGGGTTTTTCCTGTGTTTTCCTCAGACGCTTTCAGACACATGTCGGCACAGTTCCCTTAGAAGTCAGCCCAGGACGCACATTCCCCCAGGGTGTCAGTCGTGACGTTGCCCACATACGTGAGGCCGACAACGGCAAGCCCTATCGCTACCACAATCAAAACAAATCCACCTGGGTAGCAGAAAGGACCAAAACCGATCCGGAGAGGGGCCGACAAGCTCGCGCCATTCGTGCGGTCTCCCAACTTCTGTCGTCCCCATAGTGCGCCATCTAGTGAAGACGGAGATAACCCTCTCCGGCGCCTCAAGGTCATACGCATGCGCATAGACCATTGTGAAAAATGTCCATTACGGACTGCCAAAACCTGAACTTACGTGGTCCGGCATCAGACGCGATACAGGATGCAGTTAAACGTGAAAAGCTAGGGGGAAAAGAAAGAAAGCTCATAGTGATTTCACGCTTCAACTCCGTGGAATGTCATTGTGGACGTAAAAAGTAACCTCGTTACCTGTTGGTTGCACAGAACTCGTTTCTTCGATCTTTAGCAACGAGCAACGTTTTCTTCTCTTTTTCTCTGAATGGGCGAGTAAAAGCTTTTCGTTACCTCATTCGGTTAAGCGTAGAAATATACGTGCTTCCGTGCGCTATTTTATATCGCGTTGTGCATC
This sequence comes from Ornithodoros turicata, assembly GCF_037126465.1. Classification (NCBI taxonomy): domain Eukaryota; kingdom Metazoa; phylum Arthropoda; class Arachnida; order Ixodida; family Argasidae; genus Ornithodoros; species Ornithodoros turicata. The sequence goes on from NC_088209.1 coordinate 35,613,962, forward strand.
ACTGGCCTTTTATTGAGACTGAGTTGTGTTCCAGTACCTGCATCATGCAGTCCCACACAGGATATATCTCTAGGCTAATGTGTACGTACTCCGTTTCTTAATCGGCGAACAGGATGCACCTACAAAAAAAAAAGTGAATGACCGTCTGCTGCTTTTAGTAATTAATGAGATCATTAATTACGAGCCCCGCCCTAATGTGCAAGAGGATATCGGTTCGTATTGTGAGACACGTGTGCACTGCAGGGGATACGGGAAGTGATACATATCTAATTTAGTTATAGGGGGCAAGTAGCAGTCGTAGAACAAGACAGGAAATGACATTTTGTTACGGTAGGAGTATACTCATGTAATCACGTATTAGTGATGCGCGTGATCCGCCGTATTGCAGTTCGTGCAGCTATCATCGTCTTGTGCAGCGCTCACCGTGACCTGTCTCATACAGCCACATACCACAACGACATGAAAGCTCGTTCTGATTAGACACTGCAACAATAAAGTTGATAGCAGTACGACACATGGATGCTTTTCGAAACTGACGTTCACATCCCACTGCCAGCGATCATCAGCTGCCGTTTATCCCAGCGGTTTCTCACACGCTGACGTCGCACAGGCTTAGCGACGCGACAGGTCGATCTGGCGTTCAGGACGTCGAGTGCATCGTGGATTACGAGAAAATTGCGACTGACTGCCTCTTAGGCGCTGAAAGCTTGCTTCTATTAAGGAACTCAAGAGATGGAATAGAGAACACAACAAACAACAACAGCTTTATTTCGACATGTTGAATGGGACATAAGTACCGCTGAAACTACAGCAAAAGGCTACATCGCAACACTTCCAGTAAAAAGATGGTTAAAAAGCAAGCGAACTGGTATAGAAAAGAGCCATAACGAAAAACCAGAGACTATGAATGGCACAAAGAGTCCCTAGTGTTGTAGTATACAGTAACGCGTATAGTAGTAGATGAGGCAATTACGCCATAGAAGGACGAACGCAATTGCACAAGCCTCACAACGGTGAGTTGTGAGCCCTTGTGTCGTCCTATAGTGTCGATGGGAAGGAAAGTAGCCGAAGCTCTTTGGCTGCTCGTGGAACATGTGTTATTACGGAAAGGAAAGTAGCCGAAGCTCTTTACTGGCCTTCCGACGCCACTCGCTCAAACGTCTCCCACCTGCGCACTGCCGACGATGGCCCAATAAGGCCGAAACAGGTGTCCAGTGCTGGTTTGGCGACGTTTGGGACTTATAAACATATAGTGTCGATGGATTTTCGTTATAGAACTGCCGGTAAGTTTGCGTTTCTTAGGCAGTGGACAAGAGTCTCGAGTGCTGGCATTCAATGATCTAATGACCAACAGCCAAAGATCTTACGAACGTTGACCATTCTCTCTACAGCAAGACTCGATTGGAGATCTCGACGGCCGGTCTCATATTGGGCACCAGCAAATGCCCTGTGTCCTCCATAATCTCACTCAAGCTACAGTCCCCAGCTTACTAAGGAGCCTGCCACATTGAAGAGGTTCTTCAGAAATGAGACGGGAGATATACCATTATATGGTACGAGCCAATGGTCCACTACGGGCCCGATAAGCCTCTGTACATCCCCAACACGGTTCCGTATTAGTTTCAATGGGTGCTCTCCGTCGGTCTACCCCGAAGTCTCCAACAGCTGACGAGGACTCAACAAGATCCATCATCAATACTGGGGATGCTCCAGAAAGCTCTTGCTTAGGCACGTATAATATGTCGGACGCTGACGATCTTCTTTCCTCATTGTGAAATCTTGGCTTGAAGATGAGGAAAAATCTTTCCAGGGGCAGTAGCGCGAGCGATACTGCCCCGCTACCGTTCGGCCGTGTTCTTGGCTTGAACCCTAGCTCTGCAGTCACTGTACATGACCCACTCTGCCGGGACAGAACACGCATCCTTGTTGCCCCCATAGCCATGAGTCATGTTCCACAGTTCTTTTTTTTTATCGTTCCTTGTTAGCGCAGCGAAGCAACTGTGGCTATGAGCAGCGTACAGATGTGGACAGATGGAGAGAGGACAGCAGGAAGGAGGGGGGACATGGGGGTTAGTATGCGTCCTGGGCCGACTTCAGAAGGAACTGTGCCGACATTCGTCCGGAGAGTATTCAGAAAACCCAGGGAAAACCTCAGACAACACAGCCGGTGGTAGGATTCGAACCCACCACCTCCCAGTCTTCAGCACGACCTTGGCTATACCTCCAACGAGCAGGACGCCTTAACCCGCCCGGCCATGCCGCTGGTGTTCCACAGTTCGCAGCTCGCTCACGTTCCATCGCAGGTGACATGGGACAGACGCGGATAGGTCCTTCGATATTTAGCGGCAGAAGGACAGACGCTCGCGCAAACGTACGTTGTACGTACCGGATGGGTCGTGTGTGCAGACGCTCTGCCTTGTCTTTTATTAGCTCAAGGATGACCTCTGAATCCTTGAACACGCCTTGAGAAATCCATGGACGTACCTCGCCTTCTTCAGTACTCGCACCATTGCACAAACGCACCTTTCGCTATAGCCCACACCACCTAGATAAAGAAAGCCTGCGCGCTCGTCGACTTGACGTAACAATTAAGAGTCAGCTAGCCAATCAGGATCGTGTTTTCAATGGCCGTAGCCAATCACGAACGTGCTTTCAGCGGTCGTGGCCATGGAGAAGAACCACTGTCGTCCGCGAGTTGTGATTGAACGTCCCCGCGTACTAAATGGGAAAACGGCCTCAATCTTTCTCAAAAGTGATATTCTGGAAAGAGTCTTGCACTTTTTGTCTAAATATTTAGGTCTGCAGGTTCCAGGTGAGCTGCAATCATTTACGGGTTCTTGAATTCGCAGAACTGTGAATCGCAGTAGAGGAGGCAATGCGCAGGCTTTCTGTACCTAGGTGGCGTTGCCGAGCTCTTCTTAAACATTCATTTCTTAATATATCTATTAAGGTTCCTGTAGTGAGACAAAGACGAAAGACAGAGCGCCAAATACATAAGGCATATTTCGTGTTTCTGTCCTGCGTCTACCTCTCCATGTCGGCGCCTTGGGTAGCAACCAAGCCATCCGCCTTGGGTTGCCGATCGATTTAACGTTTCAAAGACAGAATTCTCGACATCGTGAAATGTTGGTGCGCAGGAAGGCGGTCAGAAACAAACGTAAAAAAAAACTGGGAGAAGTAATCAATTTGAACATTTTTCTCTCGGTCAGCGACCCAGATGTGCCAGTCGTTCGCCTTACTACAACATTTTCTTTTCACATCAGAGTAAGTATTTGAAGAAACTGACAGCGTTATGCGAAAGCTCCACGGATACTCCTAGTCGGTACAGCTGGCATAGTCACTCTGTTCTCTCTCTCTCTTCCTCTTTTTTTTCTTTTATTTTTTGTCTCATCTGCATATCTTGCAGAATTGCTTGTGTAACCTGACCTATTAATTGGACTAGATGCATGCGCCAGGTTCTAGCAGGCCTATTTAGTATCTGGTCATAACGGGTCTGGCGCGTGCCGAATAATCTGTGTAATTGACCCATAAAGTGGTGGTGATACCCTTTCTCTCAGTTGTTTCACACTGTGGTGCTCTGTTAATGACTCTCTCTCTCTCTGGTAATGTGTCGGGGCACACCGATTAATTATTATTTTTTAATTCTTCAAACACTGGAAACACTGCCAAAGAGACTACACACTCGGCCTGCAAGAGTGAGTGAAGTGAGTTTTTGTCGTTCGTATCGCGAGTGTGTCTTCCAGCGAATATCAACTACAACAGTACAACTACATGTTACCACGTTAAAGTAACTCATGCAGTTACTTCACAATTCACAGGTACCGTCTAAGAAAGAAAAAGCCGAATAAATGTAACAAAAAGTTTTTAAAATGTAACATTTTTTTTTTCACTCGTACTGCCCTAGGAAAACTGCCCTGGAAAACGACGCAAGGGAACTGCCGCGTGGAAAGTATTGCGATGCCTCAGTAACTTAGTCACCGTTACATTTTGTAGTTGCTCTAACCAAAAGCAGTAACTATATACTTAGTTACTTTTGTAGAAAAGTAACTAGTTATAGTTAGTTACTTTTAACTTCGTTACTACCCAAGACTGTCTAGTATACATATAAGGCCCAAGAACAAACAAAATGCCGCAAATGCACAACAACAACAACAGCAACAACTTTATTTTGGCGTTCGGACGATTGTTAGGTTTCATCTCCGCAAGCATTACCATCTTCGCGGCAGTAATTTGATGAGAACATATATAATGATGAGACTCCTCACAACCGCAACCGCACTCTCAGGGTCTCTTAATCAGAAGGACTCTTGCCCCCCCCCCCTCTCTCTCTCTCTCTCAAAATTGCTTGGTCCCTGGCCAAATGCAGCCCAACAACGCTCTGCCCTCAAAGCTCTTTTGACATTTTCGGACACCATAGGACTTCGATCCCTGTTGTGAAGAGGCTCACTATTTCATTCCCCACATCACCACCAGCAACGGGGTAGAGTATCGCCCCCTAGCGATGAAACTCCCAATTCATCACATGACATCACATCATTACCCTTAGCCTCGCAGTAAGAACCGAACATCTGCGTCATTGTTAGGCGCAAGATCCAAGCAACTGATAAAGCAGCGCACCGCGCAGTTACCAACGCTCCTGGAATTCTCCCAGACTTAACCCAGCGAAGGCAGCCTGTGTGGTCACGTTTACCCAGTTCTCGTCTCGAATGCACTTCGAAATATCGTTAGACGTCGGGGCGGACCTTTGCTTTTCCTTTTCAAAAAAAAGAAAGAAAAAAAAAACACAGAAAAAATAGCAATGGGCCGAACAAAAGGGGTGCCGTCGACCTCACAGAACGCCGGCCAACCAACGCGGCTTGTTTGAAGGAAAGTATACTATGCGTGGTTAATCAAGTACGTGATATTCTGTCGCCCGATCGTCGCGATAAACACCGTCTGTGAAGATGTTTTCTGGGAGAGTTCTTCGCTCCTGGCACACTCTAAAGCGAGCGTATAACAATGGGATGATATTGAGAGGGGTCGACCGAAAGTGACTGTCCCATATCTACGGAGGAAACGTATGCAGATACGGGTCGCATATCGTTCGGACAACTGTATGTCAGTGTCCTGGAACCCCTATGGATAGAAGCACAGGTTCTCTATGTCGTGCTGTCTGTTCACGGCCTATAATGAAGAAGGCGGCACATCAACAAAACAGAAGAGTTCGTCCAAGTGGAGGTTTAGAAGATCTATAGCACATTCTTCTTCATTGCACGCACTACCAACCTTCTCGAACCGCACTCTTCGGATCTCTTAATCAGTTAGACTGTCGCCCCTCTCTCTCTATCAAAATTGTTTGGTCCCTGGCCAAATCTAGCCCACCACTGCTCTGCCCTCAAAGCTCTTTTGACCTTTTTGGACACCGTCGGACTTGCAACTTCATTGTGAATTAGGGGCTCAGTATTTCATTCCCCCACATCACCAGCAGCATTGGGGTAGCGTATCGCCACTGGCTATGAAACTCTTCATTCATCATCTCAAAACAAAGTTGTTGTTGTTGTAGTTTCAAGTGTGCAAGAAAGGACAACGCATATTTCCCCCTTCTTCGAACAATATACAGCTGGGCCGATCTCACTGAGTGTTCCTCGAAACCATTGAGGATGGTCCGAGTCGGTTGCAAGACACACGTCCTGCCTATATGTCTTGCTATTTCCATTTCAGTCACATTCATCCACGACCACTGAAGGCACAAAGACTGAAGGACCGATGCGCTTTGTTGCCTCGTTGCTTATGTATCAACCCCGTTCTAGAAAAGCAAAAGTCACTCTTTCCAAAGACGGACTGGCTGGTCGCGACCAGGACGCAATGGGCCACGTAAGGGAGGTAATAAATTACATAACGCCGGTGTCTCATGCACTGCGACCATCCTTCCGAAAGGCTAGGCTCCGTTGCACACGTCTTGGTGTATCTATATTCATAAGGATTGCAGTGCGCTTTTTGTGATAGTCACCGACGGAAGAGGAAGCACTCACTTCCGTGCCTGCCCACTTCCGGAGTTCCCAGGCGGAACATCCTGAAGTAATGAGTGGACAGCAATAATGCGAATGCGAAACTTTCCATGAGCAAGTTGGCAGACACGCGCCCAGCCCGTGCACCATTTAATTGAAGAGTATAAGCTTCTAATCGAGTATAGTTAATTGGAACTTCAAGTCCATCCTCATGCATGCCGTCACGTATAACGCCACCGTATAACGTTCCTTGGGACAACCTGTACATGTATTTCTTCGAACCAGACCGAAGGACATGCCGCCACATCGGTGGGCAGATCACTCGGAAATAGCCCACCACCACCAGACCGATGGTCTGATGGTTCTGATGGATGTCTTATGCGTTAAATATTGCCATATTTAGGCACTTGTTGTGACTACACTTTGAAGGGGGACCGTGCTATATTTACGACTAGTGACATCGTTCGCTGAAAATTGCCTTCTGAATATAGACGGCGATCACAGATGTCACACGCTGTAACCTAGAGTCATAAAACAAATTGACAACTTTATTTTGATGATGATGATGATGATGACTGGAGTGTTTATGCCGTACTGGATATACTCTACCCTGTAAGGAACTAAGGAAGCCAGCATTATATAAAGGAGTGTCTTGTCTTTGCTGGTGGTTACGAAATTTTCCGTGTGACCCTCTTCACGTAAGAGCGATATTTTCTGCATAGGGTGTATTAGTAGATCAAAAAGAACATAAACCAGTGAGATAAGCAGGTTCCTAATCAATTGGGTTCTTATATTGGAGTAGGAAAAGCAAGCAACAAACGACGCCGCGTTGTGTGGGCATACACACGTACACAGATGATGATAATGTGTATAGGACATACTAATGTCCCGCATAAATGAATAACTTTAAAAGTGCAGAAGGGAACGAGATACAGCACGGATGATACCCGTCGTTTCGTCGCATCCCGACACCATCAGGCGGATCCATTATAATTACCTTGTCCAGTGCACGCCCTCGGGCTCTATCGACATCCGCGTGTGTTTCCCGTGGAAATAATACGGACCATCATCGCTCGGCTCCGGTATCATGTGCACAGGAGTGGCGAATTTTGATCCATCATCATCAGACGATGGGGCCTGTTGCGCAAGCCCCCGGTCGATGTGTGTTTGCGGTCCCCGCGTGCCCGGCTGAGCCCTTGATGCCAGGACGAAAGGAGGACACGACGCGCAGCCCCCGAAGCGCTGGTCCTCCGACCGTTTCCTGGGTTGCGAAAGGACCTTCTGCCGACATCGATATTCAATGGTCTGTCTATACTACCGGAAGGGTAGCTTCGGGGTGAATGAAGCGATAACTGGCACGTATAATTTGTGTATCGCGGTTACTTTGGTGCCACCTTTGGTATGCCTGTCACTTATTATGCCCTAATTACCGACCGGAACTTGCTTACACGCTGAAGCCATTGAAGACATTAATAAAATATAGAAACTCTATATCTCAGAGCAGGGTTTCTTCCTTTTTTTTTTCTTTCTTTTCTAGTGTTTCGTGTCACAGCTCCTAAAAACGGCAAGCTTAAAATTTAGAGTTCATGCATCATTCGCACTGCTTACTCGAAGTCCGTTCGATGTTCGTTTTGTGCTGTGCCCACGCAGACAATAACTAGTAAGCGAAAATATATTTATATCAGTGGGTCTATCCCAACCGAAACATATCCCTCACTTCATGAGCGACCAGACGAACGACGCTGACTACATCAGGGTCCGTCGTCTCCCCTTCGAACAAATATTGGAGCAAAAACGACAGTGTCGGCACATAACGCCTTCATTTGTTGATGTGTTACTTAGATAATGATAATCCGTTACCTTACGTTTCGAGATCATGACCGACGCCAAAGTGGTCGGTCTGTGGATTGATTTTGGTTAGATTGTGATGAAATTTGACTGAACCCCGAGAACAGATTGTTAGATCGTTAAACGTGCGCCTCAGCACGCCGCACACTCCCTCCCTGAAGACGGCGTATTTATTGTACTCCATTAGGCTACTTGTAGAATCGCAAATATCACCTCGGCAACGTACGCCTTCGTTCGTTTGTTCATATCGGTTACTTGTAGAATCACATATGCCCCTGCGTGCCGTGAGGGCCTATGTGATTCTACAAGTAACCAATAGCAACGTCCGTCTTCGCTTCTTCTTTTTTTTTTCTTCATGTACTTTACCCGTGAAATCACAAATGTCACCACGGCAGTCTTCCTTTGTTCATATCTCATTCCGTCCATTGTGCCTTGGGGTAGTGGGCCGCACCTCATGTGGCGAATTTCCCTATTCATCATCATTAATTTATCTGTTGTTGTTGTTGTTGTTCATATAAACTACTTGTAGAATCACAAATGCCATCCATGGCCGCAAGACAATATCATTCGTTGAAGCTAAGCATGACGAGACGTTCTTCTCACGAACTAGCGACGGTCGCCCGGCATTCCGGCTTCCGGCGCGTATAGCCCGAGGGTCCATCAAGACATCGTCGATTCCCCCTGAATGATGAGGTCTACCTATCAAGACGTCGCAGTTTCGCCGAGGGCGTGGCGCGTAGTTCCTTGATCTTGGTGTCTTCCGCAGCGCCCACGATTCGACGACCCACTTGGATAAGGATGTCTTCACGAAAGAATGCGTTTAATGACGCGTGAAGATGAAAGAGGCCACATAGGTGCCTTTTTCTGCTATATTCTCTCGGTGGCCCAATTTGATAGCGCGGGTGTCATCGTGACCACGTCGTGGATTCTGTTGCCATTATTGTGTCGCCAGTGGTCACCCATTGTGCCACGAGTTTTTTTTTTTCCTTTCTTTTTAGTACTTCTTTTTTTTCGATGCATATATATACGATTTGCTTTCGTCTATGAGCCCAGACCGTGCCATTATCGAAGTTAGGAGCTGTATCTTTCTTATTTTTATTTAATTCCGTGTCAGCGCCGCGAAACAGCTGTGGCTATGGGTGCCGTACCGATGTGGACAGATGGAGAGAGGACAGCAGGAAGGCGTGGGGGACAAGGGGATTACCTTGCGCCCCCTGAGCCAACTCCAGAGGGAACCGTGCCGTCATTCGTCTGTTAAGTCTGCCGGAAAACCCAGGGGAAACCTTAGACAACGTGACCGGTGGTAGTACTCGAACCCGCTACCTCCCAGTCGTTAGCTGGGAGGTAGCGGGTTACCATCAACCAGCGGATGTGCTTTCACCCGCTCGGCCATGCCACCGGTGGAGCTGTATGTGTGCGCGTTCCTGAAGCATATTCTGTACCTCAATCACTTTCAAACCTGGACTGTCCAGTGTCTGAAGTGACAGTGTCTGACTGTCCTGGTCTGCCCAGTGTCTGAAGTGACAGTGTCTGACTGTCCTGGACTGTCCAGCGTCCGAAGTGGCAGTGTCTGACTGTCCTGGACTGTCCAGTCTCTGAAGTGACAGTGTCTGACTGTCCTGGACTGTCCAGTGCCTGAAGTGACAGTGTCTGCCTGTCCTGGCCTCTGCAGTGACGACTCTCCGGTGTCTGAAGTGATAGTCTAATGAACTGTCCAGCGACGACAACTGTCCAGTTGTTATTTATCTTTCTTTCTTTCTTTCTTTTTTTTTTTACAAATACCTCTCTGATTGCTGGTTAAGTGTGCTGCCATTGCACTACGCCGACATCGGTGCTGCTGTCTTTCAGATCATTGCTCGGGCGCTGGGCAAGGCCTACATGTTGTGCATGTCTTAATTGTTCGCCGAGTCTCCGCAAATTACGTTACCGAGCAGAGCGTGTCGGCTGCTACAGTTGAATTGAATTTCTGCCCTTCTAGTTGAACTGCACTGGGGGCTCCTGGGGCTCTGAAGGAGGGATATGTCCCGTCTGTTCACCCAGTGCTGCTTCTGAAGGACCTTTATGAAGGGCTTTCCAGTTGCCAGATTCGCCATCTCAAAAAAAAAAAAAAAAAAAGGACGGCTTTCTACAATCGCAAATTAATATGATTAATGTGTGTTGTAGTGAAGCCCAAAATTTCATTACTTTATTATTTATCGACTTATCACTTCATTTATTACCGACTGGCATACTCTGATCAACAGTGTTGTATCCGTTACCTTCCTGCACTGTTAAGGTCCCCAGGTTGAGTTTGAGGGCACCGGCCTTGAATAACTGAAATAGTGATTGTGAAGTACGTTTTCCTTGTGTCTTCCTTCTCCTTTCTGATTTAACGACTGCTCGTTAGCGATTTGCTCGTTGCGCGCAACAGCAACTTCTGTACTTGAAACTAGCTACTTGAAACAGGTATACAACCCAGAGACAAATTATGGAACTTCGGGGTGGTATTGCCACACAGACTTCGTACGTTACTCAACCGTATCCAAACAAGGTCTTATTACGAGCTTCTGGGCTGCACAGCACAGAACGTAGAGGTTTGTTTCGTATATTACGAAGGCCGAGGAACTTGGAAGGCGGCCTTGACCTTGCTGGCCTAGATAAGAAGACAGGCTCCGCGCGCAAAGCGTTGGAAAACGGTACTCCTCCGCTTATTGACGTTCTCTGCCCCCCCTCTCGCTTTCTTTTTTATGATTTTTTGCCGCCACCGATATTTATTGGCAGACGCGCACGCGTTGAACCGGGCAGGGTTACGCACGATTGGCTCCTTTCTTGGAACGGTAGCTGGTTGAGTGCGTGCTTTTCGTGGCCTTTATTTTACGTTTCCTCCACGTGCCCCGTTCAGCACCGATTGGACCAGCATCTCGCATTTGGGCTAAATCTGAGATATATGGGTTCCCAAATGCAGGTTGCAGTAACGACTTGAGTGTTATCTGCCTGACATATATATCTGGCACAAGTAGATGGAGAAGCTTCGCAAAATGAAGTTAAGTGAATGAAGTGAAATGAAGTGGCGCTTTCATTTTACCGCGGACGCTTTAGTTACATGTCGTCCTCCACTCTCTCTCTCTCTCTCTTCTTCCCTTTCCCTTTTTTTGTGTGTGTATGTATTGCACAGCCACCTAGGGACACGCGGTCGTTCCACAAACTACTTCAGGCTCGTTCTCACTTCCATTTGCACATAGCACATCTAATCCCTCACGTGTAATGAAGTAGATGAAATAAGGGAAACAGTGCAGGCTAGCTGTGGTGTAGATCCATGAGGAACACCGAGAGACACGGACACAGAACTTGCGTATGTCGTCTTCTTTGTATAATGTCGTCTTCCCTTCGTTCCCTTCGTGTTCCCTAGTCTCGGGGATTTTACATTATGCATCATCTTCACCAGCTCGCTTGCTTCCTAGCCATTTTTTCATTGTCTTCTTCGTGTCCGTGTCTCTCGGTCTTCTTCATGAGTGAAGTCGATGTCAGAATCACTTGCTGTACCATCCCATCTAACCATAATATTAATGGTCCTATAGGTCTTATAGAGGACCATATGTAGGTCTTAAAGCGCAATTTGCATTGTGAGAAGCATGTTGTTGAATTTAAAGTATGTCTTCTATCGTCCCTTGGAAATATCCTATTTAGTCGCTATGGTTACCTTGCGCGTTACTGTTCAGCAGCTCCTGCAGCAGGATCAGCAGCTAACCAGTACTTTCCTCAGAAATCGACCACTGAGAGGAGGAGGAGGAGGAGGGGGGGGGGTGTACCGACCAGCCCAACTAGTCTTGAGGGGGGGTATATGTTTATAAGTATATGCATTGGTGGCCGAGCTATGGGCAATCAGAGAGATTTCCCGGGGTTGCTGAAAAAAAGCTACAATTCAAAACCCTAAGCTTTTGAATTTTGGCTTGTAACCAGTTTACGTTACCACGAACATAAAGCACGAGAAGCATTTGGCGGAGGGGAGCCTTAACAATTTGCATCCACGTCACATACTATAGCACCCAGTGGGACAATATTCTTGCTAATGGTTTCAAAGCTTATTTACCCGTATGTCCTTCCCTTTGTGGCTCCTAATGTTTTATTTTCCCTTTCTCTTTTTTTTTCATTTTTATATTTAATTTGTCTGAAACCATTTATGCTCTCTTCTCATTCTGTACGACTGTATCCATTTCTTTGTTCCATTCAGTTGAACAGTGCTCTAATAATCCAACAATAACAAATACTTGATGACGCGGAGTGCAATAAAGTCTAAAGTTCAGAAGTGTATATATATATATATATATATGCAGGACTGTGAGACAAAGTCCTCGCAATGACTAACGATCATAGTGGTCTCACGACGTAAAACCACCAATTATAATTAGCATCATTAATAATTGTAATGTGCAAATATGACATCGTGTACGATATGTGGGCATCCTGATGGCATCCAGTATTCCAGTATAAGAAACAAAAAAAAAATAATACACAGCACACTGTTGTCCTATCTATTGCACTGGCATGTCTCGTCTCAAATATTCAACGCACCCACATGCAAAGCAATATACTTATTACGCGTTAGATATACATACGAAATCGACCCCGGCATCTCAGCGCACGAATAATAGAAGGTGAATTACAGCCAAACCTGCACGTGTAATAAGCAACCACCGTCGACTTGAATACATAATAGCTCGCGAGTGTACCCTATGCCTCTTCTGCCATAACGATCGCGAGATCTAATCAACTGAGCAAAGTTCTCTAGACATCATCCCAGATGGCGAAAAAAAAACCGGTCCTAGCTGTAAAAAAAAACAAAAACAAAAGCAAAAACAAAAATCGTCTCGATTATCCACCCTAGTGTTAGGAGCATCTGCCGTCTGCGTCCCGTTTCTGTTTCTAGTTGTTGTTGTTTTTTTTTTTTCTTCCTCTTCTTCTTTGTGCGTGTTTTGATTTTCTTTCTGACTCCAAGTGCGCAGCCAAAAATGTAGGTCATCGCCTTGCTGACGTCACAGCCCACGTGACTCCATGGCCTCCTGGCTCCTGCTGTGCACCGCGGTTGACCTCTGTCAAGGTCTGTGTTCTGCAATGTTACCAATGTTTACGTGCAGGGACGAGAATGAGATAACGAGCTTTCTCTTGAGGTCTATTTAGTGACTCTAGGATGACTAGGAGGAGACTTGGAGAGCGGAGATCCAAACATTGAATGGAATGGTACTGAGACATCTTGATGTAGAATTTTGGTTACGGTTTGGTGCAGTGGTTAATTAATGTCGTTTATTCAATTTCAATTACTATTTTTGTTTTAGGTTTGTGATGTTTAATTTGCAATAAAACTGAACAACAACAACAAATAAGTGCTGATGATATATAGTGTGATGTTTCGCCGCTGAGGCGGCGCCATATCCCATTGCTTGAGGGGGAGAAGATGGTGAATGATGATGAATGTTGAGAATTCACGCAGGAGCCCTGTCGCTGCTAAAAAGGTGATGAGGGCTTGAAGAGCTCATAGCTGATGTGCCGGGTTGGCCGGAGGCCCAAGCAGTTGAGGAAGGGCAAGTGAGGGTGTCCCAGTGGCTTCAAGTTGGCACTGGAGGACGCGTCGCTCAGTGGAATACTGCTGACAGTCGATGAGAATGTGCTGGACGGTACTTGGGGTATTACAGCAGGGGCATAGCATTGTGTTACTGTAACCAAGCTGGAAATATGGGGTGAATGCGACGTTTAATCGAAGTCGACGGACGGTAGACGTAAGGCTCCGACGAAAGGTATACGGCATTGCGAAGGACAAACTGAAAACTGAATTAAATTATTATCATCCCAATAATGGTTTAGTTATGGGACGCCACACCTCGTTTTATGTTGACGCCTTTTTATCGACGTTTTTGCTGTATGGTGACAAATTGCTGTAGGTCAAATGTCGTTCGCTAAAAATACCAATAAAATGCTTATGTATGTTCCGTAGTGAAAGTTTTCCGTTGATACTTAGCACATTGGCAATGTTACAGTAAAGCCTCCAAAGTCGGACACCTCCCTACCTCGGACAACTCCCCATGTCGGACAAGATTTCATTGCACTGGCAGGCTCCCATTGAAACTACATGGAGACGAAACTCTCTATGTCGGACACCTCCCTATCTCGGAAGTAGGACATGGTTTTCCTTGCTAAGTCGGACAAAATCCTGGCCAAATTACCTCAATCTCGGCCCATCTTTGCACCAAAAAGACCCAAAATGAGCCAGTGGCCTTGACTTTCGCCCCTTTTTTCCCCTATACTGGTCTCAGCATTTTGTTGTTTTAGTTTTTCGAGTCCAAAAACAAGTGCTGTCAGTCTACATTGTAATTCTTTGTGTGAGCACTTGTCTTCGGTTTGTCTAGAGCCTTTGAGAGCGCGCTGCACCAAAGCAACGAAAAGCGGGCTGACGCTTCAGAGACAAGTCCTCGCTGCTCGAAAAGCTTCAGAGTTAGTGCCATTGAGTGGAATCTGAACGGAATTGAATCTACCAAAATCAGTAATAATTATCAGTGGAGAGTGGGTAGAGGTACCACTACCACCAGGTACCACTAAGGACCATAAATTGAAGAAGGGGGACATTTCTGGCAACACAGCTGTGATCTTTTCCATTTTTTGTTTCCCTCATATTCTGAAACTCGGACACCTCTATAAGTAGGACACGCTTCGGCTGCACCACGGGTGTCCAACATAGGAAGGTTTCGCTGTATTTATTCACGAATGGGAAGAAACAGCGCGAAAAACTGGACAGACAGAGAAGACACGTACACACGGGGAGCGCTTTCCCATTCGTGATGGACCAACTTGGCCACACTTATTAACTTATTTATTCATATTGACCCGAGTATAATGAATTTTTCCGACACGTATTTTCGCTCCCAATGCTTACGTTAACCGCTCATACTTTTATTATTATTTTTTTTTTGTGCAAGTAATAAATCAACTGTGCTTGTAATGGTTTACATGTTCGGTAAACTGTCTTCTTCATCTTCTCTCTCTCTTTCTTTTTCTTTTTTTGAAGCATGAAATTTGTTTGTGTTGGTATCAAGGTAACGGCATCTTTCATTCCGCGAGGAGAAATTTTTGCAACCCAAATTTATGCTTTCCCTCTCCATCTCAAAAAGCGCTGCAATGCGGAGGCGCTTCGCAATGGTTTCCTGGAACGATCTTCCTCGATGGTTGGACAAATCGTTTGAGGAGACCAATGAGAGCCCCGTCAGCATGGTATCTTGCGCATCTTGAAAGGGAGGGGAAGGCATAAATTGCGGTTTCTTTCGCTCATAAATCACGAACCATACAACAGATGAATCCCGTTTTTGTTGGTGTCAAGGTAACGGCATCTTTCATTCCGCGAGGAGAAATTTTTGCAACCCAAATTACCGCTATCCCTCTCCTTCTCAAAAAGCGCGACAATGCGAAGGCGCCTCGGAATGGTTTTCTCGAATGATCTCCCTCGATGATTGGACAAATCGTTTGAGGAGACCAATGAGTGCTCCCTCCGCATTGTCTCTTGCGCATCTTAAAAGGGAGAGGGAAGGCATAAATTGCGGTTTCTTTCGCTCATAAATCACGAACCATACAACATATTATCCCGTTCCTTTTGTGTCGGTGTCAAGTCAAGGTAACAGCATCCTCCATTCCATTGCCAACGTCGAGAAATTTTTGAATTTGCGCTTTCCCTCTCCTTCTCAAAAAGCGCGGCAATGCGGAGGCGCCTCGGAATGGTTTCCTCGAACGATTTCCTTCGATGATTGGACAAAATCATTTGAGGAGACCAATGGGAGCTCCCTCCGCATTGTCTCATGCGCATCTTGAAAGGGAGAGGGACGGCATAAATTGCAGTTTCTTTCATTCATAAATCACGAACGATACAACATGTTATCCCGTTCCTTTTGTGTCGGTGTCAAGTCAAGGTAACAGCATCTTTCATTCCTGGAGGGGAAATTTTTGAATTTGCGCTTTCCGTCTCCTTCTCAAAAAGCGCGGCAATGCGCAGGCGCCTCGGAATGGTTTCCTAGAACGATCTCCCTCGATGATTGGATAAAGGCTATACTAGGACAGCGCCATTTGTGTGTGTGCGCGTCAAAAGTTTCAAGCCCGTTTTTGCGGCAGAGGAAAGTACGACTTTCTACTTTGCTACTCGTGATTTGCTAATTCGCGAACAGAAAAACGACGTTCCTTCCGGTGTTGAATCGAATTGAAATTAAATTGAATTGCTTAGCGTTGTCGTCTTGCGCTACATTGGATCATCTCGTGGGAAACTTCGTGGATTGTGCTGCCTCCTATCGCAAGACTGAAGCACTTCAGCTGCATCGGTCTATCTTCTCTCTCTCTCTCTCCGTTAGTCTCCGTGCTCGTTTTTTTTTTTTTTTTTTTTTTTGTTCTCGTTTTTTTTCCAGACACTTGCTGGCTCGTGCGCTTTCCATACATGTTTTGAACAAGACCCTGGATATTCACATTGGTCTTCTTTTTTTTTTCTTTCTTTATTGTCCGTTTCCCATCTACAAGATGGCGGTGGCCCCAGGAAAAAAGCATTCCAGGTAGAGTCACAGACCAGTGCAGCATATCCTACTCGCCCTTTTGCTCACAACAACAAATAAATCGTGACTATGACATGGGGGGATTTACCACTGGAGAGCAGGTGCACACGAAACGGGTGCACATGCACCATATTGTCTGTTTTCATATACTTCAGTCCTTGCAGTACATTTTTGTAGATTATTTCAAGGGTCACCAGTTCCCACTACGTGGTGCCACAGCGTTATCTGATAATGCTGTCCGGTAAAGCAGGTTTGGTAAGGGGGATATGGAAGAATTCATTGTTCAGTGTACTTCATTTTTTTTTTTTTTCTGAACAATAGGCAGCGAAGTACTTCACATCCCAACGACAATACCGCGGCGGGTCTTTGCAGCTAATCATCTCTGTGCTCTCTCTCAAGATCGCCTGTTTACATGTAAAAGGATAGCCGATACCGCTGTTACACGAAACCGCTTCGAGGAATGCGATAACGATGTGATAACTCTGTTCTCGAGTGGCTCCTCATACGTTGAGTTTACGCCCAGAGTTAAATATAAGCCGTTTTCATTTAGTATATTCTCCCATAGTAGGTCTGACTCATTCTACGCATGCCTCGCACGCAGCCTCCGTGAAATGCTTTGCTCACGCAAAGTATCAAGTCTCTCGCTTTCGCTGTTTATTTGCAGCTATCGTTTTGTTTTGTTTCATTTTTGGTTTTTGCCAAGTCATTTACGGTGCATAGTGCGTTTTGTGAAACTGTGCAGGTTGCTTGACGAGCGAAACGTGTATACTGCGCACTATCATCACTTTCGTTTTTTTTTTTCATTCTCTTCATTTTTTATTTTCTTCTTCTTCTTTTGTGGCTTGTCTGCCGGTGCATTATTTTTAGCATCTCTGCGTAGAACAGGATACCTTTACGTCCGGTAGTAGTATAGGTTGAATAGTGGCAGCCACGCACGACCACTTGCATGCGCGTATCCTAACATTTCCCACCTTTTTGAAGTCGGCCCAGGACGCATACTTCCCCCTCCCCGTCCCTCCACCTCTCCCTGCTGTCCTCTCTCCATCTATCCGCATTTGTACGCAGCTCATAGCCACAGTTGCTTCGCGGCGCTTGCACCGAACTAAAAGAAAAAAGAACGTCTACGGTTGTTCATGGGTACCATAAAAATAAAAATTGGATATAGTTTAATCGATTTTTTTCTTTCGAATTCGTAGACCCGGAGTCGTTAGCCTTGAGCTACGTGGTTCGCCTAACGGTCTCGCAATTAGGACGTGTGATAAAAAAATGAACTATAACAAAATGTCTTCTTCTTCTCCTTCATGCAGGTGTGTTCTGTAAAATAAAGACACACACGCATGCACAAAGTGGAGACTATGTAAAAAAAAAAAAAAAGGGGGGGGGAAGAAAACGAAGTGTGCAGTTACGAGTATAACACATAATACCACCATAGAACAGAGTATATCTTCATGGAGTAATATTTTCCCTCCCAAAGTTGCAGCATGTACCTGTGGACGTATCGACTTTTTTTGGATCACAGACCATGTTCTATATAAATATGAACACGTACGGAAGAAGTACAGGCTGTTTGGAGGTTGTTCTTCCGTACATCTGCGTTCCCCGTACATGATATATCTTTTGCATCCAGAATCCGCTCCCAGGGATATCGGGTTTCTGTTGCCATGCGTCAGCAGATTGCGACCGGACGATGATGCATGATGCTGACTGGCATCTACTATACGGTTTTCTGGAAGCCGTATGACGCTTTCTTCCCCCGTTTTGTTCGCGATGATTGAATTATACGATCCGTTTGAGTGCTCATACGACAGTGTTTTGGGGGCCACAAAGTTACAAGTCATCGTCACTGCGCTTTTTTCACATAAATCAAGGAAAAGCGAGAAGGAAAAGAAGGGAGCAAAATATTCAAGAAAACAAAAGGGAAGGTAGGAATCTGGCAAAAAAAACTCTCAAGATATGGAATGTCTATGAACAGTTGAAACAACAAAGAAGAGACAAAAAGAAAAAAAGAACTGAAATGATTGAAGTGTTCGCATAGGACGTCCGAACGTCAACCAAACGACAGCCGGCATGGCGACAACACCGACAACACTGTGTGGGGTGTGAGGGCGCTGCGGTTGCGCGACTGTTTATCATGTGCATGATCATGTGATAGTGATCGCATCGGGGATGGAGCAAGTTTGAAGTGCGCTTTTGAGTTAGTTCCGAGCCACTGCGCTGTATTGTGGATCTCCGTTGTCACAACACCAACACAATCTCGCGCAAACATGACTGCGAGAAGTCTTCTCGCAGTTGCGCTCCTGTGCAGTAAGTAGTACATTTCGTTCTCCATTACCGTTATGTGAAGTGTCGTTAGTAAATGTTTGCTAGCGTCGCACATGTGTCAAGTTGGCTTTCTGTGATCTGTCTGGCATTTCATTAATTTATCGTATATACGGAGTGGACATCCCATTGCTCTCTGCTACGGTTTCCCAAGTATCGCGATGCAAATTACGGCATTTGTGTCTGGTTTCTACTTTGAGGTTCCTTTGTGACAAACAATGATGTGACGACACGAGCTTTGGCGGTGACGATAAATGGCTCGAAATACAAAATCGCAGGTTCGCGAGGCGAGCAATTCGACGTTAAAGTCTGAACTGTAAAACCGTTTACCTCGCAGAAACAGCTTGCAGAATAAAGGACTGCCTGATTTTCGTGCATGCAAGCTGCTGATTAAAAGGCTAAAACCTCGCTAGAATGAAGCACAAAATATTCACAAGATGATCACTGAGCATATTCAGCTTCAGTGTGACTTTTGCAGCGGCTGCATATGTGGTCATGCGGGTTTGGTATAGTGGCCAAAGTGATTGGACATTTGGCTTTTCGACAAAACGAAACTTCGAGTTGTCAACAGCGAAATGACACTGTGGTGCTGCTGCTATGCGTATAACGGCAAACTTCCATCGACGAACTTCCATATATCTTCTAAACCCTGAGAACCCTTTAGCGGCATATATTGGGATTTTTGTGATAGATTTCTTCTTCTTTCTTTCTTTTTTTTCTTCAAAGAAACCATTTCATTTCTCGGAGCACTCCAATGGCTAATAGGGTGTGGACATTTATGCCAAAGAAAAGCTCCTCTGATATGCAGTAGGGTATTTGCGACCGGTTTCTTTCACGTCTTGTATGTGATAACTTCCATTAAACCTTTATTGTTTCTTGTCTGAACAATTGAACCGATGCTACCTTCCTACCAGTAATTAGTTGATATCTTCATGTCAACTCGTTGTTTCTTAACTCATTGTTCACTCTCTTCGCATCTCTCTCTCTCTTTTTCTTTTTTTGTGCTGATGACGTGTTTTGTACTACCTCTACATCACTTAGAACAACGGTCTTATACAGTGTGATGGTATACTTAAAGCTGCCATACTTCCTGCAGACATCAGTGGGTTTGTTCTTGTCACAAGAACTGCACTGCACGTAGCCATGAATCTTGGAGAGACACTTCGCTAAAAAAATGCTTGCAGGGATACAAGCACTACACTGATCCATTCATCACCCCAACATCTGAATGGACAAAATTTTTTACCCCCCCCGCGTCCTGCATTGATAGTGGAACTTGTTACTTTCTTTCGAGCACTTCTAGAAGAGCACTCCAGCAACATTCCCCTACATTATTCTTTCTTTTCTTTCTTTTTTTAACTCTACAGGCTACATTAGAGCTCTGACTCAGCATGTGGCAAGGGAGACCGGAGATGATATCTGTGTTTCCTTATACGGTTTGCCTGTTTTTCACACGCTGCATGCTAGTCTCTCTCTCGAAAAACCCACAAGGTTAATTCCCACAGACCGCCGTGAAAACTTTGGATTGTCCCCAGAGTCTCCCCTAAATATTTATTTATTTATTTAAAGGTGCCCACCAACGGAAAATCCTACTGATAGTGCACTGTAAACATTCAAATACGACTTACAGCAATGTGAGAGAGAAAAAAAAATCAAGAACCAAGTGCCTAATGCACCAAGCTGGACAATTCACGTTTAAACACATCATAGGGTGAAAAGATATCAATGCTACTATCACGGGAGGATACATTCTAGCTACGTTGAATACAATGCAATGGGCCAGAACTAAAAATCACAGAAGGGTAAAAAGTCAAACAAGAATGCGTGCGTTTGCTTATGACACTATCTTGTGTTTCTGTTTTAGTATTCGCAGGTGCTGCTAGCTTACCCGTGATCAAACCATCTGACAAGGTATGCCAGTCCTTAAGCACATCGTGCGAGGACCTGTGGGTTGCATCCTCATGCAAGGTTGTGAAGTCTTGTATCACAGAAGTCTGGGAGAAGCTTGATGTCCCTCTTGATAAGGTATGCAAAATATGCACATATTACTATTAGTTCTGGTTATATCTGTGTAATTCTTTCTGTAAATTTTCAGAGCAATGTGTGCAATATTTGTAAGGAAATGGTTAAAGAGGCAAGGGATCAGCTCTTAAGCAATGAAACACAGGTTAGTGCTAAGTCATTTTGCTTTATGGATTAAATACTGTAGCTGTAGAGCTAATGAGGTCTGTCACGAGGCATTTAAGGAAGGCTGAAATAAAATGCCTGTGTGTGCGTCCACTGTTGTAGTAAATCTATGTGATTTTGGTGTCAGGCTAACCATTAGGTGAACAGTAATATACTAGCAACCTAAGAGTGTGCACACTTCCGTCATGACAGTTCTGGGATGTGTCAACCTGCATGGCCTTTGGCCGAGATAAGGCAGGAACAGCAGATCTTCCGGCGCATGGTGTGCAGTAGATATGGAGCGGCTAGTGTGTGCGCTATGCACTCAGACACACGATAGCCTGTATTATATCCGAGGTGCAGAAGCGGATCCAGGAATTTTCTAAGGGAGGTCCAGCCTTGGACAGCATGCTAGTATGTTACCAAGGTCAATTGAAACTCTATGTAACGACGGAAATAGAGGGGGAGTCAGGACATCCTGACACCCCCACCTACGCCAGCTCCACCCCTGCTGAGGCGCTATGTATTGCAAATCTAATTCCAGTACAGACCAGAACGACAAAGACTCAGACAAAAGAGCAGTAGAAACTGGTATGATGCACAAGCCACACACACAAGGTGCAAACTGAAACACATGGTGACCTGCTAATTTGCAAACTACGTAGTCAAATTCTTGAAAGGAAACTTATGAAGAAGGAACACATATGTGGCATACAATATTCAGTGATTAGCAACTAGATTGCACATCTGGTTTCTAAAACCTCTCTGTATCATTGTGTACAGAATTAAGTCTAAGACAATATTCTGCAAAAAACTCTAAAGTGATAATAAGTCAGTTGTCGCCCGTGACTCTTTTAGTTCCCCTGCACTGGGGCTTTATCGATTTTATTATGATAATAAGTATTGCCTACCAATAGGAGGAGCTCAAGGAGGTCCTAGAGGGCAGCTGTAAGCTGATTCCAATTAAAGTGTTTGCAGACATGGTATGTTCCTCTGTATTATCTTCAGATATGTTAATTGGAAAGGGCTCAGTAGGAGTACCTCACTAGGTAGTGTTGAGGCTGAATGTATACGGCTTTCTTTGTTTGTTTATCCTTCAAATGGAATGCTTAAATTTTCTTAATTTTTTTACATTTACAGTGCATTAGGATGGTTGATGAATTCATTCCTGATCTCATAGACATGCTTGTGTCCAGAATGGTAAGGTGATCACAATTTATTTGTTGAAGTATTTAGCTCAAATTATGTTGCACAGTTCTGCAACACTAAGCAATTTACTTACCCTATTTCATTACCTGGGTGGTGGGGTTACAATTATAACAATGCAGCTGTCGGTACATCACTTGCATGGTTGCAATAATGGGAAATTATTTCAGATATGAGTAGTAATAGCAGGCCGTACCAAAGTCAAATACGGCAAAAAGAAAAGATAAACGTAATGTAGTATACAAACAACTGTTTGTGAAATTAATAATGATCAACGTAATACCAACGTTAATACACCAGTGATCAACCGTGATCAACATTCATATACCAGTAATAATTAATATAATCAACATGATACATACACAAGTATCTGTTAGTAAATCATATTCAGGTATACTGTTCCAGTGTTCTTTAAATATGATTTTATGTTTCCTGATCTTGTGTGTAATAATATTTCCTGTTGAGCGAATGTAAAATGCTTTCTTCTGTATCTGCAGGACCCTGACCAAGTATGCACTATTGCGGGGCTTTGCAACCCAAACTTTTTCAGGCAACTGAGAATGCAACAAAACCTGATCTTCTCCGTAAGTCAATTAATCTATACATTAGATGTGTTGCGATACCTTGATATTGGAGTTTGATTACATCGCGCAAGACTGGTATAGTGTGCCACAGTACTGAGTAAAAAGAGGATTATTCTTTTACGTCATAGTTAACCAGATAGTGGGCCTCGATAATTCCTGTCTGTTTCCCTAATCGTGTGGCTTCTCTAAATGATGCAGCTGGTGGCTTGTTGCAGCCGCAGCTGTTTTGGCGCTTGCAGATCATGTTTTCTGTGTGACTATTACTCCCTTAGCTGTTAGCTGGTAATATTAATCATCTTCTGTACCTATTCCATGTACTAATTGAGTATGTACTGCCACAACCGCTTTCATATATCCGAATTAATAACAAGAATAAATTGGGCCTTAAGTTTTAGGGTTTAACCTGTTTCTTCCCCAGATTTGCACCCCGAATTGAAGGTCGCCTCTTAAGGGTAAAACCTGATTTTTACTCGGCAAATTGCCCTCGCTGACACACTGGCTTGTTTGGCAGCAAATGCAATTACATCACCGTTTGTACCAAACTGGTACAGTTCGTTTGAGTAATAAAGCCAAATTTCTCCCCAAATTTAGCGTGCTGAAAGTTTTTCCAACTGAATATGCATAAATTTGGAGCTCATGTTGATTTCTCCAGTTTTTAACCCCCGGATTGAGAAAAAAATATTTCCCGAAAACTTCAGGCTCTAAGAATAAAGTTTTATCTTGTCTCTACACCTATAGGTATATGCTTGACATATTTTTATCTTACCTTGTGGTAGGCGTTCCAGTCCCGCATTTTTCTTCCGCCACTGACAAGCACTGCTCCACGACGCACAGAAGAGTGTTCAAGATGTATGAACACTTTACAACCTGCCAAAGCAATAATACGGCTTTTGCCCGAGGTAATCACCAGGACTATTGGAGCCAAAGAAAAAGGCTGCCCGATACTTCACGGGATGAATTTGAGTTTTGTACTTTAGGCCCAAGTAGAGCTCTTGGCTTTGAAGATGTGTCAGGACCACCACAAAGATAATCTGACAGAGGTCAGTGTCACATACTTAAGACATTTACTAAGAGCTGAAAATACACACCGGTGTATGTTTATACTCTTCCACATGTAATTGCACATGTAATACATTTATATCCTTCACCCATGCATTGATGCACCTTCGCTTTGAAACCTTAATTACAACACATTTAAACCTGGTTACAACACACTTTGTAACACTTAATACTTTTTTTTCTGTGGGGGGGGGGGTGATGTTGTGAAACGTGTAGCACAAAATCATTGCAGATATTTGTTTAAGAAAATGAAACGCTGCTTTTTGGCACCCAGAAGAGCATTTTACTGCTTAGCTGCTTGACTACTAATGAACTTCATATTCTGGTCAATAATGGAGCCTTCTTTTAAATATTTACTTAGACGAGTGTCTATTGAACAAAAGCTGTATTTACATGCTTGCTGGCACGTGAATGTCACATTTAGTGTGATACATAGGGCATTAGCGGGATCAACCTTTTGCAGGAACAAAATAAAATTATTGGTTTCTATAATATGGGGGTTCCTAATTATAATATTTTCTAAAATATAGTATTCGTATATATTATTTATATTTTCACTATATTCGTATATTCATCATATATATTCATTTCATCTTTTCAATACTAAGTGCCCGCTGATTGTGAAGAAGTACTTCTCTCCAGTCTACGACTACTTTTATGAGACGGTAAGTTTGCCCTTTGATAAGTGTGCTAGACTCGAGATTGTAACTCTGTATACTTTGTTTAAATCTGACTTGTTGTCTTTTTTTTTATACAGTGTTTGTAAGTATTTGTGTCATAATTATCAATTAATCAACTGATCAGTTAACCAATTATTAATCAACTTGAAGCAACCAGCTCTCCGTGCACATATGTCGGTACCTACCAACCGCTCATTTCTTGTTACACGTTCCTTGTTTCCCCAAACCTCTTGTATCGGTGCCGCGATGTGCTCACGTTACTTTTTCCTAAAGGCCGCGAACCAGACGTGCGTCGATATCCGGCGGTGCCCACCCAGTGAGACACTGAAGACCAATGTGAGTATTCTTTCAAGGATAAGTTATTATAGTGGAGACGGTTTACAGTCAACCTCGCAGTGTCTACCAACCTGGAAAACCGGGAATTATCGGGGAATTTCGACGCAACTGGAAAAGTCGGGGAAAATCACTGATCGCATGGCACTCATCACAATAGGATAAGTGTGAATGATGATGGTAATCAATGATCAAATTTAGAGCATTGTGGGAAGGAAGTGACTGACCAAAATCCGCTGGGTTACTGGCATTTTAGATTGTTCTGATTTGTGGTCGCAAGGTTGCAGGGGTCTGACAGGTCTCGATATAATTCAAAGTTAACTCTTAAGTACTTGTTCATAGGTGATATGCTGTGTGTCTACGCATTGCTATCGGTACCATAAAAACTGAAATTTAAATACCAGGTGCCACTAGTCAAGGGTGACGACGATCTAACCTGTGACTTCTGCAAGCAACTAGTTGGAAGCTTAAGAAACTTCTTGGAGGCAAATACCACGCAGGTCAGTATTCTCTTGTGAACACCTCTCTAGAGTTACTTGCTGATGTAGTTTTAACTTCAGGATGAACTCAAGCAAGCCATTTTGGCTTTCTGTGAAGATCTTGGTTCTGCAGCTGAAGAGGTAAGTGAGAATTTCTTATGGTGCACTATTTCATACTCCTCAGCGGCCATTAAGGAAAATAGGTCAGTGTGATTTAGCCTCTTTTTTTGTGTGTGCAAAGCTTCTAGGGGCATAATGTTCAATTCTGTTTCGTGGGGAATTAGTCCTTCATGGCGTGTGAATTATGGACCTTGCAGAATGAATGTTGTCTCAAACACACTTTTTTCAATACAGCAAACTCTAGGCCTGTGTGATTTTAGTAATTTTGAAACCAAAGCGAATATGAAGTGAATAGCTATACATAGAATCGAACACATATGTAGCATAAGTAAGTAATACATCGATACAGATTTTTCTATGAAATAGCTCTCACTTCATCTAATGCTCTCTGTTCTGGCATTTTTGGAGCTTACGAGTGAGGCCCTTGAACTATTGGGTTGTACTCGGTTTGGAAGAGACATCTCTTCGATTCAAATATAGAATTACAACACGTTCAATTTGAAATTTGAATCAAATGTGAAGTTACTGGCTTTGAGAAAAACCAAATTGTTCGCATAGTCCTACCGAACACACATTTTGCACTGTGGAGCATGTGTTTACGTTGAGTGCTGTCGTACATAGTTGTCCTTCTTTACAGTGCCAGAACCTCCTTGATGAATATTTTGATATGTTCTACACCTACCTACTTGAGGCATTGGTAAGTCTGTTGCATGTGCATCATGTTCCAACCTCGTATGCAGTTTTACTGACGCACTTTTCATGTTTAATTAATATACGCACTGTTGCATTTACTTTTTATATTTGCTTGCATATTTTTTTGTATTTACGTACTGCAGATATTTTTTGTGTAGCATTTGGAAAGGATTTCTAACATGTACTGAGACCTGTTTAGCAAAGTTTTGGTTGGAAGAAGTTGAGTGTCAAATCCTTCCTTGTGTGTCTGCTTTATTTTCTAGGAACCAGAAAGGTTTTGTTCCACCATTGGCCTCTGCCAGACCTCACTTCTGCGTGTTCCCCTTGTGAAACTTTTCCCAGCGGTGCCAGCGACAAAGGTAAAGCATTGGGTTTACTTCACAAGATATGTACATACCCTTCAGATGTTTGCTTGGTTTCCTTGCTGTTTTTTCTGTATCATGTTTGGTCTTGTTAAGAATGTAAGCTATTGCGTAGTTAATGGATTCATGCACACACATACCAATTAATTTACCATGAATATCTTGCAGGTGCACCTACAAAAGCTTGAGTACCCAAAGAAGGCAATCAGTACACACTCCCCTGACATAACACCATTGGTGAAACTAATGCCAGGCATTCCTGTGAAGTATCTAAAAAAAGGTACGATGACGACGTTAAATTTGCGTGCTCTCTCCACGTTTATTATCCGTCGACATTTCTGTCGCTGGAAGCAACTTTGTCACTTTTTTTGTCACAGATGAACCGAAAAAGCAAGTTGAATGTGAACTCTGCATCTATCTTGTGAAGTACGTGGATGCTGTTCTTGAAAACAAAAAGGATGAAGTAAGATATTTAAACATATTGGAGTTTTTGAAAGATTGTACTCACTGGGTATACTATATTTAGAGCCTGAAGTTTTCGGGAAATATTTTTTTCTAAATTCGGGCGGTAAAAATCAGGTAAATAAACATTTAATCTAAATTCATGCGAATTCGGGTGGAAAAACTTTCAGCATGCTAAATTCGGGGAGAAATCAGGCTCAGTTACTTAAACTAACAGTACTGGTTTGGTACAAATGGTGATGTAACTGCATTTGCTGCCAAACAAGTTAGTGTGCATTCCTACAGATGTCTCAGTGAGGGCAATTTGCCGGGTAAAAATCTGGTTTCGCCCTAAAGAGGCAACCTTCAATTCGGGGTGCAAATATCGAGGAAGAATAGGGTTAAACCCTAAAATTTCAGCCTCTAACTGTATTTAGGGTGCCCCGGTTTCCTGCTGTGACAAAATTCCATGGCACCGACTTGTAAATTCCGCGATTGTCGCTGTCAATGGCTGCTCGAAATGGGAAACACTGTATTTTCTTGGATGATGTGGAAACAAGAAATATTTGATAAAATTACACATTCAAAGCACTGTTGTGGTTCAGCTTTACGTACATAATATCTTGTGTTCTCCTCTCATGCGGTCTGTCACCCGCAATCATTGTGTACCTGCTGAAAGATCTTTCAGCATCTACAGAGTTTATAGGAGCTTTATAGGAAGGAGTTTACAATACATGCTGGGGAAGTTACATCTTTAGGACACCAATTCTTGTTCCTGGGCTGTAGGCATTATTTAAGAGTCAACTTTTTAAAGGCAACCTCCCAGACATCAAATCAAAATCCCCCACTGCCACCACTCAAGAGACGCCGCCCCATTCCTCAGCCGAAGTATGCACAATAAAGTTGGGCTAATGTCATCTTAAGCTAAACTACAATATGTCTGTGTTTGTCCTGCAGCATGTACAATTTTGTAAAGCAGGCTTCTATTTTGTAGCGCAGGCTTCACCTCATGCTGGGAAGCGTCAGGTGAAGCCCACTTTCGGGAGGTGTCGTTCGTATTCAGCGAATAGTCTAATATCCGTAAACCCGAATATTGGTTATTCGATTCGCGAATCGAATACTTCGAGTGATTGATATTTGATTCGAATTCGAGAACTCGAATATCCGCACACACCTAAAAATAAGGGATTCTGTGAAATTCTGTGCCAAATGAAGGATTCCGCGATGAATTCCGAATTTCGCAGAATCGTGGAAAACTGAAGGCCTTAACTACGTTCTGGCATAGCATTTGAAAGAATGTGGAGGGTGTCAACTGATGTTTTTTTATCTTCGTCAGTTGTTGAAGCCTGTTGCATGGCGAAAATAACATGAATTGATTTGCTGGAGTTTGACAGCTGCATTAGAAGTGCACTTAAAGAAAAATAGCCTGACCAAGGCGTAAGCATTTACCACAATATATTCTATATGAACAGGATCAGGCAAAAGAGCAACACAACGCACAAATATGTTTCGTATAAATGCAAAATAAAGTGCAAATTATAGGCTTGCATAGCAGTTTTACACTCATTCGCAGTTCATGACAGTGAGAATATGTGTTTAATAACCAAGATTTGTTTCTCAGAAAATAAAATTTGAGCACATTTGTATACTTCAAAGCTAAGCCCAAGACGTTGGAACCCTTCAAATAAATTGGCACTTGAAAGAAATTGAAAACATGCGACACACGTCGCACTGCTATATTCCTGCAGATTTTTGCATAGTAGTGTCAGACTTTTTTACTCATAATTTCGTTTATAAAAATTTAGTCTTAGACGTGGCAGCTTCCCCTCCCCAAACTGTAATGATCAGGGCCCCTGGCTTTCCGTGAAGCTGCAAAATTGGCCGTGTCTCGCGGAGCCTGCTGTTTCCCTCAGAATCGTGCGTTTTTCGTAGAATATTCGATATATTACAGAATTACGTAAGGATTTAAATCGATCTGCGACATTTTTGTGAGTTCAACCTGATTAGTCCTGACTGCAATGCCTGACGTGACTGATACTGCTGGCGCTTACCCGGCTGAACGTGCCACGATGAAAAGAAAAAAAACGGAAATGCCTCGAGAGAAATTGTCCGAGTTGAGCCTCATTTTCTTTGCGCGCTCAAAAGTTACGTAAGGTCGGAAAAACGTGCGGGACAAGCCTGTAAGCGATCTTGGGAGAATGCTGCAACATTTTTTTGCGGGATTCCTCCTGCCTGCAGATTTGTAAATCCCACTTCGTGGAAATGTTAGTTTTCCGACGCCAAAAGTTAGGGAGTTTATAATGATAACTTAAACTTGTCTTTTCTTTTTGTTGTTGTTGTTGATGTTACTTAGGCTGCAGTGCTACACGCTCTTGAGGAGGCCTGCAAACTGGTGCCACAACACATGCATGAAAGATGCGTGCAGTTGGTTGACAAATATGTAGACGAACTCATCCACGTTCTTGTCGAGGAAGATGACCCAAACTTAGTTTGCGGGCTCCTGGGTCTGTGCACTGGTATGCTATCTACCATACTAAATGCAGTATTGTGTACTTGTAGTCGCAGTGTATCATATGACCACTGAATTTTACATCCAGGTCAGACATCCACTTCAAGCGTCCAAAGTCACACAGCTATCAAGGCTGAGAAGAATCCTCAAGGTGATGCGGAGGAATTTGGAATAGGAACATTAATGAAAATTTTGTGCAGAAATTTTGATTTTTGCATGCTGCAAGTGCAAAAGAGAAAGGAACAGATGAAACAAACATGGACACGCGCTCAGCTTGCAACAAAATTTTACTGTACACAAACTTGTCCTTATACATTCATTGGCTCACGAACCTCAAGGTATCTCTTATCTTGTTGAGTTCCTTTTTCTGTGATGCCTATCAATTCAATCAGCTCTCTCTCTATGTGATCAGGTGATGAGCGTAAAACCGTACTTTTTCTCAACGAGGGGTAAATTTACAAATGGTCACACATTGTGTCAGTGTTAGAGAAAGATTGCCTTCAAATGATCTTTGATGTCCCCCCATCGTGTTTGCTTTAGCGCGTGTCCGTGTTTGGTTGATTTTTTTTTTGCCCTGCCTTTTTTTGCACTCACAATATGCAAGATTTGCACCAATGTGCTGAAACCTTTCATTTATTTAGATTTTTCTTCAACAGATAGCGTTGAATGTGAGGTATGCAAGGCAGTGATAGAATTCTTCGAAAACAACCTACCAGAAGTTGTAACTAAGGTAAGACTTTATAGCATGCCTGGATTTTTCATTTTTTCCCAGCACCTACACGACTAACATCCGTCGAACCTGATGAAAGGAATCTACGTACAGCTCCATCTTGTGGTGCAAAAGACTAAAAAAATGCTGTCGCATTAAACTTAAAGGGGCACTAAAGTGCAAAAATTTATCCTCACGACACAAAAGGTGCAGTTACCAGAGAGCAACGCAAAGGTAATGGGTGTCGTCCGTTGCCTCATTTATGGTTTATACAGCAACGAAACTGCAGTTTATGCTTCTCTCTCCATCTCCTCCTCAAGAAGTGCAACAATGCGGAGGGGCCTCCGGTTGGTTTCCTCAAACGATCTCCACCAACTGCAGTGGCCTAGTGGTTAGGACGATCCCTTTCGTCGTCGATACTTCTGAAGTCAGCCCAGGATGCATACAAACCCTCCCACCCCTCCCGTCTCCCCCCACACCTTCCTGCTGTCCTCTCTCCATCTGTCCACGTCTGCGCACTGCACATAGCCGCAGTTGCTTTGTGGCGCTAACGTGGAACCTTAAAAAAAGTGAAACGATCTCCCACAATGGTTGGACAAATCGTTTATGAGGAGACTAATTAGAGCCAGCTCCGCATTGTTGCGCATTTTGAGGAGGAAAGGAAGAGGTAAAGCGTAAATCGCACCTTCTTTCGCTAAAAAATGGCGAACGACACAACCATTGAGTCCTGTTCCTTTTGCATCCGTGGCAAGGTGTCAGCATCTTGTATTCTGCAAGGAAAAATTTGTGTGCCTCAGTGCCCCTTTAAAGTCTTTTGGCAATTTATAGTTAATTAATTTCACTTTTTATTTATTGGTTTCAATTATTAATTTTATTTATTAATTTTGACAGTTAATAATGTATTAATGAATTAATTAATGAAATAATTCAATGAACTGTGGCAGTTTAATTAAATCACATGCATTGACATGTATTCCTCAGAAAATTTCAATCAATTTCCATCAAATTTCATCAATCCTACATAATTTCTGTCACTGTACCGTACCACAGAAACGTTGGAGCGAACTGATGTTAGCATGCTCCAAGTGGTTTTCTATATATCGAGATTTGCTTTGCGTTAGTTTGCATGGAAAACTGTTCCCAGAAGCCTTTCGAACTGCCAAGATTTAGTACTGTGCTTATGTGAGACACCTTATGTGTTTGACTTTATTTTTCGTGCAGGATGTAGTGGAGTATGTCCTTGATGAGCTCTGCAACCAGTTCAGTGGTGACAAAGCACAGGAGTGCAAGAACCTTGTGGACAAGAACATCGAACTGATTCTCAAATACCTCACCGGCGAAGTGGCAGCCACTGCAATTTGCCGCTTGGCGCAGATGTGTGAAGGTAATTGAGTGTTTTCTTCGAGAGAGGATCTAACATTTTATTGCTCTTAAAGAGCGTGGCTAATTCTACACTCTGTTTTATTTACTTTTACGCTTATCGTAAGCTAGCTGTGTCTGGGCTACGATCGTCACTCACGGTAAAATCCTAAGATCCCCGAAAATGCTGCCTGCCTTGCATGTCGAGAATATGTTAGACTGCTATGACGTAACTGGGGTGATGTGAACACCCCCCATCCCCAATTTTTTTGGCTACTAAAGTTGGAGTGCATTTAGTGTCAACAACAGGGAACAAAACGGTACCAGAATTTGTGTTCAATACGCACGTGTGTTCAATATGCGAACAAATATGGTATGTTTACCCAGAGCCGTTCCGAGGGGGGTGCGAGAGGGGCAGCCGCCCCTGGCGCCCTCGCTAGAGAGGGCGCCGAACGGCAGGCCATGGTAGCTTGGTTGTACAGTACAAAGCGGGAATAATGGGAATTTGAATTTACGATCTCTGCAGTGCATGTGTGCTTTCTTTTTTTTTTTTTTTCTCGAGCGCAAACTTGCTTCGGGACGATTCTGTGTTTACACGTTGTTTCATTGGTAGATGCTGACTGTAGTGTTTGCACATTTTGGAGTTGCAAGAGTTGTGCAGTCAAGAAATAATGCTTGCAGGAATCCACTACATAAGTTGACCCAGATGAAAATTGATCTCAAGTGTAGAGATCACCCGAAGTCGGATTTTACTGCAAAATATCTTCCCTTGTTTATGCGCAAAAAGACTCTGGCTTTTCACTCATGTTTCTGTTTCTTTTTTTTTTCTTTTTTTCAATGTGACAGCACCTCAAGTTGCAACGAAGGGTGTCAGTCCGGACTGTGTCGTCTGCAAGGAGCTGGTTCAGGTGGTTTATGACCAGCTGAAGGATGTCAGAACTGAGGTACATCCTGTCATTCCTATCACATTTTTTGCGCAGTGTACGTTAATAGAACACACTTAAAATTCTAATTCAAATTCTAATCCAAATCATAATTATAATTCAAATTCTAATATCCTTACAGGAAGCAATAGCAAAAGAGCTGGAGAGAGTATGCAACCTGGTACCCTCCAGCAGCAGGCGAACTTGTGTGGATATCGTGAACACATACTTTGAAGCCTTGGTGTCCCTCATCTTGCAGGAACTCACACCAGATCAAGTCTGCTCTGCTCTCAAATTCTGCGGTGCCCGTAAGTGAAGCAGATTTCTTTATTGGAATCCCATCTTTGTAACACAGCCGCCCTGTGTACGACTCAGAGTAAAGTTTTACAACACTCGTAAAGAGAAGCTTTCGAGAACGCTTTCAACAGGTGTCTAAAATGATGACATCGTGGCTGCTTGTGTTAGTTTTCAAACGTTATTTTGCTGCGCCTGCTATCACGTACAGATATTGTCCATGAAAGTAATGTGGACAGTAGCTCTGCTCTGATAACCCGTTTGAACCCCCCTCATGGTACTATCTGACAAGTGCGCTCTCTCTGCCAAGCAATTCAACAGGCTTGGTTTCTAACCAAGCCCGTTGTAGCATATCTCTTTTTCCTCTGGCTTACATAATGTGAGAAATTAATTAGCCTTAAGCAGCTCAGTTGAAACCTACACGTTAATAGCTTTGAATATGTCTTCCAAGTGGTCAAGCATCTGTATTACCAGTGTCCCACAAATGTCCAAGTGGCTGATATTTTTCTGTATTTTGTGCGATTTATTTTTCAAAAATGCCCTTCAAAATAAAGTACCCGCGAGCGGCGCAGTGTGACCTTGGAGACCGAGCCCGACCTCGTGGTGTGACCTGTAGCAGCGGTGTAGCGTAGCCGTGAGAACTCATTTCCCACTGAAAATTTATCTTGCTATGATGAGACACGGTGCTGTGTGCGTAAAGGAGTGACGTCCACACGACTCATTCACCTATGGACTCTTGTAAGAGTTCAAGAACATCTAGAGGGTACACAGATAAAGCATCCAAAGATAATGCAGCATAAGTGCAAGCAAGCTGATGGATAAATTCTAGAGTTGAAGAAACCTGAGCTTGGGCGCTAGGCAGAACAATACACATGTGCGCGCATGTGTGTGCGTAGTTCTTCCTCTTAGTGCCTACCTTCAGGTTTCTTGGAACCTTGGAAAATATCCAGACCTCTTGTGCATGCTAGATGTCTGCTACAATCGTCATTCTTGCACAACAGCATGTTTTTTTGTTGCACAATCTCCTGTTGCCCCCCAAAATTAAACATTTATTGAGGGTGCTTTCGCTGCTCCTTTAAAACATGATGAAAAAGCAGAAAAGAGACACAGGCAGAGGTTCTGCCCATGTCCGTCCGTGTGTCTTGTTTCTCCTCATCACGCTTCAAGTGAGCCAGCACAGCCTATATTTTCTTGCGCAGCAGTACTGTTAATTTCTTACAGCTGGTAAAGCCATTCTGAAGCCAGCATCAGAGAAGAGCCCGAAACATGAAGATCCTGAATGCACCTTGTGCGAGCAAGTTTTTCAGTTGGTTTATAATGAACTGAAAGATAACAAAACTCAGGTGAGGCATAATCCTGTCTTTCACTGTGTCTCCAAAAGTCCTCGGGGCATGTACCATTTTTTATATCATGTCCAATTGTTTTGTTAGTCACCTGGTAATTGCTTTATTTGTAGGAAGAAATTAAGCAAGTACTGGAAGAGGTTTGTGACTTGGTTCCAAAATCGAGCAGGCAAGAGTGTGTCAACATGATCAACAACTACTTTGATCTTGTGGTTTCCCTCATTCTGCAAGATTTCACACCAGATGAGGTCTGCAAGGCCCTTGGTATCTGCCCTCCCTGTAAGTAAATTTCAATTGTCTGTGAAGTATTCTCAAGGTGTGTGTGGTCTTGCTTCGTTGTTCTTACAGGAAAAGTGCAAAATAGTCACCGATAGTGAGTCGAAAGAAAGGCCAATATTACCTATGTATTGAATTGTGTTTTACGCATTTAAGATGGTGTCCCTAATACGTATACTTAAAGAACTGTCTCCCGTTGCTTTGATAGCGTCGTGGAAGGGTAGGTAGGTGGACCATAACTTCACAAATTTGGCTACTGTAAGGTTCTTTTTTCCAGCCTGTGTGAGAAAGGGTATGCACTTCTTGTTTCTCGCAAAAAAAAAGAAGAAAAACGCTTCTTTTACTTTGTAAAATTAGTGACTCAATATTGTAAGCCGTACCCAGAACAACAATGGCGGTGACACGAAGTGGGCTTCACCGAACTCTTGGATGTAATGAGGCGAAGCCGACTTGCAGGATGGCGGTGGCGATATACCCTGGTTCGGTACATATTAGAAAAATATTAAAAAATTTTGAATACCGAAAATAAACTGAGAGTAGCATTCAAATAGCATCAGATATTCGTTTCGTATTCGAATATTTGCGCAGCTCTACAAATTAGCCATTTTCGGGTTTTACCTTATTTATTCCTGATATAGTTATTTACGCCTGATCGTCTTCGGCCCCGCTATTGACGCTGCAGATGGAAAACATTCCCGCTCACTTCCCCATATATAACTGCGCGGCGTAGGTCACAATTCATTGGTGCAGTTGCGTCTGCATGGCATGTACGAACCCAGTTACACTGTTGTGAACGTTAGCAAGCACCGGTGTGTGTCTGGCGACCGAATGGGGAAAAGAAATACTTTGGAGACAATGCCATATTTAATTTGGGAGTATGGCCTTCCAGAGAGGGAATTCCGGCATACTCTCAACATCCTACGTGTACACTGGTCATGTATTCCATCGAACACCTGCCAAACTATGCCACTATTTCACGTGGGATCTCCCATTCTGCGGTCAGTGGTCCGTGAGGAAGATGATGATGCTGTAGTTCCTTAATCGACAGAAACAGGTGTGACTGTCCCTTTAAAGCAGGATGACCAAGCTAGAGCCCTGCGCGGATTAGATTTTTGGCATCCGCATCCGACCCGCATCCGCGCACACGTTATCCACATCTGATCCGCATCCGCAGCATACAAAACAGTTTCCATCCGCATCCGATCCGCAAAATCCGTATCCGTATCGAAGGACGCGTAAAGACTGCCAGAAGCATGTTGGTATAATTTCAGGTGCCTCTCCATGCTGTAACGGAAGGACTCACGACGATAAGCAAAGGTAAACATTTCAACAAACGCGATATAGACAGACTTCTGGAACGCTACCTCGCCGGTGCTCGCGTGGTTCAAGACGCCAGAATGCCTCCTCTCTCGTCATGGCCGTGCATGATCAAAGTTGTACCCGAGCCTGCGCTTGCTGTTGGCGCGCAATACAAATAAATTGCTGGTGGAAAAATTACTGCATGCGGTATATCCGCATCCGACCTCGAGCCATCCGCATCCGATCCACACACCGCAGGGCGTGCTAAATTTTCAACGAATCCGCAAGAATCTTGCGGATATCTGCGGATATCCGCTTCTATCCACGGATGGTGCTAAGCCCAGAAGAGACATTGACAGGCGCAGACAGTGTCCTGCCTGTGTCTGTTTGTGTTTCTTTTGCGTTTGTTTTCCAATGTCTTAAGTAAGCCGGTGTGTTCTGTATCTCCTTGCACAACAATCCTGTTGATTTCTTGCAGCTGGTAAAGTTGTTCCAAAGCCAGCATCAACGAAGAGCCCAAAAGTTGAAGGTTCTGGATGCACCTCATGCAAGGAAGTTGTTCAGTTTATTTACAATGAGCTGAAGGATACCAAAACTGAGGTGAGGCATAATTCTGTCACTCACTGTGTTTCCAGAAGTCCTAAGGACATGTACCTTTTTCGTTCTTTTTTTTTTTTGTGTTCATTTGCAGTTGTTTTGTTAAATTAGCTGCCGATTCCTTTATTTGTAGGAAGAAATTAAGCGGGTGCTCGAGGAGGTTTGTACCTTGGTTCCGCAATCGAGCAGGCAAGAGTGTGTCAACATGGTCAACACCTATTTTGATCTTTTGGTTTCCCTCATTCTGCAAGACTTCACACCAGATGAGGTCTGCCAGACCCTTGGCCTCTGTCCTTCCTGTAAGTAAAAAAGAAATCTCGATTGTCTGTGAAGTATTGTAATTCTCACGGTGTGCGGTCTTGCTTCTTTGCGCTTACACGAAAAGTGCGAAATTGTCACTGTAGTGGGATAAAAAAAAAGGACAATATTTCCCGTATGTTTAAGTTTTACGCATTTAAGATGGTGTCCCTACCATGTACTGAAAGAACCGTCTCCCAATGATTTCCGATAGCTCTGTGTAAGGTTATGTGGGTGGTCCTCAGATATCATTATGCAATATCTGATATTTTCGTTGGTAGCAGGGATTTAGAAGTGAGCCAGAGAATGTTAGTCAGTTACAAACATCGGTTGCCAGTGGGGTCCTATCTTTTCACGTTCAGTGCCTTACCCAGTTTGTGTTGCAAAAATCTTATTGGGTTATTAATATTTGCACATTGATCAAAAATCAATACAGCAATTTCGAGAGAGCATTTTGATCGGCATTGCACCAGCCTGTGCATGCATGTTTTGTGTACAGATCCAATCCTGTAGTCCTGTACAGCCATAGTTCCACTTATTTCAAATGTGACTGTAGCATATGTGCCGAAGATGCTGGCTAGAGTGTGTCTGCACACGTTTGAGGCAATGGGCTTGCACAATCAAGTGTGTTTCTTCGTCATGTTTTAGGAAAGCCAGCATGTTTTGTATCTCCTTGCAAGGTAGTCCTCCTAATCTCTTACAGCTGACAAAGTTGTTACGAAGCCAAAGATACAGAAGATCTCTAAGGATGACAATCCCGAATGCACTTTGTGCAAAGATGTCGTCCAGTTTGTTTATGCCGAGCTGAGGGATAACAAAACCGAGGTGAACGACAATTTTCTCTCGTTGGTCTCAAAAAGTTCCTCGGGGGGTACCTACTGTTTCGACGTCCGGTTTGTAGACGAGCTGTTAATTCTTTTATTTGTAGCAAGCAATCAAGGAAGTTCTAGACGAGGTTTGTAACTGGGTTCCGCAATCAAGCAAGCAGGAGTGCCTTAATATGGTCAGCACCTATTTTGATCTTCTGGTTTCCCTCATTCTTCAAGACTTCACTCCAGACCAGATCTGCCAGACTCTTACCCTTTGCCCTTCCTGTAAGTGTATAGTCTGGATTGTCTGTGTGGTTTAATTAAATTTAATTTAAAATGACAGCGTGTCATGTCAGTCTGGTTCCCGAATGCCATGCCTTACGATAGTCGTGCTATACGTTAGATTGGAATGACATTAAACACGACGAAGTGTCGATGCTGGGGCGGCGCAGCGTCCTGAATTCAGGGGGACCTCAGGTCCCTACTGGCGCCCTCTTCCATCCCCCCACTGTCACCGCCAATTCATGCCCGGCTCTCAAAAATTTGGGATTCGATTCAGGGAAAGGGTTTATGGTATTTTTATTCGCACGTGGCACCCGAGATAACACTTTGGCGGCTCATCTCCACGGGAACCTTGCGCCCCCTTCACAAAATCAGGGGGTCCACAGTAACCCCTTCCGCCGCGCCTGTCTGTGCGAGTTTCCCACTAGCCGCGTAACAGAGGCGATACTTGGAAAGCGTAAACATCTTCAAAGAGATAGAAAATACCCACAATATCCCACAAAATGAGAAAATTTGCTGTATTTCATAATCGATGGTCTGTACTATGTTGGGAAAACTGTTGTCTTGCATGTCAGGTGGCAGTCTACGCCAACAGCAATCCTTAACGAACGCCACACATTTTGCCAGAAATTCTGGATTTCCTGTAATTTATAAAATAATTTTGCACTACAGGGTGGCTTTATGGAAATTCTAAATTGCTCTTGCGCTCAGCCAATGAGAGCGATGGTACACATTTCACGGGCGAATGAGTTGTGGCAATCTCATCACAAAGAAAATGTCATTCAGACGAAGGCCATTAAACGTCTCCGTAATCAGTCATTTTTCGTGCCCATGTGGCAGCAGTATTACTTGCTTGTGCTTGAATAAAAAGTGGAGAATGGTTGCTGTAGAAAGAGAAAAATGCTTATGTAAAATAGTGAAGGCAATGTATTGACTGTCTTACTGTATCTTTCCTTTAGCATCACATGGTGACGTAGTGTGTACCTTTTGCCAGTATGCACTTCACTTCATCCAAACTGAGCTAATGGACAACAAAACTGAGGTTAGACACTTCGAATCATTATCGGATGTATCTTTATTACATGCATTAAGCTCCTGCATTGAAATGTTCGGCTTTTTCTTCTTGAAGGAGAAAATAAAAGAAGCTCTGGACCAGCTGTGTGCTAGGCTTCCCAAGGAAATCTCCGAAGAGTGCCAGGCATTTGTAGAGGAATATGGTGCTGCAGTGATAGTTCTCCTTGCACAAGAACTAGACCCAAGCATTGTCTGTGTTGCTGTCAGAGCTTGCCCTAAAGGGGGACTAGTCAAGCGTAAGTATTTGATGAATTTATTTCATTTTCACCTCAAGGAGCCACAGGGGCATTATATGGGGGGAGGGGGACATGGGGGAAATGCTGTAATACAATGAAACAGTCAAATCTCGTAGATAAACAATTAGCAGATGAAAAAAAGAAAAAAAGAGCAAAGTAAAATAGTAACAAAGGTGTACACAAAGATAAATGTGTATAAAAATGATGATGTTGTCCAAAGCATCACAGAAATATTGAGGGTTAGGGTCATGATGACCATGTCCTGGAGTAAAGAATTCCATTCAGTCATTGCATCTGGTAGAGCTGTGCAAATAGCAAAACTTTCATTGCGAATAGTTTACGAATATTTCACTTGTGCTGTGAATCGAATCCGAATAATCAGAAAAGGCCCAATTTGAATAATTTCGAATAGTGAAATTGAGTCGCGAATAGCATTCAAATAGCATCAGATATTTGCGCAACTCTAGTATTTGTAAGTATTTAGAGAAGGAAGTGGTGAGCGTTTGTGTGCCTGGCCAAAATGCTCTTCAGTGTCACGATATAGTACCAGGACAAATAACTTATTCCAGCTTTCCATCATGGTGGAGACGACACAGCACAGTACTGAAAATTCATTGTGGGCCTGGTTGTGTAATCCCCAGTAGCGTGCTAGTAAACAACTCTCATTTGCACAAGCTCGTAGCTTATGTATTCTTTTCCAGAAGCCGTGCGTGTTTAGAATGTGTTGTTGAACAATTAACGTTTTCACGTTTTCGCTCTTCCACGTCGCAATAGAGTGAATGAAAAATCATTTTCTAATTCATTTTAGAGTCCATGGCTCTGCATAACCTTTATTTCGATAAGTGTGATACCTGCTCTCTGGTGATCGGGTGGGCTGACAGGTTCACACAAGACACGAAGACTGATGAGGAGCTTGCCTCAGTATTCGAAAGAGTGTGCAAGGCTGTACCTGCTGGCGTTAAACAAGAGGCAAGTGCGGTTGAGGACCCAGGCCCGCTTGCATTAACGCTGAGGAGTTTCCACCGTTGCACCTTTGAGGACTATAGCACGTGCCCAAAGCACTACCGTAGCTACTGAGGATGCCACTGGTGTTACCTCCTCAATGTTTGTGCAAACATGGCCCAGCAGTCTTCTTCTTGAGTCTTACGAGGCTGTACATGATGAAGATGAAACACATTGTGTGATGATTTGATGCGTGGTGCTGAAAATGAAATTTCCTTGTTTTCACTTGTTAGTGCCAATCTCTGGTTAAGGCATATGGCCCATTCATCCTGCGCAATATTGGACAGCTTGGAAACAGCAAACAAGTGTGTCAGGTAAAGCTGTAATTTGTGAAAGCGCAGGGGGACTACCTCATTTTCTAATTTTGAAGTGCAGCAGTCAGGAAGCATACCTGGTTGTGTGTCAAAATTACATACGTTGATGCAAAAACTCAGTGGCCATGATGTCAGTGATGATGATGATGATGATGATGAGGCCATATCTTCAAACTTTAATACAGAATTAATGCCTTATGGCACATGTTGTAATGTACTTGCTCCTTGAAGAATACACAAGTGTAGTAGCGTGACATAATAACACTTGTTTAAATGCATTTAACTTAGTATGAAAGCCATGAATTGCAGCACGGTTTTCAAATAATGGTATATTTTAATGTCTATTGCTATTGTAATGGAATATCTGTTTGAAATATTTTATACCGCCATGCAAAAGAAGGGTGGGATAAAATCAAGCCAATCTTCACATTTTGACAGGTCATAGACATGTGCCCAAAGGCAGCTAAAGGTGCTCACCTTCTTGGATCCAAGAAATGTACATTTGGCCCTGCTTACTGGTGCCATTCAGAAGCCCATGCTTCTGCATGTAATGTAAGTTGCAATACTTTGCTCCTGGTCACCTGCATTGTTCTGTGCGCTTTGTTTTGAAGACAGTATGAAAGTACTTAGCTGTTGACCCTAAACGTAGGTACCTTCCATTTCAGGCTCACGAATACTGCAAGAAGAAGGTATGGAAGCAGTAGTATTTAGTTAAGGTTGTCATTACAGCTTTTTAATTTTGTTACTCAATAAGTATGGCACATACTTAAGGTAGGTTCTACTTAATCAATCTATCACCTATGAAAGAATATTTTACTTAGAACCGCAACAAGTGCACACACACTGTCTTTGCTTGAACAAAAATTCTGTCCAAAATGTGCACAATGTGTATGTTTGTGCACTGGTGAAGACTACTGTTGAAAGTAGGAATAAAGAACAATGACGATTTTCAACTACTTTTACTGTATTGTAGAATCTTGATATTCAACATGCCACCGTCGGCCATGTTGGTGAGCTGCTATACAGATCTTTGTCTGTCGAGTCTAGCTTTTCCGAAGTTCTGTGTGTATGTGTGTACTGTAGTACATTTTCACGCTTTGAGGAGAACAGGCACTTTGACAGAGAAAAGGCTGTTTCAAAAGTGCACAGGTTGCTGAGCAAAAACCGATGCACAGCCAACGTCAGTAATGTGCTGGCTTGCGGAGCTCAAGGTCGTGGGTTTAATACTGGTTGAGCACAGCAGCGATATCGGGGAGGTAAACATTGTTTCCAGCATCATATGCGTCTGACACATTTCGTCTCGTCTGAATGCTTCGAAGCTGAAGACATGTCAGATAGTTAAACCAATTGAAAACTCCAGTAACAAGAGGTGGGAAAATGATGCGCTCATGGTCGCTCAATTCGAACAGGGAAACTAAGAAAAAGCGCACACTAGACCCTCCATGCTTATGAAGCCAAAATGTAAAAGTGAAAACGAGCGATAATACACACAACTGGTGGCGCCACCAAGGGAAAGAAAACAACGTGAATACATCATAAATACAAAGCTGTGCAGACAGAACAGACGTCCTCCACATCTCCGAGTGGCCATGGTTTGGACTTCACAGGATGTTACATGGAGATGTCTGGACGTTGCACAGACTTACTTGTATATATGCACAGGTTGTGTGAATCTACAAACATCCTTTTCATTTCTGTTGTTGCTCTTTGTTTTTCGTACTTGTCATGATGGAGAATGTGCGCCGCCCTTAAAAAAAGGGGAAAAAAATAAACAGGAATATAAAAGCTCCTACAGGACCACCAAGTCCAAGAAGCTCATTTCCCTCCAAGGAGAAAACTGACTATATGATGCGGGTTTTGCGGGCATCCGCATATTCCAGAGACAGTCTCGCCTGTGAAACAAAGTGATGGGTGAGGTGTGTCAGCTTAGTTCGACGACGCAAACATACAACAACGCAGTGAAAAATTGCTGAGTGTATTAATGCACCATCATGGTAACGTCTGTGTTTCTTACTAATTGTGGTTAGAGACATTCAGCTGGTACATCGAAAGTCAAATTTCGTTGTGCTATATCAGCGCCCATTTCTCTCTCACCCGCAATAAATGATCCATGTAACATCCCGTCAGGGATTCTCGAGGCAGCCACGACGGGACATCCTGCGGATACAGGTCCAGGGACCTCCATGTAAGAAGCTCTCAGTGATTTCCGGCGGATATTGATTTCCGGATGTGGACCTTGGGATCTATTTCGGACGTCCACAAGAGAAAGTGTTCTCTGCGCAGTAACACTTAAAATGAATTGCTTGGCGTATAACTCAAGGCCAGTTCCCACATATAGCGCTTTGCTACATAGCGCTAAAAAATTGCACTATATTTTCCTCCTCGCAATGCTACGAACCGCTATAAAACCGCTCTTGTCGAAGTAGAGCCCCGGTTAACTTTTCTAGCGCTATATTGAGCGGTGAGTCTGCGTTAACCAATCGTGAGCGTCTTTCAGTCGTGACGTCACGGAAGCTGAGGTTTGATTTGCTTCCGATCAGTCGGAGCAGCAAGGCGGGAATGCGACGTACGTGAGGCCGACAACGGCAAGCCCTTTCACCACCACCACCGGGAATGCGACGACGACGACGTGAAAATGGCCACGAGTTTCATTTGCCAATGCATGGGTGTTTGGTTAGTATAGTCTGGTATCGCGATCACAGCATCGAAA
The DNA here is from genome assembly GCF_037126465.1 of Ornithodoros turicata. Taxonomy (NCBI): domain Eukaryota; kingdom Metazoa; phylum Arthropoda; class Arachnida; order Ixodida; family Argasidae; genus Ornithodoros; species Ornithodoros turicata. Next base: position 35,656,827 of record NC_088209.1, read on the forward strand.
GTGTCATCCCCCTTCATGCTACGGATACCCGACGCCGAAAGTAAGCAATCACGGTAGCACCGGTACATCACGTCGCAATGAGATATCTCGTGACCACAGCAGAATAGCGCTATGTGCTCGGTTGTATGTGAGAGCGGCAGGCGGAAAAACAGCGCAAGATTTTGAGGGCTGTTTTCTAGCGCTATAAAGCGAAGCGCTGTATGTGGAAACTCGCCTTCACAATGACGATAACGATCTTACTGATTTTTGTTTGAGGCATTCAGTTGGTTCATCGAAAGTCGAACTCTCGCCATGATACACCTTGCCACGTTTTTCTCTCTTGCAATAAATGCTCCATGTAACATCCCGTATTCATGCGGCCGTGCTGCGAATGTACTGCTAGGGACGTCCATCTATATGTAGCTCCCAAAGGTGTCTGTCTGACATTCATTTCAGGGCATGGGCGATGGGATCTATTTCGGACGTCCGCAGGAGATGGTGTTCTGTCTGAGAAGGGGAAGAAGTTTGACTTCTTTCAGTTTCCGTGTAAACAGCCGCCCCCACAGCAGAAGTCTTCCAATGTTTACTCGCTACTCGGGCACATAACACCGGTAAAAACCCTGTTCGAGCCTGTGATGACAGATGAGTACCCCCCACCCCCAGGTACAATGTTGCATCCCGGATGCTCCATGAACATGAGGTTATGTTGAATTAACCATTCAGTTCTGTAACTCATCGAATCGGTCAACAATACAAACCCTTATGACCAACGGAGACAGCACGCACATGGTTTTAGTTGACGAAATTTTTGACAGCCAGTTAGCCGAGCAGTGGCTCGAGCTCTTCATGAAAAGGCGGAGTGAGAGTACATTTACAGTCTACATCCTACAGCGTTTGTTCCCAATGGAGGTCCTGGGTAAAGGCTCCTCGCTTATGACAACTTGATAATCCGACTATGACCGACATTTCGAGAGAGGAACTGAGGAGAACACGTGTTCTTCCCCCGTTATTGTGACCGCCCACCACAGACAGAGTCTTCTACCATCGTCGTCGTCATCATCACCACCATCGCAGCGCGGTTGTAAATAAATTGTTGAATATAGAAAATTGTGTTGTGTTGTGGTGCTGTACCCGCAATGTCTGCGTCTTCAATAAATGAGAACGAACGAACACATGTTGCACGTGAATATGACAATTCGCTTTATGACCAGAATTCGCGGTAGCGGCCTTGACCGTACACGTGCAATGAGTCAGCCTATTTGTGTGGAAAGATGCTGTACGTGCCTCAGGGTAGGACTGTGGATAATTTTCGACGACCAGGGCTTGGCTTACGCCGAAAGCATCCAAGCCAACATATTCCAGACAGAGCCACCGAGGCCGGCTTTGCGCGGTAACAGTTCACCGTAAAGCGAAAATATCTTGCATCTTGACGAATGTCACAGGGTGTTGAGCCATGTTAGATGACATGTTCCTGCACCCTACACTATTATTTGCATTCGTGCGAACCTGCGAATTTTGTCCGCGAACTGATCCGGCTGGTGACTCCGGTAGGCGATGGAATGCGCCAGAGGTGTTATATGCTTACGTTTTCTTTTTTTTTGCTTGACTTGGTGCATTCTAACTCTTGGCCATGTATCTCATGCGTACACGCTTGACAACACGCAGTCCACTGTGACGGCCTAAACACGGCCTAAAACTGTTCCATTCATAACCCTTACCCGCCCATCACTGTAGCGTAGAAATGAGCGCAGACACGTTACATTTCATTCTATTATGTTTATGGGACATTTCGTTCATCTTATCGATAGGCACGACAAGTTCTGTTGTTGCGTTATGTACGAACCCATCACAGATGTCTTGGGGTATCGCTATTCATCCTCCTGTGGCCCATGAAACTGCCGATCTTTGTTTACATGTCCAGATGGATATTTTACGAATGCACGCAACAGAGAATGCTCCGACGCTGTTTCGTCCAGTGAGAAATACGGTGAAGCGGTTGATATATTTGACCTTTTCCCTATGTCGTCATCCGCAACGCAGAAAGATGACGTAGATGACTGGGGTTCCTCACTGGCAGTGCCTGCCGCGTGATACAAATGGAAGCAGGCCGGAGATTCGTTGGGCAGCCGTGCGGAATCGTGTTTGGATATTTGTTTCTTGGCTACTTTTTTACTGTATCTCTTGAAGTTCCACAGGGACAGTGTTGGCCTACTGAGGCAGCGAATATTCTTACGCGGCTCGAGCCTGTGGCGTCGGGAAGAGCACGTCCTCGAGCTCCTGTGGGGATGTTGGGAATGGGAAGGCGCGGGAATATTGGCAATAAGGCTGCCAAAGAACGGCCTGTCGACGTTATATTTCGAAAGATGCGTTATGACGCTACTGGAAGTCGTTTGCGATTGCAAAATGGCGTTGTATACGGACTCGAAGCAGGGTCTGTCGGGTGTTGGACGGTCCACGCTGAATGTTGGGACAAACTGGCATAACCGAGACCCTTGTTCTGGAAGGTTCATCACGGGATTCCTTAGGGGCCTCTTGCGCAAATTACGGTACAATTCAGAGTTCGAAGAGCTCGATGTGGTGATGAAGCCTTCCAGTGACTGCTGATGCGAGTCCTGAGTTATAGAATTTAAGCTGTGTACGCGCCTCAGTGGTGGTATGGATAGATTCCTCGTGACGCATTCCAATATTTCATGGCCCGCAGCGTCATTTCTCACCCCGCTGTTTTTGTAGCTTTCTGGTGTACAGCTGGAGCCGTGCACTCCGACGATATAGTTGCTGTGAGCGGTGTGCATGCCATCGGATCGGTTTTCGCACTCTTGCGCGCCTGACTGTCGGGAAGAGTCTGGCCAAGCAGCTACGTCATCGACGAGACTTGCGGTGGTCAGTGACGCTTGCTGGCTGTTCGACTTCGTGTTGGTCGGCAAGGGCATAGCACTGCCTAGCTGGAACTCGGGAATCGTTTGCCCAGCGTTCGCTTTGGGGACGTCGTTGGTATGTGTCTGCGTTGGTGCCTCATGCAACAGTGCAAACATGGATCCTACGTGTGGATGCTGAAGTAGAATGAGGTCACGGAGCCTCAGCGGTTGAAACCCGTTATCGCATTGCGCGAGGTCAGACCCCGTAACTGAATGAGACTTCTTCAAGAGCCCACCAGCAGCCCGCGTGGTGTCTGTTGGTTCCCCGTACTCTCGGAGCCTTTTATGCGTGGACGGGATCTCTAGGTTTACTATCTGTTGCACAATGTACTGAGTTTCGCCGACTGCAGCGACGCCTGAAGTTCGCCTTTGAGATGTGAGAGAGCGTTCGCGAAGGTAATGTTCGTTTCCCAACATGAAAACTTTGAGCGCATCCTGTGGAGCCTGAGTTTTCTGACGTCCAGTACAAGAATTTTTGCGGGACGACTTCGAAAGAAACGTCTGCGTGTTGGCTTCATTTCTGGGCTGTGTCGTCATTGCATTCTGTTCATGTACTTCAGTGCTACATTGGGCTTTGTCGTTACCTGGAATCTGCTGGACACTTCCGTCCTGGCTGCGCCCTGGTGACTTCGCACCTGTCTCGTTTGTGTGCTGCTGCGAGGGGCACGGTGCGGCGGTACTGGCAGCTGCGATGTCAAGTATAGGAGCCACGTCAGCGCTGGTTGCAGAAGCCAGAAACGATGCAGGTGACGACGGTAGCAATGAACGCCCTGCATTGCAGGAAGCTCTTTCGACTACTCTCTTCAGAATTTCATGCGACTCCTCATGCAGGTTGCGTTCGGTGTCCTTGTCCAGGATCTCGTTTAGTTTGTGCTCAGTCGAGCTTGAATGATTTGGGAGTTCGAAGTGCATGTAGCTCGCAACCACCTGGGGCTGGCTCTGCAGGTCAGTCGTGGTAGGTCTGTTCGGTTGGTAAACATCAGTCGCTACAAAGCCAATCGGGCCCCCCTCTGTCTCGACGTCACCGGACAACTTTCGAGTTTTGTTACACCTAGTACCCTCGAATATAACCGAGTCGGATACGTGAGCAGCCTTAATTGCAAGGAGCTGTCCTTGTTCAGTCACTTTCGCATCGCTGGCGTCCGAGCTGCCTTGCGTACTACTAACGTCACCAGAGGCAACCTGTAGTTCCTTACTGCCAGCCTGCGAAAGCTTCCTCCTGATCCCTTCGCTCGAAACACGCCTTGAAGTCCCTGATGAGGCTTCAGAAATGGAAGGGGAATGGCGCTTTGGCATCACTGCATCCTGGAACTTGACGTGCTGCGTCGACTTTGTCGAGCGGCTGCCCGATGGTAGTAGTACGCCTTTGCTTGGTTTTGGTGTGTTTGCGCCATCGCTCGGTTCGGCTGTTTCGTGACGTCCTCCGGCACCACCGGCTTCCATCGTTCGATTTGTTTGGGAAGAAAGAGACGTAATTCCGTCTCTGAAGAGAACGTTCTTTAGTTCTTCTTCCAACTCGGAAAGTTTTCTTTTTAAATTCCAAACGTTGCAGTTCGTGGACGTCATGGTCTTGAGGACGTCAAGCTTAGAAAGCCGTTCTTTCACTTCCTCAAGTTCAACCCTGGAGGTGTCTTCCGCAACTTGTTTCGCATCGTCGTTGTGCACACGGTGTTCCTTTATAGTTGCACTACTTACTTGTGGCTGTGTAGCGGTGTCCTCTTCGTCCTTCGACAACTTATTCCCACGCTCAGCAGGTGGCGTTGAACAGGGCGTGTATTGAGAAAACGCTTTGTCTTCAGGCCGTGCTAACGGTGGTGTCATATTATCGTTTGGCTTTACGACTGCATAGTTCTCACGATGGCGAGTGTTTTCGTCATCATCTTCCTCGAGCTCCTTACAAGATGGTTTGCTCGCAGAAGCTTTCCTAACGGTTTGCTTCGAGTCCAGCTCCACTTCCGAGGACAATCTGTGACTGGACGGCCTTGAGAAAACGGTCGCTTTGCACTGTAGACCAGCAAAATGCTCGGCCAGACTTCCAAGAGGCAGAGACTTGCTGGACATTTTTCGCTTAGCGGACGACGAAGTTTGATCCGACGTCATGTAAGATGGCATCTTTTCCGGCAGACTACCGAAGTACAGAAGGCGTCCTTTCCTGTCTTCAATAAGTTTTCTCTGCTCCTTCATGAAGGAATCTTCGCTGACCTCCTGAAGTGAATCTTCAAAAGCGTGGTCTTCAAACGCCAGAGGTTTATTAACGACCTCGTGAACCTTTTTCTTGCGTTGTCTGTTGCCCATCAATTTTCTGCGCAGAGTGGGAGGCACCTTGTCTGGCGCTGGCGTTGCCTTCGCCATTCTGAACACGTCTTCAGCGTGTCCACCAGTTTCTACGTTGATTACGATGCTTTCTGCCTGTAAGATATCCTGCAACGCCTTCAGTTCGTCGGCAACGCTGTCAGGTTCAGCTCGAGGCTTTCTTTCGCCCACTAATGAGGCTCCTCTGCTACGACCGTCCATATCAGCTTTGCCAGTGCTACCAACGGCCACGCTGTCGCGGTCGTCCTGAAGCTTTTCAACGGACAAGAAGCCAGGGCGTGGGTACGCGTCTTTTTCCTTTGCTTCGATAGGTTTCCTGTCCAAAACGAGCCTACCGCTTCCTCCGAGAAACGCAGCGCCTACGTCTTGTTTTGGACGTTTAATATACCTCGGCGGACGTCTCGTATTACGAGCGAAGTCCCAATCCCAAGATGCTGCAGGGGACCGAGGTGTAAGCACTCTGCGGTTATAAATGGGAATGGCCGAGCTGCGTCTCTCTCGTAGAAGCTGAGCCGCCGCGTCAGATGTCTGCGAAACATTATCCAAGGAGAGATTGCTCGATCCTTGTTGACTGCTGGATGATTCCCTGTCTCTCTTGTCACGAGCGTACCTGTAATTACATAAGATTAGATGATTGGCGCATGATAAACGATGGATGAACTCGGGCGAGGCATCATTTTTTTTCTTGCAGTTGTAACTGGCACTCTTTTAGGAATACGCACTTCTGATAGCTGTACGCAGCACCCAGTATAAGCAAGGTTAAGATCAGAACCATTGTTGGCGCCACGGCGAACAACAGGGTAGCATGCGACGTCTTCGCTGCAACGACACGACCAAGTATAACGACGTTAATATATTCGAAATATTATTTGGACTCTAGCAACGATCAGTAAAATATTGACTTACGAGGCAAGCAGCGTTGATTCTCAGTGAGCACGTATGGTAGGGGACAATAGCAGAGAAAATCCACGCAGAGTACATTGGGGCTGTTGTAGCTGCATTCCAGATTACTTACGCAAGATTCGTACATAGATTTTGCTGGGAGGGATTTAAATACTCCTCTTTTAAATGACCGTTTGACCATTTATCTGTCGACTTACCCCGTACGCATCTCTGAATTCCGCTGGAGTCTTTTATGTAAACAGGCGTCGCCTTAGCGCAGCCACACCGCTTGTCCGTTGTGACGTCAATAGATATGCATGCGAGTCCGAGATCCGATGAGCAATCCTTGTCCCGCGAACAAGGATTAGCGAAGACGTGTTTCCCGCCATTTAGTGTCGCGGCTGAAAGTATTGGCGAATGTGAAATTACATTAGAATGCTTCATTCATGGCAGTGGCGACACTATTTGTCATAATCTATAGACAGAACTTTGTGGAGAACCAAAGAATGCAAACCTTCAGTACTTCGCTGCTGATTACTGTGAGCAGTACTGGAGGCAGTGGTTCCATCTGTCCGGTCGTTGTCTTGCACTCTAACGCGAGGCAAGGACAGCTTAACTGAAGATATCTTTAGAGCCTCCACAACAGGACGTACCTGAAGTCAGGAAATTGGGCTCCGACCACCACTGTACATACCAGGAACTGAATATGGCAGAGGACGAACCTCATTGTTCGACAGCCACGGTATGGATGAGAACGATGCTTGAGGCTCGAGGCATTGGTGTGCGCCAACGGTTTGGCTTCTTCTTCTTCTTCCTTTTCTCCCTTGCACTCGTGCTATTTCCGAGCGCTCTTCCTGCCGATGTGGCGGCATGTTGCTCGGGGGGGAATCGTGCGTCATGGGCAGGCTTCACAGGGAACTGTGCCGACGTTTGTCTTCAAGCGTCTGAGGAAAACCCGCAGGGAAAACTCCCACACAGCAATCATGACGGTGCTTCGTCTATGGAGACGAGCCGCTATCAGCCGCGTGGGGAGCCACAGGTAACCGCAGAAAGCCTGTGTTTCAAATCTTCTGCCGTGAGTGGCTGACATCCTGACTGGAAATGTCAACGTGCGAAGGATTGAGAGGAAGGTGACGCCCTTAGAAGTCGGCCCAGGACGCACATTCCCCCAGAGCGTTATCGCCCACCACTAGCACCGGGAGGTGACCCCGGGTTCGAATCCGTGCGCCGGCTGTGCTGTTTGTTGTTTGCTGATTGTTTTCCTCAGGCGGCTTTAAGGCAAATGTCGGCATTGTTCCCTGCGAAGTCTGCCCAGGACGCACGATCCCCCCTCTTCGATGTAGTCGTGATGTTGCTCGCCTATAAGCGAGGCCGACTACAGTAAGTAGTTCCATCACCACCAACCACGTCTTCTGCGGCTAGTCATTGCGTAGACAGCATTTTTCGCCCTTGTTAGTCTCTAACGATTATATAGTGTTGAGTGCGATTGTAACAACTTGAAAACAGTGATATAAGTGCGCACTTGTTCTCGAATCGAGGATAGTCGAGGGTGTGATAAACGCTTCTTCTTCAAATGGAACTCAGTTGGGACTATCAGCTTGGGGTTCCTAACATAGGATCGACACCCTATCTGGCGACAAGAGAAAAGGGCCCACAAACATCAGGGATAGATACGAAAAAAAAAAAGTCCTATATGTATTCACACCAGCTCTTTGTTTCCAGTGTCTTATCTGTTCCTTAAACGTTGTTTTGTTACTTCTTTATTCTTGAAGCAATATCGGACATCAAACATACTGAGGCATAACAACTGAGGAGCATGCACTACATGTGATGCAGTTCGTTGATGCATCCTCGCCATCCTTTGTTCATTGTTCTATTTATTGACATACTAGCTGCGGTATAGATCAATGATAATAGATGCGCGTGATAAATTACTATACAATGCGTCACGTTTCTTATGAAAAGCAGAATGGAGATATGCTTCTTGTTGCGAGGAACTGCGGTCCCCTCCCAACGGCTTCATTGCTGTGATATCCCATCTCGCCAAAGTCGTCGCCCGAGGTGCAGTTGCCGCTGAGGAAGGCGTCGATACCTCCTTCACATTGATAAGACCGGAAACGGCATCCGTTTGGTTTCGTATTGAGTGACTCAATGAAATACCTTATGGATCGTCGATGGCTGCAGGATACATCTGCAAAAATAAGAATGAACTAGCAATTCTCACAGCAAGCGGTGGTCCTGGTGGTCTTACCAAATAGTGGGGTACCGCATCCAGGCTGCTTGCGGCCACCATTAGGATAGAAATCTGCGTGACCCAGGGGCGTCGCCATGCCAAGCTGACCCCAGAATACGTTGTCTCCGGCGCTGGTGTGAATGGCATCCACGTAAAGTGCGTCCTCCTTGGACAGGGAAATGCTGTACGACTCGAAGAGTGGTCCAGCAGCATCCAAAGCTGGAGGCATGCATATGAAATGTGGTCACACATCGTCCGCCAACCGAGGCTCAAGTTCTACTATACGCTGTGTAAACCTTCGTATCTTCATAATCCTACCGAATTTGTCGTTGCAACCTACGTGTCTCACACTGCATTGTCCCAAAATACTGTTTCATCTATGTGTCGCGGAAGTATCATAAAATTAATTTCTAGTTTTAAGAAGTATGACGTCATGAGGTGGGCCCAGTCTACACTGCGTCTGTCAACACTGCGCTTTGAAGGTCGATTTCTGTGCCCTAGCCACAGCTATGGTCTTCTAGACGTACAGCATAGCACAGCTGCTGGCAGTCTTCCAACGTGGGGTGGTGAGCGGAGACGCGCGCTGTTGCTAGGAGACAGAAGCCAGGGCTCCCCTTGACGTCACGTATATCCTTGTTGATTTATAATACTTTTTCTTTTTCCAATCAGTCAATCAATCAACCACAATACCAAATAACATGTGTCCGTAGTGGCACTTTAAAGAGCCCCGTGATATTTGTCGTTGTGTTTCGCTCACCGGTTATCCTTCCTATCAGGCGTCCAGTGTGGCCCTTGAAATGTCTTCCGAAGAAACCCCCCGCGTGACTTCCAAGACTGTAGCCTATGACGTGCACACGCTCAGGGTCAACGGTGTGCGGGTATTTCTCCAACAACCCTTGCAGCAGACGAGATATCTGACGACCGACGAGGGCGCTGTTTGCCACGGCTACTTTGTAGTACGGGAAAGCTGCCCCCTTCTCCCAGTCCACCGCGATGACATTGCAGTCCTTCTGCGGTTGTTGCGCGGCATTAATCGGGATCCCATAGTACAGCGCCCATGCGGCTTCGCGGCCACAAATCACTTTTCAACTTACCTCTTCCAGCAAGATTGTTTTTGCGGTCATGATCCATTTGGTTCTCGCGTTCTCCATGAATCCATGCACTAAGACAACCAGGTCTTTCGTCTGTCCGAATTGCCGCAAGCTTGAACGTGGGGCACGGTAGTCAAGAATCGTGGGCTTCCCACGATCCGAGCGGGAATATAGTTGAAACTGCGTGCCGATAACTTCAGGAGGTAGAGGTAACTTTCCCACATGTAGCATGGGTCCTCGCGTGCTGAAACAACCCAAGTCGTCGTAGCACGCTTCACCAATCGTCTCATACCGGGGCTCGGAGCTATTCTGTGCGTTAGAAATATAAGCTTACTGTATGACCGTCATCCACAAGTCATTAGCGTATAAGTGCGTACCTGCTGCGCATCAGTTGTCTTGTCCGCGAGCAACATGCTGAACGCTGTGAGTGTACCCTTGTACCATTCGTAGAGCTCACTGTCATGGTGCGTTTCCTCTGGGCCCCGCTTTTGATCTTGTTGAGAAGCCGCATTTCTTGCACACGTGCTTCGACCAGAAGTACTGCCGATGTACAGCAGCAGTAAGAGAACTGGAATAAAATAGGCGGTATTGTGTGGGTCGCTATGGCAACAATATCGTGGGCGCGAAGAGCACAGAAGTCGGTTGCTCGCAATTGACGTAAGACATCAACTTACCCGTCGCCTGTTTCCACGCTTCCATCGCGAGTAAGGACATATGTAAGCTGCTGAGGAAAGCTATACATAGTCGTAGGCCATGAAATTGGATGCCTTATTGTTCTCGTCAACCTTGCTTCCACTTGCGTTTTGATGTCATGGGTTCTGCTTGGCGCATAATGCTTCCAAAATTATCTTTCTTTTTGCGCGATCCGCGCCATGTAAGAATCCGATCGTGTGCGATGTTGTGCAGGGAAGACGTTTCCGAATTTTCCGTTCTACTATACGAGGCAGGAGGAGAAGACAAGTTATTTTCGACAAAGGATGTGGACGCAAGTCACAGCGTGTGCAAAGAAAATGTACACCTTCAAATTTAGACGTACATCTTTGTATTCAGACGTCATACTAGCGTTCAGTGAAGCTGCTCCATGCACAGCTTAGGGCTATATAGCGTCTGTCTTCTAGCAACAGCACTCGTCTCCGCTCTTCGCCCCACGTTGGAAGACGGACAAGAGCTGTGGTGAGAAAACGGAAATGGACCGTCGAGGAGCATATATACTTCTCAAAAACTAGAAACTCATTTAGTAAAATTTCCGCTTCACAATTAGAAACAATATTTTGGAAGGCTGCAGCTATTCAGAATGAGACACGATGTAACAACGCGCATGATTACGCGCTGGGATCTTGGAGCTGTTCGCTCGTGTTACGCTGATCCGTGCCCTGTAGCCGGGTACATGTCGGCACATACCGTATAATTTACACTGCGCATTAACCAAAATCTATGTAACTTTGTAGTGGATGAGGTAATTAAACATACGAAAAACACAACCAAGCCTCACAACGCCCAGTGCGGTGATGCCTATATTGCTGGTGCCTTTTCTTTAACGGCTACCATTAAATTAAAATGTGCTTCTTCTTTTTTTTTTTTAGCTCGAAAATACACCTGAAATTATATACCGGTCATTGGCAGAAAAAGCAATGAATCTCGCGACAATGGGTAGGAACGTCGCCATTATTTTTTTTGGGCTCTCGTGGGCGTACTGCGGGTGCGGGTGCCTGCTCGTCGCTTGTGCTGTGTTGTGTGTTCCTGTATTATCATCAACGTTAGTTTGTCTTTGTAGGTATAAAAAGTATTTATGATTTGATAAATTGATTGACATTAGACCAACGCGTCAGTTCATTTAGTCGCTTTCATACGGCAGTCGAGATGAAGATGATCGCCTCTTGACACGTGATCTAATGCCATCCGAAATAAGCACACGATCTAAAGCATGCGTCGGCACAGATAACTGAGAAATCGGAGCGACCTGCTTTCGTTTCACGGCCACTGAAGACAATGCCAGGCAATAAATGATGCACACGAACAGGAAACATCCAATCCGGCGCGGACTGAAGTATCAGGCGTGGGCGCGAAAGTGTGCTTGCAAGCAGTTCACGTTCCACGTAATCGTATAATTAATTTCTAGTCTTGAGAAGTATAACGTCATCGGGCGTCGCAATTTGCCAGACATTTGGCGACATTGCTCCTCGAAGCTTGACTTCCGTCTGCTCCCAAGGCTCACCACAACTGCTTGAGAATCCGAAACTATGAAATTTCGCGGGTTCTTTCGAAAGTCTTGAGCGAGGTTCATTTATAATACGAAATAAAATATTTTTTTTAAAATCCGTAATGACACTTTAATGATGAAGATGAAAAAGTACAGATGAAGGCATATACACATGTCTTTCCAGACAAGAACCTTTCGTCATCACACGATGCAGAAAGGTGGCTCGCTCTTTGTCTTCAGGAACTGCTGCCCTCTCGTGTCGACGAAGTAGCTCGGGTAGCCCATTTCCCCACTCCACTTCTTGGCCTCGCAATCTCCGCTGGTAATGGCATCGACACTGCAAGAATGAGACCTGAACCGACAGTGGGTGCTATGTGCCAGCAGCGATTCAATGAAGTACTCGACGGAGCGCCTGTGGCTACATCCAACATCTGTCAAAGCAAACAATGAAAAAAAAAAAGTTACTTCACCTCTGTAACTACGATATCACGTTACGACAAACTACATTACATCTATCGCATAAATGAAAGAGGAGTGTGGCTTTGAGAATTTTTTTCAGTAGGACCTTACCCAAGAAGGAGCATCCAGGTTGTGATTGACCTCCATTAGGGTAAAAGTCGGCGTGTGCGAATGGTATATTCGTGCCAAACTGGCCCAGTAGTATTGAGGCCCCACCACTGGTGTGGATCGCATCCACGTAAGAGGCGTCCTTCCGAGATACGTGGATCTGAGAGTCTACGAACAAGGGTCCTGCAGCGTCCAGTGCTGTAATGATAAAGGTCACGTGGTATATGGTCGTATATGCATTCGTCAAAGTAGCAAGGAAGTGACATTAGCTCAACAGTTAACACCATGGTTCATTCATTAGTTAGTCTATGAGGAACCACCATGTACAGTATTTTCGTCCTACGGTGTCCGATAGGGCTGTAGGGTGCGTGAATACTGGCTCCTTCTGTGTAGGGTGGAGTCACCCTTTGCAGAGGCGAACGCCGCAAAGCCGCCATTTTGAAGCCCGCGCTGACCATGCGTAAGTAACTGTGTTTAGATTACAGCGACGTTTTCCAACCTCCTGTGCAATTTATTTACTCAATTCGAAAGTATATTGGCTTATGTCAGCACAGTGCGAGTTGCGCGTGGGCTTCAAGATGGCGGAAATAAGTAGCAGACGACGCTCTTCCTCACCCTAAACAGATGGAGCTAGTACTCAGTCTCGTCTCTGCCAACGCCACCTAGATACAAAAGGCCTGCTTAATGCCTCCTCCCACTCTTTCGCACGTCGACATACGAAGTCGGGGTGTCAGCCAATCGCCTGGGATTGTTTCAAACGCAGGCTTTCTGTGGCTACCAGTGGCTGCCTATGTGGCTCATGACGGCTCGTCTGCATAGCTAGAGCCGTCGAAAGTACGGTTGCGCCCTTTTCCTACATCTTCGTTGTCCGCCTCAGATTTTGTTAGTACCTATTTAAATTCGCGTTCGCCCGAACCCCTTTCTTCCAGCATATATATATATATATATACAGTCAACCCTCGATATGTGAACACCCTTCGTTTCTGTCCCATCTGTCAGATTTTACACATATGAGAGAGTTTTAGGAAATAGCGTATTCACACTGCGCACGCGCTATACACGAAGACACGTTCGGCGCATGCGGTGTGTGCTCCCGCTATTTCCTGGCGTACGGAAAGCGATTACGTACGCAGTACCGAAACTCTCTATTATTTGGATTATTAGGGCGTAGCATTTTGTTTAATTGCACATGTGCTGCATATAACGAGCGCTGCATGTGGGCAAAATTAACCCACGTCGTGGCATCGCTACTAACGCTACGTGAAGCCAACGCCACCTACATGCAGAAGGCCTTCTTAATGCCTCCTCTCTCTCTTTCGCTACGTCGACACGTAAAGTCATAATTCGTCTGCTACCGCGATTCACCGTTCTGCGAACTCAAGAACTATAGCAGATGATTGCATCTAACTTCGCAGATTTTATAACCTGTAACCTAAAAGTGCAACACGCTTTGAGAAAATTAGTCTTAAGAAAAAACATAGGACCGTTTGCGCTTTATTTTATTTACGCGGGCACGTTCACTGCTCGCAGACGACAGTGGATGGCAATACGGCTGATGGTGTTGGTCTCCATGGGTACGACCGCTGAGAGCGCGTCCGTGATTGGCTATACGGCCGTTGAAAACGCGATCCTGATTGGCTGACTTTCAGTTGTTACGTCACGTCGACGAGTAAGCAGGCTTCCTCTATCATAGGTGGCGTTTGCGAAGCACGAGCTGTCGTGTCGTCTGATTTATTTATTAGCTAACGGCTACGTCATATGGAGTATACCTGTGATCCTCCCGATCCTTTGGTGAGTCTCGTTGAAGTAGTGCCTTCCACAGAAGCCGCTTACGTGTGCCCCAAGACTAAAGCCAATTAGGTGAACCTTTTGTGGGTGCACTGCTTCTGGATAGAGTGCCTTGAGGCGTTGCAGGAGAAGTGACACCTGACGACCGACTAGAGCACTATTAGCTACCGCGGTGGTGTAGTCCGGGAACAGAGCTCCCTCGCTCCAATCCACTGTAATGACGACGCGGTCCTCCTGCAGAAAAAAAAAAGTATTATTACATCATCACTACGGTTACTGGAACAGTGAAAGTACCGTAGTCAGTACCTCTTTACCGCCGCACGCATGGATCAAGTATGGCCGCCGCAGCATGTGTTGGCTCGCGTGCCTCCCGGCGATGGCGGTACTTTCCAAGACCAGATTCCCAACTCTCCAAACTAAAGATCCATGCTCCGGCGGCCATACTTCGTCCGTGGGAAACGGAAAACGACTGTCCTTCCCTGTCCCAGTGACTCTCATGCAGAACATGCCGTCACTGGCGTATCCAGGGGGGTTCCAACCACGACCTACTACATTGTAACGACCATGTCATAGTCGGCGAACCGTATGAGGAGCTCGTCTGCATCGATCCGCTAGGAGCGCTACACATCGGCCCGCGAGATCTACATCAGGATTGGACAATGTAAATTTGAATTTTGAACGATTTGGGAGAGCGAGACAAGGGAAATCCTTCTTCAATGTAAAGTCCCCGTAGAAGCCGAAAATATTTTTCTTGCCGTGGTCGCTGAAGAAGCGGCGTGCTTACCTTTTCAAGTAGCTTCTTAGTGATGTCCATAACCCAGTCGTCTTCGCCGCTTCCCATGAAGCCATGGATTACTAGGACGATGTCTTTAGCGGTTGCGAAGTGTTCTGCTGTCTGGTTGAGCTCATTATAATTGAAGTGAATTGGATGTTCGCTACTCAGGTTCGTGTACAGCGCGAACGAGGTGCCGATTTCGTCCGGGTGCTGAGGCAGCTCGCCTACGTGGTTCATCATTCCGTCAGTGCTGAAACAGCCCAGGTCTTCGAAACAGGCTGTTGGGTTGCTGTATACAGCTGGGAGCGGAGTTTTCTGCGATGGTCCTCTAGGTCTTAATATCACGTGGACATTCTGCATTGAGACATACCTTTCTGATCTCGCTCATCTTCACGGCAAGATACATGCTTTCAGCGAGGAGCATCCCTTCTCGAACTTCACTTTCACTGTCATTGGTGATCCCGTTCCGTCGCCCGTCGAGGAGGAGATCTCCGACGTCCCATGTACGACCATGTGCAGGCTGGTTCAGGCTTCGGCAGGACACCTGGCAGGCCGTCCCGACAAGCAGTACTGCAGGTAGTCAACAATCACATATCCTGTCACGCCGCGCGCGTGATGCTGTCTTCCGTCTGAACATAGAAACACACAGAGCTGCTTACCGATAAAGCTGGCTAACATCTCCCTGTGTATACTTGATGCAGCAAGAGGCCCCAATAAAGTCAACACTGGCATGGGCTTGAGATTACATCTGTATAAATACAAGGGCCGAGGGAACCCCGTGTAATGGACAATGTTGAGAAAGATATCGGGAGACGGTGATACGGTGATATCGCGGAGAATGCAACGGTGTCCAAACATCGTTCAAGCGGCCTCGCAGACGCCAGCCATGTGATGCATATGCATGTGATGCAGGCATTTCGCAACTTATGGCGATGTCACGTCATGCATCTCGTGCTCCTAATAAGCTCCTCAGGTGTCAGTGATGGGCAGCAGGAATATTCCCAGGATTTTCGTCTCGGGAGGGATGTCCCGCAATGGGGGCACGCAAAAATCTGCTACTTTTCTGGCGTTTTTGGCCTTTCTGGCCATTGTGCTGGGAAAATCCCTTACGGGCAAAGTCCCCAAAATTTTACTCAAAGTAAAGTACTAAGTACCCCGGCATACATAGTACCTTAAGCACAGTACAAAGTATCAGTTTTCAAATGCACTTCAAGCAAATACTAGGTCAAGCACTTTAAAGTGCTTATCAAATACATTGCCAATTTGATTTGCGTGCAAGGAAAACGCATGCAGACCTTCATTTTTCTATGTAGTTTGTTATCTGCACAAACATAATCCATTCCACCATTTAAAAAACGGTAAAATGTAAAATAAAAACGAAAAGTATGTGTGCCTATCAGTTTCCTGCTTCATACAATCATGTAATTCTTAAAACCCAATCACAGAACGATTACTAACTGCCAACGGAGAAAACAATGTAAAAATGTACTAGAATCATGTATTGGGGAGAATCAGAGAGACAGAGCAACCTATCGCGCCTTCAACAACTTTATTGCGAGATGATGAACGGAAAGTTTCATCGCCAGCGGCGATACTCTACACTCTTAAAAATGAACTTCACCGCATAGCACTCTCCTAGCCAACCATTATCTCGAGTGATATCGCTATGTGCCCTGATTTGTTCAAAACGGTAGGCGTACGCCTTTTTGTGACACTTATGCGGTTCATAATTGTCACAAAAATGGCGTGCGCCTCCCGTTTTCAGCAAATCAGGGCAGGTAATGATATAATTCGAGATAATGGTTTGCTACGAGCGTGCTATGAGGTGAAATTCATTTCTAAGAGTGTACCCTATTGCTGGTGTTGATGTGGGAAATGAAATAATGAGCCCCTTCACAATAAGGATCGAAGTCACGTGGTATACAGAAAGGTGAAGAGAGCTTTGAGGGCAGAGCGTTGGTATGCTGGATGTGGCCAGGGACCATGCAAACAACTGTGTGAGGACAAGCAAGCATGTGTCTGTCCGTGTTCCTAACTTCTGACTGTATAGAACAGCATGACAGTATTGTCGTTAACATCTTGTCAACAATTCGAGCCTGTCAGCAATGAAGTTTCACCAAAAATGCCCCTGCAAGACACAAAAATTATTTCGTCGTATTTCCCCCAATTTTCCAGTTGGGTACTCGAGTACTTGGCGAAAAAGCACTAGAAAAAAAAGTATTAAAGTATAATACAAAGTACACAACTATACGTAATTACTCAGGAATGGTATTTGGGTATGGCTTGACGACTTATTGGTACCTGAAGTACTCCTCCCACTTCCCATCCCTGACTGAAGTAATCTTGTCAGGTATGTCCACGCGTGCCTCGAATGTTTCTAGTGTTTGCCCTGTCTTCCGAGGGTCGTACGATGAGTTGATAGATAACAGCGGTTTAGGAGAAGGCGGGAAGATTGCTACGTCTCCACGAATGTGGCAGAAGCGCCTTCGTATCCACATATCGCGACAAATCACTTCCGATGGGGCCACGTCAACCAATCCACTGGCCGGGATGAGTGGGAGGCGGTGTGTGATAACTCGATACGACGCGCTTCTGTCGTATTACCTAACAGGAAAGAAACCAGACATTTCTGTTGGGCGCATGTTCAATCTGGAGCATCAGTGATTGAACAAAAAAGATAGGAACTCTCAGCGCTGCAGAGGTCCGCGACGTTGTGTGCGCAGAATTCACCTTGATGACTTTAATATCATTTATTTTATTTTATTTGTGTAACCCTAGGCCAAACCGTATAACGTACCCTAAAATGTTACGTGTCATTTTTTTTTCTTCTTCTTCTTCTTAATTGCCAGACACATAAGCGACCGGAAAGGCGTACCTTCAGTGTCAAAATAAATAAAAATAACATCAAAATAAAAAGCATACGGGATACGTAAAAGCCTCCTTCGACAATATTAAACATTATACAAGGTCGCTTCTAAATTAGGTTGCACATTCTTCAAACTGAGCAGCATATTCTTGCAGAAGCTCCTTACGAAACACTCAATCGATAAATGTTTTTTTATTTATCTTGTTTTTATTTTATTATTATTATTTTCATTTTTTTTTTCTCTAGTAGCGTACTGCTTGCGACACGGTTGTCTGAAATCAGCACCCCGTGGTTTATCCCATCACAAACCTCGAGGTGTTGCAAGATCATTTATTTCGAGTAAGAAACACGTGCACCATATGATCCAGCTTTAAATACAATATTGGACCAACATCTTCGAGGGCAATTAAGGAAATATATTGGCTGCAGAACCACTGAAAGGCGATTTCAGACAACCGTGTCACGAGCAATACGTAGGTGTTCTCTCTATCTCACTTTTTTTTTTTTTTTCTATGATGCTGGTAGTGCATCATCATCATCATCATCATCATCATGCAACCTCTGGGTAGCTATGGCCTCACATAGGGGCGCTATCGCGAGGTTACAAAATAAAAAAAAGATTACTGATTATTTCCTCGCATCTCCATATATTTTTTTTTCAATCAAAGGTGATTGAACCACCCTGCACTGTGTGAGAACGCAGGCACGAGCTATAGCGAACTTCGCGGAAATCAGAATATGTGTTCTCGGCGCACGGACGTTTCGACGCCGAGAGGTATCGTAAAATGGACATTGGGTGACTACGTATATGAAGTGTGTCTTCCGGAGTGTCGGAGATGTTGCATAGCGAAGTTGATGTGAGCTTCATTCTGTAGAGCGTTCTCCGTGAGTATAGAACTGACGATGAAAGATGAAAGTGAACTGATGAAAGATAGAACTGACTTAGGCGGATTCTGTGGATGACTATTTGCAGTGTTCTCTCCAGGCTTCTTGGGACAATAAGACGTTCTCAAATGCTGATATGAAAATGAGACGCTGAAGGAAATGTTCAGTGACGCTCCTGTCTGAGCTACAGGTGCCCACATCAAGGACATCACACAGCTCCAGAAACCATTCAGATATTAGAATAAGAAGCGGAAAGGTCTCTCGGCGTAATCCCGTATAAATATGTCCATACATACGTCGAGAACGAGGCTATTTTTACTCTTTAGTGCGGCGTACCTCCGAAAGACTATTGGAAACTGTTGACATAGAAGCTCGAGCTCTTTTCCGTGTCAAGAGCTTCCAATAGTGTCTAAGAGGTACGCCACTAAAAGCATCCTCATTTTTGGCACTTGAGTTTTCACGGTCCCAGAGCAGACGTGGTGTAATAACACCCTTGCCACACATACGGGCAGTCTTCAAGGACCTCTGAAACCAGCGGCCATTGAACAACATACAACACCCCCTATACAATACCTGAAGGTTCGTCAACGCAAGCCCGAGGCAATTCCCCAATTGCCAATAAAATATTGAAAAGCCAGAAGGTACGGGTATCCCCTACAGATGGTATCACACTCCCCTACCCTCTTGAGATGAGAGTCTTGCGCAAATCCCTTCCCTCGGGATGCCCTGTCTTGCACGGGACACTGCTGCGAAGCAGGACGGCCCTTGTTTTTTTTTTTTTTTTTTTTTTATAAGATGATGATTCGCTAGAACTTGAGTTGGATTATGGACAGAACGTTCCATTCTCCATACTCCCATATTCTCCTGCTACTGCATGCATGCTATCCGCCGTCAGTGATTTACCCAGAATTTCGTCCTTGGGGGGTGCTGTGCTCCGCAAGGGGTTGTATTTACATGCTTTTGACAAAATATTGAACACAATCTCACAAAATTTTAGGGAGGTCTCCTCAAGATTTTCTCTTTTTTTTTTGGTGGGGGGGGGGGGCGGGAGGGAGCTGTAGAGGGGTCTGGATAAATCACTGCGCTATCCGTTGTGTCGGTTCCGATTTCCCGCATGGCCCTCTTTTTTTTTTCTCTCTCTCTCTCTCTCTCTCTCTCTTCTTCTTTCTTTTCTTTTTTTTTTTTTCTTTTTGAAAAAGACATGCAGATTAGCCCGTGGAAGTGGAGTTTCCACATGGATGCTCGTTCGCGCAAGTGTTACAGTTTCCGCATCCATTTTTCATGGAAGCAAGAAACGTTATACGTTCGTGTGAACGAGTCCCAGCGCGGAAAGGGAGCAAAAGTAGAAAGTAACTGTCCTGAGGCTGGAATAAACAAGCAGACAAACACAACACAAAGCCTCTATATGCCTCAGACCATGAACAGTAGAAATAGAGTTCAAATCCCGCCGCTTTAGCTGTCTGGCTCTTTTCGTTCGACGACTGCCATATTTCTACTGTTAGGGCGAACTTCTTATATACGCTTTATCAAGAGGTTCTATCTTTCTCCACGCAACGGAGTAATTTTATAAACATACAAATTATAAAAGCGCCGTCCAGTCCACGAAGGAGCTGGATTTGACTGGATAGGCAGAATATAGTTCAAGCGTTTAGGAGCGCCTTGTTCTATTGGCAAGCTTCACTGCAGAAATGCACTCGCGGCGCTCGGTGACGCAGTCGGCTGTGTGTCCTCCTGCTGATCCCAAGATCGTGGGTTCGAACCCCGTACGTTAAGGAACTCCCCAGGTGAGCAAAACTAATCCACGGACCCGACCACTGTGGCGTCGCCCATGATATCGTAGTTGCCTCGCGACGTAAAGACTGGAATTATTATTATTAGAAAGTGCACTTTATCAGACATTGTTCTATTGACCTGATGACGTGCAGGCTTCTGCACGAAAGCTTCTCAACAAAATTAGATGCTCCTGACCGTTTGAACTGTCGAATAATTTTTGCACACAGCCTGTGGTGGGTCAAACAACCGCCCTCCTTTCTCTTTGCTGTAGTTTCCTTCTGAGACATCTAGTGCACTGCGCGGCTACTCTTTGCAGAAGGGCTTCGCAGCATTTGTTTCCACGTGGTGGACGCCGCGCGCTGGCGTTGAGGGGCTGAAATAGCCCATGCGCCCAGGACCTCGGCTGGGTCCTCTTCCACAGCGTTTCTTCGTCCAGAAGAAGCGGCAGCCCTCCGGCCACGCTCTCGACCGGAACCGGCACGACGTCCAGCGCACCAGGGACTCGACGAAGTACCGTTCAGCACGGTAATGCGAGCAGGTCAAACCTGTGGAAGACGTGCCATGAAACCCGGTTAAGTCCGCGAAGACGTGAACGGTATGAAGTGCACAGTCAACGCCACAAGGCTTACCTAATGACTCATCTCACCCCTTTGCAACGTGGACATATAAAAATCCCGTTGTAATGACTAATTAATTAATTACGAGTCAATTTACACGTAAAAAATGCAATATAAGATCGGCATATATGTCGTCTCCTTGAGACGATAGATCGCCGCAGTCGATTTCGAGCAGGGGTTTTCTGTGCGCTACCAGAGACTGTGCCCATGCGGCACTGCCCAAAAGATCTTCAGGGAATAATATATAGGAACCATAGCCTTGGTAGCCGTGCACGACGAATTTTGCAACTTACTTCTTTCACATCCCTTCTGCATGATGCCTCCATTTGGATAATAGTCAACGTGCCCGAAAGGTCGTCTGATGCCGACGTGCCCCGCCAAGAGGTTTGTGCCTGCACTAGTGTGCACTGCATCGAGATACAGGACGTCTTTTTTCCTCGGTAGGACGTTGTAAGACTCAAAAAATGGCGCTGCACAGTCCAGGGCTGGAAATGAAACAAGATGGACGTAAGGCTATGCTCCTATAGACATGGCTCCAGATGCGCGGAGTAACTGCAACGTGCTTTACCCGAAAGCCTCCCAAGTTTGACCTTGTAGTGCTCGGCGAGTCTCCGCGCCGCGAATCCGAACATCTGGGCTCCGAGGCTGAACCCGATGAGATGAACGTTCCAGGGTTGCACTGCCCCGTTGCGTACCAGGGCGTTCACCAGGTACGCCACTTCGCGACCCACCAGCTCCGAGTTTGAGCAGGCTTGGACGTAGTCCGGAAGTTTTGCACCTCTGTTCCAGTCCACGACGACCACATTCCCGTCTTCCTGGGATAGAGTTGGTTCACCTTCCAACACTCATGAATGAATTCCTAGCTCTGCGCGTTTGCACGATATGTTTCCCTACGTTTGCATGCACTAACGTCGTGAGCGCCAAATGCAACTACCGCTACTAAACACGCTTACCCCCCCCCCCACTACTGGGAAAAACTCCTGGGAACCCCCATGACTGAAACTGGTGCATGATGTTACCTTCTGCTCCGCAACACAATGCATCAGTTTCTTTGCTACCCTACCTGAGCGCGGCAATGCCGCCTTATCGCAGTATAAATTATTTACACTCACGAGTCGCAAAAATGCTTCCCGCATCTGGTGGATATAACTGACGTTGCCGTTTCCATCCAGTCCATGCGTGAGCAGCTTGAGCGGAGCGCCAACCCTGAATTCCCTGGGCAGTGTCATCCCATCACCGTAGATCCGTAACGGTGCTCGTCCTGCACGCGACCACAACTGAAAATCTGTGCGTATCGCTGATGGCGACAAAGGGAACGTCTTCGTGTGAGCCATGGGGCCATTTCTGTCGAAGCAACCCACACTGTCGTAGCATACCTGGGAAGGAAGATTATTATTATTCTTACATGAGAACCTACCACGGACCTAACCGCGGAACTCGCAAAACGCATAGTTTCGGATTCGCCAAGAGTAATAGACGTCATCGATAGTTCTGACGTCTGTGTCATGGCAACAACTCGCACGTCTGCGCTCCCCGCCCTAACGTCGGCGGGCTCCCAGGCGCTGTGGTGAGGAGGAAACCCCCGTCGAGGGGCAACGTCGCAAATTAATATTATCAATTCAATCAAGGTTTTCAATTTATCTAAATATCGGTATTTTTATTATTATTTATTATCCGTTTTTATCGTATTTGAATGCCAATTATTTTATTATCAATTATATCAATCTGTGTTTTATAGTATGTAATCAATTAATTTTGTCAAATCAAATTAATTTTATGATGCTTCCACATCGCACGGAGAAAACCACGTTTTAGGAGAACACAGACATAAATTCGGTAGGACGCTGGAAACACCAGACCTTGTCCCCCTAGCGGCACTATAACTGGCTGAGAATATCCCGGGTACTTTAAATGCCGAGACGGGGAGGTGACCTGGGTTCGAATCCCGGAGCCGGCTGTGCTGTCTGGGTGTTTTCCCTGAGTCTCGCTCAGACGCTTTAAGGCAAATGTCGGTACAGTTACCTGTGAAGTCGGCCCAGGAAGCACGATGCCCCCCCCCCTTTCCTGCGATAGTCGTGACGTAGCCCACCTGAGCGTGGCCGCCTACAGGAAGCAGTTGCACCAATACCACCACAGCGCTAATCGTACTGTATCCATCATGTACCCGGCGTGTACCCATCATGTATACGTGCGACGCTGTACATGAACACATTCCGAGACTGAACGAAACACAAGCACAAATAAACTGATAACATGATATACATGCAGATACAGGCAAGCTATGGTCCATACTGAAAAAGCCTGAGTCTGGGCTCAGGAAAAGGCGAGAGGACACAAACAACGGTACGGAACACACGTATGTATGACGGTATGGAGGACGGTAGGGAGCACAAAGAAAGAGACGGGAGCAAAAACGTTTACCCTTTCACGATACTGTGTGTCCTCCTGCGCTATAGCAGCTTCTATGTCCTGGTTGATAGCTTCAAAATCCATCGGCATGCTTGTCGCATACTCGTAGTCTTGGCTAGTGGCCGCTGGAAGCGACACTGTAACAATCAAGACAAGGCGCAGCATTCCGGTAGCTTGGAGCCCCCAGCAGAAGCAGTGATTATCTGTCTGTCGGTCGAAGTTCCGTCCGGCGAAACGGACCCCTCATGGACCTGTCTACCTTGTTTGAAAAATGCCGTTGGTCAAGCTTAAAAGCGATTATGGGGGAGAGACCGGGCGTTTTTTTGTTGACGTATTTCGGGGGTCCTGCTTTGGAAAGATATGCTCACATAGGGAGTCGTCTCCAAAGACCAGGAATGCTTTCCAACAGGTTGTTGTCCTGTGACTCACTAGATATTTTCTTTCTGAATGCCCGTACACGTACGGAGACAACTTTCCAGAACCACCGTGAATGTAGACATTGTGGGACACCTCTCATGTCACCGTCCGTGACGGGACGGGATATGCCTTTGTGCCAAAGCTTCTTCCGGATGTTGTTTTCATCGATGTTTCGTTAATTACTTTTAGTTAATTAACTCGTGTTGTAACGTGCGTTACTTTATGAAGACATATACGCTGAGTTCGGTTTGCAGATATTGCTTAAGAGGCCATACCAGTCGGGGAGCAACTCCGACGCGCGTGACTGAGTGGTTTCGATAAGATAAGCGCTTTTCGTGTCGAGACTGGAACGGGACCAGGGTTCGAATCCTGGCACGGCAGTGCTGCCTGGTTGTGTTATTGTTTTTTTGTTGTTGTTTTTTTTCCTGAAACGGTACAAAAAGGCAAACGTGTACACAGTTCCTTGGCTAGTAGGCACTGGAAGCACGATCACGAGAAGCATGCCGCCTTATGAGTCCTAATCGCGTAGCAGCCTAGCGGCTCTTCGGCGAGCCACTCTTGTGGCGCGCCAAAACTAGGGACCATGCCAGAACAAAACCATGTGTGGCGCTTCCTGAGCATGCGTCGTAGTCGGAGTGAGGTGTCCCGTATGGATGGACGGATACTGTGGCTTTCCCTTTGTAGAGGGCGGCAGCTAGCGCCACCTAGCGACGCGGATACCGTTTCTGAAGCGCTAAAGAAGTGCCCGCTCTGACTCAAAAGGGTTTACAGGGTACAAGGGGGTACAAGGGTACAAAAGGGGGTACAAGGTCAGAAATCTACCTATTGATATCCCCTTGCGTGTTGTAATGGTAGTGTGTATTACGCGCAAGGTAAGGTGGTCTTTTCGACCAGTATGCGCAGGGAATGAAATTCACACATGAGTTACTTGACAGTGGCAAGCTTCAGTTTTTGGGACATCAGGATCATGCGGGAGGCTGATCACCTGGACCTATCACCCAAGATATAAAAAAGGTATCCTTCCACACGGCTCAGGCCACTCAAGGATTGTGAAACGGGCTATCATCATGTCCGCACCTACGGCAGCCTTGGATAAATCATGTACGCATACCCTCAATGAAAGCTTCCGCATGCAGTGAGATAGAATGAGAAGGAGCGGGTACCAAGAAACCTTGTTTTCAGAGATAGCAGAAATCATGCTAAAGAAATTAAAAGGTTCGAATAAGACACGACAACAGAAACCGAGGATGAGACCGGTCAAGCTACCTTCCACGCATAGCATGACGCACAATTAAAAAAAAAAAACAGTAGGAACAAGACACGCACTGCCCAAAAATGTAACACCCCGTCTGGTCATCTGCCAGTTCACTGCAAAAACTGAGGTTGCGAACTACTATTTCAAAAAGCCACAATAGCAAGGCACTTTTCAAAACCAAGTGGATAGGGAGACCCTTGAAGCCTACTTGATAAACAAAGCAGGTGATAAATGTGCAAGCACACCATCTATCCATCTCAAACAAGCTGAGATAATGTTTCTCTATGATGATTTTTAGTGTTCACGTGTTTGTGATATGTTATATAATTTCCTTTAGTTGTTAGTACGCAGCCTTCCCGTCTCGTTCTTTCTGTCCTTGTCTCTTTGCTGCGTTACACGCAAGGTTTGTTTGCCCGTGTGTGTGGCGACATGTTGTGCGTGCCGTAGGGCAGGACTGCGGATAATTTCGACCACTTGGGGTTCTTTTGACGCGTAACGGAAATCTCCGACACACGGTTCTGAAAGCAATATTTACCTCCCCCACATTATAAACTATCAGCCGATTCTTCTTGTCACTAACGGCACCAAAATTATTTCTAATCTGTGGCACTCCGTACGCATTCCCAATGCTTCCCACAGAAGTACATCCGGTTGCACCGAATGCGGAAAACGCCATCTGTGGAGTGCAGAGAAAATGTTACGTGGCACCTTCAAGGTCACAGGCGCCACGCGCATGCGCATTGCCAATTATGCAGGAGAAACCCCCTTCCTCACACATGCAGTGGGCGTTATCCACGAACTCTCTCGAGGCCCGTCGTACGCTCGTCGCAGCTGCAGCTGTAATTGAAACAAGTTTGCATGCTCGCTGCGGCGACTGTTTTGGGTACAGCAAGATGGCGGCCGATGGCCGCGCTCACGCGCTCCCTGTCTGCGATTTACAATAGAGATAAGTGGTTTGCACGTTGTTTCTTCCATGCCAACCAGAGCCATCAAACTGATGGACGTCTGATATTGTAAGCTTTTGTCGTTATTTTTATTGCATTTGTTGTATTTATTTTATAGCGTAAGATTTTCCCCGTATCGCGTTAGGTGGCACCACTGCGCGCGTGCGTGAAAACGAAACCAGAACCTATTGTGCTACCTACGCGGCAGGGAGCTATGCTTCTCGCATCGGTACGTTCTACAAGCATTCGCTGGTGTGGATAGGTTGTTTTTCTGACACTCTGCGGTGTTTCCAGAGGCTAAGGAATGAGAACAAGCAAAGACTGTGTTTTTCCGTTTTTAAAAAAGTAGTAGTAAATTTGTGATGTAGGAAAAAAAAAACTATCATCAGTGCCTATGACCCCCGGTAACGTTACCTATTATCACCGTAATTTGCCTTGCAACATGACGTCGAAAATGTATGGGCCCACAAGGTGCAGGAGAGGCCCAGCTGTTTTGATATTGCTTCGGGAAGAAGTAATTTATGCCAACTTTAAATCACCTAGATTAACCATTTTATCTGTACCTAGTGAAGCCGTAGAGCGAAGGGGAAGCAGTCTTCAGCTCTACAATTTAGATGTCGCTGCCTTTTACAAGTACGAACTCACTGTTAGGGCACCGACCATACGTCAACACCACATCAAAATAAGGTAACATTTCTTCAAACTAAAGGAAATGTTAACTTATTCTAATCTACATAAGCTTGCCTGCTTCTATACATTTATGTTCAGTCATAATAATTCAGAAAGCCGAATGCAGCTCAGTAAAAATTGGCAAAATATGAGTAAAGACCATCTAGTAAAGCCCATCCATTTGCTTATGTCGTGAATCAGATGTTTTCTGTACAAATGAAATGAAGCTGTTGCTTACTATAACTTACCTGGTGGAGTGGAGGTGACTCAACAAAAAATAAGTAAATAAACGAAATTGACAAGCAATGCGCCTGAATAATGCCTATTTCGTGTGCTGTCGTTTGCCAACATTGGTAGCGCACTAGCGCCGGCATTTCCCCTAGCGTAGATAAATGGAACCATCTCTGGCCTCGTTCTGATTCCTCATCAGCCATATTTACAGCGAAGAGTGTTTTAAAGTGAAAGTTTTGACTGTGATACTCCGTGCAGAGTTTGTTTTCGGCAAAGTTTCCGCCAGTTGAACAGGTCAGTGAATAATGAGCCAAGGATTCACTCGTTTCCGGGGGCGAATTGCTGCCTAAAAATAACCTTAACGTACGAGGGATATGCGCTCGTTCGCATTACATGGGTCTATGTTTGACTTGTTTTCGAAGTTGCTTGTTATCTAATGATCACATTACGCTTTTAAGGTAAACCAGCCATCATTAAGTACGCTGTCTACGTAATCATATCTGCTCGCGCGTCCGAGTACTATTATCGCCGAGCTCTAACATTTGCGACGACTCCGTCACGAAAAGCTATGTTGTTATTTCCATTTCTTTGTCCGCCATTTTGCTATTTCGCCGTAGTATGACACAAAGAGTAAATGTGATTTCGACGAGCTAATACCGTGGTACCGGTCGCAATTGAAAGGATTTGTGAATGTGTGTAATCGACTGAGCAAAATGAACCCGATTCACACCGTGGTAAGCGAAATGAGCGAGCTTCTGAAGTGGTCGACGGTTTGGTGTTTCGTCAATGTCTATTAAGCCTAGGCGTTTGGTTTTTAACGCTCGCGGCTTTGTATAATTGCTCTGTCACTGCCAAGCTTCGCTCGCGTAATATACCTTTCATTCTTTTGAAATGACACCCATTTTGTCAACGTGATCTATACACAGTGCAGAGAAATTGGTGGCGAAGCGTGGATCGGCATGATCATCGTAACGCAGGTGACATTTTATTCATCTGTATGTGACGCAGCTTTACTAAAAGCGTAATTTCACTGAGTGTCGCTCGTATAACCGTGGGCATGCGATCACGGGAATGCGCTCGTGTTTGAGCCGTTCGTTTATAAATGGTATCGCAAGGCTTCAGATGGCAAGAACCCCAGTGAGAATCGCGAACGACACTTCAGCTATAGTTGTGCGCGCGTAGGCAACAAAGACAGCGGGTGGAACTTTGCGTCAGCTGCTTTCTGAAAATGTCGTTAGATGTGTGGTAATATGCTGGTACGGTAAGATCTCACAGTATCTTGTTCCTTCCACAGCTTTCTGTCGCTGTCAAAGTGAAGATGGAGTTCGGATAGTGGTGCTGCTGCTCCGTTGTGAATGCTTGGCGAGACCATGTGTGTGTTTGTGCGTGCGTGTGGCGGTTGCAGTGATTGGTGATCAAGACTAGTGACACTCATGAGGGACACCTCAGAGTTGAGTGGCCCGGCGGGGCGAGACGGCAGGCAGCCGAACCTGACCCAAGTCAGGTGGCTGCTGGATGCGATACGCAAGATAAAGTCGCAGAAACAGCGGCCTTCGCGTGAACGTGTGTGCCATGCTGTCGTTCAGACCCACAAGATTGCGAGGGAAGTTGCGGAGAAGCAACTGGACTTGGCCGTCTCCCATGGGTTCATATTCAAGGTGAGTATACCGTGCACAACACATTTATTTTGAGATGATGCTGGTGATGTGGGGAATGAAAAAATGAGCGCCCTTCACAATAAGGATCGAAGACCTATGGCATCCAAAAAGGTCATAAGGTACATAAAGTATTGTTGCGGAGCCGAAGACGATGACTGCTGTGCAAACGGGCACGTGACCCGAGACGGGAAACTGTAACCTAACGCGGACCTGTTGTAACGTGTAACAGTATGAGTAAATATAAGTACAACAGAACTTTTTGACCATAATGTGGGCAGAATTTTTATGAATCAGGTTTTCCGAGCTTGGTGGAGAACACTTACACTAGTGATGTGCAAAAATTTGTTTTCTAAGGGCATCATTTTGTTTTTAACGGGAACTGGTAAACTGCCGAACGTGCAGACTGACTGCGGCAAATCTCAGCTTAACTAGGATCAGTACTCATTGAATTGAGCTGCCTTCCATGTTCATTGGGGAGCTACATGAGATGTAGGAGGATTTCGGAGCAGCAGTTGACATGGCTTATTGCGGAGCTGCAGTGCACACGTTTGTCGAGATAAACATTGTGAAGGCTCAAAGCTGCACATCGTTCCGCGCTGTTGCTGTGTGCTATATTATGCGTGTTATTAGCATCGTTTTCTCATTGGAGTACAAATGACCTTGACAGTAAGTGCCCTGGTAGTTGCAGCTTTTTTGAAAGAAATCAAATTTCAGAAGGGTTAGTCGTTACTCTGTTGAGTGTGTAGGGCATAAGCTAAAAGTAGCTGATTCATAGCATGTGGTTCTTGGCACAAGGTATTCAGCGGCCGCGTCTAAAAATATGTTGTCGCGCACGCCCGATCGTCTGTTCTCGTCATCGGCGAGAAATTTGCAAGACAAAGAGGGGGGAAAACTGCATCCTGGCTGTTCATTTTTGCGCCACCATCATCAAGCGGTTGAAACTGCAACTACAGGTTTTCCCGGCGATTTTAATCTGAGCGCCATCGAAATTAATCCGCGTGCCATGCAAACTACATGGGGCACGGATTAATTTAGCCAGCGCTTGGATTGAAATCACTGGGAAAACCTGTAGGTATGTCTCTCTGTACATGGATGGCATTAGTTGTCTCGCAGTACATTGGATCTCATTACTTTCCACTATTTCGTAACTTATCTTTTGGTACCTGGCTTTCGTGTTTTATGTTCCGACCGTTTAATCTAACATCAGTTCCGTTTCTTTCTAAACGCTATAGGCAATGCACAAGGGTCAGTGTTCGTACAAGGATGCGGACACCTTGAAGCAAGCGTTGAAGAGGAAGCCAGGCAACAACAAGGCGCGGGAGAATGGCACCGACCTGGCAGACGCCGTCGTGGAGGCTGTGCGTGCCCTCAGGGAGAAGAGTGGCTCAACCCTCCGCTCAATGGAAAAGTATATCCAGGAGAGTGGCAGTGGCCACAGCGGGGACGATCTGGAGGTGCAGCTGCGTGCGGCAACCAAGAAAGCCATAGCCGCAGGCAGAATAATCCGCTGTGGCCGTTTCTATCGTCTGCCCGCCCGTAAAGCCGCGGAGGATGCAGACGACGAAGATGAGAACAGCGATGCCCACGTGAAAGACGGCAGCGGAGAGTTGAGTGCCTGCAGAGCCAGTTCCCCTTCCTATCCCAAGGTGAGACCCCTGATTGGACAATTAATGTGTGCCCTTATGTTTTTGGGATTTTATTGCATTTAACCCTCGAATGCGGGGCTGTATTTAGACGTTGTTGTTAGTTCCTGCTAACAGTATGCGATTGTTCCTCTTTGTAGAGGAGATCCGCTGCCCACGTGAGGTGCAATGTTTGCCATGGATCCGCAAGCAGCAACAGAAGCGGTGTTCCTGAGGAAATCCTAA
Organism: Ornithodoros turicata; assembly: GCF_037126465.1. Classification (NCBI taxonomy): domain Eukaryota; kingdom Metazoa; phylum Arthropoda; class Arachnida; order Ixodida; family Argasidae; genus Ornithodoros; species Ornithodoros turicata. Next base: position 35,687,162 of record NC_088209.1, read on the forward strand.
ATTGTTTTACCTGCGGATATTGTGGTAAGCCGCGTCGCATTACGCCGTAGTTACGTACTACTCTACAGAAACTAACGCTGCTTGACTCTGCTTCTTACACAGCCCATCCTTCATGTTTGAAGTACTCCAGAGATCTAGCCGTCATTGTTCTGAATTCGAAGTGGCAGTGCTCACAGTGCAAGACCTGCTCTGTATGTGATAGCAAAAGCGAAGACGTAAGTCTTGTATTCACTAGTAGGCGCCACTGTCGTCGTGTGATGTGTGCAATTGATTTTTTCTCAATTGATCGATTGATTTATTCTCAGGAACATTTACTACAATGCGATTCGTGTGATTGTCAGTTTCATGGACATTGTCTGAAACCACCTATCACAAGAACGCCGAAAGGTAAGGGGCCTAACGTGTATTCGTGGGCTGCCCATTCCAACTGAGAGGTCGAGTTAAATTGAATTGAAAATTGAAATTTCTTCTCATTTCCAGGTCCCTGGAAGTGTCCATCGTGTTCCACTCGCAAGTTGAAAAATATGAAGTTTGTAAATAACCTTGCCTCTAAAATAAAGCAACGAAGCAGAAAATTCACCAACCACATGCTGAGGAAACAACAGATTTCTGCTGCGTAAGTTAAGATGATTTTGCAAATATTCCATTGAACACATGTTGTAGCTTAGTTGGAATGTCAACACTGTCCTCCTTGCTGAAGCATGTCGAAAATTAATAATGTGATTCATATTTCTACCTGATGATAAGGATTACAAAGAGCAATCGTAACACAGGTATGCAGGGATAGATTAACGCAGACAGTCTTTCTTCCACGATAGCACCAGCTTCTGGACTTTGCTCTGCGGAGCATTGGAACAACAAGTTTGAGGCAAAGGTTATCGAATACGTTTTAACAGATCTTTGTTGCCTTTGTTTCTGTCCCACAACCTAATGACGTCTGCAGAAGGTTGCTTGCTCATGCTCATATCGTGCCAAAACTGAAAGTAGGTGCGCACTTGATGTACGATAACTTATTGTCAGCATTGGGTAAAACAGAGCTGCACTTGTTTGGTCTCTGTGCGAATCCATTGCCCGCACGGGATCTCTCGCCCTGCTGTGATGTCATCAGGACATGAACTTGCCTTCAATTTTTTTATATCTGCAGCTCATTGTTGGCTCTTGTATGTCGCTAACACTAGCTCTTGCAAAAGAGGAGCTACACCAAGGAAAATTTTTAATTTTTGCATCTAGGTACCTCACTCTCGTTTTAGCTGCTTGGTACAGATGTTGGGAACTTCCTAACATGTGTGTGTTTTATTTTTACTTTTTTGTACAATTGACACAACGATAATTAATAGCTTTACGTTGCGAGACGTCTATGACGGAATTAACGGGCGCGCATCTTGTGGGGCTTTATGGGCATCCAGTAATTTGATTGTCGGATCAAATGTGGTGTGCTTTCGTCATTACTCTTTTTTTTTTTTCCCCGATTCAATCACGTTAAAAAATCAGAGGTAGAGCACACACATTTCTATAGATATACCTATTGTTAGTTGCAGCGGGGAAGCCACCTGCATTTGATAAAAAAAAACCTCGAAAGAATGTGCACGCATGCATAGCACACAGCAGCAAAAAGGCTTGAGCCAGGGGTCTCAAAGGGGAGAAAAAAAGAAAGCGAGCCGAAGTTGCGTCTGAAAAGTACCGAAATAGCCATTCACACGTCCGTGTCTCACCCACACAGCCAAGTGCGCTTGGTGCCACTGCCAACAGCTAACACTGCAGTTCACATAGCTGTACAACTAGCTTCTCATGCTTGTGGCATGCCATTATTTATGGTGGTAAGATTTAGCACCGCATGTAGGTAATACGTTGGAAAAATAGATATCCCTCGCATTCGCCATCAATCATGTGATGTTGCAATGCTGTGAATACTTTTTTTTGTTTTTTCGTGAGCATGAGGTTGCGGAAAACATGGCCTCTGTGTCACTACAATCATCCACGTTCCACAGATTATTGTCTTGTGTACGTTTTTGCGTCACTGCGGAAAAGCGTGACCTGCTACTGGTTACATTCTGCATTCGCGTAATGGACCTCTCATAACTGATGCTGTACCAATAGTTCATTGTATGTGATTTTGCGTCGTGTGTAAAGCTAGTAATTAAGTACTTCTTGCTTCGATTGTGTATGTGTGACCCAGTTTGTTGAAGCATTTTGGCTATCCACCTCTACTTGCCTATTTTGAAAGTCTCCATGCTTGTACGTACTGATGAAAATTGTTTCTAAAGGACCTTGATAGTGTGAGTGAATGTCACTGAAGAGACCCCTTGTGATTTTTATAGCGGACAAAAAAAATATTTTTGTTTTCGTTTTCATATCATTAGAATTATGAAGCTTCTCAACATGCATCTGCATTACACGCAATGTGTTCCTTATCTCGCACGCGTAGCTCAAGGGAAGGAATGTTATCAGCAACCCCTCATTTTGCGCTCGTGCATAATCTGTCTGTTCAACCATTTAATTAACATTTTGCATGTAGGCCCGAGTCTTAGCCATGAATTCATGTTGTAGTAGCCTAGTATGATAAATGGTACTTTCTATCAGCAGAAATAATCGTGTGGCAACCAGCTCAACAAGGAGAAGGCGAGGCGGGCTTTCATCGGAATCGTCTCTGTCTCAGTCCGTTGATGACTGTTCCACAATCGAAAATGGTGAGTTTTATACCAGTGTCTGAAGTTAATGGTGCACGGGAGCGAAAAGAGAAAAATTTATACTCTCAAGACTGAATTGTTGACTCGTGTTTTGAATGATACAACCCTTCAGGGCATGTTAAAGAGGCTCCTGCTGAACTTCCACCAGCTGTTACAGACAAAGACCTGAAGATTTTCAAAAAGGCCCAAGACATAGCTGTGAAAGTAAGCTTTTTTTTTTTTTCCTTTTTCTTTTTTCATTACAGTTTGAATGCTACTTCTTGTGACTTACACGTTTCCTTTTCTGCTGTAGACTACTGGCCAGGAGCTCATTGTACCTGACCATCAGACACGGTGTCCAGCAGCTATAGAATTTGGCCAGTACGAAATTCAAACCTGGTATTCCTCACCCTACCCTCAAGAATATGCAAGGTGAACTTTTCTCTGTTTAATATGCCACCCGAGGGGAAACACAAGTTCCAGGTGTGAGTAACATTCTATGTGTTCTTCTCTTAGGCTTCCTAAGCTATTTTTGTGTGAGTTCTGCCTCAAGTACATGAAGAGTCACAGTATCCTCATGAGGCATTTGGTAAGGGCACACTTCATCTTTGCTCTATGTTTTCTTTATTTTTTATAAACTATCTGTAGAATGAACTCACCTTAGTCTGACCCCTGATAGTCTGATACTCGTTTTGTGACCATTTTTATTGGGAACCATTTTGCCAGATTGTAAATCCACCTCGTCAGTATGACAGTTCGCTTTATGAACGAAATCTGCGGGAATACTAACTAGGGTTCGCTGTACATGTTCGCTTCCATCATGAGTGCATCTTCAACCTTTATCAAAGCCCTCATGTCCTCATGCACTTTTTGATATTTTTGTCGCAGCTAACATGCATATCATTTTCTTCTCGTATTCCAGAAAAAGTGCACCTGGGCCCACCCACCAGCGACGGAAATTTATCGGAAAAATGAGGTCTCCGTGTTTGAGGTTGATGGCAATGTAAATAAAATCTACTGCCAGAACCTCTGCCTGCTAGCCAAACTGTTCTTGGATCATAAGACCCTCTACTACGATGTTGAACCATTTCTCTTTTATGTGCTTACAAAGAATGATTCTAAAGGCTGCCACTTGGTTGGGTACTTCTCCAAGGTATGTTGGAGTCTCTGCTAAGAATTGGAGTAGAGTGCTCACTGAATGTTTAAACCACCACAGGAAAAGCACTGTCAGCAGCGGTATAACGTTTCATGCATAATGACGATGCCACAGTACCAGAGGCAAGGCTTTGGAAGGTTTCTGATTGACTTCAGTAAGTTAGTCCTTCTGTGAATAATACCTTCGGTGATGCACATGGCAAACAATGCGCTGCTGGTGTACACACGCAGTCATGGTGTTGCTAACAACTTGCACTTGTATATCATGGTAATGTTGCCAGAATGACCTTTGTACATTGATTGTAAGCCTTCGTGGATGTCTCTGTTGCTCTGTTATGACACTGCAGTGGTGTAGCATTTGGTAGGCAGCCATTTTGGCAATTTCAGTCACGTTGCACCTGATAAAAACTGAGCTGCGCCTGACACGGCTGTAACCAAGTCAGTTCGTACACTGCGGGACCGTTTCTGAGAACTACCTACAAGCTCTAACACACACGTGTTAATAAAAATAAATTATATATATACACTACACACTACATATACATAAACTACATATACTACAATAATACTACATATATACTACAATATACATACACTACATACACTAAAATATATCGGCATGTATGTGTTGTCACTAAAAAACGTCTCGCGTTGGTTGCAGGCTATTTGCTGTCCAGGAAAGAAGGCCTTGCAGGAACACCCGAAAAGCCTCTCTCGGATCTTGGGCGTATTAGTTACATGTCTTATTGGAAGAGCATCATTTTAGAGTTCTTGAGTAGTTACGAAAGTGATCAAATATCTATACAAAGTGAGTATATGCTTTACTGTCTGACAAGTTACTTAAAAAAGGCTGCCCATTACAATTTATTGAAATGGAGAATACAGTTTTAAAAAAGGGGGAATTTACAAATTGATCCCGCTTTATGCAACAAACTTTCAAATGCGACTGTGTCACCTGTGCATGTAGCAGGTGTCCAGGTCAGAAAGTTTCGGAATCTTTCTAAGCTCTGAGAACATGATGTTGCTGTGCCAAGAATCTTTCTGCTACAATGTTTCCAAGCCATATGCTATGCGACTGAATCCACAATGATGTCGGCACAACTTACTGCATGAGAAGCGTACAATCCCGTGGGACAACCTTCTCTGAATCCCTGAACCCAGTGGCTGTAAAGTGGCTTTCTGTGTGAAAATTTAGAGTAAATTTTAAAGTAATACTGTCGAGTTATGAGTATATCCTTCATCTCTCTTTTTGGCATTAATTTTTCACATAAAATCTGTCTTTCCAATAATTTATGTCAGTGACACTTTTTTCAATTAATGTTTTGGCATAGCGGTTTGGTGGATGGTTAATAAATTAATTTACCTTAAATAAAATTACTTAAAGAAGTCACAAAGGTGCCCAACATCTCACAGACATCTCCGACAGAGAGCCCCCAATTTATTTTTATTTATTTTATTTAGGCCGTATTGGGTGACCTGTATTGCATTGTCGTTACCCCCCCTTCGACTTTTCCCTTTCTTCATTCAAAACAACTTTCATCTTATGAGTTTAAGCTGTGATGATTGTTGAGTGGCCGTGTTGCTAAGTTTGGTTACGTTCGTTCTCAAGGCTTGTCAGAGTCAACTGGTCTGAATATCCATGACATTGCCACAACTTTGCAGCACTTAAATATGATGAAGAAAGAGACGAACGAGAAAAATAGGTGAGGTAGCGTTGCCTCCTGGATTTTGCTGGAGCTCGAGGCACGTCGTGATCGTGGCTTAATTTTTTCTGCAGGATACAAATTTGCATCAGTAAGTCGATGTTGAGCGATCACATGACTAAGGTTCGATCGGGAAAAGAGAAAAGGATTATCCTGGACCAGGAATGCTTGAGATGGACGCCGCTCGTAACCCAGCCCCAGTTCAGAGATGAGGAACACGAGGTAAAGGTAATCTCAAGAAGACGTTTTTATACGTTCCCCCATGTGGGTAGTGCCCGTGTATGGGCACAAGTGCGGTTGGAATTTAGGAGATGCATTATTGATAGAGCCTGAAGTTTTAAAAGGGTTTTGCCCGATTGTTCCCCGAATTTGCACCCCGAATGGAAGGTTGCCTCTTTAGGGTGAAACCCGATTTTTACCCGGCAAATTGCCCTCACTGGAATGTATGTAGGAATGCACTAACTTACTTGTTTGGCAGAAAAATTTAGTTACATCACCATTTGTACCAAACCTGTACAGTCAGTTTGAGTAACTGAGCCCGATTTCTCCCTGAATTTAGCATACTGGAAGTTTTTTCGCACGAATTTAGTGCACATGTTTATTTACCCGATTTTTACGCCCCGAATATAGAAAAAAATATTACTCAAACTTCAGGCTCTAATTATTGACAGTCTAAAGCGCACAATGTCCTGAGCTGTCCCAATTTTCGTGCTCCGTCTATGCTTCCGACTGTTTGCACTTGGCTCGTGAGACCCGGCAGCAATGTGACAAATAGAGAGAGAGAGAGAGCCCCCCTAATTTTTTTCCGTTTCCTTTTTGTCCTGTTGGGACATGTGTCCTAACGAGGATTGTAAGAGGAAACGGAAGTTGTCATTGTTGCTCCTCGTCTATCCAGCATGATGAAGAGGAAAATGAAGGTCCCGCGCGGAAGAAACAGCGAAGGGTCCTGTCTCCGGTAGCCGCCAGTACTGCGCAGCGCCAGAGCCCCAAGGATGAAGAACAACGGGTGAAGAAACCGGGACGCCGCGGTCGAAAGCGGAGACACCCTCGCCCTGTCGCGGCCACCAGGGAGCTGAGGAGTTCGGCTGCCACGCAAGACAGTGTTGCGTGCAGCCAGGCTGATGGGGAGGAGTCAGCCGTGAAGGAATTGCCGCCGAAACGAAGGCTTCGGAAAGCGTCGGAGGCCCCCAAGCCAACTGTTGCGGAGGAGGCCGAGGAAAAGGCACGAGAGGAGGAGGAGCTTCCGCGCAAGTTGCGGAGCAAAGAGGCGCTCACACCGGCAGTCGCGTCTCAGGTAGAAGCCGATGGATCTCAAGGTAATTAAAAGGGGCCACACTTGTAGCGTGAGTGGTGTATTAAAATAGCGCAGAAGTGATTTTGATTACCCTATTTTCTTTGTATAAAGCTGCTAAGCAGGCCAGTAGGATGCACCACAAGAATTAATTCATCCCATAGAATCGTAATTATCGCAGAAATTGAATTTAAAGTATGCCGCAGAAAGCGACCGTGCGCAACAGCGGTGGAGAGGAGTACCAGCTACGGGGGCCACGCTGATTGCTCCAGAGAAATGTTGTCTGCTACTCAGCTGTCGTCTGCTACTCGGCTGTTAAGGGTTCTGAAAAAGCATTGCTCCTGGCTCAGTCATGATTCGGCTGCTCCTTCTATCCCCAGTCCTCTGGGGGAACTGGCAAAACTGGTTTACGGGGGCAAAAAGACAGGGCGCTGACCCCTTCCCCGTGTGCGAAGAGAGAAATTGTGTTTTTCGAGTCTCCCCTGAGTGCCTGATAAGTAACTTTGTTACAAGCAGTCACTTATTGAACAATTAACCGTAACTAACAACTCCCCTCTGAGAGGGCAGCTTTCATGTTGCATACCAATCGCTGACAGAGGTAGTGAATGAAGCCGCAACTAATTTCCGAAAAAATAATGAAAACTCTGAAGTAACTATAACTAGTTTTACCATCTAACCATTTATTTGGGAGGCAATCTGTTGCACAGTGCTGTCGTGAATGCCTGTATTCTACATTATTTTATGACTTAAGCAATTGTGCACTACTGCAGCCCCCCCAACTTTCTTTTCTGTATTTTCCTACCTGCCTTAAATTTCATTCAGGAGAGCAGTGAACACTTGCTCAGAGCAATGCTGAATAGAGTGAGTTGGGTCTTCACAGATAACACCGTGCCGCACGTGAAGAGCAGTGCTCCTCAGCACCATGGCATGGTGCTTCCTCCAAAGAAGTCCAGGAGAGGGGTGAAGCTGATCGGAATGGATGTGAGTGACCAGACGCAACCCGTCGAAGCAACACCAGATGACTCCGCGTCAACAAACCGGGACAAAGCGACGCCTGCTCCTCAGTCCACTGGCCCTGTAATGCGCAGAAGAAGCAGCAGAGCCGCTGAGCCACCAGCAGTGCTGAGACCTCGACGGATAAGAAGCACTGAGGTATGCCTCACCTTTCTGATGGTCTGCATACTGGTCTACCTTGTAAACTTAACATTTAACATTTATTTATTCAAGTTGTAGGTAGTTTTATAACGTGGGTGACCTAAGCCTCTAAGGCTTGTGGGTCACACCAGTCAGTCAGCAGCGAAACTCAATGTTATACAAACATAACAAGAAAGCAAATCTAAAGATAGTCACATCACTTAGTGACCGAAATTATAAAGATGTCAACAGAAATCGCTTTATCTGTTTAAAGGGCCTTATGTCTGGATGATGCTACCAAAAATTGGTTAGGTATGGCATTAAATGTATTGGGAATATAAAACCTCCTGTGACCTCTCCCATAATTGGTTCGAACACGGGGCTCTTGATATATGGGCAATAAACTTCTTTGCGGCCTTTTCCGAACAATTACTTTTTTAATAATCCGTACTATAGAAATGCCTGGTTATTACAGTATACCAAAAGAGTAACTCCGCGTAGTATCTCTGTGTAATACGCACCTCACAAATGTACCAACACAAGTGACTGCTCGCTCTGTGAGAAGGATCTTGTACGCCATTCTAGATCTGAGGCAGTTACGCATACCTTGGGGACTATAATAATTTCAGGTGAGCAAGGTGGAAGAAGAACCTGCTCCGCCTTTACTGGACCATGTTGAGGCATCGCAAGGAGAGGCAGAGAAACAGAGCGTGGATGCCACAGCGGTTGAGGATGCTGAGAGTGCGGCACCTCCTGTCTTGGAAAGCTTCAAGGAAACGAACAGCGTAGCTTCCCCCCAGTCAAAGAGAAGTTGGAAGCGAACCAAGAAGTTTCAGCGTAGGGGACGTCCTCCAAAGGTACGCTTTATAGTTTATTTATAATTTATTATTTATTTATTTATTTGTTTATTTATTTGAGGGGCAGCAGGGCGTTGTCAAGCCCCGTACAGAAGAATGGAGGTGCTAAGATTTGGTACACATACAGCAGTCCATGTATTGTATAACTAGAGCCTGAAGTTTTCGGCAAATATTTTTTTCTAAATTCGCAGGGTAAAAATGGGGTAAATAAACATGTGCTCTAAATTCATGCGAATTCGGGTGAAAAATACTTCCAGTATGCTAAATTCGGGGAGAAATCGGGCTCAGTTACTCAAACTAACTGTACTGGTTTGGTACAAACTGTGATGTGCCAAACAAGCTAAGAGTGCACTCCTAAGGATTTCTCAGTGAGGGCAATTTGCCGGGTAAAAATCGGGTTTCACCCTAAAGAGGCAACCTTCAATTCGGGGTGAAAATTCGGGGAAGAATAGGGTTAAACCCTAAAACTTCAGGCTCTATGTAGAACCCTTTGAGATCAGACTTGTATTTGCCCCGTAATATGCACATCTTTTTCTTCATGCTTTATGACTAAAGCCAATGCGGACACATGTTCCTTTGAAGCATTTTTCATCATTCATGCACATTTGCAAGACCACCTTATCGTGCTTCGTAGGTTAAAAAGAAAGACCGCACTTCTTCAGATGCTATGACAGATAACGTTGCCATTTGGAAGCCTCACGTGGAAATATTGCCGAGCTTCTCACTGTGCATTCCAGCACCAGACTGCTAAATCTTTTCCCTCGACTTCATTCGTACCGTACGCTACAGTAATTCTCTCCTGACTTTCAGAAACAGTTCATCCATGCTGATTCACCAAAGGTAGCCGATGTTACAAGTTCAGAGAGCAGTGACTACTCCAAGAAGGACGTGGAGGCTCAGGACAACAGCACTGAAAATGCGTCCGAGTCGAAAGAGCAGCCTAAGCGTGCTGAGGATCCTGAACCGACAAAAAAGGACGCGCCTGCGGCTGAGACGTCGGCAAAAGATGTAGAACCAAATCCCGTAGGCGAAGATGAGGAGGAGGAGAAGCAAGTCACAGACACAGCAGATCAACAGGTCCCCGAGGAAGCAGCGCAGAAACCTCCAGAGTTGGAAACCTCCGCTGAGCCTGAGAGTTCTGAGAACCTACAGGCCAGCGGTGTTGAAGAGGAGGATGTGGAACCTGCTGAGACAGCGCACGGTGTCGAAGAATGCAAGCAGGTTGAGAGTGAGTCCAACCACGATGAGCACCGTAGCGTCACTTCTTCCGCGCAAGACGAGGAGAGCGAAGAGACCAGGGAGAGTTCAAGCCAGCACGTTGATTCTCATCCGCGCCAGCAGGTTGAAGAGAGCCCGTCGTGTTCGAGAACGTTGGAGCTGCAGAAGGCCAGGAGCGAGCAGCAGCGGCAAGAGCAGGGCGACGTTCGGTGCCACGACCTCCCGACCCCCAGCGTGATCGTGTCCAACGAGTGTCTCGGGAACAGTGCCTCGGTCGTCAGCACCAGCAGCCAGGAGAGCCAGGACATTGTGGTGGACAACAACCCATCCCCGGCGGTGCAGCTCCCGTTGACCCCCATAACGCCCCAGACCCCCGGGTCAAACCCACCGTCCCACGGCACCTGCCTCTCGAACCAGTCGATCTCGAGTTGCGGAGTCGAGGAAGGGTCGCACACCAGCGCGCACGACATCATGGTGGGTCACAGCCCAGCAGGGATGATGGGCTGCAGCCCGCACGACTTGACCGTAGACACTGCTGCCTCGAACCTGAAGAATTCCGCGGAGGCGCCAGCCGTGCGGTATCAAGAGCCGATGAGAGAAACCGTCGTGGCACGCGCCAGGGAGTGCGACCGTTCCCGTCACGACACCATGCGATCTCGCATGCCCGTTATCAGCAAGTCCGACGTTGGCTGCATGGGTGTGTACACTCCGGACTCTTCCTCGACGAGCAGTATACTTTCGAGCAGTGGCTACGCCGGGATGGACATGGATGTGAATCAGCTGAGGCTCGAATCTCCCGCGTCGCTTAGTGGGGACGGACCTGTGGGCCCCATGGAGCACCTCAGCAGCCCGTACTCGGACTGCGCGCACATGCAGCAGCAGCAGCAGCGGCCCCCGCAGGCACACCCCTCATCCCATGCCCATCACAGACAACAGCTGCAGCAGCAGCAGCAAAGCTATTGCCGTGCACTGCACCAGTCACAGGCCACAACTTCGCTGTCACAAGGAGCTTTCGCAGCGGCACAGGCAGCCGTGGCGCAGGCTCAGGCGCAAGCTTCCTGTCCAGGGCCTGCGACAGCAAGTCAGACCAGTCATCCGGGCCACGTGGGCCATGCGAGTCATGTGAGTCACACGAGTCACAGCCCCCACACGAGTCACAGCCCCCACACGAGCCACAGCCCCCACACGAGCCACAGCCCCCACACGAGCCACAGCCCCCACACGAGCCATAGCCCGCATGCGAGCCATGTCTCTCATGCGAGCCACAGCAGCCCCTCGAGTCACACGTCTCACGCACCCCATGCGAGTCATGCCAATCATGCCATGATGCAGGGCATGGTGCTGATGCCACCGGCCAGCAGCTACATGAGCATATCTGGAAGCGGGCCTCCGTCGTACGTGATGGGCAGTGTAATGGGCATGGTGCAGCCGGGAGGAAGTGCGTCGCAACGTTCCTTCCAGGGGCCTCACAACTATCCGTACGGAGCGTCCAACGCATCGTGCAGTCTCGCCAAGCTGCAGCAGCTGACTAACGGGATCATGGACATAGCCCCGGGCGGCCCGGGACAGAGTGCAGTGGCCGCAGCAGCTGCCGCAGCCTGTGCCATGACTCCCCCGGCTGCACCTTCTCCGCGATCAGCGCACCAGTACGGTGGAAAGTATGCGGCTGCTGCAGCTGCCGCTGCAGCGGGCCACAGGTACCACCAGAGGTCTTCAATCAATCCCAACCTTATGGCCGGGTACCAGTCGCTGAACGGGTACCGCCAGGGTGGCCCGCCGCCGTCTGCTTACCTGCAGCAGGGACCGTCGATGCAAATGATGAACATGCAGCCACAATATCAGGAACAGCCGCCACCTCAGAACCCAATGTATGCATACGGCTATCTCAGTGGAGGCCTGCCGCCTCAGACACTCAACTCGATGATGCGCAGGTAATGAATTTTCCAGGGCAGCTTGTAAATACGTAGCTCGGAAGAAATATACCTCCTTTTCCCCCCGAGACGTTCGAGAGGGTTCGACAACTGGAATGTAAATACAGCGTAGGTACGGCGAAGAACTTTCTTCCGTTAGCTGAGCGTTGTCCTTCGTGTCAGTTCTGGACCTAAAAACACTGTGAAATATTTTAGCGTGTCCTTTTTGTCATCCTTTTCTCTTTCTTTTTTTTTTCCTTTTAAACCTACTTGCAGGCAGAAGTGCTCGAAGTGATTGTCGTGTATCTGCATGTACAGGGAATGTGATATTGTGTTGCTGGTCACAGGATCTTAAGAAATTGTGTGTATAGTAGAACTGTGTAACCCTCATTGACATGGACACCAGGATGTGGTCTTTGGGACTTGTTAGATGATGACTTCCCGATCGTTCGGACGGGCTACGTAAAGGCAAAGGCAGGTCTCCGCCGCGGATGAGCTCTGTGTGCTTTACAATTGCATTGCTGCAGCTGGTTATCATTCTACGTAGATTGTATCAAAATTATTGCGTAATCTTTGTTAGGTTGTGTGCTGCGCTGCATATAATGTTTTGGGACTAGCGAAGCCAAAAATTGCGCTTTCGTTCCCCAGTGGGGATCCTGTACTCAGTAGCGGAGGGAGTCATTGGGTGTAAATAGTAGTCATGTCACGTTTTGTACAGGTATAGTAGGTAAGCAGACCCCCGTTTTAAGTGCATAGTACAGTTTTACTTTTTTTTTTTTTGCACCACTTGTACCAACTTTTACTGATTGGAGAGACAAGAAAAGTGAAATCCAGTACAAGTTTCGTGAAAGTAGTGAACGCTCCAGTTTGCATCTGCCTTCCAGTGTCAGGTCTAGTCCTTGAGGTCTTTGTCGCACCTTATTATGATGCCGATGAAATTCCAAACTTAAATTGCTTATGCATGTGTATGAGGGGGAACATCCTGTAAATTTCCTGCATTAATCTTTATTTCCTTTTTGTTCAGCTATGTATGTTGTTACATACATCTACGGTGAAATAAATAAAGGGTATTTTAGATCTTGTAATGTATCTTACATAGTCTAATTACATAATTGAACTACCTTGGAAGTCTCTCGTAAGTGCCTTATTCTATCTAGACGAGACAATTCCTTCTTTTGCGCGGTAAAGTTATCGAAAGTCGCGAGCTACAAAATATTCCTTATGAGATGCTGAAAGTCACGGGCAATGAACAGGGAGAGCTGTTACATGAAAATTATGAAGATGTAGGTGACTGAAAATAGAAATATAAAGCTCTTGTGCGTATATCCATTCGTCTGCTGAAATAGTGAAGGGGTACCCTTTCTTGTATGCAAGTTGACCGCTCTGGCATTTATAGTAACGTGGGGTTGTATTCCTATGTGTACCGGCGTTGCAGCCCTGTGCTTGACTTGTTCAGTAAATAGTTTAGAAGCCGCTGTATTCGGTGTACTACTTCATAGCATGCTCCGCAGTGTAAAAGAGAGAGAGAGAGGGTTATTGCGTGAGAGTTTCTTTTGGGAAAGACTTTGTTTGTGCTGATGAGAGACCCTGACAACTCAAACGTTGTAATTTATTTATTTGACTGAAAGTATACGCATGTAAGCTGTTTGTATCCACCTAATGTTTATGTGGAGTACCATGATATATAATTGTTAATAGAGGTATAATTTAACACTGAGTATTTTGGCCTGCATTTTCTTTATTTTTTTTTTAAGATTGTATATTTTGTATCATTTTTGTACGTAGGTAATAGTTCAAGTTTCGACGTAGCAACGATGCTAAATATGCATTACACATCATTGAACAAGCATTTGCAATGGCCTTGGTCCAAACTTTGGTTACAGATCTGTTGCAAGATTTCTAGCAGTTGTATATTTTAAAGTACATGTTGCCCTCATATTTCATACCAGGCTTGCTGTAACAACAGCTACAATCTAAGTGGAATAAAGGTAAACTTTTTTCATTGACAGTTTGTGGCTGGCCTAAATGTTACTTGTGCATGCTTTGCCTGCAGGGGTCTGGCAGTTTGACATCGATATTCTGTGAGTGGGAACTGTATTACGAGCAATTTGCAAAACATTACCAAAAATTCCAGTAGAAGCGTGCTTAAGTTTGAAGGACGGGGGCACCAAGAACTTGAGGTTGTATAAAGAAGAAAATCTGGGGGGAAAGCACAGCTGGTGTCTGATTGGTAATATCAGTTTATATTAGGTTTTTTATTAGTTTATATTTGTATTAGCCTGGTTGCCTGGAATGACAAGAAGGCGGCTTTCGGGTAGATATCAGATTTTACACGAATTTTTGAAAACTTAGGGGGGGGGGAAACTATCTGGAAAAATCTGGTTGAACTTGAAAACGAAGAGCACTACGAATTTGTGGTCGCCAGGTTATCCCTAGCCAGTGCTGACCGGAATAGATTCGATTTAGGGGGTCTAGATAAATTACTGGCTGGAACCCCCTTCAACCATAGGCGGAGTTCTCAATCCACCGGAGGGGCTGCACAATGCCCCCAAACTCCCGGCACAAATGCTTCGATTGCGGGAGCTTTACCCCCACTTTGTTCGCAGGCATCGAGCGTGGTGTCAGGGATTCTGTGTCATCATGTTCATTAGCTTGCAGCACAGAGGTGGGCAACGTCACGACTGACGCCCATGGGGATTGTGCGTCCTGGGCCAACTTCTAAGGGAACTGTTTCGACCAAATAACGTCTTGAGGACTGAAGCCGCCCTACGTACGTCTGAAAGCGTCTGAGGAAAACTCAGGAAAAACCCCAGACAGCACCGGGATTTGAACCCTGGTACCTCCCTACATCCCTACCTACACCCGAACCTTGCATGAATATACCCTGCAGTAGCCAGGTGAAGCAGACGTCAACCCACGCAAACGGGAATACTGCGAAAATCCTCACCCAAATGCATTATAGTGACAGATAATATGTGAAGAAGAAAAAAGTCAGATAGAAGAAGATGCAGAAGGCACAGAAGGTAACCGAAACCTGGCGGCTGACAGTGAGAAGTCTGTGCGTGTGACCGGTGTGGCTATTGGTTGGTCTCCTCCACGTGGTCTCCTCCTTTTCTTAATTTGTTTCTCTCTTTCCTTTGACCTCCGCCATAGAAGCCGCAGATAAGCGGTTGGTTTTTTGAGCAACGCACACGGGATTGTATTTGCAATTGATTTTATCATGACTGCGAAGCTAAGGTAAGATGTTGCTTATAGCTTCTTCACTTTACTCTTTCAAAGTTTTTCATTTATGGCAACACAGCCTAGAGAAACACGTGTGCTCACATTTTTTCTTCGTTGGTTGTGATGCACGGTCGGTGCGGTGTTTTACGATAAGTGTGCAAACAAATGTGTGAATTTGTGTGCAAATGGCACGTAGGCCACTGTGAAAGTTGCTAGTTTGTATCGTAGCCAAGTGACTGATCTGCTAACGTGTACTTACTTGCAGAAAAGGGATGCTGTTTGGCATGGGAAACCCCCTTCTAGACATATCAGCATCCGTGGAAAATGAATTTTTGCTGAAGTAAGCTGTCTTCCCATTATATCGAAGCCTTCGTATTGTGGCACGAAACGTTTGACCTTCCTATCGAGTAATATGACGTACTGGTACAGACCCTTTGAACAGTAATATTTCATGGACATAGGCAAGCGCTGTACGACGAGTGCACTTTACACGATAACACTGTCATTGGCCATAGTAGGACCGTTCGTCTGTCACAGATAGTGTCGTCGCCGCGTGTATGGCCCAGGATAATGTAAAGAGCCGCCTGCATCTATTAATCACTTTATAGCGACAGTTGCATCGCGGCGCTAACACGATATTTAAAAAAACTAAATATTAATCACTTTTATCCAGCTTAGTAGCCAGAGGGGGAGGTTTCATAAGATCAACCCTATGAACCCCCCTGCAGTCTCCAGCATGTGTTAATTTCTTTTTCAGATACTCATTAAAGCCTAATGATGCTATATTGGCAGATGATAAGCATGCCTCCTTGTAAGTATTCCTTCTTGTGTATTAGATCTTTGTGATGTGATTCGCGAGGATACGACAAGCGATCCCTGTAGCAGACAATAAACCACCACCATTTACGGTGATAAACAGCTCTGTTGGTTGAGCTCATTGCACACCATTATCAGTGGGATGGTGTCATGTGATGCGAATGTTGAACTACAGATCAATTCCTTGCTTGAGTGATGCACATAAAAATCGTGGTAGAACCAGTTAGCTTTTGTGAAGTGTGTGTAGTAAGTACATCATGTTAGTTCACTGCAAACACTTAAGGTGCTTTACAGGAGCCCCAAGCTGAGCCCCCCAATAACTCGTGTTTTTCTCTGCGGCATGTCCTGAAACACATAAAATGAGCTACTTTGAAAGAACATGAATCGCAAGTGGC
The DNA here is from genome assembly GCF_037126465.1 of Ornithodoros turicata. Taxonomy (NCBI): domain Eukaryota; kingdom Metazoa; phylum Arthropoda; class Arachnida; order Ixodida; family Argasidae; genus Ornithodoros; species Ornithodoros turicata. Next base: position 35,703,529 of record NC_088209.1, read on the forward strand.
CCGCAGCGCACGTGAGACCTCTCTGTTCTGCACACCTTCAAAAAAAAAAAAAAAGTTCCACTATATGAAAGAGCATGTAAAAGAACGAGGAGGGTATGTCGTGATGTCACTTATCCCCCTGGCAGGGCTGATCATGTGACTCGTGATGTAGACCAGCACAGCTCAAGCAGGTATATGTAGAGTCACTAGATAAGCTTATTTAGTGACTCTAGGTATATGCGGCGTGTGAGCTGAGAAGGAAGAAACGTATGGGGACTTACGGGGGGATTGGTGCTGGCCATCCGTGGCCGCTTTCTCGGAGTGCTTTTACAAATTTGATTGAGTAGTGACAACCGACAGTGCAGCATTTTCCATGATTACTCCCGATGAAGAGCTCTAGGGATGAAACAGGGTTTTAATGAAATGTTGCATCATTGGTCCTCTAAGGTTGTGGTACACGTGAATTGGAAGAAGCTGGAAGTATACAATAATAGTGTGTCGGTTTCATCATCTGTTGTGTCGCTTTCTTAATCTCTAGATACACAGAACTGATTGAAAAATACGACTGCAGTTACATTGCTGGAGGGGCCACGCAGAATACGCTCAGAGTGCTACAGGTATGTCTCGAAGTGTACTTATTTGTGTGTAGCGTGAGTGCTGGTACAGCATTAATGAGGGTCACATTCTAAATAAATGTTCCGCTACATTTCGCATGTTTCAGTGGGTAGTGCAGATGCCTGAGGTGACAACATTCATGGGCTGCATTGGTAGAGACAAATTTGGGGGAATTCTGGAACAGAAAGCACGAGAAGCAGGCGTTAATGTACGCTACCAGTACAGCGATAAGTTCCCCACAGGGACATGTGCTGTGCTTCTTACACAGAACGGGGCAGCAAGGTATGTTGAAAGGCATTGACCGTAATTGTCCACATTGGTGCTTCTTAACGTGTTTAACTCTTCCTCCAATTCATTCCAATTTCAAGTATATGGTATTTGCATGACTCTAACAAGAGCCCAATTTTAAACTGCATATTTCTTTTGGGTTGCTCCATAAAAGAGTTTGTTTGTTTGTTATGCTCATGCCTTAATCCTTTTCAATATAGGTCTCTGTGTGCCAACTTAGCGGCAGCTAATGCCTATTCAGTAGAGCACCTTTGTAAGCCTGAAAACAAAGCACTAATGGAAGAAGCATCGTTTTACTACATTTCAGTACGTAAACATAATTCCTCCTTTGGTACAAGGCGTTCATATTCCTACATGGTGTGTAGTTCCCAGCAGAGAGTGTGCATGTTTTGATAGTTCTTGATAGGAAGGAAAAGGCAGAGTACTAATCTGAAATAACTTTCTACTTCTGGTAACCTTTAGCTTTGTTGTCCCACCATGTAATGTGGTAAACCAATAAATTGAATTGAATTCAAGGAAATGCTAGCCATGAGCCGGGTACGTTCTGCGTCAGCAAACTCTCATGGCAGACGACACTAACAGTGGTCATCACACTTTTTTTCATTATGTACATATACGAAAATTCACCCGCTATTACGCTTATTATCAGTTGTTTTAGTAACCGCATACATATAATTAGAGGTGTGCGTGGGTGTGATTATATCCGCGGGTATGACATCCTGGTTTGCAGTTGGAAGTAGAACGTTCTAAAATCCGCATGGATAAAATGTGAATATCTGCATTTGAGCTGCAAATAAGCATGTCTGCCGGCATCTGCTTGGTGAAGCACGACGTCCTGGTGTGTCACTTGTTGTGTTGCTGGGCGGTTAGCTGCATTTGAGTGGCTCTCTGCAATAATGATGTCAACGAAAATTTGTATTTTTGAGGAATAGAGAAGACTGGAAATGATGAGAGCGTTCCTTAAAATGGATGTCACTGCGCCCATTTTGGAATGCTGCAGTGCACGTGTTTTTTACTTATGTATATGAATAGTAGGTCCGTATTTTTGGCGTCTAAAGTCTTCTCTTGAAAGCGATTCAAATTGTTTACATCGTTATGGCAGAGCTGCATTCATTATATAGTTGATGGATGACAATATTCCTAAGCGGATCACGTTACCCTACTTTCATGTAATGCTTCCTGCATGTAGAGTTTCTCTCATAAATGCAACGAACACGGAAGTGCGGGTATTCTCAATATCCGCGCGCCTGTGGATGGGGATACATCAATCCCAACTAGTGCAGATGCAGTCACCGATCTGACGCGCGTGTACCGAGCGTGTACCGAGCGTGTACCGAGCGTGTACCGAGCGTGTACCGAGCGTGTACCGAGCGTGTACCGAGCGTGTACCGAGCGTGTACCGAGCGTGTACCGAGCGTGTACCGAGCGTGTACCGAGCGTGTACCGAGCGTGTACCGAGCGTGTACCGAGCGTGTACCGAGCGTGTACCGAGCGTGTACCGAGCGTGTACCGAGCGGGGGACCGAGCGGGGGACCGAGCGGGTACCGTAAATGGTATCCACGCTTGCCTCAGCATACTGTCACATTATACACTTTGTGCCATCCGTGTGCCAATCGTTAAGCTATCAAGCCTGGCATAATGCACGGAGGCCTAAGTTGTGATTACGTTAATTGTGTTCTCGTTTCATTTTCCTTGCAGGGCTTTTTCCTGACAGTTAGCATAGAAAGTATCTTAACAGTGGCACAGCACGCTCATGAGAAAGGCAAGGTGTTCTCGATGAACTTGAGTGCGGCTTTCCTGTGTCGCCTCTTCAAGGACCAGATGATGCAGGCTTTTCCATATATAGACTTATTGTTTGGGAACGAGACGGTAAACAGTGTTGTCTTATCCTTTTATCTTATCTTCACTTTTGACACTACCAGAACTGCAGGTTTTCCTGCCGATTTTAATCCAAGTGCCAGCTAAATTAATCCATGTGCCATGCAAACTTTATGGGGCATGGATTAATTTAGCTGGCACTTAGATTAAATTCGCCTGGAAAACTTGTAGAAGGATGCACACTACATGCATGCTTACCGTTTTACAGCACACGTGTCAATTCTACTAACTTTCTTACATGTTTGCATTTGTGCTCAACAGATTCTGTGTGTTGTTTCTAGGAGGCACGAGAGTTTGCTGACGTGCACAACTTGGGGGTAAGGAGTTACGTCTCGTCTGCTTTATTAAAATGTAACAAGAAAAATTAACGCTTGAAAGGCTGATGTTTGCGTTTCTCTCTCTTATTTTATTTTATTTTTTTCAGACACATGACGTGACCGCAATCGCGAAACTAGTCAGCAAGTTTCCAAAGAAGTCTGCTGTTCCAAGGACAGTGGTTTTTACGCAAGGTGCTGATGATGTAATAGTCGTACAAGGTAGGCAGTGTCGTCTGCTTTTGATTGGGAGAAAGGAGTTTATGGGAGTACGCTGCACCGTGACCACGCGCCTGAACTTCTCGTCGTATCGTTCCAGGGGAGGAGACGCACACATTTCCAGTGCCAAAGCTCAAACCGGAGGAAATCATCGATACCAATGGCGCTGGGGACGCATTTGTTGGAGGTACATTTTGGTAGCAAGATGCACAAACCTTATTTGCTCATGAGAGAGAACTGATGTGCTGAGGCTGGAACAACATAGAAAGGACAAATACATACAAAGCATACAAACTCAATTGGTAGAGCCCTGGACCGGTAATCCAGAAGATGCGGGTTTGAGTCCTACAGCTGGCTAACCTTTTCAGTGACTTCCACCTTTCATCATTATTTGCTTTGTCGCTCTATACCAGGGGCTCTCGACTTGATGGGGTGAGAATCAGCCTTAGGGTGCAATTTGATGATGTCATCAGGGGAATGTGTGTGTAGGAATGTAACATTCGCCTCCTATCCGCCCTTGCGCACACTGATGGCACCCTTAAAACAACACTTCACCACTTAACACTACCCCTGCACCAACTCTGGAACAGATTGATACCGTCATCACTTCCGATTTGTGAAAGGCAGGAAGCGTACGTTCTGCGACGAAGCGGCATAAGTGTCACAAACAAGGTGTACGCTTCCCGTTTTCAACCAATTGCGGAAGATATCATTGGGAGTTATGGTTGGCTAGGAATGTGTTATGTTGAAGTTGTCGAGAGTGTAGTATATCATTCATAGGACATCAGCCTTGTCAGGTAACACCTCAACAGCGCGTTAAGACGTCTCCCAGATGGATGTCGTACTGGAAAAGCTAGTATCTAGCCGCAACAAACATACCTTCAAGAAACTCCGCAGAAACGACAGTATATGTGAAATATGAGAGCAGGGACAATGCTGCGTTGAATGACAAGAGAGATTGAGGATCGCTGCTCTAGATTGTTGATAATATGCCAGTGTCAATAGCAGGATATTTTCTTACAGGATTTCTGGCTATGTACCTGCTCGGGAAACCACTTGAGACGTGCGTCAGCTGTGGCATCAAGGTCTCTGTCGAGGTCGTAAAGAATTCTGGATGCACCCTTTCTGACCGTGAGAGTGTGCATGTGGTATAGTTGAGCTGCATTCAGAAACCAGTGGGACAGAACTGTTGATTGTTGATGGTGCCCACAGGCTCTATTGTAACATAAGGTATTCTACCCCAGCTATTAAAAGTTGAATATAGGTTTCGATTACTGTACGAACCAGAATGCCTGTCTTCAGCACGGCAAGACTGAAAACGCATGGACTCTCTATTTTTATATATTTGTATGGACCTCATGTTCCTATTTCCTCGTTTCTATATTACTGCCAGGAGAAAATAAAGGTTGGATACCTCCATTACACCTTCCGGACAGCTCTTGTACATTAGAGGAATCGACAGATTCTTCTCAGCTGCGTCTTTCTGATGGATCTTGTCATATCCCTCTGCTAATGAGGGGCTGTTACACGAAAGATTTGATGCGGAACATTCCCACCAGGCACACAAGGCAGTATTGGCCTTAAAGTAGCACTGAGGCGACCCCCAATTTCTTCTTTTTTTATTTACGTCGCGAGACAACTGCGATCATGAGCGACGTCACAGTGGTGGGGTTTAATGTCCCTCGTTTAATTTCCGTCGCGGAAGACTGTGTGCCGGAGCAACTTGTACCCTTCCACCAAGTTGCTACCGTCCTTGGCTGGGTTTGAACATGCGATAAATAAAATGAGCTTTTGCGAAAGAACAATGGGTGACCTCCAGCACGCGTGCATGGCCTCTGTTCCGCGCGCCTTGCAAAAGGCCTCCACTCTTGCAAAGAGCCCATCGGAGAATGAGGGAACGTCGTGACGTAGTGTGGTCCCCAGCGTGGTCCTGCGGATGCTTTCTCAGACTGCTTTCTGTAGATTTGCGATGTTTAAATGTACATTATGTAGATGTAAATGCGATGTAGATTAAATGTTTGCGATGTCTGGAACATGTGTACGAAATATCTCGTTCCAAAACTGCGCAGATTTGATTTGAACGAATTTATTACGAAGCGAATATTTCGCCTCTATGAAGCAAGAGGGCACTGATGGGATCTCTGCTTCAGAGCCGTATATAGGGCTCTGCTCTGCTTCATTCGTGAAGCAGTCAGGGAGTCACGATATTAGGTATTTTTGCTTTACGGTGTCGCGTCGCTGCTCAATTTATAAGAAACTGTAAAAATATCCTGAATAACGAACCATATGAGGGGTGCGGCGTACCCTTAGAGGCCCTGCCGGATCACCTCGCGTGACGTAGCCAGGTCCGTGTGATGTAGCATCATCGTAGCGAGCAGGCACGAGGTCTCATTAGGGAGCCTCCATGGGTTGCTGCGGCTTCCTCGCTTGGGGAACGAAGGGGACGCACATGGAGGCTCCCTAGGTCTCATTCGCGCAGCGCGATTTGCGACTGGGTGACGTCACTCACTTGCGGGCTCTCTGAAGGAGGAGGATGTGCAGATGAAAGACCTCCCGCGCGTGCTACAGGTCCGCTACGATCGTCGTTCTTTCGCAAGGGCTCAGTGTGCATCATTACACCGCACGCAAAACCGGAAAAGATCTGATGTTGAACAGCGGGCTACACATCTTGCCTTTTAAGCAAGGACTCTCGTTCTGCAAAGTTATTGTCGCTTTGAGCTGATCGTGCCAATAAAAGTGCTCGTATAAGAGTGGCAATACCCTTTCGTTCTGCCTTGACTATATATACCGACTAGTCGAGCGTAGAACGCATCAAGGCTAATGCGACACGAGTGCTTGGGCTACCAGGACTGAGGGGCGTACGGGTACCTGCCTCCTACAGCCGTGTTTCTTCATACAGGGTTGAGTGATTTGCTGGAGCACTCAACAGACCCAATCAGTGGCGGATCTGACGGGGGGGGGGGCGTTTGCCCCCCAAAAGTCAGTTTATACATTGGATTTTCCCCTATTCTTTCCCCCACTACGCGCTCCAACAAAGGAACCCCCCCCCCACACACACACACTCCAAACCGGCGGTCTGGATCCGGCCCTGGATCGAATCACCTGCAGCCAGAGACAAAGAGTCCATCTACGTGGTTTCGTTGTGACGTGACGTCACCAGTCCCCTCCATGGTTTCCTTCCCGCAAATGAATGCAGAAAATTCGTTAGTTTTCGAACTATCTACAGTTGTTTATAGATACTGTATGCTCTCTTGTGTGTTTTTTTATGTTGCTTTTTTTAATTCATGTTTTTGGGGACGCACTTCTGTTGTACCTACATGAAAAACTACTCTTCGCTAGCGGGATCCATACAGGCGCGCGCGCGCGACGAAATTTCAAGCCGGTAGTCATGGAAACCGATCAACACTCTCCTCCGTTGATCGTCACACAACACGTCGCTTGCTCCCGTGGTATGCTGGGCTTCAATGCGAGCATAGTACGATGCAAATCAAGTATTTAAAAACACTGTTGCCGCCACAGGTAAGTCGGCACTTTCGACCTTAATTAGCTGCACCGCAGTCAGCCCTCGATTTGGGAACAGGGACTGTTCCTATGAAGATCGTTCGTAAAACGAGGGATCCACAAATCGAGGTATGCACTGGAACAACAGAAAATGCCTTGTGACATGGATTGATAACACATACTTACAATTACATATTTGAGGGTTGTTAGTTGGGTACTTTATTTTTTAAGTAACTTGTAATCATACACGTCTTTGACTTTTGTGTGAATCTTGCTCCCAAAAAATTTAAGCTATCTAACGCATGTCTTGTCGTTACTTCTAAATAGTATGCTACTACGGCCACCTGACGTGATGTGGTTTCACTCACGTGCGCCTCTAAGGTGACAACTGCTAGCAAGTCAGAACGATGGACAGCTCTGATATCTCGAGGCTTTGACAGCGGGACACGGGTTGACGTTACTGACCTGAACGGCTATGGTGCACCGTTCATATAATTCGAGGTCAGAAAAGCATGGGGTCTTCTTGATTCGTCCCTGAATGATGTGTTCACTTCACGGGAATCGAGATTCATAAACCGAGAAAGAGACACAAAGGAAGGTTCCGAAAAGTGAGGGAATTCGTAGTTCCAGGTTCCGTAAGTCGTGGTCGACTAGCTAGATCGCTATATGCGTTGAGAACGTTCGCATGGTTCTGGATCCGCTTTTGCCAGTTCCTCAGTGGTGTTCTTAGTAGCCTTCTTAGTGCTCCAGGCACGCGCTACTGTCCTCAACGCTGCTCTTTCGTGGAGCGGTGAGTGGCAAAGCCACCGAGGACGACCCTGAAGAACTTCCTCAACGTTCGTGCAAGTACGTGGTCCCTGGACTTTCAATACCGTAGCCAGAAAAATATTTCATCGTGGGTTCTACTGGAACTTTACATGGGGAGAGATTTCACCCTCGTTTTCCCTCTCCCAAATGCACCACCAAAGGTACGATCTCGGGGTGAGGGGTTGGTCCTCTGACTAAGCCACTGCTGGACTTCCATTTCAGAATTCTGGATGGCAAAGCATACGTACGATTTCATAATGTGTTATAATCTATTACGTAACCCAATCACATCAGACAATGAAATTTCGAATCGTCGTGGCTAGTAGGCCGGCCTGTCTAATGTGTTCAGTCAGACTGATCAACGTGTCCAATACAAATAGACGATTTTGAAAAGGTGCTCGCGCACAAAGCAGCACGCGAACTTTGAGGGACACTGCCCTGTCGCCTGCTGCGGTTATGGTTTACCTCGGCAGACGCTTCCGCTGCGCCCACCGGGAATGTTGTTGTTCTTCTTCTACCTCCACCTCTGGTCGTCTCGTAGTGCTCTAGGACGCTCTAAGTTCCCATGAGCCCTTGCGTGCCACAGGTGGCGCTTGCGTTTCTAAAAAGCAAGCTTACGCTTGTCCCATCCTACAGTTGGCAATACGAGGTCTATCCTAATGAAGGCTTCTGAGGGATGTCCGGTATCGGTCGTTCTGTGGGACTACCTGCCTGCCTATTACATCCTGCTCTTCGTTTTTAGGGCGAGGGCAGTAGTATTTTTGAAACGTGATGTGGGCAAGACTTGGGCTTGTCCCATCCTACAGTTGGCAATACAACTATTAATTGCATTAATTATGTCAATTAACAAGAGCAGCACTTGGTGCACCCTCATGTGTACGGCATCAAAGTGTTCGCGCATATCTCGTGAACATCGTATGTTGTCCTAACGAACGCTTGGTGTTGATGAACGTTATCAGGACGACACCCTCCGTTTTGCGATAATGATCAGTGTCTTGCTCGGACGTGCAGAACAACACAAAAGATAATCGTGTTTCTGCGTTTCTAGGATGGCGCTGCCAAAGTCACTGCTATTGCTTGGTCGCCAAATAATGTGAAACTGGCAGTGTGCACTGCCGATAGGGTTATCCTCCTGTTCGACGAAACTGGAGAAAGGCGAGACAAGTTTTCGACAAAACCGATAGACTCGAAGGTACGCTGGAAGACCCTGCTAGACATCTTTTTTTTTTTTTCTGACTCTTTGCATTCTTCGAACGGCATAGTACGGCAAGAAAAGTTATGTCGTGAAAGCCATTGCATTTTCACCCGACTCTACGAAACTAGCCGTGGGACAGACGGACAATATCATCTATGTGTACAAGCTGGGTGAGGATTGGTAAGTTTGCGCTCCCATACCTGCTCTAAGTAAATCTGGTGTCATTGTGCTCGATATTTTTTCCCGACAATTCCACGTTGAAGGGGAGACAAGAAGGTGATATGTAACAAGTTTATTCAGCAAAGCGCTATCACGTGCATGGTATGGCCACTTCACGGCCCTATCACTTTCGGATTGGCCGACGGAAAGGTAGGTTTCGAAATTTCAGTTCGAGAACTGGAAGAGCTGAAGTATTTTTCGTCTGGCAGGTACGAAGCGCAAATATTAAGACCAACAAGTCATCGACACTTTATGCTGCGGACAGCTACGTCGTAGCCCTCACTGCAAGGTGACTTTTAGTGGAATGTTGATTATTATTATTATTATTATTACTGAACTTGATCAATGTGTCGATCACATGTGTTCTGTTGGAGCAGTAAATTCGCGTACATTTTTTACACTTAAAAGAGTTTTTGTTCAGCAAGCGTTATACGTACTAAATACTACCTTTTAAAACGATTCATAAGTTATTTGCCCAGTTACTCCTAAAAGTATTGAAGAAAGAGTAACTTGAGTAGAGTATCTAAGTTGTGTACAAGTGCGGTAACTTGTTATTGAGAAATATCGCATATACAGATGCAGCCCGAGTGAGCAATTCCAATAATACGCAGAATAAGTTATCGGTCTCGTAAACAACCAGGCAGGGAAAGAGCTGCCGATATTTCGAACAGAGACCGTTCTTCTTCTGGGAAAGTGAACAGTCTGTGTTCGAAATATCGACCGTCTCTCGTCCCTTCGCATTTCCTTCCGGTTCGTCGTATTTTGTACGCTTCTTATATGCGTATTGTAAGTTTTTCCGAACAAAGAACTACTTCTATATACGCTCATCCTAATTTTTCAAAGCGACCAAACTTCACAGCAAGTCACTCCAGGTGTTTGAACGTTTTCAGTATATCCGGAAAAGGAATTATATCGGGTCACGCTGATGGAAGTGTCGTGAGGTACTTTCTCGAAGACGATTCTTCGGGAGACGCACAGGTACAGGCATCTTATTGGAGTTATACGATGTCTTTTCACTGACTCTGTACTGGTGTCCCGTCAAATTGTGCGCAGGGAAAAGTGATGACTCACGCATGCTCACCATACGCGCTCGCCTGGACCGACCACTCGATCGTGGCTGCGGGCTGCGACAAACGAATAATATTCTACGCGAGAGATGGTCGTATGCTTCAGCAGTTTGATTACAGCCGGAACGAGAACGAACACGAGTTCACCGTGGCAGCCTGCAGTCCCAGTGGCCAGACTGTAGTGGTGGGAAGCTATGACAGGTGACGTATTTTTTTTAAATTCCAGCTGACGTTATATAATGTGCCTTCTTTATAGGGTGCGTGTATTTACGTGGTCCAGCGCCAAAAAGGCTTGGGAAGAATCGAACCGCAAAGAGATTCCGAATGCGTACACCATTTCGAGCGCGATATGGAAACGAGATGGATCTCGTTTGGTACTCGTGAGTATAGAGGATTTAAAGTCGTCCGTGTGCTCACAACGAGTGACATCCCCACGAAATGTTCTGGTGGAACAAAATCGAAAAGAAAGAAAGAAAGGAGGATATTCCCCACACTTGGCCGTGCACGAAAAGACGGCGTGCTGTTGCGCGCTCGTGCTTAGTATATAGGCAGCAGAAAGCTATGTCGTGTTTCGCATCTTCTGCTGGAGTATTCTGGGGAATGTCGCTCATATGAATATACGGACTCTGTACACGGACAGCCGTTGTTCAACCTGAGAACGGCACGTTTAAGCCCCGCCCTACGCCTGTTCCTATTGGCTAGCTGCATCATGATGCAGCACAGTACGTCGAGTCAAGTAGAGCATGGGCGCAGTGTTACTCTTTTAAAGTCTACGGACTACATTTCATGCCGTTCTTACGCTGAACAAGGAAGCAGATGCCATTAACACGGCTTGGTACTACGGGGCATATTGTTTCAGGGAACACTATGTGGAGCTGTACTCACCTATGACTGCAGCCTGCGTAAATCGATTTACAACAATAAATTTGAAGTGACGTTCGTTGGTCCAAGCCAGGTGAGCGTTTTATACGTGCATATTTTTCTGTTGCATTCTGCTGGGTCAGCATCTTGGTTTTATAACTTTCTCATACAGGCCATTATAACGAACCTTGCAACTGGATCTAAAACGGTGTTGAAGTCTCAATTTGGGCACGAGATCCAAGACTTGAAGATACTTGGTAAAGATCGGTACCTTGTAGCGTATACTCCAGCTACGCTTCTACTAGGAGATTTGGCCCAGGAGAAGTTATGCGAGGTAGGATATCGTAATTCGTCCGAAAGCGGTTGCGGTGATCTGATCGTGCGCATGGACGTGTGGAGGCATTGAATGCTTTCAGAATGTTAAAGGTGTAGTTCGCTCTCTATATAAGCATGGGCTTGTAGATTTTTGTTCCCACGTTGTTCCCATGGTTTACCGAATCCGTTCGACACTTTTCGCCGACCTCAGCGGTATACGTAATCGATTATCGGCGTTATAACTATAATCGGAATCCGCAAAATTTGAAATTCCCGCGCGGAGAGACGTGTGCGCGACGTCAGTGTGACGACATTGTGACGACACGAGGGCGTTTCCTTATCGCCGAGCTTCGGTCGCTCCTATACTCCTGCATTGCAGAGAATACGCGAGGAGGTGGTACTATGGGAGAGGCGCACTGACACGTGACCATCCTGGCGAGAACGTCACCGAAACGTCACGCGAGCTGATGCTGATGTGCCAGACATAGTTATTTCAATTACATTAGGGAGCGAACTTTCCCTTTAATAAATCGATTATGCAAGAGAAATCGTAGGTATTATGAATCGTGCCTGTTTTGGAAAATGGTACGTGGCAAAAAACGGCTACTCCCTTCGCAATTGTGTATACAATGTGTGTATAAAAATAAAATCAATCAATTAATCAATGTTATGCAGGTCTTTTGGGAAGGAACTTCGCGGAACGAAAAGTTCTACTTCGAAACGGAGAGCGTGAGTAGCTTACGAAGTGTATTTTGCGCGTTACTTGATTTTTAAACATTCTGTAAACATACCACGTCAGGTGTGCATGATTTTCAATGCTGGAGAGCTTTCGCTCGTCGAGTACGGACAGAACGAAATCCTAGGCTCCGTGAGGACAGAATTCATGAACCCGCACTTGCTGAGGTAAATTGGGAATAAACACAAAAGAAAACGTGATAGTTCTTCACAAGTTATATGTTCGTTTCCTCAGCGTCCGCCTCAACGAAAGACATCGGCCTGGAATGGTGGACAACAAGAAACTCGCTTACCTCATCGATATCAAAACAATATTCGTCGGTAAGTACTCCTGTCGCATAATTAACACCAATAGCACAGCGTTGTAAAGAATACACGCTGTGAATACTTCTGCAGGATGCTTGTACTACCTGCGACACACTTGTCTGAAATCTCCGTTCATAGCAGCCCTTTTGCTTTGGCCGCCCCTGAATGAGCTGTACCATTATTGTGCTTGAGGGTGGGCGGTATATGCCGTCGGTATATACTAGTCGGAAGATACAATCTTGAAACACCTGGAAATTTCAGACAGGATAAACCGCGAGCTGTCGATTTCAGACAAGCATGTCGCACGCAGTACGTGTTACAGTACGCTTTGTTCGCAGTTGACCTGGTGACTGGTACAACTTTGGCGCAAATTCCCCATGATTCTAAAATTGATTGGTTAGAACTGAACGAAACAGGACAGAAGTTACTTTTTCGAGACAGAAGACAAAGGGTGAGATGCGAATTTCCTTCTTTCAGTTCTTGTTTGACGTCACAAGAGAGTTGTCCGCCATTTTACTTCCTGTTCGGGCTATAATATGTGTCTTCTCCTTTCCGTAGCTTAGCCTGTTCGACATAGAAACTCAGGAAAAAATTACCTTACTGAACAACTGCGCGTTCGTCCAGGTAGCCCCCCTTTTACAATGTTGCGAATGATATGCTAGTTGACTTTGTGGACCTCTAAGACCAGTGGAGCTAACGTGTTCTACTGATTTCAGTGGGTGCCGGACAGTGATGTTGTTGTTGCCCAAAGTAGACAGACGCTTTATGTTTGGTACAATATCGATGCACCTGAGAGAACAACTAATATCCCGATAAAGGTTGGTTTCCAGCATGTATTGTACGCTCAGTTGCCGCTACTCGTGGGTCGCTGGGTGTTACAGTTAAGCCTGACGGCGGCAGTACAACTTCGCGCCTTGGAGGACTCAAGAGAGTTCACCTGGACGTGGACTATGTTAAATAACATTACAAAAATAGTGTCATTGGCTACGTTGTGATTTGTTGCACCATACAAGTAGGCCTTGTGCTGTTTGTGGGCAGCCGATTAAAAATATATAAATGAAAGTGAAATGAAATGGGCAACCTTTGCCTGATGGGCGTAAAGTTCTTCGAAGTAGCAATTGCTAACGACAGTACAGGGTGCGACGATGCTGCTTCCTGGGTATCGCTGTTACATCTATCTGTGTGGAACTCTGTACAGGGTGACATCTTTGACGTCGAACGTCTAAATGATAAAACCGAAGTAGTCGTCAACGAAGGACTGACTACCGTGGGGTACCCATTGAATGAGGGTCTTATTGAGTTTGGAACGGCCATAACGGATGGCGACTTCAGCAGGTAAGCTTACGACGCAAATCCTCGAGGCATGCACCCTTTTGGTGCTGACTATGGACCAAGCGTCATTTTCTAGGGCCGTCAGCTACTTGGAAAGCCTGGAACTGACCGAGGAAACGGCTTCAATGTGGCGTACACTGGGCCAGATGACCCTCGAAGCTCACATGATACCCATAGCCGAGCGATGTTTTGCAGCTTTGGGAGATGTAGCGAAATCAAAGTACTTGAGAGACGTCATGGATATTCACGAAGCTTCATTAGACGGAATGGTACGTGCATTTGTTTCTCGAGGCACTTACTATCCACCACATAAAAAATTGGGGTGGACGGACAGTATTTCTGCTCGATAAAAGCCCGGGAGAGAAATACTGCGTGGTCTCTTCTCCTGCATACACCGAGTCGCTGCAGCGAAAGCACGCTTTACAGGACACCCTACGAAATTGTTGCGAATGGCTTTATATCATATTTCTAAAAGGCATTCTGCATTTAAAGCAAGGTTTACGCATTTGAGGGTGCCGGAAATAAACGAATAAAATACACAGGAGGAGGAGAAATACACCCACTATGAAGTGCGAGCGAGGCTGGCAATCTTGGAGAAAAATTTCAAACTAGCAGAAAGTATTTACCTGGACCAGGTGAGGCGACGCCCGTATCCCACGTAATCTCGTGAACAGTGTGAATGCGATTTCAGAACAAGATCGACGAAGCTATGGATATGTATAAGAGGATGCATAAATGGGACGAGCTTATAGCTTTGGCAGAGTCCAAGGTAAGTCGGCATTTCATTTGCTTCATATATATATGCTTTCATATCTATAAGCACGCGGACGACGTATATGTAACGTGACGTAGTTTGTATATTAACCGTCGCTATCTTGCAACACAAATTGGAAGGGGTTCGTTTGTTGAGACGACAAGTGAAGTATGCGGAACCGCTGGCTTTGTCAAGCTATAAAAACACACGTGAAAAAGCCCGATTTACATTTGAACTCGCAGTGCAACCTGTTTTAGTGTCTCATCTTATAGTGATTCAGTGCCGTGGAAACTGCAGTTGCAATTTATTTTCTCTTGTACATGTAAGCCCAGTTCTTCTGGAACCGCCACTATTCACAGTTCATTGTTTTCGGTTGCTTCGGCTACTCGAAAATACAAACATTTGCATTTCCTCTCGATAGAATAGCTCAAACCTCCAGCAATTACAAGAGGAGCATGCTGAATGGTTGCTCAGCAATGGCATGGAAGGCAAGGCGGGTGAGGTAAGAGCTACTAATCATGAATAAAGGCGAAGATATGCAGCAAACGATATCGTATTCCGCCCCATGCACCTAACCCTGCAGCTGAAAGAAAAAGAAGGCAACTTCGATGAGGCTCTGGCGCTCTATCTCAAATCTGGCCTGCCAGCGAAGGCCGCTTTGCTTCTCAAATCTGTTCCACGAATGATCGAGAAGCACGATGTTGTCCAAAAGGTCATATCGGCTTTGACGAGAGCCGAACTGTATGAGCACGCAGGTGATCTGTATGAAATGGTCGAAGACTACACGAAAGCTCTGAACAGTTTCAGGCAAGGACACTTATACAGCAGAGGTAAGGGCTTATAGTTGCACGCATAGCGCACAAGCACACACCCGTCGTTCTTAAAAGGCGCTAGACATGTGCCGAATTCACCAATGAATTGCAAACGAATGTAAAATTGTTGAATGTGAACTAATTCACTCATGATGGCCATCACGGTTGTGCATATACAGTACTGTATAGCGTATTCTGGATACGGCAAGTTCGGTTGAGATGACCGAAAGACCTCTAAAATTTTCTTTAGCTATCGAACTTGCACGACAGCACGCACCTTCTGAGGTTGTCTCTCTCGAAGAGGAATGGGGTGATTATCTCGTCTCACAACGACAGCTGGATCCTGCTATCAACCACTTCATCGAAGCAGGGTAGGTACGCACGCTGAAAATGTTTAAAGGGGCACTACAGTGCGAATAGGAGGCACCTTAGTGTCTCTTTCAGTGTTCTTTTCTGCTTCCCTTCATTTGGGTCTTGGCGGTTACGTCAAGGTGGTTGCGTCATTCCTTCTGGTGACGTCATACTCACTGATGTTATTTCCTCAGTAACCGCCGTAATTAGGAGGATGTGGCAAAGAAAAAGAAAAAAGAAAGAAAGAAAGCGCAGGAAAGATAGTGTTTCAAGAATGACCGGTAGTGTCACCTGCTTTTGTATCACTTCTAGAAAGACCATCAAGGCATTGGAAGCAGCGATCAATGCGAGGCAATGGAAAAAGGCAACGCAGATCATCGAAGTGATGGACGATACGCCGGAACTGACTCCGTATCACGCCAAGCTCGCGCAGCACTTCCTTTCTGTAGGGGAGTACGAGGTGAGCGTACGGAAATCACTATACGAAGTGCTGATGGACAGACTAGACATTAGTGTACTAGTCACGACCACAATGATCACTTCGACTACTGCACAGCTTGAGACAAATGTTTACGGAACACGGGCACTGGCGTATTTCTTCATCGGAGCAGCCCCCTGCTAGCTACCACTAAGAGGTCAAATAAGAAACGGGTGCCCGGCTACACTGTCCATCTCTCAGTATGTATGTCCACTCCTGTTTGCTGCTAGGATGTCGCTCCAATGGAGAAATGCGACATTCTGGTGTTCCGGAAACTTTTGTCCCAAGCTGTACGATACCAAGAGACAACTATCTTTCAGTGGAACGCTAGAAGCCACCAGTCCAAAGTATCAGACTTTCGTCAGTTCGTGTGGCGACGCAAGTTCCCCATAATGTGTGTATCAGAGTGTGGAACTTCAGAGGATTTTCGTCTGTCAGGATGCATCAGTTTTTCTTCTTCTTCTTTGTTTTATCGTTATTTTTGTTTTTTACATTTTTTTAGGAATAGCAAGCCGACCTTTGGTCAGGCTGACCTTTCCGTAATAATCGTATTTCGCCCACCGCCTTCACATTAGACAGACGAGTCATACAGACAGATCTAGGCAGACACTCTGGAGGAGGACTGGTATGTCATGTAGTGACTCTCTTGTTAATGGACTGCATCAACGTTCTGGGTCTCTCATACACAGGCTTCGTCTCGATGATGGGGCCTTCGTCCCGCGTTTTGAGCAAGCCCGACCGCAACGACACGATGGTGTGTTCTATCTGTGCTGCGCTGACAGACATCCAGCACGTGATAATATACCGTGATATGTATTGTACTGCAAAAAAGGCGTTATCAATGAAGCACCGTTCACGGTGGCATCGGTTTCGAGTGTTCCCTGATGCAACATTGTGCAGCATTGTCGTGCTCTGCTTTTCTTTCTGGAACTTTTAAGGGACACTGGTCTCCTTTACGCTCTTTAGTGAAGACATACCATATTGTGCATTGTGCCGTCCTCTGGCCATGAGGGTTTCATGTCATACCAAAGACAAGGATGCATTATTCCATGCATCCACCATTCCATGACCTTATCATTTCACATCTCATATACTAACCAGGCTGGCCCTGGGCTAGTAATCCGCAAATTAAGTGTCAACTTTTCTCACTAATAGTCGCTAGATGAACTTGTTGTGGTGGTGGTTTGTAATGGAATAGGAAATTATGCTTTCAAAAGCTATGGTCTGAAGAATGGGGTTCCCCTTTAAGATAGATACTCTGGACTCTAGTATTTTCAGCATTATTTTCTGACTTGTTAAATAAAACATATATGCTCGCTATAGCAATGGCTCATGTTGTAAACGTTTGTCATTGCAGATGGCAGAACATTTCTTCGTTGAAAGTGGAATGGCAAACGAAGCGATTAACATGTACAACAACGTAGGGAAGTGGGAGAAGGCCCTCAGGGTACGTTCATCAGCTGATTCATTTGATTGAGTCACTTATCCGTTGTCGGTAATCGAGTCACTAATTCGCACCTTGCGATATTTTGCCTGTATTCACAGCTTGCCAAGCTACACATGAAACCCGAAGAGGTGTCAAAAATGTACATTGAAAAAGCTACTGTACTGGAGCATGAAGGAAAACTGAAGGATGCAGAAAAGTAAATGTATTTTCATTTTAATCTAATATAGATATTTAGCCCTTTGTGTCACGTGACGTATCACGTGGTCCTATAACGCTCCCGCTGTAAGATTCATACCAGAATCTTTTCTCCCTCCAGGTTGTATATCTTCATTGACGAGCCAGACCTCGCTATCGCGATGTACAAGAAATGGAGGCAGTACGATAATATGATACGGGTCGTTAAAGAGTACCACCCTGACCTAGTGAATGACACTCATCTTCACTTGGCAAAAGTAAGACGACGACAGGGAGAAGGTTATATTGCGGGATGTCACTTACGAAAATTTACGCAGGAACTCGAAAGCGAGGGACACCATCGACAAGCTGAATCGCACTTGCTGGCCGCAGGCGATTGGAAGGCAGCCGTCAACATGTACAGGTCGAATGATATGTGGGATGATGCATATAATGTGAGTGGCTTTAAAAATAAAAAAAAGGTGGAGGCGTCTGAATTAGGACACAGCGGTGCTGGGTACCACATGTGTGTTCCTCGGATATCTGCTCAGCAGCCGTACACGTCGTGTACCTATATACTTTACGTCATAAACGTGTTCTGTCATGTCGGTCGAACTAGAGCTTCGCTTCAGAGTACCGACACTGAGGTCCAAGGGAGAGCAGGGGCGCCATCTTGTTTCCGCACCACACCGGTACCATCCCCAGTTGAGGGATGGAGTGGAACGGAGAAGCATGTATGATTGTTCTACGATAATCTATGTATTGTCCACCAGAGCGTCCCGGAGGATGTCAAGGTGAGCTCAAGACCGTCAACCTTGATGAGCTGCTTGCAAGAGAAAGGAACATTTCACCCGCACACGATAGATGGCATCGTGTCCTAAGTGAAGTGCGCCTGGCTTGTGGCGCGGAAACAAGATGGCGCACGCTCACTCGCTCTTGCGGAACTCAGTGTCGATACTCTGAAGCGAAGCTTATTTAGGGACTCTAGGTCGGACTGCTTCTACTCGTATTTCTGAGGACCAGAAATTAATTTTATGACACTTCCGCATATGACATATAGACGGATGAATGCAATATGTGGAATATATGAATTGAACATGAGACAATTGATGTTCTGAGGCTGAATTGATTTCGTGTCCGGTGTAGGTAGCAAAGACCCACGGCGGTGCGATGGCTGGCAAACAAGTAGCGTACTTGTGGGCGAAACAACTAGGAGGCGAATCTGCAGTGAAGCTGCTGAGCAAATTTGGGCTCCTGGAATCTGCAGTGGACTACGCAGCTGAAAACTGGTACTTAACGGTTGCACCTGAGCTGAATACGTTTTACTCGAGTACC
Source organism: Ornithodoros turicata (assembly GCF_037126465.1). Classification (NCBI taxonomy): domain Eukaryota; kingdom Metazoa; phylum Arthropoda; class Arachnida; order Ixodida; family Argasidae; genus Ornithodoros; species Ornithodoros turicata. The sequence continues at coordinate 35,722,511 of NC_088209.1, forward strand.
TTTTATAATATTCCCAGCGCCTTCGACTTCGCCTTCGACCTTGCTCAAACGTCAGCCAAACAAAAGCTGCCGGAGATTCACTTGAAGTACGCCATGTTTCTGGAGGACGAGGGAAAATTTCATGAAGCGGAAGCCGAATTTATCAAAGCTAACAAGCCTAAAGAGGCCGTTCTAATGTGAGTGTTACCGTTAGATTCTATCCGTTATTATATCGTTAGATTCTGAGTGACATTCTACGCGTACCCATGCAGGTACGTACATAATCAGGACTGGGACAACGCAAGACGTGTAGCCGAAGCTCACGACAAGGATTCGGTGGCAGACGTGTCCATTGGACAGGCTCGTGTTGCCTTTGAAGCCGGACAGTATCAAAAAGCAGAGTCTCTCGCGTTGCGCGCTCAACGGCCAGACCTGGCCGTCAAGTTCTATAAGGTCGCAGTGTCATGGTAAAGGGTTTCTGTCCTAACGTCTGTCGATTTCAGGATGCCGGGATGTGGAACGACGCGCTGCGAGTGTGCAAAGAGTACATTCCATCTCATCTTGCTGATCTACAAGAGCAATACGAAAATGACTTGCAGTTTAAGGGTTCCAGGTAACCAATGTTAACCGCTATAAGACGACTATAGCAACTATCGCGACCTGTTTCGCCGACCACAGGGACGCAGATGCGCTGCTGGAACAGGCGCGGGACTGGGAGCGCAATGGCCAGTACGAGAGAGCGGTTGATTGTTACATGAGGTTGTCAAAAGATGCCATCTCCGATATAGGAGTGCTCGAAAAATGCTGGGTAAAGGTAAGTGTACTTATAGTTCGCATTTAGACATTGTTTGACTTTATGAACGATATAGAATATTAAATTGTTATGGTCCACTGTCGTTGTAGTATATAGTTCTCCGCGTATGACGCACTAGTTCGTATCTGTTGCTCGTTACTTGAAGGGGCCACGAGGTGTCTAAGCGACATCAGAATAATAAAACGACATGTCCGTTTACGGCATTGCCATTGGAGCCCAAGGAAGACCAGTTCCAGTTATTGATTTCAATCGCCGGCTTTCATATTACCATTGCTGCCCGAAAATGTTGCAATTGTTACGTTGAGCGATACTTAGCGCATCAATTTTCATTATCTTTTGGATTATTGACCAGCCATTCAATTTGACCGCATTTATCGCCTTTCAGGCAGCTGATTTAGCGCTGAAGTTCTTAGATGAAGACAAGGCAGAAACGGTTGTAAAAAGGGCCTCACGGATGCTTCTAGATCTCAACAAATACAGCTCGGTAAAAATATAGTTTCGACGTCTCGAGGACGTGCTGCACCGACGTTCTTCTGTCTATTTCCAGGCTGCGCAACTCTTCTTAAGCATCAACATGATAAAAGACGCGGTGGACACGTTCATAGCAGGTGACGAATGGACCAAAGCAAAAAAGGTTGCCAAGGAGTTTGACGTTAGGTATAACAAGACACAGTGTGTGTCAGCATGTCGCACGTGTGCTTCGATATTATTAATAGAGGTGAAACGTCACTATAGGTTGGAAGAATACGTAGACAATCTGTACAAGGAACACCTCCGCAGACAAGGCCAGACAGAACAGCTGGTGAACGTCGACGTTGTCGCTGCCTTGGACGTGTACGTCGAGAAACAGCAATGGAAAAAGTGTCTGGAAGTTGCCCAGCAACAGGGCACGCAGGTTCTGCACAAGTACGTCGCCTTGTACGCTACCCAACTGATTCGAGACGGCGAAGTTCTTGAAGCCTTGCATCTGTATGCGGACCACGGAGCTCCAGCTTTCCCGCAAAACTTTAACATCTACAAGCACATTGTGAGCTCTGTCTATGGGCTCAAGGGGCTCAACAGTGCGGATAGCTACAGGTCTTGGGCGGCACTTCGAGATGTGATGTTTGATTTGGTGAGAAAAACAGATAGCTTACTGTGCGTTTTGACGAGTGTATTTTGTGTGATATTTGTGTATCGTGTGCGGGTTTGAGTTTTCGGTTTAAACCGATAACGCCGATATATATGCGCCGAGCCTTCGAATGACAATGCAAAATACACGTACGTAGGACGGCTATCGCTTCGTCTTCAGTTCCCAAGATGCAGAAAAAGTCACATCCCCATTCCATTGGTACGCGGCATGCAGTTGCTGAGACGTTATTTTGTAGTAGATCTGCAGTTGAGTCCACTTATAACGATCCCACTTACAACAAACGCTCGCGTATTACGAACGAAGACGACGTGATGCATATTAGGGTAATAGCACTGTATCTCAGAAACATTGACAGTCTGCGGCCTTGCGACACGGTTAAAGTGAACACATAAGGCCGCCCGGATCTTTTTACAAACGTTACTTGGTGACATGATGAATGCTTTAGTGACATTAACTCCCTTTCAGCGAAGCAGAGTTAAGCGTTAAAGTCAAGTTAAGGGACCGTTGTTCTCGGTCCAAATGTTAATCGGCGTTGGTGAACCCGGGCCTGTCATAAACCCTCCTCAATCTACCGGGGGTCTGCGCGGTGCTTTGGGTGCCAAGAGTGGACCGATCCAAGTCGGAATACGTTATAACTACCGTTCAAACCTTGTCTACCAAGAAGCGACTTTCATGTTCTTCTTGATGCATATTTCCAGGTACAGAATCTAGAAAATGAAGGTCGCCCGGAAATAAAGGACTTTGAGTTGCTGCTCATGGTTAGCAGCTACTATGCAACTCGTTCCGCTTGCCTCAGCCAAGATACCTTGGCGGACCTGGCCACGAAGATATCGATCTCCCTTCTTCGATACACGGAATATATTCCCGTTGATAAAGCATTTTATGAAGCTGGACTCGCCTGTAAGGTTGGTGGTATTACACCTTTCAAAAGGCAAAAGCGTGTGCTGTATCTTTGCTACAGTGTCGTAGGCCGCGACTTGTGCCTTGCATATGACTGGATTTTTGATAGCGACAATGTTCTACGCGTACATACGGGGTGTCAAATCCATTGCCGTGTCACGTGATGCGCTTCTCTCGTTCCCTTCTGTTTTCGCTCCAACGCCTTCCCAAAGCGATGCGTCAACGCCACCTGCATCACCAATGCCTGATCGCTTAAAAAGCGTGACGTAGGCATTCGGCGGTCGTAGCCATGAAGACGAGAAGCCATCGGCTGCATGGGCAGCCACAGATAGCCATTATGTTTGAGATCGTCTGCGACGATTGGCCGAAGCAGACCACTTCCGACCACCACCACCACCACCTACCACCATATATCCACATGGCGAGGCAGTGATAGAGGGCATTAACACTGCTGAACGCATATGATAGCCAGCACAGCCTAGCACGTATGATAACTAACCGATGTACACAGGAAACACAGTAACAAATGCACAAAGTGCCAGCAATCTAACGATAAATAAACAGACAACTGAATGTGAAAGAAGCAAGTACGGACGCACTTACCAACGCCCGAGAGTGACTTGCGAATTATCGCTACCGAACGCTCGATTAGCATACATGATAACCAACCGATGCACACGAGTAGCACAGTAACAAATACACAAACTGCCAGCCAGCTAGAGCAATCTAACTATAAATAAACAGACAGTTGAATGTGAAAGAAGCAAGTATACGGACACACTTACCAACGCCCGAGAGTGACCTGCGAATTAACGCTATTGAACGCTCGATTAGCACACATGATAACCAACCGATGCACACAAGAAATACAGTAACAAATACACAAAGTGCCAGCCAGCCAGAGCGATCTAACGATAAATAGACAGTTGAATGTGAAAGAAGCAAGTACGGACACACTTACTAATGTCCGAGAACAACCTGCGAATTAACGCTACTGAACGCTCGATTAGCACACATGATAAACAACCGATGCACACAGGAAACACAGTAACAAATACACAAAGTGCCAGCCAGCCAGAGCAATCTAATTATAAATAAACAGACAGTTGAATGTGAAAGAAGCATGTACGGACACACTTACCAACGTCCGAGAATAACCTGCGAATTAACGCTACTGAACGCTCGATTAGCACACATGATAAACCGATGCACACAAGAAACACAGTAACAAATACACAAAGTGCCAGCCAGCCAGAGCAATCTAATGATAAATAAACAGACAGTTGAATGTGAAAGAAGCATGTACGGACACACTTACCAACGTCCGAGAATAACCTGCGAATTAACGCTACTGAACGCTCGATTAGCACACATGATAAACAACCGATGCACACAAGAAACACAGTAACAAATACATAAAGTGCCAGCCAGCCAGCCAGAGCAATCTAACGATAAATAAACAGACAGTTGAATGTGAAAGAAGCATGTACGGACACACTTACCAACGTCCGAGAATAACCTGCGAATTAACGCTACTGAACGCTCGATTAGCACACATGATAACCAACCGATGCACACAAGAAACACAGTAACAAATACACAAAGTGCCAGCCAGCCAGCCAGAGCAATCTAACGATAAATAAACAGACAGTTGAATGTGAAAGAAGCATGTACGGACACACTTACCAACGTCCGAGAATAACCTGCGAATTAACGCTACTGAACGCTCGATTAGCACACATGATAACCAACCGATGCACACAAGAAACACAGTAACAAATACACAAAGTGCCAGCCAGCCAGAGCAATCTAATGATAAATAAACAGACAGTTGAATGTGAAAGAAGCATGTACGGACACACTTACCAACGTCCGAGAATAACCTGCGAATTAACGCTACTGAACGCTCGATTAGCACACATGATAACCAACCGACGCACACAAGAAACACAGTAACAAATACATAAAGTGCCAGCCAGCCAGCCAGAGCAATCTAACGATAAATAAACAGACAGTTGAATGTGAAAGAAGCATGTACGGACACACTTACCAACGTCCGAGAATAACCTGCGAATTAACGCTACTGAACGCTCGATTAGCACACATGATAACCAACCGATGCACACAAGAAACACAGTAACAAATACACAAAGTGCCAGCCAGCCAGCCAGAGCAATCTAACGATAAATAAACAGACAATTGAATGTGAAAGAAGCAAGTACGGACACACTTACCAACGTCCGAGAATAACCTGCGAATTAACGCTACTGAACGCTCGATTAGCACACATGATAAACAACCGATGCACACAAGAAACACAGTAACAAACACACAAAGTGCCACCCAGCCAGAGCAATCTAAGGATAAATAAACAGACAGTTGAATGTGAAAGAAGCATGTACGGACACACTTACCAACGTCCGAGAATAACCTGCGAATTAACGCTACTGAACGCTCGATTAGCACACATGATAAACAACCGATGCACACAGGAAAAACAGTAACAAATACACAAAGTGCCAGCCAGCCAGAGCAATCTAATGATAAATAAACAGACAATTGAATGTGAAAGAAGCATGTACGGACACACTTACCAACGTCCGAGAATAACCTGCGAATTAACGCTACTGAACGCTCGATTAGCACACATGATAACCAACCGATGCACACAAGAAACACAGTAACAAATACACAAAGTGCCAGCCAGCCAGCCAGAGCAATCTAACGATAAATAAACAGACAATTGAATGTGAAAGAAGCAAGTACGGACACACTTACCAACGTCCGAGAATAACCTGCGAATTAACGCTACTGAACGCTCGAATAGCACACATGATAACCAACCGATGCACACAAGAAACACAGTAACAAATACACAAAGTGCCAGCCAGCCAGAGCAATCTAATGATAAATAAACAGACAGTCGAATGTGAAAGAAGCATGTACGGACACACTTACCAACGTCCGAGAATAACCTGCGAATTAACGCTACTGAACGCTCGATTAGCACACATGATAAACAACCGATGCACACAAGAAACACAGTAACAAATACACAAAGTGCCAGCCAGCCAGAGCAATCTAATGATAAATAAACAGACAGTTGAATGTGAAAGAAGCATGTACGGACACACTTACCAACGTCCGAGAATAACCTGCGAATTAACGCTACTGAACGATCGATTAGTACACATGATAACCAACCGATGCACACGAGTAACACAGTAATAAATATACAAAGTGCCAGCCAGCTAGAGCAATCTAACTATAAATAAACAGACAATTGAATGTCAAAGAAGCAAGTACGGACACACTTACCAACGTCCGAGAATAACCTGCGAATTAATGCTACCGAACGCTCGATTAGCAGGCATGATAACCAACCGATGCACACAAGAAACACAGTAACAAATACACAAAGTGCCAGCCAGCCAGAGCAATCTAATAAACAGAAAGTTGAATGTGAAAGAGGCAAGTACGGACACACTTACCAACGTCCGACAATAACCTGCGAATTAACGCTACTGAACGCTCGATTAGCACACATGATAACCAACCGATGCACACAAGAAACACAGTAACAAATACACAAAGTGCCAGCCAGCCAGAGCAATCTAACGATAAATAAACAGACAATTGAATGTGAAAGAAGCAAGTGCGGACACACTTACCAACGTCCGAGAATAACCTGCGAATTAACGCTACTGAACGCTCGATTAGCACACATGATAAACAACCGATGCACACAAGAAACACAGTAACAAACACACAAAGTGCCACCCAGCCAGAGCAATCTAAGGATAAATAAACAGACAGTTGAATGTGAAAGAAGCATGTACGGACACACTTACCAACGTCCGAGAATAACCTGCGAATTAACGCTACTGAACGCTCGATTAGCACACATGTAAACAACCGATGCACACAGGAAAAACAGTAACAAATACACAAAGTGCCAGCCAGCCAGAGCAATCTAATGATAAATAAACAGACAGTTGAATATGAAAGAAGCATGTACGGACACACTTACCAACGTCCGAGAATAACCTGCGAACTAACGCTACTGAACGCTCGATTAGCACACATGATAACCAACCGATGCACACAAGAAACACAGTAACAAATACACAAAGTGCCAGCCAGCCAGCCAGAGCAATCTAACGATAAATAAACAGACAATTGAATGTGAAAGAAGCAAGTACGGACACACTTACCAACGTCCGAGAATAACCTGCGAATTAACGCTACTGAACGCTCGAATAGCACACATGATAACCAACCGATGCACACAAGAAACACAGTAACAAATACACAAAGTGCCAGCCAGCCAGAGCAATCTAATGATAAATAAACAGACAGTCGAATGTGAAAGAAGCATGTACGGACACACTTACCAACGTCCGAGAATAACCTGCGAATTAACGCTACTGAACGCTCGATTAGCACACATGATAAACCGATGCACACAAGAAACACAGTAACAAATACACAAAGTGCCAGCCAGCCAGAGCAATCTAATGATAAATAAACAGACAGTTGAATGTGAAAGAAGCATGTACGGACACACTTACCAACGTCCGAGAATAACCTGCGAATTAACGCTACTGAACGATCGATTAGTACACATGATAACCAACCGATGCACACGAGTAACACAGTAATAAATATACAAAGTGCCAGCCAGCTAGAGCAATCTAACTATAAATAAACAGACAATTGAATGTCAAAGAAGCATGTACGGACACACTTACCAACGTCCGAGAATAACCTGCGAATTAACGCTACTGAACGATCGATTAGTACACATGATAACCAACCGATGCACACGAGTAACACAGTAATAAATATACAAAGTGCCAGCCAGCTAGAGCAATCTAACTATAAATAAACAGACAATTGAATGTCAAAGAAGCAAGTACGGACACACTTACCAACGTCCGAGAATAACCTGCGAATTAATGCTTCCGAACGCTCGATTAGCAGGCATGATAACCAACCGATGCACACAAGAAACACAGTAACAAATACACAAAGTGCCAGCCAGCCAGAGCAATCTAATAAACAGAAAGTTGAATGTGAAAGAGGCAAGTACGGACACACTTACCAACGTCCGACAATAACCTGCGAATTAACGCTACTGAACGCTCGATTAGCACACATGATAACCAACCGATGCACACAAGAAACACAGTAACAAATACACAAAGTGCCAGCCAGCCAGAGCAATCTAACGATAAATAAACAGACAATTGAATGTGAAAGAAGCAAGTACGGACACACTTACCAACGTCCCAGAATAACCTGCGAATTAACGCTACTGAACGCTCGATTAGCACACATGATAACCAACCGATGCACACGAGTAACACAGTAATAAATATACAAAGTAGCTGCCAGCCAGAGCAATCTCAGACTCAAGTACGAAGTAGCGCCCAATTACCAACTTTCAGAAAAACCTTGATCACACAACCAGACTAGAAAAAGACTCCTTCATGAACGTGGGATCTTTTCAGGACTTGCGTGCAGTTTTAATGTGTGTTATCGCCATGCAGCATATGGAAGGTCAGTGGTGTACTGGGCCGACTTCTGCGCTGCCTACCTGTGTGCAAGGACAGAGAGAAACAGATTTCAGATGGTTGCGACTAGCAGCAAATAGCACGTTTCCACATCGACAGCAACAGTGGTGTTCTACTATACAGGATAAAAAAAATTGCTTTGAAACAAACTTTTTCGGGAAGAGCAAAATCTAGACAAGAAGTCGTACCCTGAAGTGACTGAACTGAAAAGTAAAGACAGAAAAATTGGAAATGTAGGGAAAAGAAACAGAATTATTCACGATTCTTATTTCGCAACGTAACTCCAGTCACACCATTCCCGCCACACAATTTTCTCTGGCTATGATAGTAATGGAATCAATTATCGACACAGCATTATCAGCGATAAAAAGGAACGAATTTTATTATAATTACAGTGAACCCTCGTTATTATGACCATGGTCGTTCCCGAAAATTTTGGTCATAATGCAGAATTGTCATATTAACGGGGGCATTTGCAGAGGTTTCACTGCGTTGTTCCCCATCAGGAGTATGGTCGTAAAGCGCATATGTCATATTATCGGGGGTCGTATTACCGAGGGTTCACTGTATTTACTTATCCTCTCAATACGACATCCATAAGTATCGTAGGTATTCATGAAACGCCACTTCCTTCACCATCTTTTTGTGTAGCGTTTGCATATACTCCTCTGTACCAGAACCTGTATTATGCAATGCCTTCTATTTCTTTTGCAGCCTTATTCATTGTTATAAACTTCCTGAACAAGAATATGTTTTATGACAGAAAAAAATAAACTTTCCGAGATTATGCGACAGCGCTATTTGACCGTGGTTGCCATATATCAGCGAGCGCTTCTAAGCATGGAAAGGACTTGTTGCACCTACTCCACTGCCACTTTATCCCTCGGTTGCTTCGGTATACCATATAAATTTTTCTTAGTCTAGCGTGCTAATACGTACCTAAGAAACGCAAGACCGGTAGCACGTCTCCTGTTCCCATGGTCGTGTGGAACTTTGGGAATAGGATACATTATTGGGAAGTGATTTTGCTCCATGACGTGTATTCACTTTATTTGACTGCAGGTGTCTGCAGGCAAGTGAACTGTTCATCCTACGAAACAACAAAGCTTGCGCAACAGATTGGTTTAGTTTCAGATGTGGTGTTTCAGTTTTCACTCCCTAAGCCTATTGTTGCACACAGCTTTGCCGACCAACTAAGAGACCAACTAATATCGAGCGAAAGTATTTGTCACCTCCATTCGTAATACGACGGTAATACACACATACCTGAAATAAATCACTTAAATAGCAATAAAAAAACTGTGAAACACCCGTCATAGGCCACTGGCACACGAAGAACCTGTCGTCTGCGTTGTATAGCTGTCCGCCTAGCTTGTCGTCTGCGACAGAATCTACTGTGTTTCTGCAAGGTTAGACGTGAATTGGCTTTCAGATGGATACCAGAGTCCATTTTATGATTACCCAAAAATGTAACTTATGCCCTATAACGCTGCTTGTAAAAGCGATTTTAGAACTTCGCGAGTTCGGTATTAGTAGCGGTGTCCAGACTGCACGAAACCGAAACCATGGCAACTGCGATTGAGTCAAGCAGGAGCAAAAGGAGCGCAACTTCCATTCCACCAGTTGGACTGGTCCGTTCACACTTGCATGAAATTGTTCGTGGTCATAGTTTTTGCGACGTAAAACTCAGCATTATTGTTATTGTCGTTCGATTCCAATATGACTAACTAACTTAACCCGCCAAAACAAACGGTCTCATTTCAGATCTCAAACAGGGAAAGCATGGCTTTTGTATTCTGGAACCATTACCTGGACATATGTGAGGTGATTTTTTCGGAAACGGCTGTTAGGTTAGTAGCAACCCTACAGTGCTCGTTTGTACCTTATTAGGCGATAGAAGAAGGATCGCTGGACACACTGGATCACTCCGACTTTCAAGACACTGACATCCCGTTTGAAGTACCCCTACCCGAAAAAATGTACCTCACAGTGAGTACGTCTTTGAGATGCCCTCAGAGTTGCTCTAGCCCCTTGGTTACCAAGATCATCTCTTCCCCAGGAAGCCGAACACGAAGAAGTCAAGGAATGGATACTTGCCATTTCAATGAATCAGAGGGTGGAGCAAGCGCTGCCTCGAGATGAACAAGGCTTCTACGAGGCTTCGCTCGAAGGCCCAAAAGGAGTCAGACGAGCTGAACCGTGCGTTTTAACCGGTACGCAAAATAAACGAACACGGTAGAAAAACAATGCACTCAAATATACTACGCTAAAACGCGCAGGGTACCCGGTGCTAAAGGACGGGCTTCAGTTTTCAAAACAAGGCATTATTTGCAACAAGGATGACTGGAACAAATTTCTCATGGCTGCCAAGGTAAGGAATACAGGATTGTGTGAACTCATTGAGTCGCCGAAGACAGCGTAAAGATATGCATTGCTCACTCGTCTGTGCACATACATGATCTTCTCTTTCTGACAAAATTTCTTCTTTTTTACAGGTTTCGCGCAGCTCGCAATGCCAGGATGTGTTGAAGTTCATTACTCAATGGGGCGGGGGCGCTCCGAATTTGAGCTTCTCACTACAGTAATGCGCCGAACGTTATCCAATAAAGAGAAATATCAATAACAGCGTGCGATGCGCCTCACGGCCTTCGAACGGTTTCTTCTCTTTCCTCCTCTTCTTCTCGTACCTTCCCCTCTTTTTCCTCTCGCGTAATTATTCTCGGCGCTATAAATCGGTGGAATTCACTGTTTGAAATTCGCGCGCAGAGAAACTCACGCGCGACGTCAGTGTGACGACACGAGGGCGTTCCCGTGGCGCCATTTCCACGTGACCTCAACGTGAGCAGGAGGTTGGGTGGGACAACTGGGGATATGACATATGATGCTGACACGTGACTATCCTGGCGTAACGTCACGGAAACGTCACGCGAGCTGGTGCTCGTGCTTGCTCCTCCCCGTGGATTATGTCCGCTGCCGGCTTTCTTGACAAAATGCGCATACCTAGATTGTTAGCGAATGTGCTCGCAACAGAAGTTGTTTTAAGTCACATGCTCCTGCCAGACATATGTATTTAGAGTATGTGAGGGAGTAAATTTTCATTTTGGGGGCAGAGACGGGCTTCGCAAGAGGACAACGAACTGATTCAGGAAAGAGGGAACATATTGGGTGCCATTAGGTTTTTTTCTATACAGGTCAAGTTCTATGGATATGGTGGTGGATAAAAGTTTACCGAATGCAGAGTCGTAGCCATTCCTTCCCTCCATGCACAACCTTGCATAAGGATGGTCCTGTTAAAGCCCCCCACACTGTGACTAATTGGATAAGAATAATTCAGGGACTACAAATGATGTCATTTGGTGTTCCGTAAGCTTTTGTCCAGCACTGTGCTACAACTACATGTCACAACTGCAGTCACTTTTCAGTGAGGCAAAAATGACCAACTGTCTCTATCCACAAGAACAGACATTTATTGGACATACAAGGACAATACATTTATGAGGACCATGAATCGGGGCTAGCTTTACACAAATGAATGCTTTCTGAGCAGTAATTATGTTGCTGAGACACCTCCTAGGTGTACAGGGTAGGGAGTACCACTTGCAGGAAATAGCAACTTTACACCTATCACTCTTATAAGATTTCCAGAATTACCCGAAAAGGCACTTCCTTTTTATGCACAACATGCTCCTCCTGAATAACTACGGCCATGCGCTTGTAAAGTTAAAAACTGACAACCAATGTATGCAACAATGTACATTCTAGTGTCTCATCACAAGGTTCACTCATTGTGTTTCACACTGTGATTTCTTCTTTGTTAACAATGTCAACTCCCTCCGTGTTTTCTCTGTGTGTCTCTCGAGAAGCATTTACGCATGTCCCTTCGTGGCAGCCATTGACCTTCGTGCAAGCATCAGCATTGAATGTAGAGTCTCCCTTGCAAGCACAATGGGTTTATTCCTTCCGGTGCTTGCTCTTGCCCCGATGATGGTCCTGATCATCCGACGGCCGTTTGCTGGCTTTTTTGGCCTCCGTCAAGAACTTGTCCAAGCCGAATGGATCTTCTTCTTCCACCCTCTCAAACTGCACAGGGCCGTCCCTCTTTGATGAACGGTCCGTTCCGGAAAACTCTTTATCAGGAACAAAGCGAGACGTCTTGACCAACTTGTCGAGGTCTTCCCCGTAGACGTCCTTGTCCTGGTTACGGGGGCGGTACACGGACTGCTGAGTGGATCGCCACGGCTTGTCGTAGACGTCGTACACATCGTCGTGTCCGAAGCCACTTCCAATCCCTTTACTCTGATTGAAGAGACGCTGGTCGAACTGGACTTCGCTTGTGCGTGCACCTGGCATTCCCAAGGCAATCTGTTCGCTGATGTCACGTTCACGCTGCTTTTCGAGCTTGCTTCGCTTTTCCGGCGCGGCCCTTGCAATGTTGCGTTCTCTCTGTCGGTCCTTGTGTCTTTCGTAGCGGATCTGGTCCCTCTCGTGCGCCTCTTCGTCATTTGCCGGTGCCTGAGTCCTGATGCCCGCCCGCTCTTCTCTGGCTCGTTGGGCGAGCTGGCGCAGGTGCTCTTCCTTCTTCTCTTTCTCCTTCTGCGCCAGCTTCTTTTCAAGCTGGGCTCGCATTTCCACAGCTTCACGGGCCTTACGATCGGCTATGTACAGTGCTTCCGCCAGCTTTGCAAAGTTCTCGTTGATGTGAACCTGCTGCAGGCCACGACCGTCGGCAGCCAGGCGCTTGTCCAGCGGGATCGTGTAACCTTTCGCGTTCTTCCAGTTTGAGATGCACGGAGGAATACGCCACTCTTGCTGTTCTTTTACGGTCACCTTTCGTGTTGGAGAGTGCATAACTGGAGCTGGTGGTGAGGGAGGCCCTCGGGGGATCTTTTTGTTGATCTTAAAGCGTGGTGGTTCCATCGGGTCTTTCTGTACTTCGACCATTCGAATGATTCTCTGCTTTGCCCCAGAGTTGAAGGCCATGCCTTGTTGCGACGGCGTGTACCGGATGTACTGTGCTGGCGCTAACTTTTCAGCAGCTCTAACAGGCATAGCTGCCGATATTTTAGAATGCGTTAGCTTTTCCAGTGCAAAACGGGTTTCTTCCGTGGTTTTCTCCACCTCTTCTTCGTCAGGCTTTTGCAACGACGGATCATCGTCATTTGTGATCTCTTTTGGCAGCAGGTCTTGGAACCGATGGTAGACCACCTTATCTTTGGACTGACCCTGTCGGACTATAACGTCATACTTGATTTTTCCCTGAGCGTCTAGCTGAACTGGAAGCGCGTTGGAATTTGTTTTCTCTTTTTTCTTGCCCATATCCAGAGGGTACTGTGCAACGGGAATCTCTGGGAAGGCGCCTCCATCACCAAAGTCATCAACACCTCGGGGCACCCAGCCTTTACGCTTTCCGTACGCCGGTACTGTTCTTGACGTTGATGCCAGCTGCAGCGATGAAGGTGCATATTTTCTAGCTCTGTCTTCATCTTCTCTGTCAAAAACAGACTGCGTGGGAGCAGGTAATAGCGTCTTTAGCGACGCCATTTCGGTTGATAGAAAACTCGCCTCGTTCCTAATATGTGTAAAAGAGCGTAAATTATTTTAATTAAATACTACATATAAATGGATCTATGAATTTTACAAATAACATAGTGCGGAATATTATTTTTATGAAACGTAATGTGCGCTTTTAAAAAATTGTTTATATGCGGTCCGGTTATATGGTGCCCTCCTCCGTTCTTGTTTTGATGTTGAGCTGTGAAATTTATTAAATACTGAACGGTCAAGAAATGCTTGATGTAGATAAATGGATAAGCATCGCGAAGGAATGCAAGTACTTGCCTGAAAATGACCTTAAGGTACATATTTGGTAAATTCATGTTGTCTCGTGATGGGTGTTAATTGTCATCTATGTCACTGTCTGCTCTTTTCCATAAATCTCGCTGCAGTGTTAAATTAGAAGCAAAATCTCACAGCCCGTTTCTAGCTCTTCTGTTCTATTGCTCTTCTATTCTATTCCAAGAACATCGTTCGAAATGCGAAACACGAAAATGGCGTACTGGCTTGTTATCGCTTACTGTATGTGCTTCCGTTTAAAACCGATATGATGTAGAGGTGTTGTAATTATTGATATTTTTCGTGTATGTGTCAGTGTATGACGTCACTAGTTTATCCGGGAATTAACCAGACAAGTGTTTCGAGAATGCTTTACTGCAATGCTGAATATTTTGATACCTTATCATCGTTGTTCACAATGTGTGCATTTCCCAAGAAATTATGCAGCATGGTGTGTCACCTGCTACTGGAAGAATCCAATATACAGCCCGTGTCAACCCCTGTAACAGTGTGCGGCGATATTCATGGCCAGGTAGGTCTCCTGCTCACCCATCTTGTCTACATGCATAAACCACTGTGACCCAAACACTTGACATGCAGATGTCTTGTTTGCCTCCTATGGAATTGCTACGAATAGGGGAAAATTTGCTGGTCTCGTGTGATATGAGTGTCACCATGCAGTGGTTTCTCTAGAACCGCAGCCATGGATGGGGTGGGGGTCGTTATTCCAGTTATGTTGTGACAGCTCCACATGCCATTGTTGACATATGTCTAAAGGTTGAATAACACTGGTCCCCCTGATGGGAAACCTTGCTTGACTTTTATATTTACTCTGTTTGATGTTCAGCGCTCTCCATTTGAGGCACCATTCTCTTTCAGTTCTACGACCTCGAAGAGCTTTTTCGGACAGGTGGTCAAGTGCCAGAGACCAATTACATTTTTATGGTAAGCTGTACAAACTGTGAAACGTGTCCTGCCTCAGAGTATAACAGTCTGTTCACAGAAGACACAACATAGGCAACATAGGGCTACGCCATCTGCAAATCGCTTTTACGTCGACGGAAGTTTGAAGTATGGCCTTGCAGACTAAAATTTCTCGCAAAACAGTTTCATTCACCAATTCAGTTACAACGTGATGACACATTGGTAGAAACAACCTATGTCTCGCGCGATCTACAATGGAGGCTGTGGTTACCATATGTTTACTTTTGGAGACGGGTTTATATAACGGGTCTAATAAGGCTTTTCAGTTTGTCGCACCTTTGGAATAATGTGTTTTACAACATTGTGAGTATGCTTATTGTATGCGTATTGCATCTCGAGTACTGGTGGAGACAGAGTAGTCAATTTTAGTGCTGAGAACTACACGCGGAACCTTTGAGGCCAGGGCGCGCAGGTTAAACCTGTGCTGTCCACCCGTTGCATAGAGGAAGGCTGCCATCATCATCATAAGGCTGTTTGAAATTATAATGTTTACAAACAACGGGATTCAGCTTTGCTAGGTGTATGACAGAAAAGGGCGGGACAGTAATGCCATCGTGTTTGGTTGACACACATTATACACTGATGTTATTTGTGTTTAAAGTTATTCTTCAGCATACACCTGCTGTAGCTGTAGTTCTTTTTCCTTTTAGGGTGATTTCGTGGACAGAGGTTACTACAGCCTAGAAACCTTCACGCGGCTACTTACCCTGAAGGCTAAGTGAGTCTTACTGTATAGCTGATACCGTTTCTAATGAGATTATTGGGAGTGTGAGTATGGTTATGTCAACGTAGCTTAAGTATAGGTGAGCAGAATGAGGGCCAATGGTCCGTCGATACCAGCTTTTGTGTCTGCAAGTTACACCACCTTCCCGCCACAACGCTTTTTGTCCCTAACATCTAAGTATAAGCGAGCAAGCATGCTTGTGGTGGAGTGACAAAAATGACTACCAAATCTAACTTTATTTCCAGGGTCATTCCCTCGCTGTATATTGCTTCGAGCTCTTTCTCTAAACATGTCAGTAATATCATAGCACCAGATGTCACTGTGCCAAACTTCTTTCATAATTAACGAGTTAATTGGTCAAAATCAGTGAGGATAGTGCCCCCAGGAATTCTCTAGTGCAGCCGTAAGGTAGTCCACTTGACCCAGAATATATCGCTGTTTACTGTAATTGAAGAGAAAAAAAAAGGCGATTCCTTATTTCATGGACTTCCATCTATAGTTACACCGGACACCCTGTACATCGGAACGTAATGACCCATGTAAAACGTGCACATGTCCGGCCATGCGTTACATGTAGCGTAAATACAGCAGGACATGAAATGTTCTCACGCAGATTGCATTTCTTCTAATGTGTCTACAAGTACAGTCTAAACATAGTAAAATTAATTGCAGGTGGCCAGACCGAATTACATTGCTGCGTGGCAACCACGAAAGTCGTCAAATCACTCAAGTTTATGGGTTTTATGGTACGTGTGTGTGTAGACTGTCACTCAGCATCAAATCAGCGTCTTTCTTTCTTTCTTTTTTTTTTACCAGCAGTTTTTATTATTTGCTCTTTTACAGATGAATGCCAGACAAAGTATGGCAATGCTAATGCGTGGAAGTATTGTTGCAAGGTGTTTGACCTTCTCACCGTTGCTGCTGTAAGTTGAGGTACACGTGTACCAGCTCAGATTGTGTTATTAATTGACGTTTACTATGTACTTCAGATAATTGACGAGCAAGTTCTCTGCGTCCACGGCGGTCTTTCACCACAGATCAAGACGCTAGACCAAGTTCGTACAATCGAGAGGAATCAGGAGATCCCCCACAAGGGCGCTTTTTGTGATATCCTTCTACTTGCTGTGGATAAGTGGCAACGTAGCTTGGGTATAACTGTTTTGAGTACAACAGTGATCAGCTTTCACTTGCGTTACACTGAATGTTACACACTTTTTTCAAAACAACCTTTGTGCGTGCTATAGTTATGACATCACGTATATATATACAGTGTGTTTGCTGTAACGTGTCCAGAAATTTTATTTAAAGCGAGCGATAAAAGAGAAACGATCACTATTTTTCAGCTACTTGAATAAGAAACAGGTACTACCTGTTTCTTACTGAAGTAGCAGAAAAGTTCCACTTGCTTTTCCTTTATCGCTCGCTTTAAGTATAATTTCTGGACACGTCAGAGCAAACACCCTGTATATATCTGTGTGTTTTTACCTTTGATACAGAATTCACGTCTTTCCGAGCATCTCTGTGGCTGACACTTCAAAAATTTCACGTAACACTTTGACATTATGGTTTAGTGTAGAGTTCAATTCAATTTTATTAGTACTAATGTCATACACTACACAAAATTACATAAAATAATGTAATCCACTTAATCTTCTAATTATTAATCAGCCTAGAAACAAACGTTGTGTGTTTCTCTGTGTCTCTGGTATCGTCCTCTTCCCAGGTAAGCCCAGTAATTAACTAAATTCAATTAAAGTTCGCCAAAGTACATTCTACGCTACAAAAGCCTCGAGGACTTCTCCAGCTGTGAGAGCTTCATACTTTCTTGTTGTCGATGCTGTGGCATTGTGCTGCTCTTGGGCACTTAAAGATTATTAGTATTAATTTCTTTATTTTTTTTTTATTTTTTAAGTTTGTACCTGATTCAAGAAGCTCTGTTTTTGCAATATTCTAAATCTCTTCATTGATTCGTAGTATGCATACCAGACCTGCTCCACTGGCTGTAAAAAAGCTTAGAGGTGTATGTACAAAAGCTGTATGTGCTCCTAATTTGAAGATGTATTATAACCTAAAAACAGATGTGGTGTGCCTGACATGCATATAGTGTGATGTTCTGTACCATTAAGGGGTGACTCGCGTAGCGTTTCCTTGACATGTCTCCCACATCTAGTATGGTCGGATCCAGAGGATGTGGATACGTGGGCAGTAAGCCCAAGGGGAGCAGGATGGCTTTTTGGTGCTAAGGTCACTCATGAGGTGAGACGCTTAATTCGTACTAACGTTATTGTGCAAAAATATAACCCGCAGCATTGTACTGGGCATTAAAAAAAAATCTACTTACTCTATTTACTCGTTTCATAGTTTATGCTGCTGAACAACTTGAAGCTAATATGTAGAGCACATCAACTAGTGCACGAAGGTAAGCCCCTGATCATGCACTATCTGGGCATGGCTTACGGGAACGATAAAAATGATAGTTCTAAGAATATGCTCTTTATTTCGTAGGCTATAAATACATGTTCGACGAGAAGCTGGTAACCGTCTGGTCTGCACCCAACTATTGCTACCGGTGTGGTAACATCGCTGCTGTTCTGGCTTTCGTTGATGCAAACACTCGAAATGCCAAACTCTTCCATGCTGTGCCTGACTCTGAGCGAGTCATACCTCCCCGAAATACTACGCCATACTTCTTGTAAAATTCTTCGTCACCTTGTTTGCACCCTGGCATGATGACATCGCAACATCAGAACATCATTCCATTCTGATAACCGTACAGATCACAAAATAAAAAGATTAATTTCTGTTGCTATGTAATGATGACTCTGGTGCTCCATTTTTTGCCGGCCGTTGTTGCTGAACTCAGGGTGTTGAACCAAACTTTTTAATTTTCAATTTCTAATTTATTTTCAACTTCAAAAATAGTTTGGAGGAGCTCAGAGGGACCTGTCACATTCCCGGTACGCCTTGCTTGCGCGTACAGCCGTATCCGAAACCACTCCACAGAGAAAAACGAAACCACTTTGAACTGAAATGAAGGTTGCCTTGTTCTTTTTTTTTTTCCTATGGAACTGATCCATTTTCGTTGAACTGTAGAAAAACTGGAACAAAAAATATTTCTGTTCAACACCCTGGTGTCACCGTCCTGCAAGTAAGCCCTGCACATTGAGAATGGCATGCTTCACAAGGATCCAGTTTTCTAACAGATACTGCTCTTTGTGTCTCTGCGCTGGTGGCACAAATTGAGTGGTTCACGTTTATTGTTTATTTATTGTTTTTATTATTTTTGCTTTTTATTTATTTATTGTTTGTGCGTGCACGAGCTCCGCTTCCCTATTTTTAGATTTATTTCCTTGGAACATACAACACTTGTGTTAGGTGGCTGTAACTGTGTTTTGTACCCAGAAGATGGACTACATGGACCCGTACACATAAATATAGGTTGTTGTAATTTTGTCATGAAATTTTACCTGCCTCTCGTAATCTCAAGAATCGCATGGAAGTTTTGCGTGTCATGGTGTCATTCTATCATGGTGAGTGCAAATACTGTTGCTATTTCCCTGGCGCATGATTTCGTTCTCTGTTGCTCGCAGCATTTCTTCTACGGACAGCTCCCTTTTGCAATTTGTTCCCTGTTTTTGTCCCTTTTTGCGATTTGAGGTGGCTCCCCAAACTCATCCAAACAGATACTGTCCCCCCAATATTTGGCAACACCCCCTTAAATTTAATTACACACACAGCTATTTCTACGTAACTGCATGACCCCCCCCCCCCCCCCACACACACACACACATTTTTTTGCACCCCCCGTGTATGTGAGCCTGGTTAAATGGATAAACCACTTGCTATTGCACCCCTGTGTTTGGGCTGTGAGCTGGATCGGAAAATACATGGTTTTCCCCGTTCTCTATTCCCCAAAAAACGGAAGTGCTGCCTTTGCCATGCACCACGATGGGAATGGGGGAGGAGTGTTGTTCGGGGAGGGGGTGGAGGTGCGGTCTGCCATGGGATGGGGTGAATAGAGGGGAAGGGAAAGATGATGGTGGCTCAGGAGAGAGAAGGGGTGCATCGGTGCATCCCTCTCTTTCTCTGTGTTCAGGAAGCCACCAGAAAACATGCGAGCATCCCTCTCCCCATCCTAATGACGCATTTGTGCATTCTTCTGCAAGTTTCTAAATAATAACTATATTCCGCGTCAGCGGCGCGCCGGTCGGCAGAATCGCCGACAGCGACAGCGGCGCCACCGAGTGGTGGTACGCGTCGTCGTCAGTGGCGTCGTCGTCGTGTCCTGTGTCGTCAAGTTGTGTGTTCTTGTGCTTGTGGATTGTTTGTGCTCTATTATCGCCACGGATTGTTACAACCGTGGTGTTACGCGTCACCTTTCACGCAACAGCTTCGCTCAGTATATGAGAAGCTCTTTTCTATCAGCTGCGCTGTCGTAACATTGACAAGGGTATGTTGCCATTGGACTTTGAGTCGCGTGCGGTGCATGTGTTCAGTAGGTCGTGCACGTAAGGTCGTGTATGTGTAAGTGTGGGTATGTCCCACGAATTTGCCTTTGTGTGAGTGGAACGAAACATAAATACCGCCTGCAACATCGCAGTCCCTGCTCTAGGATAGTTTTGTGTTCGGGTCATATGTAGGCTTCGGTTGTGCCCTACATCAAGTTTGCTAGGTATTAATGCTTGTCGTTGCTCTCATTCAGAACGATACCCATCGAGCCCGAGTAATGGATGAACGTGAAACGTGACCCGGTCGTACTCTATGATGCATGCGATAGAGAGCTATTGATCAGTCTAAGGTCAGTGATAGTCACCGTACCACGAAATTTCACTTGGCATACATTGTAATGATGACGAAAACCTGAGACTAGGGGCCAGGCCACAAGGTCCACCTGCTAGTTTTCTTTGTCTATTTTATACATTGTGCCTTGAAGTGAGGCACGATAATACAGTTGCACTTATGGTAAAGCACAAAGTACTGTCACAACATAGTCATGTCTCACAAAAACAAGCAGGCAAAAGGCAACGTATACATCACAACTGCTATAGTCCTGTCCTGCACGCAGTACCCTGGTTATCTGCTTGTCAAAGCTTGCCTGGCATTTGTAGACACAGTACTTGTCATGGGTTCGCTTTGGTCTGGCCAGTTTTCCCAAATGAATGGTTGAGTGAATGGATACCCAATGACCCATGTCTCCCTTGACTTTTTGTTCTTTCCCTTTGCACGTTCTGGACAGTTCATGATATATGGCTTGCTTTATAAGAATTTCTCTGTCTCAGAATATGCATCTCATGAAAGCACTGTGTAAATGCACACGCTTTTTCAGTCGTGTAATGGCAGTCCTACAGAATGTTGCGGAGGTGCACCAAGTGCTTCAAGGAAGGCTGTCTCAGACAGAGAGACTCATCAAAGACATCTTGAACTGCAGGAAAAGCGTGAAGGAGAACTCGGCAGTGGTAGGTACTTGCTTGCAATGAAGCGGTTGGCAATGTAGTGTGATCCGGGAGAACAAAAATTCCTGACAATGTTTTAGAAAGCTATTTGAGGATGACACAGTCAGTTAGCATCTGCTCATATTTTCATGACATCTTGTAGTAGTAAACAGTCATATGAGCATTAGTGCAGAAATGCCCATGCAGAGGTTCATTGCTGGAGGATGTCAATCCCTATAGACCTCTTTATGCAATGAATTTATCATGCAATTTGAGCAGTAATGGCAGTACCTTTCTCCATGAATCAATATTGAACATTTTCTGTTTATTTCTTCTGGTTCAAACAATAATCTCATGCAAGTAATGAGCAAGTCAAGTGTTAGTTGGCAAAATCTTGATACTTTGTACTTGGGGGAAATGCTGCGTCTTGTTGTTTCCCTGAAGCCCTACAGAGATACCGAATTGATTACACGTTTCTGCTGAATTCCTGAGTGCTGAAGCACTGTAATTACAAGATATATATATATATATATTTTTTTTTTTTCTTTTTTAACGTACCACATACTGGCTTTATACTTTATCTTTGGAAATAACATAACCAGAAACTTTTCTTAAAAAGAAAGTGCTGCTTTCTTTTTCGATAGGTGAAAGAACAAATTCATTCGGCGTTTAGTGATGCGGTGTGCAGTTTAGAGCAAAGGAAACTCCAGCTGTCGAGGCAGGTGGATGTACTTGTATCCCATCAAGAAAACAGGCTTCATGTGGACCTTGCCAAGCTATACCAGTGTCAGGGACAGCTAAGGTCTTTGATGAAGTTGCTTGAAGACAGACAGTTGCGCTTTGATCTGGACATCTACAGGATTCCGGAAATGTATGTAGTGCGTTTTATTGTTGCCTTCGTACTGTCGTTTGATGTTCTACGTAGTAGTAGTACAGCCACGGTCATACTTAACCATAACGTCTCAGCACGTGGCCTGCAGAGTAGCTAGCGCAACTCAACATTGGCACCTGGGTTTGAGATTGTGTTTAACGCATACTTACATCACCTCACGACCGCTGCTCTGGTGCTTTTTGCACCTACGGATAGGGTTGCCACCTTTCGGAGTGAAAAGTACGGGCTGAGGGAGAGGGGGTGGAATAGAGGGAAAGGAGGAAAGGCTCGCGGGAAAGGGGGTGAGGAACGTTCT
Organism: Ornithodoros turicata; assembly: GCF_037126465.1. Classification (NCBI taxonomy): domain Eukaryota; kingdom Metazoa; phylum Arthropoda; class Arachnida; order Ixodida; family Argasidae; genus Ornithodoros; species Ornithodoros turicata. The sequence continues at coordinate 35,745,071 of NC_088209.1, forward strand.
AGCTGGCTCGACACAGCCACCAACAGCTTTGCACAACCACTGCTCTTGTACCCTCCGAACACAAGACGTAATGAATAACAATGATGATAATAATAATAATAATGAATAACTAAGAAAACGACTGGTGACTGCGGAGTTTGGTCTGTGCTCCAGATTTATTCAAGCTGTAGTGGAATGTTGAAGGAAAAACCCCGTAAAAGCCCTTAAGGAAGGTCTCGAGCCACAAATACCGGCAAAAGGCTGCCGGTATCACCTTCCTACCGGCAGAGGAAGCAAATAACCGGCCGTGCCGGTATAATACCGGCCTGGTGGCAACACTACCTACAGACAAGTCTCTCCTTCGCACTTACGCTCGCTACCTCATTGTATAATCATGCTTGACCTTGCTGTATAATCACAACTGCTCTTGGCTTTCTTGTCCAGACCTAGCGTGGGCACCAAAGTGCACGAATTGAAGTTCAACTGCATAGAAGACCAGCTTTTGAGGTACGGCACGAACGCACTGGGACATATCGAAGTGAACGGACGGCTCCCTAGCTTAGACTTGGAAGAGGAAGACTATGGGGATCTTAGTCATCATATTCTGCACAAGGACCTCAGTGCGGAGGACATACAGAAGTCAAGCATGTGCGACCCATGGCTGCTGTATCACACAGTAAGGGTTCCTACTTTTCATGCAGCGTGCTAAAAGTGATGCATCAATAGCGGTAGGTACATCTTGTCAGGGTTGCTAGATGTCTGGTTTTCTTTGTAGAGTGACTACACTTCCGATGAGGGGTTTGAGGTAGTTGGCGCATGCCTACCAAAGTCTCTGTCTGCAACGTCAAGCTCAATAGAAGCTGTTTCAATGGATGAAGATGATGGATCGGAGAAGCATGCAAAGTCGCTCGTAAAGCCCGTAAGTAATATGTTTCCGTCTGCAATAGGCTGTGTTGGATCATACGGTATCATCTTCCTTTTGTTTCATTCAGTACGATTCACCAAGTGAAGGAGTTAGTAAGGACCTACCAATGACATCACCACATTTCAACGAAGACACGTCGTTCTGGCTTCTTCACAGCAGCACAAATTGTCCCGCAGCTCCCTCGGGGCCGCGGGTGAATCGCATATCTAAGGAGGACTCACTGTGTGACAAGGATAGCTCGTTATATCTGCTACATAGTAGTCTGAGAGACTTGTCCCTGAAAGAATCGGATAGTTGTATTAGTATTGTGTCTGACAGCACCAACTCAGATGAACTGAGCTGGTTACTTGCATCAAAATCGGGTAGCCTCTATGCTAGCTCAGGATGTTCGACGGTGTGCAGCGAGACCGCAAACCAGGACATCACGGGAGCAGACGCTTCTCAGGACGATCGGAAGTGGCTACTTGCTACACGGAGTAGTCGCACCGGCACGGATTATTACAGTATGAAAGTGAGAGAAATGTTTAGTGCATACTTTGACCACGCTGACTACACCAGTTGGATTATGAATGGTAAACGTACGGCATGATTGCGTGTCAATAAAATTGTCTGCCTACATTTTAAGGGGGATGGGGCTTAGAGCTGGGAGTATTTGGATATGTGCTTTTAAAAGGAATGAGGTACAGAACAGGAACGGGTGTGCTGTACATCTCAGGTATATCGGCATTTGCTTCAAACTATTTGTACACAAATAAAGGTCAAAAACCAACGATGTGTGTCGTTCATCTTGCAATTATGTTTGCAGATTGCGTTGCAGCAGATGGTGTTTCTCACAGATGTGTTTGTGTAGTAGTGTGCAAGGTTAACACGGGTCTTCCAAACTTACAAGCTCTAAATGAAACCCATGCATAAAAATCACCCTGTTCCGATGTGCTCTAAGTAATGTATGCAAGGCCTCCATGCCTTTGCATTCTCTTGATGATCATTGTAATTAAGGAGTTTGAGCAGCTCTGTCGTTTCAAAGATCCTTGGGCATAATATCCACTTCATAGCGTAAAACTTGACTACAGCGTGCCTGGTGTTCAAACCGGAAAGTACCATAATACCGCTGAGTAAGGAAGCATGCAGGTTTCGTGGTTGAAAGCAATATATATATGTAATAACACGTCCCTTCATAGCGGTGTCTGGCAGTACCGTGTCTGGAAAAGTATTTCGGAAGGGGGTTCTACGGAAACTTAACATGGAGGAGAGGATTTCGGATCTCCTCGTTTCCTTTCTCCAAAATGCACTACAAAAGGTAGGGTTCCGGTGTGGTTGGTGTGGACCGCCCTCCCAACCATTTGAACCATTTTATGCTAATCCATTTGTATGAATAAATAGTGCAATTCTCATGTGAGGGTAACTCCATTGCATCATTGAGTTGTTACATCTATGCGCGTTTACTTTTATTTTATTTTTTATTCGCATGTAACGTACCTGAAACCAAATTTTGTTGTGTACATTCAAGGCTGGGCTGGACATTCACTTTACCTGGTAAGTCCCCAATCGGCAGCCATGACTTGACGCATAATGGTTCTCTCTGCACATGCTTTAGTAGAGTAATGTTGAACTCAAAACAAATTATATACTATGCGTTGCGATCTTGCTACTCGCCAGTTATTCGGTTTCGGTTTCACTGAGCGCAATGACGTGGTGGTGGTGGTGGTGGCTTGCCGCGCAATGACGTGACGTAACAACGAAGCCACCAATCGCCCAATCACAGTCGTGCTACAGTGGCGTCACCTTTTTGACGGAACTCTCTGAGTACGACGCAAACTGGCGCAAATTTCAGTTGTACTTGTGTTGTTTTTCCATTGGCACCTTCGTAAGATTGAAGTACAAGTGAGGATGCGGCTTTTCTGCTTCACGATGTACCGCCGATAACACATCGTCCGTGTATTTTACCAACGTTGTGTCTGCATAATACGGTGAAATAATGTCGGGAGCTTCTTGCGTGAAAGATCAAATCCGGGCTTTCGTTGTATCCTTGTTGAAGCCTACATACTGTGTTGCTTAACATTGTCATCAAAAACGAAAGAGCCTTGACTGTGTACAGCATGTTGTAGAGACCCACGACAGGTGTAGCGATACAGCACACTACGTTGGTGAGCCACAACTACGACTTTGTTAATCAGGCGAACACAACTGAACTTCTGTTGATTTCAGCCGCTTTGAAGGGAATCGCATCTATTCTTGCTGACGGTATTCCAGCAGACGAGACAGAGTATACTGTATTCAGCCATCTTACGCTCCCCGTAGGTTACTATATGCTCGGAAGTGAAGTTACCGTGAGAGATGAAATTACATTTTATCTTGTCATTCCGCAGATTTCAAAACACTTTCCTGCTCTTCTTGATCAGATAAATGAAGAACTTAAGTCAGACTGTGATGATTGTTCCGAAGTGCTACGAAGATTAGAGGTGAGAAATCTGCTGCACGAAGAAAACTTTCACAGCAAGAAATATTTTCTAATATGTCTGTCAACATTTAGGAAGCAGTTGCAACAATTGAGTGTATGCACTCTTTGGCAAAAGCCGTTTCCTGGGATACCATCACCTTTGAAGCTGTACGCGGTATGCTTCCAACGTTGCTGGATCTGGCACGGGACAGCTATTCACACCTAAAGGTACTATTGCAGAGTACGCAGTATCCTGTGTGCTTGCTTGATGTCATTGGAAGGTTTTGTATGTGACACTCTTTCCTCAAACAGAACAGTGAGGTTGTGTATGGACGGCACTACTCTCAGCTTGAGGGCAGCCTGAGGAAGCTTTCTGAGTGCACCGTCCACCTGCAATTTGTAAGTGAGCTTCACGTGAACATGTTTTCAGCTAAATCCTTTGGAAGTGATCAGTGAGACCTTGATATATGTAATTATCGAGAATCTTTGACACCTGAGAAAAAGTTTTAAGCGATCACATAAAAACATCCTGTATTCTGAGGTTTTATTAAACTTCCATGAGGCTTTGGCTTTCAACGACGTTAAGCAAGACACTAATGTCTCACTAAACTAAACTTCATGCATGCTTATCAAGGTTGGCATTATGCAGACTAGTCACAACGTTATAATAGTTATCTTTAAAGAGGAATTAGTTCCTGAGGAAGTGAATTATACGTCCTCAGCTATTCAATAGTAAAGGCAACTGGCTTCCAGATAGTTAGAAAAACAACTTATCGTGGCATCCACCTTCAGAGGTAGAAACATTACACCAACCGATTTGAGGCATGGTTACATTTTTATGTCATGCAAGAGCATTGCTTGCTGTTGATGCTCCTGTTTGTTCCTGTCCTGACCTATCCTGTCCTGTCCCCTGAAGAAATGCCAAGGATGCAGGGGGGACAGGGGGATGAAGGGGAGCAAGGATGCTGCGGCTTTCGGAACTGGAGTGAAAGCACTTGCAGCAGCAGAGTTGCTAGTCAGCCATGAGCTGTCTAATGAAATCTCCTTTGAATGTGGCGAATCAATGTGTGGCATGGAAGGCATTGACAGACCAGCAGCATTCAGATCGAGAACAGTGAAGGCTGCTGAGAAGAAGCAAGGATAATACATACCATGCAGTTCCAGATATAGTCCTGCTTAGAAATCACTTCTCAAGTCATAGCTATACCTGCTGGTGCATGCAGCTTCTGCAAAAAACAGAATGCATTACCCAATGAGCTCGTTTTTGAAGCCCCCCTTCCCCCTTGTTGATGAAACCCCAACCATAATCACAAAATAAAGGTGGTGTTTTCCCAGCATACAATTAACAGCAAAGCGAAGAAGAGAAATTGGGCAATAAGAGAGGAACACCCAACAAAATGCTGTTTTTTTCTTCGTTAATTTTGACGCAAATTAGTCAGATGGTCTTAGAAGAACACTTAAAATGTGTTGCGTCTTGCGCTTTCTTTCAGGCTCTCTTAAGTGCAGTGGAAAAGGTAAAACTAGATAACGATAAGGAAGATGATATAACGTGGCTGGTGAAAACATGCGACAGCCTGCAGAACCTTGGGTGTGTCCTAGAGGGGACGGAGATCAAAATGCTTCTGTCTGCACGCAAGCTACTTGTGAGGTATCGGAGGATCCATGCATGCCTGCTAAATAGTTCCTGTACTGTCGTGCGTGTAATCTGTCGTATTACATTTCCTTGTTTTTTCCCCCCTAGGCTCTTACTCCAGTACTGCAGTGCGCTGAAAAATAAGTTAAATATCGATACCACTGTTGGAAACCTATGCAGCTACTTGACTGATTGGATTCTTAAGCTGAGGAATTCGCAGTGGGCTAATGTAAGTTGTATAAGACAAAGTTTGAGCTTCTGCACTCCTATTGCTATAACTGCCTTTTTATTGTACTTGAGTTCCATAACTTTTCATTTTCAGGAAGCCGGCTTTGCAGTTGAGCTGCGGGTAGCAACATTTCACACAAAACTGGTTATCTCAGTTTTCGACAGATATCAAGGATATTACGACAGTAGTGCACAGGATGTAATCCGATTGGCATTACTACTTGCTGGGTGGGTTTCGCAGAACGCCAGGCAGCCGCTGTGACCTGCGAGCAAGGTCTGATACTGTTATATTTACTTAATCTAAGTATTTTCGTACAGGGTGCCTATCGTTGTAGCCAATTCTTCAACACTGATTGAAGCACAAAAAAGTGCTGTAATTGAACAGCTTTGGCCTGCAGCTGACCATGTTGTAGCACAAAATTTACATAATGAAGATTTTTGCTGCGCTATCACAAACCTGGGTACCAGTCATTCATTTCTACATGTTAAGCATGATGTGACAACAGTATGCATTGTTCAGGACTAACCTTTCCTTTTTTTTTCCCTCTCTTTCTTTCTGTCTTTGTCAGATGTGCCCTCTGAGAGTTGGGGCTGTTATATCTTTCTGCTGGTCACAATCCTGGACAAATTAATGGATGCTGAGGATGGTAAAGGACATCATGCCACTACATAAGGCTTTCGACTTCCTGTTTGGGTTTATCATACTTTCCACTTATTTCAGAAACGTATGACACTTACATGAAGCTTTCCTGTGGTGAAAATATCTTTAGCAAGGTGTTTTTTGCATTGGAAAAATGTGAGTTCACCTTCTGGCTTCCTGGATAAGCATTGGTGAAAAAGTTGAGCACTTTCCCATGATGTCTTACAACAATTGTCTGCCTCGTCCTCAACTATGACTACTAGGCTGCGGCTAGGAATGTTTTCTTGTAGGAATTGCTGTTTGGATGTTGCGTCTTGCAGGTTGGAAGGAGTTACAGCTTCCCGCTCTTATCAACTCCGCACAGAGTTCATGTGAGAGGCCTTCAAGGTTTGCCCACTGCTTTCCTACTTGTTTTGCCATGTGCAGTAGTGATGATTATGATAATATAAGATATGGTGATGAATGATAAAAAATATTTGGAAAAGACTGTCTTCTCCTGATATGTTCACTGTCTTCAGGTTTGTGGGTGCCACTAAACCTTTTTCTATCACTAAAGCGATTATCTAGATTATGTTAATTTCCTGCAATAGGGACACGGACCTTCTGGAACATGCCCACGCTTGTATCTGTCGCTTCATAGCTACACTTCCGGCAAGACACTTACCTGCTGTTGTACGTGCATTATTTCATGCATTACTTTTGCATTTTCATTTGAAGAAACTTATTCATTGTAATAGCAGGTTTTGTTTGTTCTCGTTTGTTCATAGGAGACAATCCTGCTGAGAAATGTTCTACACGTGAACAACACACGAGCATTCCTGGCTACCGAAGTGTGGTGCTGGCTGGGAAGGTACTCTGATGCTAGAGATATTCTACACGAAACATCAACAGGCTGTCGAAATGGTTTTCAACTGGTGCTCACTGCATACAAAAATTCTTCCCTAGGTACTGCCCACCGCAACTGTGCTTTGATCATGCCGTAGTACTTGTCCGAGTGGCACAGGCCACAAGTGGGATACACTATCAAAACGTAAAGCATTTGCTGAAGCGACTAGTTGCTTGCCTTGCAGAGGAATACAAGGTGAAGTCACACACCAGTAGCCGAAAATAACTCGCATTTAAAATGCGAGCTTTTATTTTCCCACTTACACTTGCGCAGGACAGATTGCGGCAAATGTTTATCAATCCTGGAGATCTACTTGTTTCAAGTATCCTTCCACTTCCTCAAAGAACTGAAGAAATGTGGGCAGAAGCATTGGCGCTTCTCAACGAGCTTAATAGCAAAGAAATTGACGCTTCCGGGCTAAGCCGATTGGTGAGCAGGCTGTTCTTTGTGGCGCATAATATATTGTTCTTGCAATATCCGGTGCGGAACAATGCATATTCCCTTTTTATTATATTTGACGCTGTCTCACACTTTGCAGGATTCACTGGTGTCGCATCTAAAAGACTGCATTACCTCAAAGAAAGAACCGCTGCCATTGAAATTATTGCTTCAAGTTCTAGGAAGGCTTCCCATTATTGATACCCCCCAGTGCTCCTCTCTAATGGAAGGACTGATTTGCCTTGTTACAACACAGATTCACGTTTCCAGCAACCGAGATTTGCTGCAGGCAAGAACAACATTTTGTAAATGCCGGTCATCAATGTCACTCGACGAGGCTTCTTTGCTATCTCAATAATCAGTATATTTCTTCACATAATGTAGTCACATTTTATGTACAACAACTTTTTCGTGCAGATCTTGAACACTCTCGAGTATATGGTACGAAAGGACGTCCATTTCGTTCACACGTTGGTTGTCCTGTCGCTCTCTAAATGGAGCAATGTCCCTGTTGCAAGAGGGCCCCAGGTAGTGTATTGGAAGGACTCGAAAAAGTGAGAAGTGATAAAATGTGGTGCATAATTTTTGTTTTTCCTTTTTTTCAGGAGAGAGAGGTGTTAAATAAGTTATCGGGACTTTTCGCTCAAGCACTGCTATCCAATAATTTTGTTATACAGCATATCACCCTGCTTGTCTTCACCGAGTTTGCGCGGACGACACAGCATGACATCGTAATATCTAAAGCCGCTGGGAATGTACAAATCAAGCAACTTGTCACCAACTTCATGACAAAGGTAACAAAATTTGGAACTTGGTGCCCATGGTGGTGGCACTGCAGTGGCGTATTCGTAGATAGCGGTACAGAAACCTGTTACTTCTTAGAAAGAAAAAATAGTACAGGCCGAGAGTATTGGTGGAGGTGCGACATGGACGCAGTTCCTTTGGTCATCAAAAATGTGGAAGGGCCCTAAATGTGTTCATATACTATTTATATATCGTGCATATATTTCACCATGTATATCGTTAATCATCTATACATTTTCATGAAGCTCACCTTCCATGGCACAGTAACTGTGAAGCGTAACAAAACAAATCAAACTCCCAAAATAAATAAATAAGTAAAATAAATTTGAATATTCTCAAGGCCTAAAGACACATGAAAACTTTGCATACTCTTTAAAGATGCCGTTACCTACACAGCAACACAAAGGAAAAAGGATTTATCTGTTGTATCGTTTGTGATAAAGACTTCCACACTCCTTGAGAAGGACGGGAGAGGAAAATGCAAATTGTGATTCACTTCATGCCTAAAAACGGACAAATGGCGTCCCTTTTGAATTGCTCTCAAGATAACGGCATCTTTAATCCCGTGATAATTTTTTTTTTTTTTTTCAAACTTCTCCCGGAGCTCTTGCTTGAATCCTTCTTCCAGATTTTTGCATGCACATTGTGGGAGAACAAACTCAGTGTTGCGCACTTTCCTACAGGCAGATTTAAGGAAACCTATTGACTTGCTCGCACTGCTAATGAAGCAGGAGAAAATATTGCTGGAAAGCAGGCACGCTGCTTCAAAACCAGAATCGTCGTCGTCATCGAAGCGCCATCTCACCAACGGGACAAGTACGGTGGACAGTGTGGTCACCCGCTCCAACAAGCGGGCAAAGTACGAAGCGGAGGTGAGTGGCGGTTATGTCGATAACGCACGGTCTGTACTGCACGGACATATTCAAATCCGTCTATTCCTCAGGCCCCTGTGGACAACTGTACTGCGGTACTCAGACAACATGTAGGGATACTACTGGATCAAGACAAAGCCGCACTTCAACCCCACAAGGCATGCTTATCAGATATTTACAGCCAATTAGGCACTTTACTGCACAGGCTATGACAATCCATTTGCAACTGAACTTATTTTATCGAAATATAATAAATGTACATACTCCGGATACCTCTCAAACTATATTTACGGAATCTGATATTCACAGGTCCAACAAATACTTGTGCGATATGTGTAGATGTCTGTTAATAAGATCATGCTGGTCTTATTATCCAATTTTTTTCGAGGGCTTGCCTCATATTTATTACATATTTTTGCACGATAAGATACATCACCCTGTCGCCGACAACACAGCCCCAACACGCAGCTTCACCTCGTCCGACCCAGCGTCTTTCATGCACATCAGCAGCTTACGTCCGAAGTTGCTTTCAGTCCACGACTGCATCACTTCTTCCGGTACGTTACGCACCAAAAGCTGGCTCATGTATCCTTCATTGTTATCCTTGTCGTGTTTTATGAGCTTATTCAGCAGGAACCTGCCGTACGTCTGGTCGAAAAGATGCTCCCTATCCAAATCTTCGCCCGCTTCGTACGGAGACGACAGCAGCTCCGCTATCTTGTTCAGCGCGGGGGTGCTCGCTTCTCTCAACGTCGTAAGAACTACGCTTGCAAACACCGCGGAGTGTCCGACCTTGAGGAGCTCCGGAATGTTATTTTCGATCAACTTGACGAGCTCCTTGGCAGCGATGTTACGTAGTTGCTCCCTGCGGATGTTGACGTCCTTCTTACTCGTCGTGGTCGCGTCCCCTTCCTTCAGAATGTTGATGATGTCGGGATGGAACATCCGCGTGTCCCGCGGGGCAACGAGGTACGCGAGCACTTTGCACCCGTGTTTGTCGAGCGCCAGTTCGAGCGCCGACTTGAGAAGTTCGGATGTGACGGACGATTCTATCAGTTTAGTGTCGTCGACGCGGTCGAATATGGAGATGAGAATCAAGTACGCGTTCTCGTCTTTGGCAATCTTCACCATGTGAGTCTTGAAGCCCTTGATGATGTTTTTCCTATCCTTGGCCGTTCCGTAGAAGATGCACTGCATGGCGACGCGCGCCCCGTCCTTTGTGTGCAGGATCTCCGCAAGCGAACCTGCCAGCAGCGGGATGACTTCCGAACGAGAAGCGTCGTCCGCGCTCTTGAAAAACTCGTACAGAAGGTGGTGAACCATGGTGTGGCGCAGGACCGGCTTATCGATCATCTTTATGAGGGTTTCCTTGAAGTCCTCGATGAGTTTCGCCGGCGCGGGAGATTTGGCGAGGACGTCTTTGAACGTGACCACCTTGTCCTCCTTGAAAAGCGCAAAGTCGCGGCTGTAGAACTCTTGGAGGAGTTGAGAGCGCTGCACAGCGTTGGCGTGCTCGTTGTAGTAGTATTCAATGATTGATCCCGCTTCACTGTGGTTCATCAGAGACACAATATGAGTGTTGAAGGCTTTGATGACGTTTTCTCTCTGCTTTTTGGTGCCTTTCATCAGCATCTTCAACACGATGAACTTTGCGTACGTCGACTTGCACATGGGAACGACGATATCCTTGACCTCGTCGAAAAGCATGCTCCGTTGTTGTTCTGAGCCGTACGACTCGAAGCACTCGATAGCACGTGAGGTGTCGTGTGCAAAAATGAGCTGCTTCACTCGCCCTTTGATGATATTTTCCATCTTCTTCAACAATTCTTGACGGGTATCTGGCAGGCATTTCCTACGTCGCAGGTCTTCCCATATAAGCTTCACTTCTTTTGAAATCTCGTAATTACCTCCCTGCATCTTGCGGACAATTTTACGTTGCTTCTTTGACATGTGAAGCAGCTCTTTTTCGGAACTTTCTATTGAACTATCTTCGGCCTTTCGTTTAACCGCCTTTTTTGCCGTCGCAACACTGGCATCTTTGGGAGCAGGCGGTGGGCTACTTTTTTTCTTCTCAAGCTGCTTGTAGCTAACGGGACCTTTAGCTTTGCCAGCAGACGAAGGAAATTTCTGCTTCTTGCTGTTTTTATCATACTTCGATACACCTGGGGTTTCGCCGGATTTCCTTTTCAGCTGCTTCTTTTTCTTGATCGTGAGTACTTGACCGGCAGTTTCGTCAGCAGGCATTTTGATCTTGTGTTTCCTTTCTACCACATCAGCTAGGGTTTCGTTTCACTCACTGCAGAGCACGGCAGTCCATCTCACACGGGATCCAGTGAGCAGATCAAGCACAAAATAGCACGTGGCTAGGAGCTAGGATGGCTGCACAAACTTTGATTTTTTAATGTATTGATGATGATGCTATTGTGGCTGCTGGTGGCTTGGACGATTGCGGCTGCGGCATGCAGGAATTGCATGATGAGACTGACGATGTGCAGTATCACACGCGATAGCTTGTGTCATTAAAAGTATCACTGGTTCGGCGCTTCGTTCCTTTTCATCTCTGTGATTTCTCTGTTATTCGTCTGCAATGTCTAAAATATTGACTACAAACCATGCCAAAAACGGACAACAACTAGCACCAATCGAATGAAAGTGGTGACTGTTAGAACTACTGTCCCTACTCTTTTTGTGGATGCCCGCTAGCCAGCCAGATCTAGGCTAGTAGTAGGATAGGAGGTTTTTCGCCGTTTTCACGTTGGGCAATGTTGGTGCATCGGTTAGTTTGAGTGAACCTTGTAAGCAGCGCACAGCCTATTATGTATGGGTGACTAACACGTGATATAAGGTGAATATTGGCATGATAACTGATGAGGTTGCAAAGCAAAGCACGACTGTTAACAGGAAAGCATGCTTGGTTTTATTGTCGCCTTAGGATCTCGGAGAACATGTCCTCTGCAGTCGACAGATTAGTAAGGAGTGGAATTCGTGATGATTCTTCCTTGAAGTCAACCTGTCGTGATGAAAACGCTGAAACAGACGACGAAGACGGTGCATCCTCACCACGGGAGACTGGCAATGTCGAGGTCTCTTCTGAATCCGAGGTACACAGTGCACAAATTCGCTAATTACATATCGTAGCACACTTTAAACCTGCAGTTAACTCGTACCATTTTGCCAATGCCACACATATCTCGAACGTGTGTCGTACAAGGTTCGCCAAGATAAACTTCGGGGTTTGTAACGAAGATAAAACAAAAAAGAACAGTGTCGGAAAGCTAATGTAGACGTTAGAGGACGTATTATGCCCCCTTAAATTTTATGTCCATAATGCCACATAGTCTGTTACTCTGCGGATAAATTGTGAAAATTAAAAAACGCCGCTGCCTAATCGGCTATACCTGTGTTCCAGCTACTTTCCTCAGATAGCGCGACGTTGCAGACGACATCGAACATGAGTTCTCTGCGACGCCGCATTCGACCGTGTCGCTATCTGAGGAAAGTAGCTGGAACACAGGTATAGCCGATTAGGCAGCGGGGGTTTTTTAATTTTCATGATTTATCCGCAGAGTAACAGACTATGTGGCATTATGGACATAAAATTTGGGTGCATAATACGTCCGCTAACGTCTACTTTAGCTTTCCGACAATGTTCTTATTTGTTTTATCTTCGTTACAAACCCTGAAGTTTACCTTGGCGAACCCTGTACTTTGAAAATAGAATTGAGAATTAAGTGTGCCCCCTTTTCCAATTACATGTAGCTACATACACGTGGCACAAAGAAGAAAAGAAGAAACATAGCACTTATTTACTTGTTTCAGAGTACGGAAAACAACGAAACGCGGGGTAAACCTTTATCCCGCAAGCCCCGCAGGGCGGAAACTCGTAGAAGTCGCAGTCCCGCAGATCGTACGAGGGACGCATCTCGGGACTCATCAAAGCAGAGGCATCACACATCAGACTTGAGGTCAAAAGGGAGGCGCACAGCTGATAAGTCATCGAATGAACTTGACTTCTGGAAGCTAGCCTGTGTCGCTGCCATTGCAGTATTCGCCATCTTCGCCTTCAAGATGATGGGACGAAGTGAACCAACCACGGGGCATTCCCATCGCGTCGACGTGCTGCTCCAGCACTTGCGCCGCCTGAAGCAGATGTATCCGGGACAACCGGAACACAACTGGCAAATTATTCGTAGCTCAGCGGTCGAAGTACTCAATGGCAGCGAAGCCCAGCACGGACCCGCTGTCCTACTCATACTCGCGCCACCGCACAATGAGAACCTGGCAAAACGCATTGGGAGCGAGGTGGCCCTCGCGTTATCGTACGCCTTTCAGGATGGCGGAGCCTACGGAGAGATAAGCCTGGACGACCTCACGTTCTCCGAGGACGTCATAGCTGCTAAACACATCATCGATAGGAGGTGCAAGTCGACCTTCGAGGAGAAGCGGCAGCACGTGATCTTGGCGCCGCACATCGAGAGCTGGAATCCGGAACTCGCCATGATGCTGCACCCGCTTTGCGACTACGAGAATCCGTTGTATGAAAACGTTGCCATCGTCTTGACCGCTTTCAGCGAAGATATTATCGGAGAAATTAGGAGGTTGCAGTACGATCGGATGGCAGAGGACGTGCTGAATAAAGCGTGGGACGTCATGGACACCAATCAGAGACACGCCATCATCAGCCGCGTCACCGTCAATGTCATTGTGTTACACGACGAACGAGATGGCTTTTCTAGTGTGGACAAACAATGAGTAATTTAACTTACTGCCCCCTTTTGGAATGTTGAGAGTACCTATGGTGCGTTTGCCACCTTTGAGATGTGTTCTTATTGAACTAATACACACGTTGATGTTGGAATTTCTGGTGGATGTTCTCTTTCCGTGTATGTGGTGCATTGCACACTCCCAAATACTATGCAATTTTTTCCAAAAGAGCAGTAAGAGTGATGGTGATTGACTCTTCCCCAGTCTCGCCCGTAAATGTCTACCGTCTAATAACAATTCAGCAACTTTATCTGAATGATGGTGGTTGGGGGGTTTCATCACCAGGGACGATACTCTACCCCATATAACTCTCTAAAGTGGACAACATAACCCCAGAGTTTCGAGGATCTAAACAGGTATATCGTCTTTGTTGTTTGTGCCATGTTTTATCCCTTGCACTACTCCAAATCATATGCCAATCGTGTGTGTACTGCTTTTGTGTACAACGTCATACCTGCATGCTGGTTTGAGGATCGATCGCGTGAGGTTCCCCATCGAGGAATTACACGTTCATAGAGCTGTTTTTGCACACAATTTGTCTTTCTAGTTGCTTCAACATTTTCATTTGGTGTAGGGTTAAAGTAATTAAATTAATGGGATTTATTTCGTTAGCTTAATTGCACCAAAGTCAACTGTACGGCGAAAATCTCCCGGACCCTTTCACTGGAGAGAAGTTGTTATATGTATTCCTCTGTTCCCCCATGTGTTTCTGCATAATGTCCATACCTTCCGCACGGGAACATCAACAAACACTGCCTAAATGAAATTACATTCTACAACATGTGGGAAATGTGCCTTATCTTTCTTTTTCTGGGTCAGGCAGGGGAAATAAGTGTCTTTGTCGCACATGAACCATGGCGGGGCAGTTGAAAACAAGATGAATATGACCCAATCCACAGTGGTTAGGACAGAGCTCAGGATCTGTATTTGATGTGAAGGCAAGCAGTAGGTTTTGAACCCACGCCGCTCTGACTGTCGGCCAGAAGTGCTACTTACATGCAGACGCTTGTGTTTTGAGGTTAAACCAGTTTTTATCTCCCGATTTGCATCAACGTCACTTGAGGCAAAACCCCGAAAACCTACTCGCCGAAGTGCATATCCAGCCACCAATAGTCTGTCCACCAGCACCTATGCCATACTCTCACCAATACGGGCACTGGAGAACGCTAAACACGGCGCGTTCAGCACGGCCGCGTGGCACCTCGTGTTCGTCTCTGAAATACGAGAAATTTTTCTTTTTTTTAGCCGATATCACCTTATTTCACCCAGTTTTACAGATCATGAAATAAAACCCGATTTTCACTGGGAGAAGGCAGTAGCGGACCTGCGTACGTGACATTCCCTACCTATAGAGCCTCAAACGTGTCCCAGGAGTTCGTGTGTAGAGTACCGAACCCTAGATCCGTTACCTATACTTTTTTTTATTATTATTAAGTTCCGTGTTAGCGCCGCGAATCAGCTGTGGTTATGAGCGGCGTGCATGCGTCCTGGGCCGACTTCAGGGGCACTGTTGCCGACATTCGTCTGTAAAGTCTTCCCAGGGAAAATGTCAGACGCAGGGCCGGCGTCTTACTTTTCGCCTGCAGTGGAGAACTTGCGCTCCCCTTTCTGTATTGTTGTTTTTCCTCTTTTGTCTTCTTAGAGCGGCTTCTTCTTGTACGAAAGACGTCTTTTTGGCGTCGCCCCCGTGAAGCCGCCCACAAGCGTGCTCTGACCAAGCTGCCACGCCTGGCAATTAAGCCAAAGGATTCGGTGCACGTTTGTTGTTTCGGACTTAAAGGGCTGCGTGTTGTCAGGAACGTGTACTTTGGGCAATGTTTTGCCACATGAGGGAGTACGCATCGGCTGTTCTGTCGGACCTACCTTCCCAACCACCACCACCGCGTGCACGACTTCGAAAATGCATGGTGTACACAGGTTGTAAGACGTGACACACACGTTTTGGAGATTTGTGTAGCCCAGTTCCGGTGTGAGAACGCTTCCATTATGGTTCGTACCCGTTGACTCGCAGCCATATCATCACTGACAGTCTCATAAATGAGCGCGCACGTCTGAAGGAGGAGGAAGAGTGGCGGGTCTCTCGTTCCTTACCCGTATGGCCAGAGCTAGTGGCCGTTTGCCATGTTTGCCCTCGTCGTGAGAAGTTCGTTTGCACTGCTTGCGGTAGTCGTCACGGTGGCCACGGCAACAGGACCTAGTGAGCAGACGCTAGCGCAGAGGATCGGTAAGTATGCGTTTCCGTCTGCACGTCTTACTCCAGGGTACGCTCCCCGCAAAGTTTAACGACGACAGTGACAGTCGTATCGCTTTTTTGTGTGTGTGTGTATGCTCCAGGTGACCCGGAGGCACTCAAGCAAGCCACGCGTAACCTCGCGGCAGCATCAAGCGCGACACCAGCTACAAAGGTACGAGAACAGCGCTCGCTTGCCACGAATAAAGGGCTGGTCCATAGAAGAAAGCGGTCCCGCAGAAGTCTACTGAGAGGCAGCCGTCGTAGAGACGCCAGTCAAGAGTATTATCCCCAAGCTGACGAACAGCAGTACCTTCCTCGGTCCGACCAGCGGGACAGCAACTGGAACGTCGCGTCTCAGCTTGAAGGCAAGGGCGACAACGCTTTGGGAAGCTACGAAAAGCTCGCCGAAGATCCTTACAACTCGTACTCTCCTCCTGTGCAAGACGCTGACGATGGTGCTGCCCAGCGCGCAGAATACGATGCTGAACGGACAGCCGAACTTGAGGCGAGTGACGGGGAAAGTGCAGCGTACGACGACTACAGCGGTTCCCCTGGTAAACAGAAACGACAAGCGGCACCGGAGAGTGTTGAGCCGTCGCGCGGCTACAGTGGTGATGGCGGCGGCTGGAAAGTAAGGCCCAGGTCGTGGGAACGGTACAGGAATAAGCGCGGGTACCAGGAGGGCAGCAGGGACCAGTACCCTCCTGGGCGTTCTTACTTGCAGAGAGGAGCAGGATCCAAATTCTTTTCCCCGGACGAGCAGCAACAGAGTGATAACAACTTTGGTGGTTATGCGCAAGAAGTTGTGGGGCAGGACGGATTTGTTGAGCATGTCGTTGGGGAAAAGAAATGAAGCGAAAAACGTTGCGAAAATGAATGCAAATATGATTCGTGGTGCTGCATTATCGTATATAAAGTACTGGCATGTCTATCGCTATAATGCCTCTTTCCCGTTGGGGCGTTCGCCATCCATCAATAAATGACGTCCGAGGTTTCATCATGTTAAGGGAATCATGTTTCGCTTGTTGTCAAACAGGAAGTTTATTGTGCCACATAAATGGAATTCAAATCAACATATCGCACAGGTGTTATGCATTCAGTATTCCACGAGAGTCCTGGGCCAGAAAAGGGGGGGGGGGGGGTTCGACTCTCCACCCCGAAATGGTACCTTTGGTAGAGCACTTTGGAAAGGGAAACGATGGGGAATCCTCCTCTCCCACGTAAAGTGCCCATAGCACCTCTCCCGAAATCGATTTCTGATTATACGCAGCTGGTCCTGGGTAATATGTAGTCCTTTCGCTTCCTCCAGCCGTTACTGACATACGTTACACGTATAAACTGTCGTTGCTTCTGTTTTATTTTTTTAAGACTACATTTGACAAGTTCTTTTTCAGGATAATCACTCCGACACTTTCGAAAGCTTCTTACATAAGAACTCGCAGACGGCCGTAAGGATCCCGCGGTTTATAAAACTAGAGGCGTTGAAGGTACACCCATGGGCGTACCGAGAGGGAGGCAAGGGGGGCCATGCCCTCCCCTCCCTGGAGCTCCAATGTTGCTTGTGAAAATAGCGTGCTCTTTGGTCATAGGTCGTAATGATTATTCTCAGTTGTCATAATAGGAACCTCTGAACACCGGCACAGTCCGCAACGTCCGCCTCCAGAAAAATGTAGTGGTGGTGGTTTGCACGCTGCCCCCCCCCCCCCCCCTTCTTGTAAAAAATCATTGGAACGCCCATGGGTACATCCTATATACTGTTATATGTGTTTTACCTGCAAGCAGATTCTTTGAATTGCAAGTCATTTCCATGCTCTGAAACGGCTGTTCGTTCGGAGCGTCCAGCAAGAACGTCCTCAAGTCGAAGCGTGCTTTACCTTAAACTCCGAAGCCACGCGGGAAAGCCATCTTGCTATGACCGACATTCAAAGAAATCGGAATGGCTCCAAAGACTAACTTTCGGGATTGCAAAAAACAGACGCGGGACCTGTGGCAGACGCGCGATGAGCCCTCTGCCCTCTCCGAGCGTCCTGTTATCGAACGAAGACTATAGTCACAGTTCTCATTGACATTTTGACATTTTAGCTTGCCATTGACTCGTCGCGCGTCTGCGACAGGTCCCGCGTCGGTTTTCCGCAAACCCGAAAGTTAGTGTTTGGAGCCGGGGAAAAAAAAAAGGAAAAGAAAAAAGACTCGTTAGAGGTACAAAGTTGCAATCAACGGGTTTCGTGTCGTTTTATCGTCCGCTACAACTTTCTCATTGACATTTTGGCTCTAATCCTCATAATTAAAAAAAAACGGACTTATTAATTTTACTTAATTAATTAATTACAAAACAAACAAAAAATGTTTGAGCGTCCTCACACCACTGGTAACACTATGCAGTCCGTCTTTTTGGTGTGATATGAACCAGATTTCTTTAAAACTCTGGCTCTTTTTTCGTGAAATACCCTGTATGTGACTTCTCCACATTGTTCACAGGGATATATTACCCAGCCGGTAGATTAACTTGGTTGGAAAGTATCCTTTATATAGCTGCGTCTTAGATCTCCGAGCACACCAGAGATCCCATTTTTCGAAAAGTACAACCGGTACCGAGCTGGAGAACTGCATGCTGTACATTGCTGTAAAGCTCCGTGCCTGTTTTTCAAGCAGTCGACATATCATACTTGTTCAGTCGATGAGAAGGCCGTTCAGCGTGTCAATTCAGTTTAATTTTTTTTCTTCTTCTTTCGTGGCTCGAAGAGGAAAGTTGATGTCTTCCACATCAGGAACGTCTGGGATGTCGAAGTCCTGAACGTCATCGATGCCCATTGGAAAATTGGGAAACTGAGGGAACGGCGGAAACGCCGGCATCGCAGGCATACCGAACATTCCCGGCATGCTAGAAATATTTATGGCTGGAAAACGGATGCCGGAAAAGTTGAAACCAAAAATCTGGAAGCCAGGAAACTGTATCGGCGGAATGCTGAAGCCAGGGAAGGACATTCCTGGCGTTGCAGGTGGTCGGGGCCTGCAGTCCGACTGCCGCTCCAGGTTCGTTGACGGGGCTGACACGCAGCATTGGATAAGAACCAGCAGAGCTACTAGCTTCGTCAAGGGGTGGTGCTTCCTGCAAGAAGAAAACGCTTGTAAGGACACCACCTCCATGAGGTATACGAGGTAATGCGTCCAGGAGGTCGGAGCGGAAGCCTCCCGTGCAGGTACCTGCAGTGAACTAGGTAGTGCAGACCAGGGTCGCGGAATGGTACCATTCCGTTCCAATTCCACTCCTTTCAATTCCTCGGAATGAAAAGGTATACGGTCAGTTCCCACTCCTGGAATAGCTTGGCAACCCTATTCCATTCCGTTAATTCTCTCAATAGAAGAAAAGTGTCGGTAACCATACTGACAAGTCCAGCAGTGCTAGAGGAGATTGACATTACCAAGCACGAAAAAACAAAAAAAAAACAAAGACAAGGTTATTTCACTCTTGACCGTGTGCAGGTGCGGTGCAAAGGGTGCGAGGGCAGAAACCAGCACTTTGAAACCAAAACTGCCACCGAGGCACCCAGACCATTTCAGTTCCATTCCGGGCTCTGCTAAATCTGGAATTCTTCCGGAATCATTCCAACTCCGGAATGGCAACTCTGCAACCCTGGTGCCGACACGTTACAGTATTAAATTAACGATGAGCTGATATTGTCCTGGGCCAACAGCACCTCTATGTCGTCTAGCGGACCACGTTGCAGCCATCGCTCGCAGCAGCGTAGCCAGAAAAATATTTCGGGAGGGGTACGTTCTATGGGGACTTTAGCTCCTGGGTACGTCACTGATCACTCGCCCTTCGACTACTGGGAGCGCTTGTCTTCGAAGTATGTGTGAATAGATAAATAAAAAGGTTGCGAAGTCATTATATTTTAGGTGCATGTTTTAAGGGGAGTTAGGACATGTAGCTCAGGGGAACGGTCTGCTGTGGGTATTACACATACTCACCTGGTCTATATAGAGGTGGGTACGAATCGCATCGGAATAACTGCACACTATATGACTTAGACTGCAGTCCGTGCAGAGTTTACAACCACAGGGCAGATAAAAAGTAACTGCCGACAAAAACTACTTTGCGGTAAGGACGAAACTTCAAGTATAGGGCTCAGGGCAAGGGGTATCCGACGTTTCGGAGCCTGATTCGGCCCTTCCTCAGGCATGACTGGTCATATAGTAACCACTGGTCAAGGAACAGGATCCGGACTGCTCCACCCATCCGGACACGCTCGTGTCGAAGATGTTCACGTTCATGCCGACAAAAACGCATTATGGTGTATTGGATTTTTTTCGTTGGTTTATATTGAATTTTTTTATCGTACATTGAGTGTTGTATTTGCGTTTTCCTTGGCAAAATCTGCTAACCGTCTTTGTTGTTTGGAAAGCATGACGTCAACAAAAACACACACACACGGTATTTTCCGGAAAGCGCGGCAATATTTGGCCTGAAAGGAAAGGTATAAAAATATGTAAATAAGTAAATCAAAATACAAAAAGTGCTGACTAAGTGCTAGTTTGTGCGACGACGCTGAGTACCACAGTAACCACACAAGCAGCACAATGTACTGAAAGTCGAGTGCAATAGGGGAAGAAGGGTAGGTGGAAGGCCTTGAACAGACTCGTGATATGACACTGATGACCAAACCTTGACCTTGACACTCGTGATATGACTTTGATATGACACATACCGTCCGCCCCTATTGCACTTGACTTTCAGTACATTGTGCCGCTTGGGCGCACCAACAATGTGCACATTGTTGGTGCGCTGATAAGGTTGATAACGGCTTGGCTGATAACGGCTTGCTCTCATGCTTCTGGAAGTTTTGAGGGGCATTGCTGCTCGTGGCATGAAGTGAAGCTTGTACTAGCAGTGATGCGTGCTCCGAGAAAGGTACGTCAAGGAATTCATCGAAGGAATCACAGTAATCCCATGGCGCTGAAGCTTGAGCGACGGGCAAACTTACATACAGGGCATAAGAAAGTAAGTTTCGAAACTTTCGCACGTTTTCGATGTGGGAAGTTAGGCAAACGACTTTTGCTGTGGCGTCGTTGAACGGAGAAAGAAGGCAGACGCCGCCGACTGAGGTTGATATGGACTTATGACTCCCGTGACTTATGGATTTACGATGGAAGTATATGGGGCCGGGAAAAGTAACTATTTTGTGGATGCTAGAGATAGACGCTGAACAGCTCTCATACGCCTCTGGCCGCGAGGACGGTATAGCAATATGGGGGAGGTAAGCATATTGCTTCCGCTTTCAGCACCGTGTGTCGAAGATTTGTGGCGTACGTAAAAAAAAATACTAATAATAATAACAAAGGTGGTCGAAATTATCCGCAGTCCTACCCTGCGCGGCACGTGCAGCATGCTGCCGCGCAAATAGCGCTGACTCACCTTCGTGTAAATTTGCCCCCTTGCTGGAAACTACTGCTTGCTTCTTTTAACCGCCAGTTACCGTTCTACATGCTAGCCTTCGAAATCTGGACTCTACGATGCTGTGAGACCTCCTTACCCGTTATCTGTAGCATCCGCATATCAGCAATAGGGTATAGCTTCCAGAGTTCGAGAACATTACCACAGATGCGTTACATAAAGGCGCGTAATAAGTTCGCCTAAATGTAGCCCACGAGCTTTCTGTCTATATAGTCTGCAGTGAAGGTCTCATTGATCGCATCAGGCAATGGCCCTGCACGTACCTGAACAAGGGTTCTCGAAGCATTGTACGCCGCAGCGAAGTTGTGTACGAAGGCAGCATACATTCATACATCTGCCACAGTTTATGTAAAGAGCACGGTCTGTCTATGCCTCAGTGGCTTGGCAATGATGCTGACTTCCGTAAGGTTCATTAAGCATCCTCCTCATTGAAGGAAGGTTGTCCAATGCCATCGGTTTTCAAGCTTGGACGCACGAATAGCCATCGTGCTTTTTCATTCTCCGTTAATTGTTTTGTCAAGAAGGAAGGCAGGGAATAACTCTCCTTGAGAACCACTGTTTAATGTTGTTGTTTGCAAAATTTACACCCAAATTAAGCAATAAAATTATCAATTTGTGTAATGGTGTGTTGTCCTGGATATCCCATTAGGTCTAGATTAAATGGCGGCATGCTCACAATCCATGTAGGGGCCTTTGTAAGTTAGATCTCTTGGACCTTTCCTATGCAGGGGATACGGCATAGATTCTACTCCAAGTTGAGAAATCAAGTACCCTATGAGGCAGAGGCATGCCTTTGTGCACCGCATTTGGGCTGGAATGAACTCTGTCGTCTGCTACCATTCTGCAAGCGTTACTTTGGGGAATTTTCCCCACAAGTTCATTGAAGTTTCTGATAGGTTTGGAATTAACAGGGACTGCACAGACTTTCAAGCGCCGACTTTGGCCGAAACGGCACCAGTCTTGCGATTCCTGCTGAGATGTGATTTTATGAACTGCAACCCCGTACTAACTTCAGAAGGCACCTATGGCCTTCCCACGTGCACTCGCACAGTGGTTTATGAACATCGTACTTTAAAACTAAGAACCGCATCTGGCGGCATCTCACAGTAACGTGTATTCACACGAACGACATTCCCCAGAATACTACAGCGGAAGATGCGAGAAACGTCATAGCTTTCTGCTGTCACGTGTCTTCACGTACACTGCTAACCGTAGGGGAATATCCTGCGACACAGCCACAAGACATTCTGTAGCAGACGACAAGAAAAGACGCTGACTGTGTCGTATGCTAAGTGTCGTCTGCTAATTGTGCAGTACGGAACTTCGGCTCTGTGAGCAGTGTTTTCGCTATTTCTTCCACTAGAATCTTCTATGAGGATGTCGCTCGTGTGAATACACGGTAAAGTACACGGGACACCAAACTATTTCAGGAGGCACCTATTCCGGTGCAATGAAAGTGTGTATTTATTGATTACACTCAATGAACTCGCGAATACGCGCAATAAATAAGTGATATCACATCACGGCCCTTTCTAATCGCGAGACGTTCCCTTGCCGGTGACAGCCGACAGTAATGCCAAACGGAAGCAGAACTAGCACAGCATCCCGTTCAGGAGCAGGTACTATGCACGCAATCGAGTCTCATTTCTTCGTTTTCCGAGACGCGTCCTCGTGACATGTGCTAAGATCCAAGACGATGCACCCAGGATCACGGATGAAGTTGATGTCACGGTTATAGGATGAGTACAATAACGGCACGCCTTTCAAAGACTGCCCTTGGACACGCGGTGGGGGTACTTTGGCAATGGCGCAGAACGTAGATCGCGATCAATTCTTGACCAGCCATATTTCGTTGCGTCTTTCGTGTATCCAGAAGAGGAGGTCGTATCTGGCGATGTAGTATGAATCTGTGACTATGCTGGGATCTCGTCTCACGCTTTTGACGAAGTCATCGGCATGTCGGAGCCATTCCTGTTCGCTGGGCTTCCCGCCGAATACCCTGTAGAGGAAAAGAGGAACGATAGACATAATGTAGAATAGGTATTGTGTCGCTCTTTCAGAAATATTATGATTACATTCATTGTGCTTGATTAGGCAGTGCATTCCCGTCATAGGCACCTAGTGCTGGTCACGTCCTATTCGAAAAACGTCTTGAGGTTACCCCAGAAGTCCTGAGGTTACCTCAGGATATCTTGAGGTTGTATGAGGTTACCTCAGATTTGCCTGTGGATCTGGAATGGATCTGTGGATCTGCCTGTGGATCTCAAGAAATCCTGAGGCTCTACCTCAGGACCTCAGACCCGGCTGTGGTTCGTCTAATGTTACCTCAAGAGATGCTAAGGTTCTGCCTCAGGACCTGAGACCTCGCTTTCGCTCTTTTGAGGTGACCTCAAGAAATTCTGAGGTTCTACCTCAGAACCCCAGGCCTTTGCTGTGCTTCTTTCGAGGTTCCGCCTCAAGACCTCAGACCACGCCATAGCTCTCCTAGGATTGCCTCGGCATATATTGAGGACCTTACATATTCCATTAGCTAATACAGTTGGATTTTGCCAAAAATGTTATATTTCCTTATGAAAATCAACGTTCCAGGGTACATGGCATACGTTTTAGCGACACTGACGTTGCCGGTGGAAAACCTTTGGCTTCGCGATGGTTCTGGTTTCGATTTGGTTCCTTTCTTCAGTGGGAGTACTGTTCACAATACAGCGCTAGATGCTCTTCGGAAAGGCTCGCGTTTCTGATAAACCATTGACTCACTTGACGATATACCGCCTTGGCGGTTCTGTGTGGATGAACACTTCCTTGTCGTTTGCTTTCGGCGGGTTGTGGTACAGGCTGAGAGGCAAAGGGAATGCCATGGTGTAGTCAGACATTCGCTTGCCGCTGGCACCGCGCTCGTGCACGAAAGTCCTGTGCGGCGTGGTCAGGTCG
This sequence comes from Ornithodoros turicata, assembly GCF_037126465.1. NCBI lineage: Eukaryota > Metazoa > Arthropoda > Arachnida > Ixodida > Argasidae > Ornithodoros > Ornithodoros turicata. The sequence continues at coordinate 35,769,296 of NC_088209.1, forward strand.
ACCGTCACATCTGCAGGAGACGACGAAGCCGTCGTCGGTCAGCATCGTGCACACGACGACACCAAAAAATGCGGATAAAATAGCGTGACGCTCACTTTGATCGTTGAAAGCTTGTATGTAGTAGATAAGCTTCCTGAAGCTTTTCACTTTCGCTTCAAAGAGTGACATCCCACGGCTCGTGACGCTGATCCACTTCGTCTCCGGATAGAGTCTCTCTTCATATTCCTACACAAAGTGCGTGGGGCGGGAGGGATTATTCAAAGTGATTGATCAGTGCAAATAGTCATTCCAGAGTTTGAAGCGAAATTCCCCGCAGATTGCCTTTCCTATTCACTTACCTTGGGCTCCATGTTGATTTCTTTTAGTTTGTATCGAATATGCGAACTCCCAAAAAAGAAAAACAGTACAAGCGCTCACCACCCGGTAACTCATTTTGCGTCATTCCGAGGTGCGCGCGCGTACCGGTCACTTCAATTAAATTCCAATTTATTGCAACGTAAAATCTCATGCAGGGGCGGGTTTAGGGGGAGGGGGTCCGGATGTCCTGACCCCCCCCCCCCTCAGTTTTCGTCGTTACATAGAGTTTCAATTGACCTTGGTCGTGCAATAGCATGCTGTGCAAGGCAGGACCCCCCTCAGAAAAATCCTGGATCCGCCTCTGATCTCATGTCCTTGCGCCAGAAAACTCCAAACTCCAATGTAAAGTCTCACGGGAAACTTTTGCCTTATCTTGCCATACCAGATATGGTCCCTGTTCGCGCATACACTGCTGTGAACTTTTACCGGCATACCCACCTGTCGTGAACATCTATCTGCCCCCAGCCGCGTGGCGGTGGCAAGGTGAACGCGAAAAAAAACGAGGTTCCCAACCACCTGTGTTTCAGAGCTCCACTTGGTGAGCTGTACATAGAGTTGGCCGTGACCTAGAACGCGTAATTTTTTTTTACAGAGAAGCTCTCTGTATATGAAGCTACGTCAATGGCCACACGTGGCTTTTATTCAAAGACCATCTGCGCGGTCGTGTTGTGAATTGAAGGTAACCTACCGCATCGTTGGAGACAACTTCGTAGTCGATGCATTCCACTCCCCTCCAGGAACATCCGAAACCATACGAACAGGAGGATAGCTGTCGAGGAAGAAACCGGGTGTAACAGTCATTTATCCAGACCCCCCTACACCCCCCAAATGTTCAGTGACACCCCGTAACTTTTACAGCTGTGTGCCCCCTACGGGGGGTGCCCTTGCGATTTCAGCTTTAGACACATGTCGGTAATGATATGTTAAGGCGTAATGACGTAAGTAACCCTAATAATACCCCCCCCCCCACACACACACACACACTTTTTTTCTAACACCTCTCTGTGCTTGGGATTCTGGATAAACCACTGGGGTGAACTTGAAGCCACAGAAGTCGAAGAATGGCGCTGAATTATTATGTTCTCTCTCGGAAGTGAAGGTGCCTCTTACCTGTATTACAGTTGCAAGTGCCGCTACTACCAGGAGATGTTGCATCTTGGTCGCCCGAAAGACTATAAGGTATACAAAGCTAGGAAACTTTGCCGAAACAGATGCACCTCTGCGTCGGGGTGGACCGTCGGAAAGAGGACAGTCTCTCAGTGAAGAATCTTCTTGTGGTGTCCGGTCTCTATACTTACAAGGCCAAATCCCGAAGCTTATATAAGGTTGTTTCCTCCTCACCCACTATAGAGCACCCGGAAGAGCCGAGTCCCGGTGACCGAGGTGCAGGCCTCCCCCTCCCTTCGGTAAACGACCATTGTTTTATGATGATGCGTTGCTTGCCCGGGCGTCCCAAGCCAGTTCCCAGCTGGACCTCCCGCTATGATTTCGCTGTTCGAGGTGAACGAACTCGTCGTCTGCATTTCCGTGGCACTGGAGCGGCGTAACCTTGAACTTGAACTTGCTCAAAACGGGTTGCTCGCCGGGCCAGCGAGGAAAGTAGACTGCGCTAGAGTCACGTGCCGGTTCTGGTGCGGTGGGAAAACTTTGTTTTCCGCAGCAAAAGTGGGTGACTCCTGTTTATTTACAAACAATGTTTTTAATGGCTTTTTCCTCGCCGTGTTGCGAGTGTACGTTCTGTCCATTTGAGAATGGTTGAGGATTGGGCTAGTTGGTATTGAGACATCTGGACTGAGAGCGCAAGAAACACGGACAAAGAACGGAGAAACAGACAGGACGGGCGCTAATTTCCAACTACGTTTATTGAAGAAAATGAGATGAGTGAGAAAATCAACGCCTCGTTTTCTTCAATAAACGTAGTTGGAAGTTAGCGCCCGTCCTGTCTGTTTCTCCGTTCTTTGTCCGTGTTTCTTGCGCTCTCAGTTCAGCTGTCCATTTGGGTTGGGAATATCTGCATGAAGCGTATACTGTCAACTGGGCAGATTCTTCTTAGCGGTGTGGCTTTCGTCTTCTGCTTCTTCCGGGGTAGAGATTACTTGTAGCGTTATCCTGCGGATGCATGTTCTGGCACATTTTCCTTAGGACACGACGAAAAGCGTTGACGGTGAAGTGCGCGTCAACGGGGTCATTCCGTGTCTTCAGCACATGTACGGATGTTCTTGATGTCCGCCTTGTTCGTTCATTTTCTTGCGTTGCTCCCTCTGGAATACGGGACAAGTCGCAATTCTTGCGTTCATTTTCTTTTGAGGCGCACAATATATATATATATATTTATAGATGCTGTCAGTGAATATTACGCGCTCTCGGGAATTTCCGAAAGAGCCCTGCATAGTTTCAGATTCTCCAAGAGTAGCTGGAGTCACCGGGAGCCGTTTCTCGCCTATAGATACTGCCGCGACACCGCCCTCCGCCACACGTTGGAAGACTGCCAACAGCTATGGTAAAGACGAAGCGGAAATAGACCTTCAAGAAGCAATGTCGTCATGCGTGTAGCAGATTTGGGTACCTTGTGACATCATATTGCTCAAAAGTAGACATTTCACTAAAGAGGAAACATTTTGGAAGAATACAGTGTGGGAGATACTTGGAATTGCAATGACACAAATTCGGCAAGATTCTGAAGACACGAGATTTAGCACGCAAGCTACCTAGATTCACCTGTGTGTCTTAGGGAATTCGACGAATGAACACGAAGTTTGAGGCCTGAGATACTGCACCCCCTTCCAGAAGCACTGCGTAAAAAAGATTGCAGAACTATATATTTAGCTACGCACACGTAGTAGGCAATTTCTTTCGTTGCACAAATGTTCTGCACTTTGATGGAGCATGAAAGGCACCTCGAACAAGCTAACGTGCACCGGGATCTAAAAAACGCGGTCCGTCATACGCGAATGAAGACTGCAGAATATTGTGAGTCGCCGCGTGTTCTAGTTGCCTGTATTTTTTCATGGTGGCTGATTAATTAATCCGATGCAATTAATTAGGGAACTCTAAATTTTTCACAATGGCCTGCGCGCATACACATGACCTTGAGGCGCCGGAGAGGGTTATCTCGGTCATCACTAGATGGCGCAGTGAGGAGGCCGCACGCAGAGCACGAATGGCGCCAGCTCGTCGGTCCCACTATGGTCCCACTCCGGACTGGTTTTGGTCCTTTGTGCTACCCACGTGGAACTGCTTTGGCGCGCGCCAAGCGAACCGCTAGGACACGACGCGTATGTGAAGAAGGTCCATTGGAAAGTTGTAGAGCGTGTGTCTGAGGTGCTGTGACGTCACATCATCCTAGCACTTTTATTGGCTGCCGAGAATCGTCTGCTACGGCGAGGAAGCAAGGCGACCGGTTGACTGCTGTGTGAGATGCGGGACGGCGCGGCGCTAAATTTCGCACAAAAGGGAAAACCAGTTGGGAAAAACTAAAGGCAAGCGCCTCCCTCTTGGGCGGCGCAAGACGCAGCTTGGCAGACTAACCCCAGGGAAGGGGCTTTTCCGCCCCGGGAGAGTGAGAGCTCTCTTGCGCACCAAGATCGCGCGCTGCACTCGTATGTTTTGTGCGAACATGAGTTCCAGTGCCTGCAATTCTAATTTCTACTTCTGCCTGACATTTCTTTTTCTTTCTAGCCATTCCATGCTTTTTTAAAGGAGCAAGGAAGTGACATTTAGCATTGCTCGGAACCCTGCTTCATTCATCATTCACTCTACCAGAGTCACTGCGCACAATATTTTCCGTGCACGGTGTCTTGTCACTGCGCAATTAAATTCCCCCCCAAAACACCTCGAAAAAGTTGCCATGACCGGTACGAGAGACGCGACCTTAGAGGCCCGGCCCGATCTCCTTGCGTGACGTAATCAGGTCGGTGTGACGTAGAAACTGCGCGGGGAGCAGCTGCGAAGTCTCATGTCTCGCCCAAATTTCGTCTGCCGCGGACACGGGACGGCGCTACTTGCGGGGACACTAGACGTCCCCGTGACGTCTACAGCCCCTGGAAGCAGTGCCGTCACTCCCTGATGTCAGCACCACTCGTTCTCTCTGAAAGAGTTGAGGGGATTTCTAGAGTCTGTGCTCGTGAAAGACCTTGCTACAGGTTAGCTAGGGTAATCGTACTTGAAGAAGGGCACGGTTGACTTATATATTATCTAGCCCAGCTAAAAACGAAGAACTTATAGAGGGAGTCTTCAGCGCTTCTTATGCGCGATGACAAACCGCCAATTTACACTTTCCCCTCTTCTCTCTTTCTCAATAAGGGCGGCAATGCGGAGCGGCCGGTCATTGGTCTCCTCAAACGATCTCTCTCTGATTGAGCAAACCGTTTGAGGAGACCAATGACAGGCAGGTATAGTATTGCCGCCCTTTTCTGAGAGGGAAACTGTCAATTGCCGTTTCTTTCACTCACAAATCACGAACGTGGCAACGCATGAATCCTGTTCCTTTTGTATTGCTGTGAAGGTAACGCCATCTTTCATTGAGCGAGGGCAAATTTTTGCTCTTCAGTGCCCCTTTAATTCCACAGCATTCAAGATATCGCATACCACACCACTAGATGAGACAGGACACATTCTTGATTATCTACAATGGAAATAACTTGATCACCACATACGAGGGATGAATTTTTTTTATTAAGCTACCTCGGGGGTGACAGAATGTAGAAATGAACGCAGGTGTAAACCCAAGCACCTTATAAGCCTGCTATGAGAATACAGCATCGTGTGTATACATCTGCATCATAAGGCTTTCCTCTAAGCATCATTGCCTGCACAGAGCACAAATATATACAGAACACCTCCGTAATAAATCTGCACCAAAGGTACTAGCACAATGGTAGTTTGGGCTTAATTAAAACAGAAGGCTATGTGAATCCTTGACACCCTAAAAATAAAATGCGTCCCTTATGTACAGGGTGATCATAAGAGGGTAGTACCTTTCTCATTTCTTTTTTGTGATAACTAATGACTGATTAATCATTAAGTATTAATTATAATTAAATCCTGAGGTGGTGATGTGCCAGTTATACAATTAACGAAGTGACAGAAAACTGCGTATTTGATGGTATTTAACATTCTTCGGGTAGCTTCTACAAAGTTGTCACAACTGAATAGGCGAGGGAGGAACTGACCACTTCTGCTCACGTCTGCTTAATTAAGCAGAGGCCCTTTAGCTGGCACAAAGTTTTTGAACACAATTAAATTTACCGCAGACAACAAATCGTATCACTCTTCTTGATCACCTTGTGTGTATGTGTCATGTATGTACACACATTCACTGACACTCAGAAAATGTACACATGTTAATGGCGCAAATATAAAAATAAGACATGTTAATGCAGGACAATGCTACGCTACTGGACCACAAAGCACACAGAGTACTTGAGGCACATAGCCAGAGTGTTTCAACATTATGAGCATACTACATAATTAGTCTGACTGTAGTATACACAGCTGCATTCCTTTTTCTCAACTTCCTGCGAGCAACTTAAAATGCAATTACAAATCTTGATCAAAGGAAGCAAATTCTCTTGTTCGCCGCTTCATAAATTGTGGGAGTAAGCCTGTTGTAGAGCTACATAAAGTCATGGAGAATAATAATAATAATAATAAAAAAAGCAGTTTCGAGAAACAATAATAATAATATGTACAACTAAAACAGAAGTGAGTGGAATGGCACATGACAACGCACATGGGCACTCATGTGGTTTCGACCGCACCGCAAGTAAAAAATATTAATGCGTCTTAGCCGTCGCCTGAAACGTCATGCAGGGACAATGGACTATTTGTGCAAGACGGCAGAAACGTGCATATTTATGACGGCGACCAACGTGAGCCTCCATGTACGTACAATGATGCGCGGTTATGACCCTTCTAGTATAGTATTCCGATAGTACATATAGTACAGCTGCCGCTAAGAGGGAAGTACTGCATGATACTGCATGAACACACCGGTAAGGATGGCAAAGTATTTCGGGGGCAGGGACAACAGAGTCGCTTTCCTTTGTCTCAGAGGCATTCACCCTCTGGAGTAAATGCCGTTAACTTCGGGGGCAGGATACATGACAAAAGATTCCCACTGTACATTACACTATACTGCACATCCATTACAGAAAACCCAAGCACGTGTCAAAAATGTCATGTCATGAAATTGTCATTTACTATATGAGTAAGCAGCCGCTATTGTGTTACAGTGCACTACTGAGCCGTATCTTTAAAAATGTTTGGTTACTGCATTGTAACTAAATGTTACAAAATGAGAACTTTCTATTACGGGCGTGCTGGCTTTGGTACTCATGTTTCCATCGGGTACCTCAGAGGTACAATTTCACATGGGCCACCGCCATTCGAATACCGTGCCCCGTTTTGTCATCTCGTTCGAAAATATACACCCCGTGCTAAAACGAAGCAATGTTACATTTGCAGCAAGTCAGGTCTGTCAGCCTGCCATCCCACATGTATCATTCATGTACATGCACATTATAGCTGGCACATCTAAGAACGTTTCGCACGACACTCCTGGCAGGCACCGCCACAAACAGCGCAGAATATTTCCCCGTGGTGAGGGATAGAGCACACTCTTTAAAAAGCTGAATTTATGCCACATTACTATGTACATACTGTCATGACATAGCATCCTCACCGCAAGAAATGGACGACCCCCACCTACTCTAGCCCATCAAAGGACCATTATTTCAGGACTGTATCCTTATTACAGCAGGCAGCACTTTCATGTCATGGGGGCCAGTTGCCGTGTTTTCTATCGCCATGCTCTGTACTGCTGTAGACGCATGGTGACACAAATGCGGCTCTGGCCCAATGAAGGCGTTCCACGAGACAAGCCATAGTATTTTGAGGAAAGCACAGCCCCAGTGCAGTTGTCACTGAATACATGAAAAAAAATGCCCGAAGCACTAAATGCTAGAAAGCAATATGATACTGCTGCATATTAAGTACTCTCATTCCACGCTATCTAGGAATAGGCGACATTATGTACAGAACAGATGCCACTACATTGTAACGTATGTACATGTGGTAAATGCAAATCCACTTCTGCTGCCACGGTCCTAACTTACTCTGGTGTTAGCGGTCTGCATAGCTTACAACGTGTAAGGGAAATATTAAATACTGTCTCAATTCAGCTCTGTCCTAACCCGTTTGCTTCAATTGTTGGCTTTGATTAATACAAATTATACCCGGGAAAAAACTGCTTGATTGTCTCAGGGGTACGCCAACCCATTAGCATTCGTGTGAGCTTATCACTTCCCTCTGGGACAAAAGCAAAAGCAACAAGACTGCGGAATCAATTTCAAACAGTGATAGCAATTGAAACTCATTCGAAAAGGAGTTCCCGAAGGCTTCAGTCATTTTTCTTCTGCACGATCGATAACGCAAGAAAGACTTATCAAGTGCTATAGGGTAACACACATTAAAGGAGCAATGTGGTGGCCCAAGGTAATTATTTTATTTCTGGCTGTGGCCTGCTCTGCGACAAATAAAATGAGCTCCTGTGAAAGGGCGACGAGCGGAGGGGACCAGCACAGCGCATGGCGCAAGGCCTTCCAAAAACATTCCACTCTTAGAAGGAGTGTGTAAGAGAATGAGAGAAGCAGGAGGTACTTCGTGAGGTCAGCCATCGGGTCTTCGTGAGGGCTGATTATGTGACTGTGAGCTGAGAAGAAAGAAAACCTCGTGGAGTCAGCTATCCCCCCAGGTGGGCTGATCATGCGACTGTGAGCTGAGAAGAAAGAAAACTTCGTGGAGTCAGCTATCTCCCTAGGGGGGCTGATCATGTGACTGTGAGCTGAGAAGAAAGAAAAATCTGTGAAATCAGCTATCCCCCTAGTTGGGCTGATCATGTGACTGTGAGCTGAGAAGAAAGAAAACTTTGTGGAGTCCGCTATCCCCCGGGTGGGCCGATCATGTGACTGTGAGCTTAGAAGAAAGAAGAATGGCAGGGGGAGCTGCTGTCACGTCATATCATGGAACGAACGCCTGGACAGAAATTGTCCGAGTTGGGTCTAATTTCCTGCGTGCACAGAGAAGTTATGAAACGCTGGAAAAGTGCGCGGGACGAGCCAGTAAGCGATCTTGGGAGAATGCTGTTAACATATTTTTGCTTGGTTTCTCTTGCCCATGGAATCCTGTGGATTTTGTAAACCCCACTTTGCGGAAATGTCAATTTTCCACCACCACGGAAAGGCTTTAGCCATGTCACCTCATTGCTCCTTTAAGGTTTCAATTTTAGCATACAGGCTCCAGACTGCTTGCTAATACCACTGCTATTCTACACTTCGCCCGCTTTTTTTTTACATCTTACATCATATTCGTCTACGGTTAGGAATGTGGAAGCTCCTGAATGCAGAGTTTCGTGGGAATTCCCTCTGTATTCCTACACTCACCAACATTTTTTTTTAGATTTGTCCATTTTTTTTGTAGGTTGGCACAATTTTCTCAGCATAGGACACACATTTCATGACAACCCTGCTATATTCCTTTACACTGCTTTCTCCGCCGTTCTGGGTCACATAAGGAGCTTTCCTAGGCCACAGCAAGAGGTGTAAGATTAAGTCCTGCACAGTCATTGCTAGCCGAGTTTTCGAGCAATGATAAACATCCACTCAAATACTGTACATAATGTGGATGACACATTCTCTCACAAAGGCAGCAGCAATGGCTGCAAAAGGCGAGCCCCCCATTCCATCTTTATCCACATAGCAAGCGAGAAGAAACTAAAAACATCCAGAAATACAACATGTGACAAAAATGGCACGGCCAATATGGTAGCCAAGCAAAAATTTAATTCAGAGCTGAGCTAATTATATTAATTTGTCAGTGTGGTAGTGTGCTTACCGCCGTATAGAAATACTGCAGTCACACGTGTTCTTTGTGTAGTAGCAGTGGGTGCTGCTTCACAAAATTGTTCAATTAAGTGGCTTTTAATCAGTTCACTGACCGAGAAATGTGTTCCGACCACAGATAGACAAAGGAGTAGATGTATCCCTCGAACACATGTGAAATAAGTACATAATTTCATACCCTACAACATTAAGATAAAATACTTGCTATTAGGAATTATATCCAATACTTTGTGACCAACAATCGGACCACCTTTAGTCTATGACAAGTGATGATGATGATGATTAGCATTTTTATGGCCCAGCAGCAACGAAGGCTACAATGCGCCAAAACGTTGTTAAAAGTGTCATCAGTTATAAATGGAGCAATAAGGTTAAAACCAGTACATGATAAAAATTAATGAAAATTCTGTTCTAATAATAAAAAAAAAAATTTAAAAAAGAATGGTTTGCTTAAAATTATGAGGCATTTAAAAAAAGTGTCTAATAAAACTGAAGACTCTACTAATGGGTAAAAGAGCTTCATCGCCCAGCAGTAGGGCTGGGTTGAGCGGTAGGCGATTTCTATAAAACTCCCGGAAGTGAAATATACCAAGAATGTATGTACCCTTTTAATAAAGGTTGATGATGAGGTGGTCAGTTTGTGAGGGTGTTGCCAAGCAATAGCTTTACAAATATTTCAGCAGGAATTTAACTTTGATAACAAGAGAACATAGTCCCCAGAATTTCGGTGGTGAATTAGTGATCTTTATGGTTACACTATTAGTTAACCAGCAAAATTTCAACCGACTGTTGACAAAATGTGTGTCACTAGTTCATGCTGTCGTAACTATATTGTAGAAATAGTCTTATAATAAAATAAAATATAGCCTAAATAATAAAAGCCTAAAATAAAAACTTTACAGCCTTCTACCGCTGCTTCAGTACAGACAACGCAAGTTTTGATTCTTTGTGACCTTTTAGGAGCACTGTGCATAACTGTGCACAGTAACCTCAAACACTTCTTAAACAATCCTGCCATGGCCTTGGCAATGACTCCACTTGTAGCTGTGCAGACCACACTGTCGATCCAGTCGACAGGTATCACTGTTTACACTTAGAGTGACGGCTCCCTCTGAGTGCTGACTTGAGGCTTCCTTTGAGACCGCTCCTGGCGGGAGGCCTCTGCGGGGCAGGAGCTGTCGTCCCTCCCACGGCATTTGTGGTTGAGTTAGGTACATCCGGAGGCTGAAAGTGTGTGCGTTGATCCTCAATACGTCCTGCCTGCACACGCAGTATGAGCGAGAAGAAGTCGTCGTCCGGCACAGTGGGGGCCGACCGGGAAGTGCTGACACCCGCAGGTGCACTGGGCGCTCGCTGGAGGGTGGGCATGCTGCTCCGCTGATCCTCTAGGCGACTCCCCTGTCACGTACAGTGGGAGAAAAATAGCTGAACAACTCTTACAAAAAATCTGCCTCTCTGAAGCTCTGGCAGTTAGTCCTGCGTGGGTCGGAATTGTTGTGTTCCCGTATGACCCGTATCTACGGGTGCAAGACCCGTACCCCCTGCACGTTTTTTTCTCAAAAATCCCATCGGTACACGACCCGACAACGGCGACGAGGTGAAACAGGTGTGAGCTGAGAGTACCCCCCCCAGGGCTTTCCCTGATCAATTATGTGCCTGGAAGGTTAGCTGTACCAAGACACAGAAGGCATGCTTATTGCCTGCAAGGTTGTGGGCAACAGAACAAAAAATAACACCCATCAGGCACCAGTTGTGCTCTGACATATTTCTTGTGCTAATGGACATAGGGACAAGACGTGCAAGCTTGCATGACCACATTCCGAATGTAATCCTCTTGGTGCCAAATATGAACCTTCAACGTGGGAAACATTAAAATCTGACACAAAATGCTGATTTCAGAATTGAGCATCACACCCACTCCTAAACATGGCTGAGTTCACTCAAAGTCTGATTTAGGGTCATTTACCTGGCAGCGGATAAGCATATCGAAGAAATCATCCTCTGGCACAGAGCCCACAGACATGCGGTGATGCAAGCTGTTGTTGTTGTTGTTCCTCCTCAACCCCGGTAGCTGTGGAAGGCTGGTGCGCTGCTCGTCCATGCGTCTGCTCTGCATACCCACGATCAGGTCGAGGAGTTCTTCGCGCACGCTGGCAGTGTCCTCGGGCCCTAAGGAACAAAAGACAACACCTCGCGATTCTGTCTCCCTACAGCCCGGGAGGTAACCCTGGGCATTCACACTCCGCTTACTCGAGCTGCTGGAGGATGCCCTGTGAGCCGGCCCATTTGGCAAAATGTTTTCCTTGTTGTCTATGGGTGTGATGGAACAACGTTGGTCGTCCATGCGTTTGCTCTGAAATTCGCTGAGCAGCTCAAAGAATGCGTCCTGATCCATGGATGTCGCTAGGCTACGTTCGGCGCTTCTTGATGGCCGAGGAACGTCCATCCTGGGTCTGATGTGCTGGTCCGAGTCGTCCACCATGGCACCTCGCTGGAACAAAGTGACCGGGTGTTCGTAAGAATGTGTCTATAACTGTGTATTCACGCGAGCGGCATTCCCCAGACTTCTCCTGCGGAAGATCACGTCACGTGATTTTACGCTCCTCGAACCATGGGCAATATCCTGCGGCTCAGCCACAAGATATGCCGTAGCAGACGACAAACAAATGGTGTCGTCTGCTATGTGAACAGAAGCCCCACTCCCTATATCCCTGTGCCGTGCAAATGCTCGGCGTAAGACACGTCCGAACTTCCGCCCTGTGAGCAGTTTGCTGCTTTGCGTTCCACTAGGATGTTCCGTGGGAGTGTGCCTCGTGTGAATACACGGCAACAATAGCGAGTCTCCTTGTTCTTCATCCAAGAGTCTGCACATGTGGCATGTCTGGTAGGAAAAGGCCTTGACAGCAGAGCTCTCAGATATTGTATGCTATGGGCGCATCATGTCTGTACCATCTTAGCTGTATAGAAGCTATTCAAAATGATTTACAGGTATCTTTTATTTTGCTTTCACGATTAATGATAGCAAAGTCAGGTGGCCTTCGGGCAATTTAGGGTACGCTTCTGAACTAGGGCAACTTATTAGGGAAATTTAGGGTAACATCTTAAAGTAAAGCCTTGTACTGAATTGTACAGTGCTGGACAAAAGTTTATGGAACATTCAGAATGACACACTAGCGGCAAACAGTACCGTACAGACTTGCAAACAGGTGACTGGGTTACCAGCACCGTAGGCATCACTACATGCAGTGCGGCTGAAATTCCTTACCTGTGCTTGACCACTCATATTGAGTAAATTCATTTGATCCATACTCTCTCTTCTGGGTTTATCTGCTTCATCTGCAACATACCACAATAAATCGAGATTTCTATGCAGTTGCAGAGCACATGCTTTTAGAACTACATACCTGCTTGTGAACATTGAATAGCCTCCTTGAGGTCAGCAATGCTCATTTGTGCTGTCGCTTGGCCCACCTGATCTCCAAGCTGAGCAATGCAAACAAATATAACTTATGACCTCAAACATATTATCTCGATACAGGTGTACAGACACAATGACTAGTTGGACGAGCCTTTAAAGGGGCACTAAATTGGGAAAATTCCTCCTCGCGGAATAAAAGATGCTGTTACCTTCACAACAATACAAAAGGGACGGGATTTATCCGTCGTGCCGTTCGTGATTTGTGCGTGAACAAACTAGAAGTCACCCCTTTCCCTGTGCTCTCTTTCTCATGAGAGAGGGCCTCCCATTGGTAGCCTCAAAGGATTTCCCACAGTGATTGGACACCCTGTCCACACTACCATGTCGCACCTCTCGTGAAGGTGAGGAGAGGGAAGCATGAATTTCAGTTTTGTTTGCGTATAAATCATAAATAGAACCTGAAGTTTTCTGGAAATATTTTTTCTAAATTCGGGGGTAAAAATCAGGTAAATAAACAAGTGCTCTAAATTCATGCAAATTTGGGTGAAAAAACCTCCAGTATGCCAAATTCGGGGTGAAATCGGGCTCAGTTGCTCAAACAAACTGTACTGGTTTGGTACAAACAGTGATGTAACTGCATTTGCTGCCAAACAAGTTAGTGTACATTCCTACACACGCCTCAATAAGGGCAATTTACCAGGTAAAAATCGGGTTTCACCCTAAAGAGGCAACCTTCACCCTTAAACCCTAAAACTTCAGGCTCTAATCATAACCGATGCAACAGGTGAACCCCGTTCCTCTTGTGCTGCTGTCAAGGAAATGGAATCTTTCATTCCCCCCCCCCCCCCCCCCCCCCCCGAGATAAGAAATTTTTGCACCTTGACGCCCCTTTAAAGGGACGGCCACATCAGTTCCAGTCGATTTCGAAACTACATTTGAAATGACAAAAATGACACAAAAATGACACGAAAGTGTCATTTTTGTTCCTCCTGAACCACTGACCATGGTATCAAAAATCCCACACAAAACAGTGGCGTAGTTAGACCGTTACTAGACGGAATACACAAGAGCAGACAGCGGGTGCTGAGGGTATGTCGGACATCCCTCTCTGGAAAAACGAGAAAACGTCACTCCCTAAAAACCAATAGGATTCATTTCTTTAATATGTACACACTTTTCAGACAAAAAACAAAAAAAAAACAAAAAACATAGCCGGGTAGATTGTCAGCAGATGCCGAACATAGCGCTACAGGTTTCATAGATGGGTTTTGGGATGCGACCGCCCCTGTTCAGAACAGCAGCTGATGAAAACAGCTCCTGCTGTTGACTCTAAATGGTACGGTGTCGGACAAAAGTTTACGGAACACACTCCGGCGCATTCCTCCTTCAGAGTGGCATGCTAGCAGCAAATGGGACCATACGGACTTAGACATGCACCTGGGTAGCCCAGTCACCTGTTTGCAAGTCCGTAATGGAACGTTTCGTGCTCATATGTCAATCTGAAGGAGAAATGCTCCGAACCATGTTCCGTAAACATTTGTCCAGCATTGTACATGCAACTGGGCATGACCAGGTTTAAATTCCGCGTTTGCCCTTTCTGTTCGATTCATTGGCCCGAGCTCCTGTTACAAACACTGACCTCTTTGGAGACGTGAAGATGCTGAGTTGCGTATCGCAGTGCCTCTTTGTGATTCCCCAGGGAGCAGTGGGCATTCCCAAGGCTCCAATAGGCCTTGCCCTCACCAACCAAATCCTTGAGCTCTTGCGCAATGCGCAGGTGTCGCAGATGGTACTCGATGGCTCGTTCAAAGTCTCTCAGTAAGGTGTACGTGTTCCCTAGGCTGTAACACGCCTGTGCTTCTACTGCACGGTCACCTAGTTCTTGGGCGAGCCAGCAAGTCTTCCTGCGGGGCAGTGCCAATAGTCATTTTAAAACTGAAGCGAATACAGTCAACCCTCGGTTTATGAACCTTCGATTTATGAATTCCCTCGTTTTATGAACAGGAGCACGAGGAACCAAACTTTTCACATGAGTTTTTCCCTCGTTTTATGAACCTCGATATCCGAATAATGAACGGAATTTCTGGGAACGAACTAGGAGTTGCCCAGTGTTTTTGCTCTCAATTTATGAACGGATCGTTCGGAGGTCAACAGAAACCTTCAAAGGGATTATTCCATGGTCTTATGAATGACGCCGGAACGGACGAAACTTTTTCCAGGTATTGCACCCTCGGTTTTTATACCCTGGAAATCCGGACAACAAACGGGTTTTCCAGGGACACATTAGGGGGGCCCAAATGTTCCTGACGCAGGTCAGATAGATTTCAGAGCATACTAGTGACGTGGTCCCCGTCCGTGTCAGCTATTGTGCAAACTATATGTTGCATTATAAACGCAAACCCAACTCTCAAATACTGTTCGATGGTACTCACCTAACGGAATTTTCGATTTATGAGTCCCTCGATTTATGAACAATTTTTCAGGAAACCGAGGGTGTTCATAAATCGAGGGTTGACTGTAGATAAATGGAGTATTCGAAGTGCATCCGAAATGAAGAGATACATACTCGAAGCAAATACAAAGCAAACAGTTATATAGCCGAACGTATACATATGCAGCGTACATGCATCATAAATATGTGACATACATATATACAGGGTGTTTGCTCTAACCTGTCCAGAAATTATATTTAAAGCGACCGATAAAAGAAAAGCAAGTGGTACTTTCCTGCTACTGGAGTAAGAAACAGGTACTGCTTCACTAGTAGCACCTGCTTCTTAGTCAAGTAGCTGAAAACTAGCACTCGTTTCTCTTTTATCGCTAGCTTTAAATAAAATTTCTGGACACGTTAGAGCAAACACCCTGTATGTGTATGTATTTCACTACTGTCTGCCCATTTATCTCTCAGCGTACCACTCGCATTGCTTTTCCATTGCATTTTTGGTCTTACGGATGCAGCTTCTCTTCAAATATGTTTAGTTCGGAGGAGACATTGCTTCAACTGCATATTTGATTTAGAATTCGACTCAAATACACAATTATTCGCTTCAGTATCTGGGAAATCTGGATATTAGTGTAGCTCTATTAAATTGTGCAGAAAGGGCTCGATTATGCAAGAAGCCCGACCTACAGATTCTTTAAATAGTAAAGCACGTACCCGTAGCACTCTGCTGCTAGTTCAAACTCCCCCAAGAAAATGTGAGCGTTTCCAAGGTTGCTGTAGGCTCGCCGCTGCGCTGCTCTGTCTCCGAACTCTTTGGCTAGCTTCAACCTCTGGAAAGGGGGCAGATGAACAGCAATCACCCTCCAATCCTATGCACCAATAAACGCTGATAAGATATGGATGCGCACCTGCTGGTGGTACGTGACGGCCTTGGTAAAATTGCCGAGCAGATAGTGCGTGTTGCCCAAATTACCGTAGGCACGCCCTTGTGCTGATCGGTCATCAAGGGATACCATCAACTGCAGGTTCTTCCTGGGGTAAAAGCATTGCAATCATCATCATCATCATCAATAATATTTAGACCACAGGTCGAGAAGTTACCCGTCAAAAAGAACCCGTTACAAGTTAATGTGTGAAAAGTGTAACTAAGTTAATGACGAAGGTCTTCAGCCTGAAATGTAACTCGCAGTTGCTGAGTTACTCAAAAAAAAAGAAAAAAAGAGCGAGTTACTTCCAAGTTACTTCGGACACAAAATAGCACCACACAGGTGCAGCGCGCGTGAGCAGTTGAGTTAGACCTTGAGTTGCATGCGCAGGAGTGCAACAGGCTTAGATAGTTTTCGTTTATGTCCAACAATTCGAATGCTTTGCATCTTACTTCCTGTGGGCGCACAATGGTTCAGCTTCATTTCAATGGCAGCCTTTCTTTCTGAATAGAATACTGTCATTGATTGAATACCACGTTTTATGGCATAAAACGCCATGAAAGAACTGGAGAGAAAGCAAGAAAATATGTGGACGTGAGTGAAAAGCGAATTAAAAGTAACTTGGGACTTAGCTTAAGTTACTTTAGCAAAGTTACCTGAAAATGAAACTAGTTCCTCTGAAAGTTACCACGGCGCAAAAGTAACGAGTTAAGTTACAAGTTACCAAAAAAGGAACTTAGTTACAGTAACCAGTTACTTGTAACGGGTTACCTCAAACTCTGATTTTGACATCATCTAAACTTCAAAATAATGTAGCCTTTACCGCTACGACATGTCGCTTGTTTGAAAAGCTACTTGTGGGTATCCACAGCAGTCGACGGAAGCACAGAGTGCTGGCGGCAGGACTCAAACCCACACCTCTATATTCTAGTCAGACGGGCACATTTAAGGCCTTAAAAGTGTGAAAGCTGTAAACAAAAACTGAGGGCATGCCGGACGGCAGTGATAACACCTTCGGAGAGAAATGGAGGTACAAAAGGAACGCAGTTCCAAAAACTCTAAGCTCCAAACTGTGTACCCTCGAAAGCAGAAGGAATGGGATAACCTCGACATCAGCCACAATCGCTCATGCATGCTGTTTGCCACCTTCTGGCAAAGACTCCACAATATTTTATCTCCAAATTTTAACACAGTGAAAGGAAAACCTTTGTCATCAGGTACAAAGGAAGGCTGTAAATTTGACCTTTAAAGTATAGGGAAGTAAGAAGTGTTGATACTGTAGCTAAAACCAGCCAGCAACACCATCATCATAATTGACCTCAGCCGATGCGGCCTGCCAGCGTACAACCAAATACGGCCTTCACCCAGCTAAGGCGCTACCTTACGGTTATAACGTTTAAGGCCGTCTGTACTGTTTAACAGCGTGTCTACCAAACTGCAGCCTTCAAATTCCCTGACTTTTCCAGGTTTTCACTGACTATTTCAAGCGAATTCCCTGACAAAAACAAAAGGGAACTTGGTGCCTGCTCATACGTTTTGATACCAGATCCAACATAAAACAGACCATTTATTAAGTATTAGTGAGGCTACCCTACTTTTCTGCATCAGAGCTTATCATACTGGTGAACTGCTACTTGCAGTAACGTTGCTGCGGCATCGCCTCTCAACTACCGGTCGGCACTCGCGATTCGCCGCGCATCATCACGGCACTTGTCTGCGATTTTCCCCGACTTCAGCTGCTTTTTAGCCAAATTCCCTGACAATTCCCTGACTTTTCCAGTCACATCAAAATTCCCTGACTATTCCCTGTTTTCCAGGTTGGTAGACACCCTGTTTAAGCCGCGGCGCCCGACCATGGTATTAGTTTTACCATAATCGCAAGCGTTGCATCAAGAGGGATGATGGTAGACAACACAGAACACCAACACATTGTTGAGCAGAATGTCGCTTACTCATAGCACTGTATGGCCCTTTGGAGACAGTCCCGCACATCAGGCGGCAGCTCTCCAGGGTCCTGCTGGCTAGCCCGAGCTACGTGCTTCCCTTTTGCATGGTACACATTGCCTAGATTGTACAGTGCCCTTGCCTCCCCTATCTGCAAACAAAAAGATCGCTGCTCATATCAGTACTGTTTTCTCGATTGCCAGTGGATATGCCAAGTACAGCTTATTACTGACAATTAAGTTTGTTTGCAGGAATCATTGATACAGTGACCAGCACAGTTCTCCGAGTTCAGTTAAAACAGTCGCTGAATAGTCGGCCCAAATTCTCAAGTCGTGGAGCTTTTTAGTTAAACGCATGTACTAAGTTTCATTTTCTGTACTTTCTAATTCAAGTTTGTAAAAATGGCTTAGAAAAGCTCTCAGCGCATACATCTTGGCACAAACACGAAACATTTCTTCCCAGCAAATTTCAGCTGGTACACCACTGACACGGTAGACAAGTGTGTTTGTTACTGACAAGTAGTATCGTCATTTCCGACGGAGACGTGTAAATTTCTGATTGGATCCCTCAGTGATTTTTTTCAGGCTTCTCAACAGATCTTGGCAACTTGCCATTTGCTTCAGAATGCTTGATGACTCAGGACGAGGACATAATTGCTCACGGCACGGAAAAGGAGAATGTGAATATTGCGAGGTTCGAACTCCGGATAGATACCGATAGATCCAGATAGCTAATACCCTTGTCACACGGTCAGCACTAGCCGCGGTTACACGTAATCGCGAGAAACTGAGCTTGGCTACCTCAGTTTCGCGAGGTAAACGAGGAAATAGACCGTTGCCTTAACCGCGGTTAGCGCTGCCATGTGACATTTCCCGCAAACAATCGTGTGCGTATAGTGTATTTAGGGATCGTTGAGCTTTCTAATTACCATTATGCCCTTTTCTTTTCAGGATATTATATATATTTCATTACACGATATTATATTTATTTCTATTCAGCGTAATCAGAAGATACGTTGCGCTTGTGTCACAGTCACGTGGTTGCTGCTAACATGTCACAAACTGACGTGATCGATCAATGGCGACTTCCCCCTGGAAATTGCCCCCCACCCCGCCCCCTGAGCTCTCCTCAAGAGGTGCCAAAACGACTCAGGAAGAAACCGCTTTAGGATGACAGGGGAGAGAAAGAAAATCAAGAACACGGGGCAAATGTCCGACTTGTCGCCCTGGAGACAATAAACTAGACGCCGGCCCTGCATGCCAGTGTTACGTTCCACAGTGAACTCCTACTACTTTGCCCAGCATAGAACCGTACACAACAGTATTTGACTGAATTTGCATTGCTGCAGGTCCACCTTCACTTCTGCGCTCGTAACTGCGAAGACATCAGCTTAGCATCAAGGATGGACGTTGGCAAGAAAGGTAACTTTCGACTTTTCCATTTTTAATGCTATTTTTAAGAGATATTCTCAAATGGTCTTCACTAGGTCACATCAGTTTTTTTTAAAGAACCCTACTATGTACAGATAGATGGCGGAAAAGCATAAGCAAAAACAAGGATAATCAGCTTCAAATAAAGCAAAAACAAACAAGATACAAATGAAAAGGAAACAACAAATCACAGTAATGCATTTTGTGTACTCTCATATCCTGTTCTCATATTCGATATTCACTTAGGTTTAACCTTAGGGCATTATACTTCTTAATGTGACTTGGGGGGGTAATGTGGCTTGGGGGTCAAAAATCCTCCTGGATTTTTTCTTTAAAAATTCTCCTTTATTTCGAACACTGTTTTTTTTATGTGCACGTTTGTTTCACATGGTCTTTGCTGAAAGTTTCACAACAATGCACCACCGTTATAGCCACTGAATAAGGAACAAGTAAAGTTGCAACAGAAACATACTTTGTCACCTTTCTCCCTGGATATGCTTAGATGCCTTTCACAATTCATTATGGCTTCATCGAATTTACCCATCATTTTGAGGGTGTTGCCCAAGTTTCCACTGGCTTTTGCCTCGCCCAGTAAATCACCACTCCTCCTGTGCGAGGTGAGGGGGGTTATCTCTTCACGCCAAGTAGAGTTACAGTAACAAAACAGTAAAGTAACAAATGCAAACTAATGCAGAACAAAAAGTGCCAAAGAAGAAGAACAACAACAAAGAAAAATGCATGCTTTCTGTCGTGCTTTGTGCGTATGTGTCCTCAGAAGCGTGTGGCAGAGGTTCTCAAACTGAATTCCACGATGTCTTTTGAAAGGTTCTGTGGCATTCATGGTGTCAGCAGTAACCTCTTCGGTGGTCAATACATCGTTGAGAAAAAATTAGGGGGGTGCTCCGTACGGGAATGTCTGCGGGGTTTTGGGCATAGAATTTACTTTGATCACTTTAAATTTTTTTTATCATACAATACAATTGGTATGCAACTTGCATAATTAAAAGATTAGGTTCATTAATTTGATTAAGTTAGCCTCAGACCGAACCCAAACGCCAAAACGAGTCACGTAAACCACCGAAAAGTCTGTGGCAGAAGTAAAAAATAGTTGTTGTAAGGGGTATATTCCTAATATGACGATCCATAATACGCAGGTTTTACCGTCTATACCGTGAAGAGTACATTTTGTTCGTTTCATGAAGTACCAATTTTTAGCATGTTGTCCTTCGTGGGCGTGTCGCAGGTTAAGGGTTTCTCGCTATGCCAAAAAATGTGTAGGGGTTCACACAGTTTGAGAACCCCTGGCATATAGTGTCACATGGTTAGAGGCAGATCCTGAATGGGGGGGGAGGGGGGGCAAAATATTTTTGCTAAAATTAAAAATCTGCATTTTTGTTGCCCATTATGGCCCGGTTTCGCCAACGCTGGTTAATCTTGAACCGAGATCGAGGGTCGCTAAGACTTGAAGTTAACACTGAATTATTTTGTAACGTTTGTTAGTGACATCGTGGATGTTTCAGTGACAATAACTACCCTTGGTGAGGCAAAGTTAAGGGTTAAATTCAAGTTGAGGGACCACTAATCTCGGTTCAAATGTTCTTTGTGGTTGGTGAAACCAGGTATATGTCACGTTTTCTGCCTCATGCAAACCGCACCAATCTTCATACTGGATCTGCCCCAAGATTTAAAAAGCCACACAGCTACACTAAGGGTGGAAGCTAGCAACATGCACAAAGGAACCCACTACTGCCACGACATACAATACCCCCCATAGTTCACTTTAACGTTCCTAAACCAGAAGTGTGACTGAAGCTTAGGACCTATTTCTCTGTAAAGCGACAACTCCGGTGCCCTTATGCCATAAAGCACCAAAACTCTGGTGCTACCTATACACCAATCCCTACCAATACATTGCAGTCAGTATATATTATGGGGTGCATCTAGAAAAATATTGCCATTTGGGAAAGGGCATCGTGGAGCCAACTGCTCCCCCCCCCCCCCCCTCCCCATGTAAAGTTCCCACAGAACCCCTTCCAAAACACATTTCTGGCTACGCTACTGCATGCGAGTGTTCAGACGTTCATTTGCTCATGGCTGTCGGGACGGTGACACTGTGACGTTTCATTTGTGTACCAATCACTCAAATAATGTCACTAGTTGCAATGCTGATTTATTTTCGCTTCACGAAACGTGTAAAAGCATTATCAATTTTGGCTGTACAAATTTTATTTCATTTTTATGTAAATAAATAAATAAATAAATAAAAAATCTCACGCGGAACTACACTCTACGAAATGGCACCACTTCTCAAATACATGTTGCTCACGACAAACACTTCGCAAACATATTCGGATAATACGTAATTCGGGTTACGTAACTGCACCCGGCAGTACATTCCCTATAAGATAAAATGATCAATCTGTATTTACATTTAACTTTGACTCGCGTTACTTGCAGATACGTATGTCGGTGGCAGTAGTGGTAGTGAGGGGGGGCAAGCCCGATATGTAACGGACCTCGAAAACGAATGGGAGCAAATAAACATAAGACTTACTTGGCTATATTGAGATCATGCTGATGGTATGCGAGAGCCTTATCGTAATCTCCCAAATAAAACGAGGCATTTCCAAGCTGACTGTAAATGGCACTAAGAACTCTTGTGTCGTCAGTCCCTATGTTGACAGCTGCCTCTAAAAATGCTACTCCTGCTCGGAAGTCCCCTCCTTTACATAGACGTTCACCTTCGAGCGCTAAATCTAAACAGCTACTGGAATCCATGTTACAAATTCACCTGGAATAAAGAGACGAACTGATTTCTACCCGGACAATGCAGCTGACAACATCAGTCGTTGTGGAGGAAAACTCAAAATATATCAAATGGCTGGCGTGAGTTGACGCTCTCCAGGAGAGTGATGAAAACAAAGGCGTGATTCACGCAGGGACATGATACCGATGATACCCAATACGAAGCGAACAGTAGACAAAGATAAGAAGACTCACGAATGAAAGCAGTTCAGAACCAGAACGGTCTCTCTAAATTTAAAGATGGCATCTTAAACAGAGATTATCAAACTATAGCTCGCATTAGATGGTATACTTACCGGTCCTGGTGTAAAATTAAAATTAAGTTCTCTCGGTTATTTGTTTACATATCACACAGGCTCTCAAGGGTGTACTCCAGTACAACGGACACATTGAACAGCCAGGATGGTGGGCCACGGATGTTGGAAGTAATGGCGGAATGGTGGTCGGAAACGTCGGAAACACACAATGCGCATATGCGTTGCGCGTAGGTGACGTACACGTGGTGACGTAACAAATGTGAGGCATGAGGCAGGGACGTGCGAACAGAGCCATGAACTTACATTTTACATCAGGATGTGAATAAGACGACAAAGCGCTAAATTTGCTGTCGCAGGAAGCTCGGATAATTTCATATTTCATTCTTTCCGGCATACTACACAAGGCCCCTGACAGGGGTATAATATAGTATTTGACTTGTTTAGGTTACTTATTTAACTTATGAGGGGTCCGACCATAATTCGTCCAAGAGCATAACCTGAAGTGCCATGCATTTGGGCTTCTATAAGCTGTCCAGAAAACATGAAAATATTTACAAAATAGTTATGCTAACAGAAAGTCGCTTGAACTGGTTCTTTTTATTAGCAAATCCAATCGCCGCATAACAATGAGATGAGCCTTCTTGAGATTGCCTTCGTGGTTCATTGCAATTTAACATCACTGTCTTGTCTTGTGCGAATATCTTGCACAAGTAATGAAACTGAGTTTGGAAAACCTTCTGATAACGAAACTAACTAGTCTAGTTCTAGGATGCAAACCCAGTCGGCGCAGCAGTAGAGCAATAAAATCGATGACGTCGCGTGACGTCAGTTTTTTTCTACCCTCTGGTTGGTGACTTTCATTTCCGTACGTATGGTTGGTGGATGGCGGCAGCGAGGAGGTTTTGTTTACAAGGAAGGAACGAAGAAAGAAAGTGTTTTGACGTCCATGCTAGTGCATGCTCGAGGGGTTTGCATTGGTTTGCATCCCATAACTATTACGATTGTGAACATGGTGAACAGTGAATGGATTTTCCTCAGTGTTGTGCTGCCATGCGTTGAAAAAAGATTTGTGCTGAAATTTTGCACTCAAAAGACACTGGGAATGGGACACGAATTAGTGCTCCCTTTTATTAAGCTGTAATCACTGAGAAGCGTTGCGTTGAAGTGGCGTTTAATCAGCTTCATTCGAACTTAGTAGTCAGGTAAGAGTCATTCACTTGCCTCTGAAGGTGTGCGAGCCAACCATTTATCGATAAACCCGAGAAAGGCGTTCAGTCACGTTGTTCGCTCGCATGTTGTTTTGATCTCGGAACATTGCGTCAGATATCGCAGTTAATGCTTTCGTAATGAGCTGGAGTAGACGTGGAACTTGATGCCTTTCAGGTAAAACACCTGCTAGTCCTGGGTCAGCAATTTTTTAGACTGACCTGTACCTGTACAACTACAACTGTTCCCGCGTTCCTCAGTTATCGATCGAGGTTCGTTGCATGTTTGTGTGGGTGCGTTCACGGCGCGTTTTCCTGCGCACAATGTTTACCCTGCGTGGTGCTTGTCAGTGACCCGAGGGGAAAAAGGATATTAAACAAATGATAAAGGATGATTTATTAAATCTTTGAAATTGTCAGTCATGGATCACTCTATGAGCAAAGGTCATTACGGATGCAGCACACACTTGTTACATTGTTTTCTGCGAAATGTGAACATGTAGAGCAAATTGTACGCAGTCATGCGAGCATGAACAGTGCCCCAACGATTTAATCGGCTTACTATGATTGATTCACCGTGTTCCTTTTGTTATTTTGGCGAACAGCAAACCTGCAAGGCTGATCTTACTTCCAGTTACTAACAGTGACGGCCCCCATAATTTATTTGTTTTTGGCTGTGGCGTATTGTGCATCAAGTAACATGCGCCCTTGCGCAAGAACGGTGATCGTAGTCTATTCTACTTGTAGCGTGCGCGCGTTTGCTCCGCAGTCCCTCTCGCAGAATCCTCTCCCCTGCTTCGTACGCCGCAAGTGGTGCCGCACCGTGTCCGTAGCAGACGACTTTTAAGTGGGAAATGGAACGATTACGTCACTCCACGAGATCGGGCCTGGCACGATTTTTTTTATTTACATATTGTCATTTATTGGCACAATTTAGCACGGTGGCTGCTACACACTGAAAACAGACAGAACCGTTCCTGCGCTAACGCTATTATATGCCATTTTCCTGTTCCCTGAATCCTTCCGTTTGCCGGGTTTCGGCACCAGAAATGTCGCAAGAATCATCTTCTTCCTCTTCTTCAAAGCAAGGGTGTGCAGCTTATTGATCTGGCATGGAATGACACGGCAGGCTCCATGTCATGTTGCATGCATCAAACGGACAATAAAGCCTCGCACAGAGAGAAGCAGACGACAGCAGAAGCAGAAGAGAACAGTAGACGACATTTGAGAGCACGCCACATCTCACGCGAATGGTCCATTGTCAAAATTACAATAGTAATAATTTTTTTTATAGAAGAAAAACCATTTAACTGGCGAAATTTAAGTGATTTTATGATTGATCTTTTGCAGGGACAAAGCCAGCTTCTTCAATCTGCGAGCTACGGCGGCCACTTGTGCGTGGAGCCACGGAACATGCGACTGTGCGCTGCTCTTGGTGCCACCTGCACTGTGGCAGTGGCTCTGCTGTTCTACCCAGCCACTGCTCATGGCTCATCATCACAACTAATCGAGCGTGGTATGTCCCGTAATAGTGCAAGAACACCCCACGAGTGCACTGAGCTGCGTAGGAATGCCTTTGAAGGTGTCAAATTCGCGAAAGTCAAGGGCCGAGTGCTTGCATGCTACGACAAACCAGTGTTTGATGGCATATTTTGTTTCACGTGCCACGCAACAGCAACGTAAGATTGAGGGTAGCTCTCTCTGTTGGAGATGTCTGTGAGGTTTTGGGCATGGAATTTACTTTGGTGACTTGAGGTAATTTCATTAATTGGATGAATTAGTAAATAGGGCAGAATGTCTGTGGTGGTGGTTTTCACGGTACAGGGTCTGCATTGTGTTGGCTCAGAAATCCTATGTTTCTGGAACGTAGAGAGCAAAAGGAATCATAATTTGTGATTGTGTTGCAACAGCAATATTTACTTGCTTGAACCCCCCCCTTGTGATGGTGCCCATGATTGTTATTATTAATTTGTGCTGCCTTGGCTGCCAATGACATATGCTGAAGAGAGGGACCAGTGATTTATCCAGACCACCCCCTACACCCGCCTAACACCTTCCCCAAAATCTGTAGGAGACCCCCCTAGAATTTTGTGAGATTGTGCAATATTTCTGCGAAAGCACGTAAAGACCCCCCCCCCCCCCCCCCCCCCCCCCCAAGGACGAAATTCTGGGTAAACCACTGAGAGGGCCCCAAAGCATACTAGCCTGAAAACAGCACTAGGATAAAAGACGTGCAAGAGAATACAACACACCACCGTACAGTGTGACAAGAACAAAAAACGCTGGAATGAAATGAACAACAACAAAGGCAAAATGCAACTGAAGAGTGGCAGACACAAATTGGATTAGCAGTCAATACTTCCAACACCACCCACTGCGATTCATGGTTTATGAGCTTCAATCAGGAGGAAATCATAAGCCAGCAATTAAGAGGAAGATAACCACCGCATTTTGGACATTGCAGAGAACAAGTCCGTGGCGGGGGAGTGTGTATTGCAGCAAGTAGCGCAGGGAGAGTATGTTGTGCCGCTTTTGGAGCTGGAAACTACTACCACGGGCTGTTCGAGCAGGAATGTGTCGGCGAAGTCCCAGGTGATGGGCGCTACTACTACTTATTTGTAGGGAGTGACTTTTTCGGGTTAAATGCCTCTCTCAGTTTCTGGGGGTAAAAATCGGGCGTTATCTTTAAATCTGTAATTCGGGGAGAAATCGGACGATAATTGTTATCGGGTGGTTTTGTTTCTCCTCTTGTCTATTAAGTCCTTTCCTATTCTCTCTCTATTTTTTTCTTTCTTTTTGCGGGATCGTGACCTTCCAGCGGTAATCCCTGAAGGCATAGACAGTGTTGACACACAGGGGTGTATATCTGGGAAACGTATAAGTGACCCATTCTTACGTGCGTTACACGTGGCGACCTCTGTTTGGCTTCAGTGGAAACGGTCACTTGAGGATGTCACAGTGAATGGAATTCGGGGAAAAATCGGGTTTAACCCGAATTGGTCGGAGGTCAGTTCGTGGGGGGGGGGGGGGGGGGGGGGGGGGGATAACCGGGCGGAATTGGGTTTAACCCGAAAAAGTCACTCCCTACTTATTTGCAATTCCGAGAATGCTGTTGGTAAACACAAATGACGTCGCTGACCAGTAATGCCGATTCTAAACTCAGGAAGTGCACGCGATAAGAGTCGGCAAAGTGGGTCCGAGTACGGGTACCCTACCCTCCGTGCGTCTGCTGGTGAAGCCCCGACTGGAGCGTAGCACCCACGCTGGGCCCTTGGTTCTGGTCTTGGGGTCGCCGGGACCTCTTCGATGGCAGCTGACCACGGAGCGTCTGCCAAACGCGTCCAAAATCGAAGCTTTTGTAAGTCCTATACATGTGAACTTCACACGAATTTTAAAATTTTGAATGTTGGATTTCGAGGGTTGTGCTTGCCCCAGGGAAATAAACAAACAGTAACTGCAAGTTCCACGTGTCTTTTTCGTGCAGCGCAGTGTAGTGAGCGGTGTGGGTTCAATGTAGAAAAATCGCTTCTGTACAACTTTTCGCCAAGACGGCAGGAATGTCGATCGAAGATGGAAGACTGAAGACTGTCCGTCGTACCTTGGGAGTGGGTTGGAAAATCGTTAGGCTGTTTGCTATTGCTAGTGGCATTCTGGAATATTTGAAGCTATTATATTTAATTTGTGTTTAATTCACTCATCGCGATTTATTGTCGATTTGATTTTGATGCGTAAATTCACTTTACTCACACCTTGAGGACATTGCAACTTGCTACCTGTTGTCTTTCATGCAAGGTGTCTTCTGGATCAGAAGTGGTAACCCCGCCTTACGTACAATTGGACACTACCTTGAAGAACCTGAAGTTTGAGGAGCTGCTTGCATCCGTTGAATCTCAGTTCCATGTCCTTACTTCGTACTCTCTGGTTCACTTTGCAAGTTCTGTTATCCTCAAAGTTGGAGTGGGTAATTATCCTACGGCTCATTTTTTGGAAATTGCCTGCAGAGTCGAATTCTTTGTCAGATGTATTAAAAATTTAGCTCGTCTCCGTCTTTTACATAGAATAGCCAAAACATTTTCTTTTGTTACAGACCAGAAGGAACAAGCGACTTGCAACAAAAGTGCAGGCACAACCCACAAGCATGTGGAAAGCTTTCTTGTTCTGCCTCAGCCCATCAGAACATGTGCTCAGCAAGACACCAACCAGAATAACAGGCATGGTCTCTTTGTGCCACCAGTGGAGTGAGGGTGCACTGACTAAAGTGCACATATTCTCCTTTGCACCAACAGCAAAATAATCTACGTCATCAACTTGGCATCCTCTATGGGGAGAGAATCGGTCGTGGTGCAGCTTGTGTCAAGGGGAGGAATTCACTTGGAGAAGCATTACGTTTTGGTCCTGAAATGCCAAAGCCAGCTTGTGAGGTGGGAGATAGAATCTGCTCGCGGTGTCCAAGGCACAGTCGAGATTATGGTATGTCTTACTCATGTGCATCTTTCACTTGCTATTTTTTTTATGGCAGTGGAATCATCATTTACTTTAAGTATAGGGTGTGCAGTGAATTTCCAAAAAAAAATAATTTAGAAGGCTTCACGTTTTGGACTTAAAGTGAAAAAGGTCCATTGCATTGCGTTCACGCAAATAACCTACATGGCAGATGGCTTCCCTTGAGTGCTTTTTTTTTTTTTTCGAGATCAGCAACAGACTTTGCGGTTCCCCTCCCTCTACGAGCCTGTTCCCAGGTTACATCAGTATCTCAAGTGCTTCTCTTTCTGCATCGCATTTTTGAAATCAGTTGCAGTATTTTGCAAGTTTTTACACATCACGTTATGGAATGCACTTTAAACCTCAACACTGCTTTGAGAAGGTATGTGCGTCCACCTTTGCAAGAAAGTCACAAGATTTGTAGAAAACACGAAGAAGAAAAAGAAAGGTGGCTGTAGTGGGGGAAGATTCTAAGCAGTGTGATTGTTACCTTTAAGTCGGCTTCACGGTGTCAGTGATAATGAGGTGTACTGCATTATGTAAATTGTGAATGCACACTGTGGCTTGCTGTACCTGCTTTGTTGTCTCAAATCTTAACACCAGTGCGCTACGACAGTTTGTTTCTGCGCAGCGGGAGAGGGTAGTTTGCAGAAAGCGTGTGACGAAGTGTCTGTCCAGCTCACAAGGCAGCAATAGGCGTAGATGGAGGCTGGAGACAGAAGAAACCATGTGCGCCTCAACCATGAGATGTTGGACGAATCACCCCCCCCCCCCCCCCTTATCTGGGAGAGAGACGAAGGAGGGCGCTCCACGGGCAATAGGGGAAAGGGGGAAACTGGGGAGCTGCGCAAAGAGCTGACCTACTTGCACAGCATGTTATGATGTCAGATGGGCAAACCTCAGAAAGATATAACACTTCTTTCAGACTGAAAACTCTGTTACCTCAGAAGCCACCTCTTACCTGCTGTCGGTTGTAGTGAGAACCTTCTCACTTCCTCGTGATCACGACAGCCTGTTGAAGCACGTGGAAGATTCTGTGGGCGTCCCTAATTCCTATATTGAGGCTGAAGGAGCATCCAGAATCCAAGTTCTCGTGGACAGTGGGGAAACTGGTAGGCCAAGAAATCTAGTTTTTCTTTCAGATATGATATTCAGTGTTATTGGCTCTGTGTTTATGTACTCCCTGTCATTTCAAGCCAAAAGCATGATGTGGAATGAAAAGATACCACCAAGTATGAGCCTGGAGTCCATGCTCTCTGAATGGCCTGCGATGCCCATGAAGGCAACCAGTGTTCGTCATGATGAGAGAAATCCTTTCAAAGGAAAAACCCACGCAGAAGTCAGAATGCATTCAGGATTTGCTGTTGAAACCACTGCATCAGGAAGACCTCCCAAGGATCATCAGGAGAATGGTTTGTGATTGGCTACTGGTGCTTGAGATATTCCTCGAAACACCCATGATTCTTCTTGTGCTGTTCTATGTATAACCTTCCGCAAGGCCTATACGACTTTTGTATGACTATATTACACTTGCTGTTTCCAAACAACGCTTTCAGCTGTGCGTTTCAGTATGGCACTGAAAGGAGGCACTAACGAGAATAGATTTCTGCCACTTAACAATCATGTTTTCAATTTTCAGGAATGTCCAGCAAGACTCCTAAGATGGCAGTTGATACCTTTGCTCAAGAAGTAACAGTGAAATGTACAGATGGGAAAATACTTGCTGCCATTCCAGTAACTGCGGTAGACACTGTCATAAATGAGTCTTTTAACGGCAGTGTTTCATATTGGAAGACATTCCCAGCACATCAATATATTCACGACGTCACATTGACTCTCAGGGACACTAAATGTGTTGCAAGACAGAACGCTACTCACTACCTTTTGGAATCTTTGCTAACCTCTTGCGGAGGTGAAGTTGAAGAACTAGGCTCCTCAACGGCTCACCTCCATCAAGTAAGATGATGCTTAGTTCATACACAGCTTACATGATCTCCATTCTACGAGCTGTCAAACAGTATAATTTCGATAGGTACAAGTGTGGTTGCCTAGCAATCACCAGCGGTCGACTTTGTCACCTCTTGCGCAAGGTACAGAGAAGCATTATGAAAATGATGATGAGGATGCTGTTGAAGATGGATCAGGCTCCACAGCAGTGGAAAGCATTCTCGGAGAACATCTTCTCTCTCTAAATGTTTGGTGCTCACAAGAAAATTCTTCAGTATACCTAGGCAGCATGAACAGTTCTCCTGATGTAAAAGAGGCAAGACACATTTATATCATGCCAGCCATTATTAATGTGTCTCGCTTGTTGTAACGCTTCTGTCAATTTTTTTTATAGGAGATATTTGTTCCTCCTTTATATCAAATGGACCTATACCTTGACCAGGAATACACGAAGCACATTTCTGATGCAGAATTTCCAGTTGGTGTACCTGCCAATAGTGTGATATATACCCATTTGGCTATTCCAAACAGTGAGCACAATTTTTTATTCTTTTAACAAGCTAAAAACATGTGTCATTCGACCTAAAATGTACCTGATGTGTGGCGTGAATATAGGAGTGGCGAAAGAAGCACAGAGCTCTTTCATTCATTTATGTAGTTTTAGTTGGCCGCCAGGCATTGAAGGGCCTGCAATATGTATGATGGGGCCTATTATGTATGATACGCTGTTTATGATATGATAAGGAACTATAAGATCGGGGATAAGGAACGAAGCAACCCTTTACTGAACTGTCCAGTACTACTATATGTCAAACCAGCCTCAACACTAGTGTATATGACCCAGTGACCCAAGTCTTGCAGAGCGGCAGAGAGAAACGAGGGTGAAATCTTCCTCCCCCATGTAAAGCCCCCGTACAGCCCCTCCCGAAAGATATTTTTCTGGCTACGCCACAGCCACTCGCAGAAAGTTGCGAGCGGCAAACGTCGTATACGTCCGCTTGGTGTATCGCGAGGTTCTCTGGAGGGATCCACTCATTATAATACTGTTTACGGGCGCTATCTCTGAAGCATCTGGAAAATGAAGGTGTGTGAGGCATGAACCGAAAGTGCCGTTGCACAGAGATTGCCACACTGACCAAGTGGCGACGTACGTGTTGCCAGATGGAGACCCCTATCTGCACCCATTGACCGGCTTATAAGATAAGGGCAGTTTTTCGAGCCCAGCTTTTTGGGGAAGAGACCTCGACATACGGCCCGGCTTATAAGATAAGGGCAGTTTTTCACCCCTTGTTTTTCTTTTTCTTTTTGGAGGGTGGGGGTGGGGGAAGGGGAAAGACTGACATATGGTCGGTCCGGCTTATACGGTGCGTCAAACGATATACAATAGGGAACCATTACCCAAGTTAGGTCTCATGCTTTGTCGCTGTGCTTTCAGTTCCAACATTTTGCATTACCATGGACGAATGCTGGTTGACTAACACGACTCATTCTGAAGATGAGCGTGTGCACAGATGGACTATATTGAAGAACAAGTGAGCAGAATTATCTCTCAAACAATTGCCATAATTTCACGCGTATAATCCGCACCGCAGATAAGCCACAGGGCGCGTTTTTAGGAACGTTTTTGAAAATTTTCTGGCAGATAAGCCGCATGCAATAAGAGACGACTGATTTGTGCCACAGAGGAGACCATAGAGAAGGCCGTAAACCCTGTGGTCCATACTCCGGGGTCGGCATAGTGTGCAACAAAGGATGTCGGCTCTAGAGTTCCACGAATATCGGATTGTGCCCTTGTCGGGCGTTTTTCGTGGATCGACTGGTCAGTGGCCTTCCAGAAGACGTGAATCAGACGTGAATCGCTTTCGTTAAAGCTGCTCGGTGGAACGCACCAGGAAGATCAATCTACTCGAATGCGGACTCATCCCTGTTACGCACTGTTCCTGCATCGGCAGGGCAGTGCTGTTCCAGAGACACTGCCGGCCCTTTCGTTAAAACCGACGTACGGGAAAAGTGCCAGGAAAAAAAATAGTCATCGGATAAGCCGCACCGGTGGATAAGCCGCAGAACGCCTGTGAGAAAAAAAAAATGCGCATAAGCCGCGGCTAATACGAGTGAAATTACGGTACCTGTTCGGTCATCTTGCTCCTGCACACTGATACACGCTCGTTCTTTAGCTGCCCTGCTCAAATTGGAGTTAAGATCCAGCAGACTGATGCTGGCCCCTCATCAACTCTTCCTGCTCACATGCCTTGCTGGAAGAGATTCTCCTTTGTGCTAGACAGGGATTTCCTTGGTCAATCTGTGTACCTCCACTGTCTGCTCGATGCCTGCACTTCATCATCCACAGAAGGAAGCACGCCTAAAGTAAGTGCCGTGCTCCTCTGCCACGACAAGTTGTTTACGTAACTCGGCACGTGCCTCGCACATTCTAGTGCCATAGTCTTGGCCAGCGGTGCGGACAGCAGAGTCTCAAGTTGCACTTGGTGCAGTCATCTAGCAAATATAGCAGCCTCAAAATGCTTGGACCTATCAGAGTACTTTCACAGATGGAAATGGATGCTAAAAATGGGGCATCACCAAGGAGTGAGTACTTGTTGACTGATGTGCACAGAAAAGTACTGAACATTGTTGCATGCAGGTCAGTTTTTGAAACTTGGCTTTACGCTTCATTGAAAAAAAAAAAGTATTGCATGCGCATCATGGTGCTGCATGTAATTTCACGATGTTGATGTGACGACTACGGCGGTATGCTTTGCCGCTGCAACATTGGTATGTTGGGCTACTGCTGTGTCACGCGCATCAACTGCAGCATGTAGTACACATTAGCGCACTGTGCATTTATTTATTTACCCGTTGTATTCTTGGTAATTGAAGCATGCAGGCTTGAAGTTGTGAAATCATATCACCAAGTAATGTTCAGAATAGAGTTAGGTGTTTGTCTAATGTGGTAAACCACTATGCTATACTTGACGTGTACGGTGCTTTAAATTGAGAGGTGTATTGAAAAGACAGTCACTGCTGGTCATCCAGTGTGTGCCTCATTATCCATAAGATAAGCAAAGTTAGCTAGTTGTGGGCACACTGAACACCTGTCTCGGCACAGGTCTTCCCAGACAGCATACTGTAACTCACTCTGCAGTACTTCCTACATGGCAAACATCTCGGGGAGAGCAATAAAACTGCTCCGCATCCCATCTTTGCTTAGCCATTCATTCTACAATGCGATGTCGGGCATTTGTGAGTGAAAGGCCTGCCTCTGTACAGTAATTAAGGAGTCACACTGTTGTAACGGAGGATTCTGAACGTTCACACTTTTCTCTCACGCAGGGCCGCATTTTTTGAACCCATTTGCAAAGCAATACGTCGTGGAAGAAAAGAAGCCACCTGCACCCAAGTCTCCGGTGGCACCACTGAGCACTGCTGCAACTCCTCCGGCGTACCCTGGCGCTGCGCACAAGCCTGGTGGCACTTCTTCACAGCTGCCAGTTGTTGTAGTGGGAGTGATGGTTGAGGCTGTTGTTGGCATTGCATTATCATCCTTTGCCATCGGCGTGGCCTTAGTAGCAGCTATATGGTACATTCATTCACGAACCGGTAAGTCATGGTTGCCAAACCGCTGTCTCGAGCACTGATACAACTGCGTTAATCAGACCCGCACAGGAGGAGGCCGGTTCGATACCAGCCGACATCCACGGGTCCGCATCCGTGTAGCCGGCCCTGCAGCATACCTCCGATGCCTCACAACCTTCCAGTACGGGTTGCCATGCCACTGCAGCCCTGCATTTGATGGCTTCAAGTGTGGGCGTCAGTCAAGGGGTTGCACGATGGGTAAGGCGACGACGGCAGCAACAATACTAGTCACACTTCCTAGTACCTCGAAAGCTATAGTGCAGCGTACAGTGTATGTATTTGGACCAGTGGGGTGTCAGTCCTAGAGCACCTCGGTGAGGTGTACCGAGCGTTGAGAGGTTTGACTGGAGCATGAGAGAAGAAAGTTTGCGCACAAGTGATATCACATTTGAACTTCTCTTTCAAAACATGCTGAGAAAAGCATGTCGCAACAAGGGAAGTGCAGGACAAAGAAAGAAAACAGCTTTCTTTGTGCCTTTGTGTGTGTGTGTGTGTGTGTGTGTGCACTGACCAGAGCACTGCACGGGGTGAGTTCTCGGAATCGGGGGTGGGGGCCTGCCTTAGTCCCAAGCGTATTGTAGCATGTGGCTATAATGCAAAACATAAAAACAATCAAACTGGCTGTGTTGCGAAGAGTAGTTGAGACGCTGCTCATCGGCCCGCGAGATCTACATCGTGATTGGATGACGGAAATTTGAATTTTGAACGCGAGGAAGCGGACGTACGACTACCATAGCAGACGACAGCAACAGCTCCCATGAAAACTCGTAGGATGGTCATGATAGTCAACTTTAGAAAGAAGCATCCCTCGTGAGACATCCACCGCTTGTACAAAAATACTAAGGTAAGCTAAAGTAAGGAGAGTACTGTAGAAATTCGGGAAGCAACAACTGGGCTGATGAGTAGCGCCACCGCTGGCCACCGAATGCGGTGCTGGGAAGAAGTCCGTGTGACATGGTCTCTATAATCTAGTAGGTTGTGATCACGACGCCGCCTGGGGCGCAGCGTCTAAAACAGCCCTGTGCAACACTGCAAATTTGATTGTTCCGAATAAAGGAATCATACATTTTTAGGGTGTCTACCAACCTGGAAAACAGGGAATTGTCAGGGAATTATCAGGGAATTTGCCAAAAAGCAGCTGAATTCAGTCAGGGAAAATCGCGGACAAGTGCCGTTTCTATGCACGGCGAATTGCAAGTGCCGAACAGTGGTTGAGCGGAAGTGCCGCAGCAACGTTGCTGGGTGTAGCAGTTGGCCAATACGACAAGCTCCAGAGGCAGAAAAGTAGGGTAACCTTACTAATACTCAATAAATTATCTGTTTTATGAGGGATCTGTATCAACACGTATAGCAGCAGGCACCAAGTTGTCTTTTGTTTTGGTCTTGCTTGC
Source organism: Ornithodoros turicata (assembly GCF_037126465.1). Classification (NCBI taxonomy): domain Eukaryota; kingdom Metazoa; phylum Arthropoda; class Arachnida; order Ixodida; family Argasidae; genus Ornithodoros; species Ornithodoros turicata. The sequence goes on from NC_088209.1 coordinate 35,804,431, forward strand.
AATAGTCAGTGAAAACCGGGAAAACTCAGGGAATTTGAAGGCTGCAAATTGGTAGACACCCAGATTTTATGCTATAACTAGAGCCTGAAGTATTAGGGTTTAACCCGATTCTTCCCCGAACTTGCACCTTGAATTGAAGGTTACCTCTTTAGGGTGGAACCCGATATTTACCCGACAAATTGGCCTGAGACGTCCGTAGGAATGCACACTAACTTGTTTGCCAGAAAAATACAATTACATCACCGTTTGTACCAAACCAGTACTGTTAGTTTGAGTAACTGAGCCCGATTTCTATCTGAATTTAGCACAGTGGAAGTTTTTCCACCCAAATATGCATCAATTTAGAGCACGTGTTTATTTACCCAATTTTCACCCCCCCCCCAATTTAGAAAAAGAATATTTTCCGAAAACTTCAGGCTCTAGCTATAACTTTGCGCTATTTATCAGGATTGAACCTCCTTCAGCGATCTATATGTGGACAACACAATGTTCCATTTGCGTTGAGTAATTGCTGAACATGGCATGCTGGCACGGGTATACCTGTAGTTTTCCCAGGCAGTGCCAGAGACCTAGAAACTTCTGGTCTACACTGTCCGGCAACTACAAAGTAGCAGGTTATAAAAAAAGTGACCGTGGGTAACTAACAGTGGCGTTGCACAGGTCAAAGTCCGATCCATGGCCAGTCAATGGCAAACCCCAGCCCAGCCGAGGCTCTCGAAAAGGGTAAGCCGTGAGCCCGTGCAGTACTGTAGCGCTGGACACTTTCAAAGGAGGGGGCAAAAATGAAACAACAATGGTGAGACTGAAACAAAAATTTTTGTGAAAAACGCGTCATAACGAACCGGATTTGGATGAGAGCAGGATGACGTGCCCAGAAGTGTAATTTGGAATACAACGGTCACAGATGTACGAGACAAGACATTGCTGCGGAGCTACTGAGAAACAAGGGCAAGGCACATTAGACGACATCTCGCCGTCTTAGCAGAATGGAACAGAATATATTTGGTGATATAATATAGAGGTGTTGCAATCTGTTGCACATCTGCTCAATGCTATCAGTCTCTCACATCGTGCGCATGTGAAACATTGGTATCATCATCACCCTTGCATCAGTCTTGATTGGTCGGTGAATGCCCATTTCAAACCATAACTTCTTAAGAAGACTCAATGCTTGTGCATATTCAAGAGACTACATTCATCTGCAGTGACCTGTTGCTGTGCTAACATCATATGTACGTATATCGTAGAAGCAGCAATCATTTCATCGCTCGCAATTTGGTAACGTTTTTATTGCAAAGGAAAGGCAAACAAAGTGGCATCCGTCATGGCTTTCCGTCCTTTTTTTGTGTCTGTCATCTTGTTTCAGTCTTGCATATTTGTTTCATTGGGAAATGAACTTAACACAAATATGAAATGTTTTCTTTTGATACATAATAATATATGGTTGTATATATTTACTTTTGACTCAGGTATTTTATATTTATTTCATAATACATACTAAGCGTAACTACCTCAATGTTTTTCGTTTTTTTTTTAAATATGTGTTAAAGTACCTCATAAAGACTGGTATTTTATTTGACACCCAAAGAACACTTCATGCAAAGATGTAAATAAGAACGTACTGCAAACTTTGACGTTTGAAAGCTACATTGTGTTCGAAGTTGTTGAGGTGCATGCATTGTACTCCTTGTCATTGCAAAGCTCTGTTGGCTCTGTAATGCCATGTGAGTACCGTTACATCTCCTTAGAGTTGTTTATCTTTTTAAAAATTTGGATAGTGTTCCTTTGGGTTTATTTGTTGTGAAATATACAAAATTGCCCACACCCTTGAAAAGGATGTGAATGCTCTGCAAGAGCTTGCAGTGAACATTTGTAAATATGCTGCCGCAAACTCACTTCTAAGTCATGCCATAGCGGAGTAAAAGGTGCAAGCAGCATTTATAGTTCCAAGTACAAAACGTTAACAAGCTGAACAGTTTCCCTAACACTGCGACACTGAGAAGAAAGAAAAAAGTTCTTTAAACTTGCGCTTTACACCAGTAAACATTGTTGTACCTCTATGGATCCACCTGATTTGTGTAAATAAATATTACTGGGGGCTGTCATGCTTGATTCGATGAGATTGTTTGGAAAAGTCTAGACTTGTGGAGAAAAATATTGCTCCACATAACTGCAACACTTGCAGAGTGTTACTGTGTGTTGAAGCTGGAGTGCCACGTGTGTCTGCATATCAATTTGACACTTTGGAGGTGCATAGGACGTCTGCAAGAGATTTTGATGTTGACTTGTATTTATGAAATGCACATATGAAAGAATCCATGAGATCGTGCCAAATTTGTAGCCTTATATAGGTCTGATTCTTCACGCAATAGTGCCCGTAAAGTATTTTTCCAAGATTGTGACAAGTTACATATGAATAACAATTGTTGGAAATTGTCAATTCGTGCTGTAAATTTCGAGCATGGTGGTGCTAAATAAGTAACTGCAATTTGAGTTCACTCGTTTGTGCATGCCAGTGCGTTGAAGAAACAAGATGGTGAGGATCTGATTTGTTTATGCTATGTTTTGAGAATTTGTTTTAAAATTCGAAATAGCAATGACTTAACGATGTGAATGTCAAATTTCATGAAGGTGAATTTTGTGTTACACGAGATATTTGGATCGTCATCATCGGAAACAAATACGAACTCAAAAGTTCTAAAAATGATGCAATGTCTTGCTCTACATTTGGATATTTCGCTAAAGCATTATTGTACATACTAACATCACATTATCACATGCAGCCTGTGGTGCTGAGCTGGAACATCTTGTTCTATACATAATTCAAATTCTATAAGGACTTGGTTTCATGCTGTTTTGTAGTACAAACACTCTGTATGCAGTGTCTTTTTTTTTTTTTAGTAGATCGATTTTTTATTAAAGCTATGAGATCAGCACAGATGCTATGTTTACAAGTGGCTTACACAGCAAAGTGGACATTCTTTACAAGAGGGTGTGTCACTATCAGATGACAAATTATCTAAAATTCATTAATCTGCTTTTTAACTGCAGCCTTTCATGCAAATGTGATACTATCAGATTTGAAGACAGCTGTTGCTTGAAGGCATCCGCGTTAGGAGTGCGGGAAGAACAACCCTATCCAGCGAGGGTCACTTATCTGGGCCAGTAGACAGATTATCACAGATCACTCCAATCACTTTTGTTGCTCCATAGCATATCATGTTGCCCTCTGACAGGGGAAGGGGGTTGTTATTCCTGTATTCGATATGGGCTTCGTTTCAGATATTTTCTTTCTTTACTGATTTGCACAACAATAATGTGGCAATGGATATCTAAAAAAATAGGACTGCCTTGAAGAGTAACTTCCTTCACACCTGCTATATCACATTTGCCTGAAAACCTGTCATCACGAGAGTTGACTAATGGAATTTAGGCAATTAATCGCCCTCGTAGTTACATACCTTCTTTCAAAAAGCCGTATAACCCATAACCCGCCTGCAGAAGCGGTGTCTGTGCTGCTCTCATAGATTTTCATAAAAAATCTATCTCTGTCAAAAGAAGAAAAACACCCTGTGTAACCGCTGCATTGAAGCACCTGATACCTGAACCATGATGTACAAAACACATCTCCAGAAGAAGCTCTATTTTCTCTATAAGGCTGTCATTGACATAAATGTAGTGTTGTTTAGCAGGGCTATTGTATTTGGTACTGTGTAGCTTCACAGAAATTGGTTGCTTAGCTGTAACTGCTGTGAACTGTTCTTGTATGACTTACTATGCACAATGTCATGTCTGCAGCAGTGTGAATGAACGTATACTCATATTGGTCTTGATTGTTGTTGTACGCAACAACAGTCAGGAAGTTTAGAATGGTTTGTTATGTAAAAAAAGAAGAGAGAGCCAGGCAAGAGGTTATCTGGATGTTAACTGGATTTTGCATGGCCACAAAGAAAAATTGCATGCTTTAATGTAGATACGTTTGACAGTTGTTATACATAATGCCCAACCCGCCTTGCTGACTGGAAAATTTTCCTGAAGTATCTATATGCTTCTCTAGCATATACAGGGTGTCCCAGAAAATGTGTCATTGAATTATAATAAAAAAAACTACACCACCTAGAGCCATGCGGTCAACAGCATTTGTTCTTACTGGGATTTTGCCACCTCCTGATGTGAATGTCGTGTAACGTAAGTTTAGTTAATGTAAATTTTTGCGAGCTTAAGTCGAAAATTTGCCAAGTAAAGGTCACTTTTTTACCACACCAATGTGAAGAGCGTGTCTAATTTACTCAAATTAATGATAATCGACAGGGATATTCAGGAGCTATCCCATCAGAAAAAATAGCCGAACATCATGCTCTACGGACTCCCACGGGGTAGTGTGCGATGAATTCTTCAGCGCAATCTTTGTCAGTTCGACGAAGGGAGGTCGGAAACACGGCCCATCCTGGCATCGCAGAAAGAGATAACACAGACACTGCTTATCGCGTCCGACTTTCGCTGGGATAAAGCTTTCCCTCTCCCAATCTTGGGAACTGTTACTTTTTCTACTATCACTCTGTGGGCTGGCTTTGGAACCTCCTTTCGTCGGACCGAGAGCGATTGCGCTCAAAAAGTCGTCGCGCGTTATGGTCAGGTGCTCAGAAAAGCATGACGTTCGGCTATTTTTTCCGATGGGATAGCTCGTGAATATCACTGTCAATTATCGTGAATTTGAGTGAATTCCGCACGCTCTTCATGTTGGTGGGGTAAAAAAGTGACCCTTATTACTTGGCAAATTTCCGAGTTCAGTTCGCAAATATATACATAATTAAACTTACGATACATGAAATTCACATCAGGAGGTGGCAAAAACCTAATAAGAACAAATGCCGTTGACCGCATGATTCTAGGTGACGTAGTTTTATTATTATAATTCAATGACACGTTTTCGGGGACACCCTGTAGATGCGTACAGTGTGCTAGTGGATAACCATACATTTTGAGATTCCTGTTCACCCGGACACACAAACTGTGCCAAACAGCACTAATGTACGAACGGAGTAAGCTTTTCCGATCGTTCTGGCGACGGACACGATACCAAGATCGTCCTGAAACAAGTTACATTGGCTGCCATCTAGAGGTTATTACCGTGGTTGTACGAAACAAAAACCTTGATGGGTATTAAATGTTGAACTCGTAAGTAATGATTGCAAATCAGTGACTCCGTAATTCCCGAATGAAGAGGAAAATAAACGTTTAAATCAAAGTAGCAAATGAACGATTACTGCGGATGTGTAAATAACGAAGGTGTCAGCCGAAGTTGTCTGAGTAAGCATTGTGTCGGCGTGACCGTATATGGTCTCCCTTGTAGAGTGCGGTGCGTACTAGCTGCTGTTGTGTGCATAAAAGAAAATAAAAGATGTACTGTGCAGTCAACGATGATCTATCTGCCCTTAATTTTGATCTGTTACGCTCAATGTGCATCATTTGCTGTAGTGTGAATGGAGATATGTGCAACATTTCCCTCTCCTCCTTTTTACTTCTTCTGTGCCTTATCTTTTTTTTTGTGCCGTACAAGTAGAACATCCACCGTAACGTGGACATCTGTAGCATTCTGTGATTTTAAAATAGATATATTGAATTCTTAGTTCTGAATTCTGAGCCATGTTCTCAAAATAGGGACCCCATTTGGGATTTGATCTATCCCTTTCCCTTCCCTTTACTGCCTCTTTTCCCCTTTCTGCCCCTTTAGGGAAGGGAAGGGAAGGGATCCCCCCTCCCCGACTCATTCCATTACGAAAACTATTTGAAAGCGCAGTACTATGTCGGTGTTGTACCTTAACAGCATACTAATTATGTAAACAATATGTTAACAAACCCATTTATTATGGCATTGCCAACGTTACAAAATTTCCTTCAGAAATGCGTGGTCCAGTGCTTCTGTAGCTGTAATGCGTACAAATGGATTAGGATCCAGTAATCTCCCCAGAAGGTCACAAGCACTGTCTGGGTGCGGGAAGGTAACCTCCCGTTGTCGAGCAGCTTCTTCGTTATCCTTGTGCACCAGCTGTGCACTCTGACCATGGATTCCTCTTAGCTTTTCACAAAGGGTCTTCAGGTCAAGGGCCGGTTTTTGGTGGCTCAGCGTCAGCCTCTTCCCTGATATTGCGAACAGGAAGATAAATTAAAAGCAAGCACTTCTTCCAGACATCGTGTTGCTTCAGGTAAGGACATACCCATTTTCTGAGCTGCATTTTGCACAGCGGTGCTGCCCATGATGGTGATTATCTCTGCAAGAGCAGTTAGGTCATCTTGGGCCCGGAAGAAGGGATAGCGTCCGCTCAGGAGTGAAAGCAGGATCACACCAGCCGACCACACGTCTATTGCTGCAGATCAAAGTACAGCAGAATCCCTTTTTAGTGAACTGGTAAGGACCAACCCATGGATTTACTACATCAGGAGTTTTATCGTATCAGGAACAACATAAAAATCTCGTAACAGGCCCACTAATGGCACATTGGCTGCATGCACTTGCCGAAAACGACTAGAGCTACGCTGTTTTGACAGTGTTTTTAGATCCTCGCAGCCTTTTCCGTTTCCCACTTTTGCCATTGGCAATTGAGTCTTCAATTCGCTTCCTGTTCTTGACTAGAACTGATGTAGTTGCTGGCGAGACACCAAACTCGTCCGCAATTTCTTTTTTTTTTTACGCTTTGACAAAGAAACACATGCAAACTGCACAGCACAGGTGACACATTTTTGTACGTTCTAGGAGAGGACTCGGCGATTTTAAACTGACTTTGATGATGGTCAAATATTGCATTTTTAATTAGAGTATTCAAACATTTATTAAAGGGTATAGCAAAGGAGCCAGTACTACAAACCACAAAGTGTTCTGTACAACAAGGTATCCCACATTTCCTGAGAGTAGGCACTCTTATGCTTACTGCAAGATCTCTAGACCAGTCATTGTTCCCACTGAATTTTGAAACAAAAATTCAAGGGTCTTTCACGGATCTTTCAGCGAGGATGGATACAACCCAGAGCACTGTGCATTCCTTGCACTTCTGGTTTCCACTGCTGATTCCTATTTCAGTTAGTGCTAACACCTGCGATTTCAAAATTGTAGTTCTGACCCCGGATAAGCGGAGTTTGCACTAACAGCTGCACAAGAGTAGGAAAAAGATGCAAAATCAAAGGTTTTCAAGGACTGTGGAAAGTTTGAATGGTTTTCCAGACCATGAAAATGGCATTTTGAAACTCCAGGGTATATCCAAGAGTTTCAAAGATCAGTGGGAACTACATAGTACTATGCAAAAATACTCTTTACGTGAAACATATGTAGCTACTTAACAACGTTTTATGCTGCCATTGTACAAACCTGTAGTTTGGTTTTTGTACTTCATGAGGACCTCAGGAGCTCTAAACCCTGGTGTACCAGCCCTTGGGGCCACTTCGGCAGCTCTGGGAGAGAGAGAGAGAGAAAAGAAAGCATTCAGTTGGGTAACTACAGGAACTTCAAATGCTCAACAATATGTATATGGGAGCACTTGTCACAGTTTATGGCGCTTTTGAGAACATGCTTTAGCATCAGGACAACGCAATGCCAAGATTATGTCACTGCTCACGTACAAGTCTATAAAACACTGTTTTTTGTTGTTTTTTTAATAACATGTTTGGAGCATCATCAGTGCTGCTCACATTACTGCACATACATTTAAGATTCAACATCAGAATGCCTGTCCTGTCATATGCAACACATCTTGTATATTGAGTGAAGGTAGCTACAGTGAATTATTGCTTTTTTAAAAAATAATTTCAATACTTTACGAAAGCACATGATCGACAGATTCTGGTAGTCCAAAAAATTACCACTTGCATAGCGTACCAACGAGTATGTCTTAAATGGTTACATACCTAGATAGGCAGATGTTGCACACCTCATTTCTACCGAAGCAGCAACATAGCTTTGATTTTCCACGACGTGGCGTTTCCCTTGGGCGAGATGAGGAAAGCAGTGACGACTGTTTGTTGAACGCTGTGTTGCTTAGTGCTGCGGGTGAAGCCTTCTTTTCCTCAGCACTTGCAAGGCTAGTGGGTGGTATGTTGTGCAAGTTGGACAGGTGCAGTGGACTGACAGCAGGAATGCCAAGCAAGCATGGCCTCTTTGGTGTTGAACACTGCCCAATACGGAAGTTTTATTTAGAACGACTGCTATGTTCAAGCACCTTCGATACCAAAGACAATGAAATCAAAATCAAACAGCAGTGCCCGTACATTATTGGCAGAGGATGCCCCTTTTGAAGGTGCTGCAATAGCTTGCAGTGATTATTTGCGCCAATACGAACCTGCAATCCAAGTTTTACAGCAAAAGGTGTAACGGTATATTAGAGAAATTGCACCTGCGCATACAAATACTGGGCCGGCACAGACACTGTACCTCAATCCGGTTTTGTTTGACGCATCGTGAAAGGATGTGACTTCACTTGACAACTAACACAACAAAAAAAATTCCCTGTGTGCAATATTTTTCTGAGAGAGAGAGAACTCCCAGAACATCGAACCAGGCTAACGGCTTGGTTAAAAAAAAAAAAAAAAAAGGCAGTGACCGAAGCACTTTCCATGCTTCTTTAATGGAGGTAGCGTGCTTTGAAGCTTCAAAGTTGTTCATGTTGGGTTTTTGTACGTTATCGGGGATAAATTATGTCTTATAGCTGCTAATCTCATAAATCTCACAAAAAGGCACAATCACAAATGTCACCTGATTTTCTTGATTTAACGTTCGCGTCCTTTTCCTTGGTATGGTGGTAGAAGTCGGTGGAGGTTGAAAAGGCCTGGCATTACAGGCTTTTGACGTCTCATTGTCATCCAGCCTCTGTGCCAAGCCAAAGTCCACTAACGCAAACCTGCATAAAGGCAATTCACACACTGTATGCGGAACAATGCTTCTGATTAAATGTAGTCATTCGTGATTCGTTATTGATTCAGTCGTAACGATTAAACAGAAAGCAAGCTTTAGTGTAGCTGCAGCCCCCAAGTTTGTTTCATACTGAACAAGGCAGTACGTTCACTGTTTTGAACAGATGAAAGAAAAAAAAAGAATATGGTGGTGGTGTTCCTCAAGTCTTGAAGCTGTACCTGACTGATGTTATACTTGCCCAGGATCGAATTTTGAATCGTGTTTTTCATACAAAGTGACTCACTTTGCATCGATACAAAGTGACTCACTGCGGAGACTTACTTTTTAAGTTTCCTATTGTACAGGAAATTGCTGGGCTTGACATCGCGATGAATGATGCCAAATGAATGCACCCTTTCGAGTGCAATGAGCAGATTTCTGACATATTCCTTAATTTCTGCAGTAGAGAGCTGGTCCACGTATTCCTACAATAATAGGGGAAAAGCACTGCTGTGAAATTTCAGTGAATGGGAAACCGGGGAGTAGAGAAGACAAGACAAAAATGCTGACTTACTGAAAACTTTTCGTGAGGAAAATATGGCATGACGATCGCAACATGGCCGTTATGCAGGAAGCAAGTTAGTATGCCCATCACGTTGCAGCAACCGCTAGGATTTTGAGCATAAATTGTGAGTGTAAGCAGTGGTTGTCAGGTGTGAGAAATCAGAAAAATCTCGAGCATGGTTGTATGTAATGTGCTGCACAATAATACAAAGAGTTAAAATACTTCTACTCACCCTATGTCTCGGAGGCACTTGAGTTCGTTCGCTATTCTGGATGGGTGACTTGTTGGTATGAGGAACTTTAAGGCAAACTCCTGTCTAATATCCTTGCCTGTCCTAAGCCGAGCTTTGTATACATGACTGAAAGTCCCTAAAAATGGTACATGTGCGCATTTTAGAAAGAATCAGAGCTACCAAATAAGGGACGTCATGCTGTTTTACATACCCTCTCCTATTTTGCCGTCTAAGATGAAGTGCTTCTCAACTTGAGGAATGTATGAATAAAGCAACACTGGCTCGTCGTCCTTTTCGTCTGTAACTGAAATTAACGAATTAAATGATTGTTTGTATACTTCTGTCATTTCTTGGTTTGCGTCATAGCTCGTTGACTGCACCTACCATTTTTAGCGTTTGCACTGCTGCTCAGCAATGTTCCTGGGACTTGAGGCTGTGCGAGTGCTTTTGTGCTGGCATTGCAGACCTGAGTTTTTCTGAATGGCAACTGTATCTTGCGGACGTGATCAAGACCATGCTTTGTGGCTTGTTCCATTCGCTGCACTTCCATTGCTTCGTCGACTTCCAGAGAGTATTTCAAAATGTGCTACTACTTCATAATGTAATCGGACGCAGTGCAACCTAGTACCGATTCGGCTGGCAAACGGTGAACTTGTTCATCATTCAAAGCTCAGTTATAACAAAACTCCCGCCACAACGATCAACGTGAACTTGCAAAAAACAGAAAGAATGCGTTGCGTGGTGATGAGTGATCATGCTGCAGTGCTGCCACCACAGCTGACGCTGACTCGCTGCTGCATCGAATTTCTCATTAGCGTTATTTTAAATTTATCATGCTGCTTGTAACTTTGCTTTGAGGTTTGCCCTGTGCCAAATGAGATTAGGTGTTGTTGCTCGTTAGGAAGCTGGTTTGACAGTAACAACGGAAAACGGAAGTTCGTTTGTTTACAACTCAACACGTGCTTCCTCCAGTTTTTTTTCACAACTGTCGTTTACTACCTGTGTACTCTACGATGCTCAAGAAGGTGCAGTTCTAAAATGCTTTGCCGTTTCTTGTGGTTTATTGTTGACCTTGCGAATGTAATCCCACGTCTAGTACATGAACAAGTTATGGCTTTCGCCTTTATTTTCTTTGACTCGTCTCAACGTGCACTGCATTAGAGAAAAACTGACAATGTAGTCCAAGCGAAGTTCGTCTTTCATTCTTGAATGGGTTCTTAAATTTTCAGACAAACAGGTACTTCTCTGGTAGCCCTGAAAATAAACCGCAACAGAATGCAGGCTCCAAGACGACCCCTAAAGTCCAACACAAAAAGGGAATCAGGAAACAACAGAAGAGTCATGCTGGGACCACTGGGACGGTTCATATCGACGAGGCTAAAGTAGCGAAGTACAAACGGGTTGCATCCTATTCTCTTGTAAGTGTTTCGCTAGATGCTGTATGAGATGTCAAGATACATTTCCTTCAACCTGACTTGTTCCCTTTACAGTCAGGCATATCTTCAGAATTTAAGAGGAAGAAAATTCAAGCGCAGAAGAAGAAAGTTAGAAAATCTGTGCTGCAAGCAACCCGTGCAGAGCTACTGTTGCCAGAAGATGTTGGGTAAACTTTCTCTTGGACATGGTTTCCTCTTTGTGAGCATATTTTAGGAATAATGGTAATATAGCAAGAAAATAGCGTGTGAGCTACATGGTCTTTGCATGTAGCATGATCTACCTGTGAATGTAGAACTTGAAACAAACTGTGTCTCTTTTATCGCAGAAGTTTCGGTGGGAAGGGTGCCATTGCTCTGTCGTTACACGCAGAATGACCCACAACAACTAATGTGCACCTTGTATGCTAACATGAAATCTACTATCCCTTCATTTAGATTTCTCGAAGCAGATGAAGGAGAAGATACAGTGAAGTTTTACCAACATCAAATTGCCGAAGTGGTCGACATTACCAGTGCTACGAAGGTATTATTATTATTATTATTATCCCATTAACAAAGCTGTTTGTCAAAGTTTTTAGACAGAAATAGGTAATTGGGCAGTGAATTCCATTCAGATACCATTCAGGGAAAAAAATTATGCATATAGCCATTCGCCCTTGAAGGGATCGTCTGGAACTTCCATGCAGACTGACTATTCCGCATTCGTCTTGTTGAAAGATGTTTTAAACAATCTGGGATATTTACTGTAACTGCATACTTCTATATAATCGTTGTCCTTATCTAGAACGGACAAAAGTGATAAAGCATGTGTGCACATCTGTCAGATGTTTTAAACAGATCGTGAAAAAATAGATTCGTCAAACTTATTCATTCATTTCTTTTAGCATTTTGACCTGAACCTTCCAGAGTATGGCCCCTACTCTGTAAACTATTCTAGAGATGGAAGGTAAGTTATTTGGAGCAGTGTATAAAGCATTGTTGAAACACAGTCGCTTGACTGGTCTCTATATTTTTTCTGTTAATCAGCTACTCTTTTTTTTTTTTCTGTGAAGGCATCTCCTTCTTGGAGGCCACCGAGGCCACGTAGCAGCGCTTGACTGGGTAACAAAACACCTGCTCTGTGAAATGAACGTCATGGAGTCTGTACATGATGTGCAGTGGTTGCACATGCCTACCATGTATGCGGTGGCGCAAAAGTCATGGACATATATCTATGACAACCAGGGCACTGAACTGCACTGCCTCAAAATGCTAGATGGAATCCTCAAAATGTGTTTTCTTCCGTACCATTTCCTCCTTGCCACTTCAGTAAGTTCACAGACAACCTTGCAAACTTTCTCGCTCTAGTATGACCTTAGTTCTTATGTAACTCACAAATAGTATCTTACAAATAATCGTATAAGGTATAAATAATCATGTAAGGTCTTCGGAGCGTTCATTTGGCAAGGCTGTGGGTGGTTCAGTTAAAGGAACATTTGTAGTTTATTGAGGTTTCAAAGAATGGAATCTCAAAAAAACTCAAAATTCATTGAAAATTGCAGTGCCCCGCCCCCCAAGTCTTGCAAAGTAAAACCTCCACAAAGTCAGAACGGTGTGTAAAAACCGAATATGGGTCGAGCATTGATTGAACCGGAATATGGGTGTCTGAACCAACCTATGATTTGTAACCTTAATGGACCTCTCTGGTCTAAAAAAAAACATCTCTGCACAATCCAAGGCACAAAATCCTGCAATGAGACCTTACCTGAGCTAGTGACAAGTTCAGCCAGGCAACACAAATTGGCAAGAGCATGTTTTATCTCGAAAGAAAGGGCCTTACGTACGTCATACAAAAGTCCACGGTTTATCTTTCCGACGATGTCTCAAACTCAAACTTTTATTTTATGTGCCTATGAACAGCAGTAGCCTTAGTAATGGTGCACAAGTCAACTGCTGGAAGTCTTACAATTAACAAGTAAAAAGTGATCCATAAAAAATGCGCACATAACGTTAAAAAGATCAACATGCGGAGAATTCACACAAGTCACTTTCCTCTGCAGAGCGAACGAGGGTTCCTGTCCTGGCTGGACGTCTCGATTGGAAAGATGGTGGCCCAGTTCAGTGCAAAGTCTGGCAGGCTTAACATAATGAAACAAAACCCTTACAATGCCACTCTTCTCACGGGACATCCAAATGGTGCGGACTCGTCTTGTTGCCTTTTCTTACACGCAGCACATGTTTCACCATCTGATGTTTCTTTTTTAACTCGCAACACGCCTTACAATACCCTTTTCAACAGGAGTTGTAAAGATCTGGTCGCCAAATATCAATGAACCACTTGTCAGTATGCTGTGCTCCAAGGCTACACTGAGGGATATCGCTGTAGATGACACCGGGATGTACGTATTTTGTCACTGCTACATGTATTCATTTTGCAATAACAATTGCTTGTGGGATTGTTCAAAATTTGGTATTGCGACCTTTTGGCATGACAAATACCAGCTGAGTGAGCGATGCCAAATGGGAGAGGAGGAGGATCAGAAGATCGGATCAGGGAAGTAGAGAGAGAGAGAAATAGTAGAAAGAGAACAGGAGAGGGTGAAAGCTCCCATTCAGCAGCCACCATGCACAAAAACTTTCCGATTGTTCCGCTTGGACTGTTCATGTTATGATGTACATAGAAAACAACGCTTGGAAACAAGGGAACTTAGCTACCAAACATCGAATTTGTCGTACACCTGCAACACTATTCACATTAATCGTGATGCTTGTATACTAGGTACTTGGCAACTGCGGCAACGGACCGCACGCTTAAGATTTGGGACCTGAGGACATACAAGTGTCTCAAGTCGTACAAGTTAAAGACTGCCGGTGGCCATCTAAGCTTCAGCCAAAGGCACCTGCTCGCTGTCTCTCTAGGTAGCTTTGCGGAAGTAAGGGGCTGCTCCAAATCTCTTGAACTGAGTTATGAGTGTCTATAGAAAGGCAATATCGTGCAATGGCTTGTTTTGGTTTATGTCGTAGGTGTATAAGGACTGCTGTCGCAGTGCCACCGTAGAGTCCCCTTACTTGCGCCATAAGGCTGCAGGCACGATTAATGCGCTCGAGTTCTGCCCGTATGAAGATGTACTGGGCATAGGACATCAGCGTGGATTCACGAGCATATTAGTACCAGGTGAAGTATGCCACGACACTATTTGTTTATTACAATACTACATTCACCAAGAGGCAATACATTCACCAATAGGTTATAGTAATCGTGCTCCAAAAGAACCACTGATATGGATTGTGCTGCACTACTAACAGTGAAGCGTAGAAGAGTAGAATGATAAATATAGAGCTGACATTGTTGCTGTTCACCATATTTTTGTTTGTAGTTAATTATAATCAACAGAGAGTAATGCGTTGCTGCTACAGACTCGACACACACTGTCAAGAATACTGTTGTGTGGTGGGAATCCCTGCTCACAGTAGAGTTTGGCAAACATCGACAGCAATGTCTGATCCTGTGTTGCTTTTAGGACACGAATACGGATTGATGTCAGTGTAATTGCAGGATCTGGAGAGCCCAATTTTGACGCTCTGGAAAGTAATCCGTACATGACCAAGTCTCAGAGGCAAGAAATGGAAGTCAAGGCACTCCTAGATAAGGCAAGCCGAACTTTGTTTGTGATCTGTTGGCTGAAAATGTGAATATGTCAAAACTTTCAACCAGTTTTGACCTGAGAATAAAAAATAAATTAGTTCTTATTTTACGCACGACCATCAAACGGAGGAATTTTAGTGGCATCCTTGTTTTCTACAATTTCCAGATTCAACCTGAGCTGATCTGCCTGGATCCTAAGATGTTGGGCAAAGTTGATCTCAAAACTTTGCAGACAAAGGTGGAAGAGAACAACAAGAAGAAAGTACGTAACAGTATTGCCTGTAGCGTCGTGTCACTCTCCACGCATACTCATATGTATCCAGTGTCTTTGACTAGTTACGCCAAACATGCAGTGAAACCTGAGCGCCCATTATTTGTACACTTTTGAGCAACACTATCGTGAAAAATTGGGTTTAACCCGAAAACAAAGACCCCTGTACATACATGGAGTGGACGTTTACAGAGCACGAGAGATAGGAACCAACTTTTCTTGTGGGCCGAGAATCCTAAAAGACCCTTGTCTGTCATTTTTTTTTTTTTTTTCCTTCTGCAGTGGTTGAAACCCATTACGATTGACACAACACCTATGGTGGGAAAAGAGAGACGCAAGGCTGCCAGGGCAAAAGCGCAGCTTAAAGCGGAGAAGAAGAGGGTAAGCAATTATAGCCCTAACGGGTTTCAAGCCCACGTGTGGCATGTACCGTAGCTGTACCTCATCCGTTTTTGTGCCCTCATCGTAGCTTTTACGCGTATGTTTCTGATTTTGTCTTCTTTCTTTTTTTCTACAGCAACTTATCCAAGGGGCTCAAAAGGAGAAAACTAAGAAAGATGCTGCGACATCCAAAAAGCTGCAAGGTGTCCTTGACAGGTTCAAACCAAAATCTTGAGGGCAGAATTCTCATGCTTTCATGCATTATGTAAATGTCTCTTATGTTTTTTGTCATAAAAAGGCATATTTGTACATATTTACTTTTACTATCACTTTATTCGGCTTTTATGGATGCTCTCATAACGTGTGTTTATGCACATTTACAGTTTCCTACATTAAGCACATAACTACGACTTCTAAGCCCTACTGCTGCGATCCTCATTAGGAGAAATTCTTTATGTAAATAAACTAGAGCACTACACAGGACACATTCTTAGGCCCAAGCCTGGCCTTCCTCTTGTCTTGATCCTGTACAGCAGACCGAGTGGTTGCTGAATAGAGATGAGTGTGGGAGCACACTATCACTTTTTTGTATCCCCAGACTGAGGTAACTTTCAAAATCTGACGAAAGCCACCCGACAGAGATATATATAACGCCTCAAGGTAAGCAACCTCAAGTGACTCTGTATACGTTGATAAAAAAGTTTTGTGGGAGCACCTGTTGATGGCTTCTGACAGTGTGAGGTGGAAATTCTAGGGTTGCGTCTGTTTTCACACATTCCAAAGTGCGGCCGTAAAAGGAGCGTGCATAATTGTCGATTTTCAACAATATATTTTTTGCGTGCGTGTTTGTCCATATCGGTGCTGCGCATGTATCATCTCGGGTTCATCTCCGTCATTTTCGCTCATCACCTCGCTTCCACGCTTGAACCGCTTGAAGCGGTGTTTTATGGTTCCGGTTCACTAAAAAATTTTCGTTTCCATGAGGTTTCGGTTCGGTTGCCCGAGATCGGCGTTGGTCCGGTTTGTCCACGTTGCAACGTTGTCACCTGGCAACCTTGGCGTCCGTTGTTACCACTGATCTCTATGTATAAAGGCTGGATGGCGCATGGGAGAGGGGCTCGCGGGGGAGAGGCGTGCATTCGGGCCGCCATGTTGGGAGGCCCTAAAGCGCAGTGTGCGCCCATAGAAAACAATGGGAGGCAACGGAGATTGTGAGTATTTATAGCGCTGCAGGCGTTGATCGTTGCTTGTCATCACACAATTTTGTAAGGTGCCGCGCTCCCTATCCGCGATCCAGCCTTTTACAATCGAGATCAGTGGTTGTTACGTGCCGATACAAAGGGAACGGTCCCAAGATCATCATCATCATCATCATGCGCGAAGAATAGAACGGTCGCCGTCGCCACCTACACTGACGACATCGCTTATTGACCGGCTCCTTCTGGTTCTGCTTAAGTAAGTTGGCAAGCATGTAACAATCTACAAGAATACAACGACCGTTCCACTGATTCACTATGCAGACGTAACAACGTAGCATGTAGCATCTCACGTTTCATTTCTTTCAGGATCCCTTCCAGCTATGGGGGATGTAACGAAGACGTTCTTGTATGCGTGGTGCGGGAAACAAAAAGCCACCCCACAATATGAGTTCAAAAACACGGGCCCGAAACATCGCCAAAGGTTCTTATGCGAGGTAACGCATATTCCGAGATATTACAATGTTGCGTTATGCAATGGATATGGACGTGTATATAGGCCTACCGAGATTACTTCACGCAACCGGCAACAGTTTGAGTCCTTGTTAAACGAGATATGTGCTACACGGCAAGCCGTGTGTCGTCCACGTCGATGAACGAACCGCTGCAGGTTTAGGTGTTTTTATTTACCCGCGGCTTGATACACTGATCGCATATTCGATGACGTTGCTGATGAACTCGATGCTCCGTTCCAGGTCCGCGTTTCTGGCCACGACTATGTTGCTGTTGGAAATTCTACCAACAAAAAAGATGCACAAACCAATGCAGCGAGAGATTTTCTTCAATATCTCGTCCGCAGCAACATATTGCAGGCGTCAGAAGTTCCCATTGAGATCCCGGTGGGTTGCTTTCCGAATTGTTACCAAAGATGTTGGCTGATGAGCGTCGGTTGTGCATATTTGCAATCATGTGTTGTGCATGTGAACCCTGGCTTGTTATTTGCAGAGTGGAAGCACACCTTGTGGAGAGTCAGGAGAGGGCCCTGTTATGTCAGGAGGACCTCCACCACCACCTGGTGGTTTTTCAAACGAGAACCAGTCTCAGGTCCTGCCTTATCGGCAGGGGCCCCCCATCACCTACTTGGATCGACTGGCAGAAAAGCGCCGTTTAGAAGAAGTGAGCCATATATTTAAGGAACTGCGCTTTTCGAGTGGCCTGTATTTGAGTCATTCATCTTTTGTGTGCAGGCTGAAGACCTGGATATTAACTCAGGCATTCATGGGAACTGGACCATTGACAATGCTAAGTCACGGTTACACCAGTTTCTCCAGACCAACAAAATCAACGTGGACTATGCGTACCACGAGATAGGACCAGGTCACGGAAAGTAAGGCACAGCTGCTGTATCATTAATCTGTCTCATTACAGCACTGATAAAGTATGCCTCTTGTGTTAGATAATATCTATTTAAAAATAAAAGTGCAAAAACAGAAGATGAAGGGCCAAACAACACAAAAACTATGCTCTTCAGTCAGCTTACTACGTCATACGATCCTACTTGTGTTTATAGTCAAAACTCTTCAATACAACCACGGCCGTTCCTGCGGATTTTGGTCATAACACGAATTGTCATTTTAACAAACACGACGTGTTAGAAGTTGTACCATGCCTTTTACGTAGGCTTCTAAAAGTTGAAAGCTGATAACAGAATACGAATCTTTAGCCAGGCATCTCAAAAAACATAACACTTTATTTGTTGAAGAAATGAAAAGAAGAAGAAACCACTGTTTTAAACATCTTAGGTAGGGGCACAGTGAGTCACGTACCCCAAAAACTGGACTCCGACTTTACCTTGTCATATAAACGAAATGTCTTATTAATGAACAAGAATTACATGCAGAGGGCATTGAGAGTGAATGGTTCCTGAGAAAAGTGGTCATAAAGCAGGGATGTCATATTAACGAGTGTCACATTAACAAGTATCACATTACCGGGTGTCATATTAACGAGGTTAGACTGTACTACCCTTCTTCTCAAGTACAAACATGCCTGTGACACAGTTTTATCTTAATATACTGAATTAGAAACATTTCTCTCGGTCCAGATGCTTTTACTGTTTTTTGCAACACGAGCTGCGAACCCTTATTCGCATTTGTGCCGAGGTTAATGACTCTGCGAGACACTCAGAGTTGTTGGAATTTAAAAGTAATGTGAACCACATTAAGTGGCACGACATCCATCTCTAGAAACTGAACTCTGAAAGGAGCAGCATGTGCAAGTGCTGCTTGTATCGAAGGAGTGCTTTCTTCTTGATTTGCGAATAAAGCATTCCTTATTGCCAAACGGACCTGTTGTTGCATCGCTGTAGTTGGCAACGGAAAATGTGCAGGAGCCACTGGAACGCTCCTGCGTTTTCCCTTGCCGCATGTTCTGGCAGTACGCCCAGTCCCCCAGCTCACTTACTTTGAAGTTGCGGAAGAATGTTTGAGGGTCATGTTCTTGAGCTGGTGGACTGGTGTGTGTCTGCAGGTCGGGGAATGGTCCTCGCAACGGCTGCCCTCCGTGTGTGTGTCTCGGGGGAACCCGGCGAGCATTCTGAACGAGTGAACCACTGGAAGACTGGTTGGTTCTGCAATTTTTGTTTGTTCTTCAAAAACTAAAAAAAAGGTGATTCGTAATAAACCCATGGTTCCCACTGGTCCTTGAAACATCATCAATGCCCTGGAATTTGAAAATGTTGTTTTGAAGATTGGGGAGACCCCGAAATTTTGCACAGTCCTTGAAAACCCTCGATTTTGCGTCTTCTCATTCTTGCAGAATTGCGGCGCAAATTTGGCTTACCTGGAGTCAATCAATCGCGGGAAACCAGGAGTGTGACAAAATGAACAGCGCACTGTGTTGTATTCACCAGCTTTCCTTTCTGTCCTTTTAACATTCAGGAGTCTTCAATCAACTTTGTGAATGCGGTCCCCATGTATTGTGCTGTGTGATGCCCGTGGCTTAGAAGTGTTTTTGTGAAATATTGAATATTGTTTTCGTGAATATCCAAAATTAAGTGGGAACCATGTAAACCTGCAGCAAACGAGATACCCCCATCAACTAACATCTTCCGTCATGCTTGAAAAGTGTGCTTACGTTGGGTTTTGTTTTCTTCAGGTCATTCATAGCCGAGATGGCTTTCTTTGTGCGCAAATTGAACACGCGTGAGTTTCGGCTGTCCTTTTACTCGAAGCATTCTTTGCGTATTTTGCTGCCACTAATGTTTTCTTGCAGGGGTTCATGCGAGAGAGCAAGGCTCCAATAAACTGATGGCATCTAAGTCGTGCGCTCTCTCACTCGTGAGGCAGCTCTTTCATCTCGGTGCAATTGACGCCTACTCGGGTGTGGCAAAAAAGAAAACTGAGAGCAAGGTACAAATGTTTCCTAGGGGAACGCATGTAGTCAGATTTATTTTTTATTTTTCGATCGAGAAATGGCATGTTGCTAGATATTTCTAGGCAATTACCGACTCAAATAGGTTGTTAAAAAGGAAATTTCATGTACAGTATGTCTTTGTCGCATGATCATGCCATAACATAGAGAATTGGTGGGGTTTTTCGTGCACATTTAATTTCGTCAATTAACTCCGAAGATGTGCAACAAACAAAATAAAGAAGAAAATGGTATTTCTTCACAAATTTTTTGCGGACGATCTACCAAACGTATTTTCGTTCTAAAAACTGCTACAATACTACCAGGTCACCGAAAGGAACCGATATTCTCATTGGGACAACTTCGTAGCTTTTATAATTAAAAAGTTAATTAACGATTTTTAGGTAATCAGTCATTTGACGGTCGAGCAACACACGGCCAAGAACGTCCGCCGAGCCCAGAGGCGATAGAAGTGAAAACAGCATGTCTATAGCCCCTATAGCTTTTTTGATGAAAAATCTGTATCGCCTAAAAAAAAGACACCCTGTGTATATCTTATAGTGCGTGGGATATCTTATAGTGCGCGTCTTTTCTTCCAGTTGGAACCTTATGAAGTTGCTGTCAAACCAGAGCTTGCTGAGGAGCTAGAGAGCGTCATACAGTCCTTGAATATCAACCGCATCACAGTTCCTCCCCTTGACCACGTTAGTGAAATGCATTGGATTAAAATTGCAGTTCACGTTGGATTGTTTCTTGTAACCCGGTGCTGCTTCCGTAGAAGTCGGAGGATACCGGTGCGTTTAGTCTCAAGGTACCCAAGGCATTGGAGGAAGAGAAGGTAGTGTCACAACCAGTGCCGGGAGGAGTGGTACCCTGGTCACCTCCCCAGCAAAACTGGAACCCGTGGATTTCTTGCAATATTGATGAGGGTCCCATGGCTACCGTGAGTTCACTTTGCTAAGCCCTGCCATGCTCATGTAGTCCCTTGTGTTTCTGGGTTATATGTTTGTTTGTTTTAAATAGGGGCTTTATCTCGGAAGCTATAAAATGGGGTGAAATCGGCCAATATCGGGAAAGCATCGGGCAATATCGGGAGCAGCTGCGCTGAGCGCAGAACGATTAGGGTCCTTCAGTGCCCGTATTGGTGGCCGAAATTGCACTTTGTTAAGTTCATTTTTTTAGGTTTTACCCCAAGTGAGGATGATGCAAGTTGGGGGGGGGGGGAAAAAACGAGTTTTACCTGGTTTAACCCTGAAACACAAGGCCCTTTGTAATCACTGCTGAGTTTGCTGATGTTAGAAAATTTTCTTTTACTCAGTTGACACTGCAACAGATCAGTGAGAACATACTCAACAGCTACAATGACCAAATCGACAGAGATCCGAAGCTGAAAAAGGTTAGCAGAAGCATGTAGATAACAGTTGTAGTCTTGATAGGTTTGCTACCATACCCTTCGCATTAGCTGGCATGCCGGAATAAATTTGGGGGAGACCAGCATGTGGAAGGTCATGTCAAGCAATGTGAGGGGGGGGGGGGGATGCAGTTCAGCTACATGTCATGTGTTACCATAACGACTGCCACTTATCTTATTGATTTGCAGATGCTGGATGAGCGTTATCAGCTTCCCGTTTACAAGTCCTACGACGCCATCTTGGATGCTGTCCACGAGTCTCCCGTAGTAATAATTCGCGGGGCAACAGGTTGCGGAAAAACCACTCAGGTACGCGTACGTTAAATTCACGAACAGATTTTTTGAGGGGGAAAAAAGTCTTTCAACAACATGAAATTCTTTAGGTTCCCCAATATATCTTGGATTCGTACATCAATCAGGGCATCGGTGCTGAGTGTGCTATAATTGTGACTCAGGTAAAAAAAAATTTCACGCGACGCCCCCTGCTGGGACGGCGACAGTGTTCTAAACTTGTAACACGTTGATTCCCTCAATGTCATTCAGCCTCGTCGCATCAGCGCCACTTCGGTGGCCGAGAGAATCGCTGAAGAGCGTGCGGAAGAATTGGGCCAGAGCGTGGGATACAGCGTCCGTTTCGAATCCGTTTTACCTCGTCCGTACTGTTCCATCTTGTTCTGCACTGTGGGTCAGTATGGAGTACTGCCTCATTTTACCTTTTTGTCCTGTTTGTTTTACCTGTTTTTTGTTTTTTTACCTGTTCGTTGTTTACCTGTTTGTTGTTTACCTGTTTGTTTGTCACGTTGGTTTGCAAGAGTAACGTGGTTTCGACACCCTGGTCGTCTGTTTCCCACAGGCGTCCTGCTGCGAAAGTTGGAAGCTGGATTGCGAGGGGTGTCGCACGTCATCATCGATGAAATTCATGAACGAGATGTCAATGTATGTGAGAGGGTTCTTTTTTTATTCCAGTCTTTACGTGATTTGTGTGATTGGAAGATGGAAATCTCGATGGAGGACCCTAAAAAACATAGCGGATATTTTTTGGCGTGGTTCAGTTCTATGCTGAACTAAGTGGTCGTGTAAATGATAAAATGTAAAATAGCCTGTACCCACGATAAAATGTGTCCAAGTCAGGTAGTCCTGCCTATTGATGTCCCAAAGGAAATCGTCGAAGTTTTGCGCTCTGTTCTGGGCATTGACATACACAGTTCTGACATGTTAAATTGTCTGTGATGCTCACCATGCCATGCCTGGGATATATGGAGACACATAACTTTGTTACGTAACGCCCTTGTAGTGTGTTGCATTGGTCATCCTGACACTTGGCATAACCTCTGCAAGTGTGTGTGTGTGTTTGTCATGTAGTAGACTGTGCAATGATAGGCCAGATGCATATGCAGAAGCTGATATGCTATTAAAAAAAGCTGTGTTAAAAAATGGGAAGAATCATATTTACCTTTAGGGAAGGTCTTCCCACTAATTACGAGTGATTAAATAAATTAAGCGACACGTAACTCAGTTTTATGGATTGCGTACCAAAATCATGAAGTCAAAAGTAGCATTTTGTTTCGTCGGTATAATGAAAAACACCGCATATTTACTCCATGAAATTTCATCTCTTAACAGAGTGGTTAGAGTAGGGGGAAAGGTGTGGGAACAGCTCTTCTTCCTGCCCAGATTTGTCTACAGAGTGTCACAAGGAGGACAGATGTCATAATAATACCGATTTCTACTTATAGTAATAACTTACAATACCTATAATAATAATAATACTTATTTTCAGACTGATTTCATCATGGTCGTGGTCCGTGATATAATCAGGGCATTCCCGCATCTCAAAGTGATCCTTATGTCTGCAACCATTGATACTACACTCTTTCAAGAGTACTTTGACAACTGCCCTGTCATAGAGGTCGAGGGCAGGTCATACCCCGTGCAAGGTAACTATTAACGGGAACCCAGAGGCGATGCTGTGCTAGCATCTAATCGTATTTGTTTGCCCTTACAGACTACTTCTTGGAAGATTGCATTGACATCTTGGACTTTGTTCCACCTCCTAACAACAAGAAGCGACGGAAGGACGACGACGACGGCATCGAAACGGATGAAGCTGACGTAAGCACCATCCGTTTCTGTTGGAATGTTGTCTCACACATGGGAATGGGCCATGTAACGGACGGGTTGTGGCAGATTGCCAAAAACGCATTACTGCGGCAGAAATTTGTTCCATAAATTCATGTAAAAATGTGTTCTATTGTTCTATGTGTCGATGTTCGATACTGGGGAATCGCTGTGGCTATATCGGAATAAAACGAGAGTAGTCCGAGTGTTGGGTTCCAGTGTGTTCCCCCTGTGCATTGAACGCACCCCCTCAGTGGCGCTACGTTTTTGGGGTAAAAAAAATTTGCATCCTGTACGTGAGTAAATACGGTATTGTTCCACTTTTACACATAGTATGCATCAGGTGCTCCATGCAGATGCTTTTGTTTCCTTCACTTCCCTTTATTATTATTATTTTTTAGTTTTTTTTTGCAATAAAAGAAAGCATGACAGTGAGTCCCATTAAAACAAAAATGAGGAAACTGAGTCGACAACATGCATGCGGTTGAGGGCAGTGCAGATATCGCGAGGTCACGTTTTTCTTAGTTTTTATGCGTCTTTTTTTTTTTTTGAGGCACGCACACCAATTGATGTGTCATATATATACTGCATACACACTTATCAAACTTGGAACACGAACAATAAGACATCAGTAGCTGTGTGGTGTAAATACGTGTACGGTCTGAAATAGCGTACTTTTTTTTCTCTTCTGTACAGTTTAAGAATGTTTATTCTCTCAACTATGTATTAACTGTCACTTTGCAGGAAAATTTGAACAAGGTGATAGGACCTGGTTACAAGCCCAGCACCAAAGCTGCAATGGCACAGCTGGACGAAAAGCAGCTATCGTTTGAGCTTATCGAGGTAAGATACCGTGGATATTCACAAACTGAACCACTGACTGTTGGCCTTATGTTGCCTTATGACACTTTGTAGACCTTTGAAGCGTGAGTGTGACACGCGTGCTTGCACAAATTGGACAGGATCAGACATGCTTGTTGTGACTTCAAAGTCACTTTCAACGGTGAAAAGTGTGTGTGTGTGGGGGGGGGGGGGGGGGGGTTACGCCCTCTCCAATCCACTCTCTCACCTTCAAAGTTTCCAGTGATCTCAAACATCAATAGCACTTAGAGTTTCTATTGCTGTGCGCAACAATGGTGAATTGTTTTGATTGAGTAAAGGAGCATGCCTCAAAACATATTTGTGCGTGTTTGATAGATTTTGTTGAGGCAACTTTTGTTATGAAGCGATGTCCCTTCACTGGTATGAGACAGCAGACCACTGGGACAACACTGACCACTATGGTCCTTTGGGCTTACGAATTATAAATAAATAAATAAACATTTGTTTGTTGCTTTGCGTTTCTTTTGGTTTTATGACCTTCACTTTATGCCCCAGTCTGCCTTCATAGGGTTCAACAGCGGTCATTCAGTTGCCAAAACAAGTGAGCTGGGGCCTTGGACATTTGAGATACATAATTATACATATTCATTGAATGGTATTTACTATAGTGGCATACGGCTCAAACTGTAATGGTTTTGCTCTTCTTGGTACTGTCCATCCATAAAAGAACCATGATCTTGAGCGATTTCTGCTTTGTTGGCATGCGTGTGGAGCATCTCCAAAAATCCTGGAAAATTGTTAAATTATTTCATGAAAACCTGTCCCACAGCGTGGCAAAAGAGAAACATTACTCGAACGCAGCATGATGGCTATTGCTGTTATAACCCATTTCTGTGATTTAGGCGCTGCTCACCTACATCTCAGGACTGGAAGAAAAAGGCGCTGTCCTCATATTCTTACCGGGATGGAATCTCATATTTGCTCTAATGAAGCACCTGCAACAGCACCCGGTGTTTGGAACTTCACGGTACTTGATCCTTCCATTGCACTCTCAAGTACCACGAGAGGAACAGCAAAGAGTGTTCAGGGCTGTTCCGGACAATGTCACTAAGGTGAGTGAAACGAACTGCTTGAATGCCAGTTGGGCAGTGCAGGTCTACAAATTAGCGATTCATTATTTCAGGTGATCCTGTCGACGAATATTGCCGAGACTAGCATCACGATCAATGATGTGGTTTACGTGATTGACTCGTGCAAGTGAGTGAATTTATTTGCTTAGTGTAGTGTCATGGGATGGTGGTGTATCTTCTGAAAACACCGAATATCATATTACCAGCTTGGGGGAATGCCTAACCTACTACTGATCGCAAAATACAAGCGCAGCAATGGGCATGCAGTTTTCCTGCACAAATGAGAAATCTTACATTTTGCTGAAGTACCTCATCTTTCAGTGTTAGCTCACATGATCCATGCTAAGTATTTTTAAGATGTCTTGTAAGTGTGTCGCAGTAAATGTGGTAAGAGTATCGCAGTGACAGCAATACAGAAGGAACAGAACGTACTGTTGCGTCGTTCGTGATTTAAGCACAAAGGAAACTGCAATTTGCACTTTCCCTCCTTCACAAGACTTGTGACAGTGCGGAGCTGCCTCCCGTTGGTCTCCTCAAAGAGTTTCCTGTGGTGACTGAACACCCTATTCACACAGATTTGCATTGCCTCTTGAGGGGGAGAGAGAGAGTAAATTTGCAGTTTCCGTTGTTCTTAAATCACAAAGCGCGTAAAGGATGAATCCCGTTCCTTTCGTATTGCAGCCAAGGTAATGGCTTCTTCCATTGTGCAAAGAGAGAAATTTTTGTTCTTTTGCACCTCTAAGTATGTGCTGCATGGTTCATATACACCTGGTAATGACTCCTGGAATGGCCAAGGTAATTTTAGGAAGCAAATACCTACTTTCAGAGCGAAGATGAAGCTTTTCACTTCCCACAACAACATGACAAACTACGCCACAGTATTTGCGTCAAAGACCAACCTAGAACAGCGACGAGGCCGTGCTGGGCGTGTGCGTCCTGGCTTCTGTTTTCACTTGTGCAGTAGGGCACGTTTTGAAAAGTGAGTACACCGCGTATTGTAGACGCTCGTCATTATAATGCGTGGCAGTTGTTTTTAACGCAATGCTTTGATGTTCCCTTTTCTAGGCTGGATAATTACACAACACCCGAGATATTCAGGACTCCCTTGCATGAGCTGGCCCTTGCAATCAAGCTTCTGCGTTTGGGAGACATCACAAAGTTTCTCGCGAAAGCACTGGAGCCACCGCCACTGGACGCTGTTATTGAATCTGAAGTCCTTCTCAGAGGTAGATAGCTGCGTTGTTTTCTCACTGTTTTGCGCAGACTGACATTAGCCACTTAAGTGCCATGGATGAGCTTCCTGGTTGAAGATGTTGTTAGTATTTTTTTGTATTCCTTACTGTGGTGTATTCCTCGAAAAAGTGTAGCTCTTCTGCCTCATTCAGCACTCCGGGGATAGACCCTCCACACGTTTTCATTTGTTTCTCACGTTTTCTGTCAACTTTGAAACAAGTAACAATGTGCGCTGGCAACATACATTTAAAGATGGTGTCGCTCATCAATGAAGGGACTAGCCAGCTGGGAACTCGAAGAAAGGGAAATTGAGTTTTGCTCGCTCCGATTGTGGGACGGACTTTTAGACCTGCAAACATTCGTGTGCACTGGATGTAAATAATGTACCGCCCCCGCCCGCCTTGCTTCCCAATTTGAGTGTGTCCGGGAAAGACGTCTTGAAAGATGTGATAGTGATGTGATAGATGTGATGCGAAGTTTTCCTGGATGATCAGCTGATTGGGGTGACTGTAGCGGAAACAAATGAATACGAAGCAGCAAAACGTGTTTTGGCGCAATAAGCATCTTACACAATAATTTTGATACTTCAAGGTCAAATTCTCCAGTAAAGAAAAACAATTCTTTTAGGTCGCTACACTGAAATAATGCGGCTCTTGAGGTGTTAACGGACTTGGGCACTTGGTGATAGCGGTCGAGTTGAACACGTTAATTATGCTTCACACAGAGATGGGAGCGTTGACTGTCTACGGGGAGTTGACGCCACTCGGGAAAATACTGGCTCGCCTCCCCATTGAACCCCGCCTCGGAAAGATGCTCATCCTCGGACTTATCTTTGGGTGAGTCGCCTGCTGCCGTATTGTTGGCTCATATGGCGTCTTTGGGTGCGTTTTCTTATTCAACCCGAGTAGCCAGGAGTTGGGTAACGACGTCGGAGCCTTTATCATCACGTGACTCCAGAGTAGCCACCTTTGACCGTAATTTTCGAACGGCTAGAGTTACTCTGCGCTCAAAATGGCGGACTGGCCCGACGGACGAGACGATGTGGAAGTGCTGGCAGACAGTCTGTTTAACAACTTAACGCAGATGCGTGCACTCCAGCAGATTTTTGGAAATGCTCGACAGTTTTTAACCAGTCCTACATTTCGAAAATGAACACCACCCATATTGTCTGTCAACAGGACGGTTGATAGCAGACGACGCATCGTCGTCTGCTAGCTTGTGTGTGACGTCAGAAACGATGGCTACCCTTCTTCAGAGCAGAGCAGAGTAGAGTTGTCACTCCCTGGCTACTCTGAGAGTAACTCAGAGTTGCCAGAGTTGAATAAGAAAACGCACCCTTTGGATTTGTCTCGAACACTTGCTCGTGCTTCCCTGAGCCACGAAGCGAAACGTTCCTCCACATTCTTTTCCCTCTTCAGTTCCGGAGATGCCCTGTGCACGATCTCTGCTAACAGCAGCACGTTCCCCGAGCCGTTTGACACGCCGTTTCCGCGCCGTTTGGGCTTCGTTCACCGTCGCTTCTTCGGAAACCGCTGGAGCGATCACGTCACTCTGCTGAACGTCTACAGCCGTTGGGAGCAGGCTCACATGCAGGGAGAGTACGCGGAGTCTGCTTTCTGCGACAAGTTTTCCGTTTCGATGCCGACAATGCGCATCACTCACGACGCAAAGAATCAGCTGGTGACACTGCTTCAGACAGCCGGGTTTCCGGAACTTAGCGTGGCACCGGAGAGCTACGCGTTCCAAGGACAGGATGCAAAGCTGGACGTGGTATGTTACCCCTTTTTAAGAAATTGGAGTAGTAACAGATAGAGCTTCGAAATTTCGAAGATGAAACGAATATGTGATGCTATTCGAATGCTATTTGTGACCTGTGTTCAGGGTTTGAAATTTTTTGAATATTTTTCGAATAGTACTGAAGCAAAGTATCGCTATCGACGTGTTGCAAGTGGGCTTCGCCTCATTGCATCCAAGAGTTAGGTGAAGGCCCACTTCACGTCACCAACATCGTTCTTTTGGGGTACGGATCTATTCTGCAAGTGTGCTTCCCCTCATTACAGTCGAGTGTTAGGTGAAGCCCACTCCATGTCACCAACATTGTTCTTTTGGGGTACGGCTCTATTCTGCAAGTCTGCTTCACCTTGTTACACTGGAGTGTTAGGTGAAGCCCACTTCACGTCACCAACATTGTTCTTTTGATGTACGGCTCTGTTCTGCAAGTTTGCTTCACCTCGTTACACTCAAGTGCTAGGTGAAGCCCACTTCATGTCACCAACATTGTTCTTTTGGTGTATGGCTCTATTCTGCAAGTCTGCTTCACCTCATTACACTCGAGTGTTAGGCGAAGCCCACTGTACACTGTTTACAATATTTTGTCACTAAAGTCTACAAGTTCTGTGAGCTCATAGTCAGCACTAGGCACACTGGGCACTACATGTTCCAGAAAATGTACTCCCAACTTTCAGAGTTATGTTCAGTAACAGAGGGAAATATGTGCAGTTTATAAAAAAAAAGTACAGGAAACTCACAATGTAAACACAGAAATGAGGAGATGCATACCTAGCAGGCTGCATGGAACACGTTGACTACCTCCCAATGCAGTTCATCCCAGTAGTGCAGTCTACTATAGATACACAAGACTGAGGGATCCTTCTCTCATGATATGTTATTCTGGGTGAAAAGGCTTACAAGTTTAGAGCAGAACATCATCAAATAAGCACAACACCACAGCCAACACAATTATTCAGCCTGGGGTATTCAAAATTATTCAAATTGAATTTACCGTCTGAAGAAATTATTCGATTCGCATTGCAAGTGAGGCATTCGTAAACTATTCGCAATGGAAATTTTGCTATTTGCACAGCTCTAGTAAAAGATTTATGGCTGTATTTCTGTATTTCAGGTTGTAGGTCTGCTAACAATGGGCCACTACCCCAACATTTGCTACCACACGGAGAAGAGAAAAGTGTTGACAACTGACAATCGAACTGCGCTCATTCACAAGCTCTCGGTCAACTGTACCAACCTACCGCAAAAGTTCCCGTCTCCTTTCTTTGTCTTTGGAGAAAAGGTAGTTATCTCGGCTTTTTTCTTAGGGACATGTCCAGGCTGTAACTCGACCGAAATTTGTTCCGTGTAGGTTCGTACCAGGGCAGTGTCATGCAAGCAAATGAGCATGATATCTCCTCTTCACATCCTGTTGTTTGGCTGCAAACGAGTGGAGCTGGTTGGCGATGTGGTCCAAGTGGACGGATGGTGAGCCCGTTGTTCCTACCTCTGAACCATTTTATTCCTTTGTGAATGCATGTGCTCTAATTGAGTGGTAAGTTTGTGATTGTTGCAAACCTTACATTTCATATATAGTACTGTATTTGCACGATTGTAACGCGCAGGTATTCTTAACTCTCGAAAATCAGAAAAGCTAACTATAGGTGCTGGTTCTATGACACATTTGAAAAAAATATTTAAGGCTGAACACTGCATACCTCATAAAACAAATTTTCCGACTGGAACAAAAATTCTTGCATTACACTTCCCAGACAGTTGTCGTCCATCCAATACGTTTGAAATACCTCACTTTTTGCATGTACACACAAACATCTGAAAATCATGAATGCGAGAATAAAAAGCTTGGTCATCAAAAGCATGCTGTGTCCATGGTGATACGTTTAGCTACCTTATATCTAACTTTTTAATTCTGTCGTTTTTGGGCCCGATTGAAGCGTGCAATTCATATTGAGTGCATATTTTGAGGGGGAAATGTGGGCATTAGAATCGTTCAAGTACAGCATGTTTATTTTTTAGGATCAACTTGAAAATGGACCCTCAAGTTGCAGCCAACATTGTTGCTCTTCAGCAATGCGTTGAAAATCTGATCTCCGAGTCTGCAGCAGATCCTGAGCTGCTCAGCCAGCCCCACGAAGAGTTTGCTCGGGTAACGGACATCGTGAAGAAGCTGTGCCGCTTTGATGCTGCTCAGCTTAGCTCCGACAATGTTGTCGTTGCGGACTCCTTTGAGTAAGTGCGAGGTCACTCCACCGTGTCTGCTTTTACACTTCAAACCTTTCAAAGTGTCCTCCTCTTCATCACGTGAACTGGTTAATGGAACAGGCGGAACAAGCTTTAACACATTAACAGTGGAACACATTAACGTGTGTCTTTCAACAGGTACGACGCCCCACCGAGGAAAGCCCCGCGCCTCAGCTCGGGCATGAACCGGCCACTGGATGGCAGTGACAACTCTGGAGGAGGAGGCTTCAGGGGAGGACCAAGAGGGTTTAGGGGCGGCTTCGGAGGTGGCCCCCGAGGGGGATTTAGGGGGGGTTATGGGAACCCCTCTGATGGTTATGGAGGTGGTGGCTACAGAGGAGGATATGGTGGGGGATATGGTGGGGGATTCAGGGGGCGTGGAAACGGATTTGGTGGTGGTGGTAGTGGTGGTGGCGGCTACGGTGGGCAGTACGGTAACAGGGGTGGTGGTTATGACTCTCAGAGGGGATATCGGGGTGGGTTTGGACGTGGGGGCCGTCGGCCCTGGTAAACTGTCATTTGGGGATTTGTCGCACCTAACACGGGGCTTTGTCGACTGCAAATATTCTGTTTGCTTGGAGTTGAGTTGTGGGTGAGAGAAATCACCCTTTCCCCAAAGTTATTGCAACAGCATGAGCTAGTCAGTTTGACTGTATTTGGCATTTTATCTCAATCCCCTGACTTGTTCTATGTATTCCCCCATTTCCCATGCTGTAAAATACACATCTTTAGCATTCTTCGAATTCTTTAGCATTACTTGTGCCGCATGTAATATACACATGGCAATGTGGTGTGGAGGTGGTGCTGTAAAAAATATGCAGTCTTGCCTCCCTTTTTTTTTCTGCATAATAAAGATGCAGCTTCTCAAGTGTATCTCATTTTATATGTACTTACGATGTGCACAAAATTGCGCATTGGTGTTGCAAAATGCATCATGAAAAGAATTATGTTGCTTCATTCATTGGGGGTGAAAAAGTTTTAATTGGCATAACATATGTTTGAACTTGTCTCAACCATGACTATGAGGGGTGAAAATTGAGCAACAGCAGTGATGAGGTATTTACATCAACATGATGAGTACTGATGAATTTACAAACACCTAAACATTATCCAAACCCTTGTTTGCTTGTCCATTGCTATGCTGCTTGTCGCCTACTGTATTTAAGTCGATCGTTTTCGGTGACGTCGAAGTAGCCGCATGGGAGAGTCCGAGCTTTGATGTGATGATTCTCTCCAGGAGGATGAATGGAGATTCAAACGTAAGGGTGAGGGAGAAGGAAAGGCAGTAGGAGACAAACAGGTGCCCAATGAAGAGGTAGCCCTGAGGAGGAAACAACAGTTAAAGCTGTTGACTTCTTATTAGAGCTGTGCAAATATTCGAAACTTCGAATATGAAATGAATATCGGACGCTATTCGAATGCTATTCGCAACCTATTTTCCGAATAGTACTGAAGAGGGGTATTGCTATTGCCATTCTGCAAGTGGGCCTCACCTCATTACAGTCTAGTGTTAGGTGAAGCCCGCTTTACGCTACAATATTCTGTCACTAAAGTCTACAACTTCTGTGAGCTCATCGTCAACGCTGTACTCTGGGCACTGCATGTTCCAGTAAATGTACTCCCAACTTTCAGAGTTATGTTCAGTAACAGATGGAAAAATGGGCAGTTTCTAAAAAAAGTACATGCACACAAAGCATGCAACATGTTCATCCCACTAAGGCAGTCTACCATACACAACATAGAGGGACCCTTCTCTCAAGATATGTTATGCTGGGTGAAGAGGCTCAAGTTTGAAGCAGAACATCATCAAATCAGCACAACAACACAAAATATATCACCATGAGGTATTCGAATTGGGCCTTTTCTGATTATTCGAATTCAATTCGCTGTCTGAAGAAATTATTCAGTTATTATTCATTGGCAGTGCAGGTGAAATATTCGTAAACTATTTGCAATGGAAATGTTGCTATTCGCACAGCTGTACTTCTTATTTCGTGTCTCGCATGAATTTGGAGCCCCCTAAAGATGCTGTCAGTGTTGCATCTACAACAGTTCTCTTGTATTCCCTCTTCTACATTCAATAGCTGCCTTAGCTGTGTCTTACCGTGAAGAACTGTGTAGTATAGTACGGCTTCTTCAGGTACGCCGTGTGCCATAAGATCAGCAGTGGGTGTGCCAGGTACACAAGGAACGTCAGTCGGCTCAGCGGTATAAATGCTTTCCAGGAAAGGATGGTATTGATGAAGCCTGTAAGGTAACGACTCATCCGTAACGCTTTCCTGCTCAAGTGAGTCTCCTCCTTTTGAGGAAGCTCTCTCAAAGGGAGATGACTTACCTCCATTGCCAGTAGTGCAGGCTACGACAATCCAGGCAATTCCTAGGGCCCAGACTGTGCGACTGAAGGCACCGTAAAGGATGGCAACGCCCAGGGACGGTGCGTCATTGGCATTCCAGTCGTACGCGCCGAACACAATGATGAGGTTTAATCCACCGGCTACCAACCAACCCAGTAGCCTGGTAACCTAGACACAGACACAAAAGACAACTTACTTTATGCCACCTGGCACACGGTATCCAGTTCAGATTGTCGTGCATGGAACGAGGCCAGTGGCGTAGCCAGGTGGCCCAATTACGGGCCGATTTATGCAAATCGTGTAAACCCCATGAAAAGAAAAGGCATGTTGGGGGGGGGGGGGGGGGGGGGAGGTATGTAGATACCGCGCGACGATCGCAAAAGTTTTTGCTGTTTCTGGCGTCTATCGATCCAAGCAGCACTCTTGAATACTGTTGCAATTATGAAGTTTTCAAACTACTACCAATATCGTGACTTTGCATCACTGGCCATGACAGCATAATCACATTTTTAACGTTCTTTTAACGTTTAGTTTACGTTTTACGTATCCTTTATGTAATTTACGTTACGTTACATAAACGTATAATTTATGTTACGTTACGTAAATGTATAATTTACGTTTAATTTAACGTTTAATATTCTAGATTTTCATCCCATCTTGCTGTACGCACAGGTATATTGTGTTTGGCGTAACCTGGATCAACAGTGGGGAGTCGTACAGCGCCTCCATTCCTTGGAGGTCCTGCTACACCACTGAACAAGGCCCATTATATACTGCCAGCATAGTGCCGCTCTCTTACCCTGTTCATTCGAAGTGTCCTATTCTTGTGCAGGAAGTAGCCCGTTGCCATTCCTATGCAAAAGGCTGTGAGGTGCGTATATGGACGATAGCCGATGAGGCTCATAAAATCGTTGTAGTGACTGTGGGAAGTAGCAGATGGCATGAGCAGAGTGTTGTGAAGTAGGGATGGAAAAACTTACTCTGGGTCAGGGTCTACAAAGAGTGGAATTGGTGGGAAGTTTCCGGCATAGGTTATGGCAGCCACCACGATGATGGAGAGCACACCGAGAACAGACAGGATGGCAAAGCCTATTCTGGGCCTCCTGTTTTTGTGTAATGAGGACGTTAGTTGTCTCGAATACCGTTACAGCCTTATGCAAGCGACGTACCTGTACAGCAGGAAGAAGATAATAGGCGCGATGATGTAGTAATGCATATCACAAGACAGGTACCATCCGTGGGGTAGGCACTGGAAACGACCATAAACACTGTACCATAAATACGGTAAATTTGATTTCAGTAGTCCGGCTCATTGCAGTTCATCAGTATGATGCGATTATGCAGAGAGCAGAACAACTTTATTTTGATGATGATTTGGGGAGTTTCATCGCTGGTAGCTACCAGGAGGAGACGATATAAATGTTTTGGGCAACTGATGGAGGCATAAGGTTTACACCCTCATCTCACCAGATTTCCCAAAGTTACCTAAGGGATGGAAGGAAGTAGACATTTGTGTTCACATGTTCTGCAGGCCATGTTTGGCCTGCAGAACGATAAACTGGCGTTTGGGTGGAGAGGCGATCGCCCTTCCCATAACTCACAAATGTTACAATCTCAAGTTACCATGTCCTCTCTGCGAATCCATGAGCCAATGTAGAGGGGGTTAGTCCACCAATTGCGCTCACACGCCTGCGCGTATGGCTGCAGCGTTTCGTTCCACACTGGTCCGCTGCCGGTCAGTGGCAGCAGGATCATCAGCAGAGATACTAAGATGAACGCTGGTGTCAACCTGCGAAGACGGAGCACAATATGTAGTTCACTGCGTTTTTTTAAAGAAATAAAAAAATATAGTGTTACACATGTTCTCTAGTACCTCCTTACCTCCAGTATCGGTGGAAATAGTAGATGAAAAGACTTAGCTGCCCGTCGCTCTTCTCGAGTTTCTCCAGGCTCGTATATGCGACCAGTATGCCACTACGAGTAGAATGCATGAGTAGAGGTCACCGCCTGCTTGGCATACATGCCGAATCAGAAGTCTCATAGACATAGTGGGTCCCAGTTTGAAAGTGCAACAACCTCTCCTATTTTTGTTACTCACACATTAAAGGGACACTGAGGCGCAAAAACTTGAAAGATATGCCGTTACCTTGAACAAAACAAAAAAGGAACAGGATTCTTCCATAGCATCGTACGTGATTTAAGCGCGGTGGAAACCGCAGTAGACCTCTCCCTGTTTGTAAACAAATGACGTCATGGTGTTCGAGAGCGCCCCCAATTTGGTAGAGTTGAACTACGCTGGAATGTGGGGGCGAACAAGGTGGCGCCTGAAAGCCACGGCCTTGAGGTGGATTACGATAGTATCTGAAAGGGACGCGACCTTCGATCGTACTTTTCTTTCAATAGGATGCAGCGAACAAGTGCCCATTCGTGGAACCCAGCCCTCCCCTTCCGATTTGTTTCGGTTTCAGTCTGTCTACCAATGTCACGATGACGTTCCTCGGGTAGAGGTCTATTTACTCTTGTCCTCATCTCTGGCAGGACACGGCGGTGTGGAAAGTGTGTTGTCCACTCAATATTGGGAAGTCGTTTGCGGAGACCAATGGGAGGCCGCACCACATTGTGGCGTCTTTTGAGCAGGAGTGAAGAGGGGAAACGCAAATTGCGATTTCCTTCGCACCTGAATCACGAATGGTGCACCCTGTTCCTTTTGTATTGTGTTGTCAAAGTAATGGCGTCTTCACTCCGCAAAGACAAATTTTTAACTTTAGTTCACCTTTAATGCATACACTGCTGCTTGAGCGCACGGCTCTAAATGTTCTAGATGTTCGTCAGTGAGTTCATGTTTGCTTCATTATTCCCTCATTCAAAATGCATTAGGTCATTCCGGTTGATTTGATAAGAGCGAACGGAACTCACGATATAGTGACGAAGGTCTCCACTGCAGGGAAGACATTGAGCACGACCTGGAATGGGAGGGACTTTCCCCACTCTAATGCTTCGAGCAGGCCACCTGAGGAAGCAGCGCAGTCCACATTTTTACTTCATTCAATTTCATGGGAAGTGCTATGATGCTATACTCTACCTGTGAGTACGTAGTTCTTGTAGAAGAACGTGTGGCCAAGAATGATCCAGCCCATGGTGATGACACGCATGCCGTGCAGAGGCGCGAGAGTTCCGGACTCCGTCGACAAGATGCGTTGGCCGTTCGTGTACGCAGAAAATGTCAGGAGCACGTCTATAATCCAGTCTAAAAGTAACATACATATGAGCGTTGCTTTACTTCGGCTCGAGGGCGGTAGACATCCGAAAGCCCCCTTTTTTTTTACACATTTTATCGTATAAATCGGAGCGTGTGGTATTCGTACTTCTCTCGTTTTTGTGAGGTTTTATGTCTGGGTCGACGATAGACCAGCTCTGTAGTATGCGAGGTGCCACGTCCAGGGTTGTTCCCAGCAGAACCAGCGAAAAGAAGAAGGCTAGTATACCGCTGTAAAGAATGCACGTTGTATTTAATATACTTTTTTTTCTTTCCATACATAAAGTATTAATTTAAGCTACGAAAGTAGACCCGGCATTTACTTACATGGCTGTGAGCTGGAACGTCGTGTACCTGACAGGATGTTCTTTTTCGCACCATGGAATAGTAACATTCATTTGCGCCAGAGCAGCCACTAGAATGTCAAAACGTCTGCACTTTCAGCGTGTTCTCGATACTTTGCAAAAGTTTCTCAATAGCTCTATGTAGGCAACAGTTATATAATTCATGCTGAACCTGAATGCTATGTTCTTAGCGGATAATACAAATTCGAAGACACTTCTGTTCCCTTTCGTATTTTCAGTATCCGTGTACGTGCAGTCTCGTTAATTCGAACTCGAAGGGGACCGAAGATTTGTTCGAACTAAAGGGAGCCGCTCTGAATGAGGACTCGATGCGTTGGCAGCGCATGTTAGCCTTGGCTCGCTCTGCATTGCCGCACTTTCGCGGGCACGCGATGGCGGAAATATAATTGTCTGTTTCTTTTTAGAATATTTATTAACAGACAAGCATCAGAACAGCTCAGGACGGAAAATTATATTGCGCTTGCCTTCGTTTCTTCAGCCGCGACTCTATAAACGTCGTTTGCGATGTTAAGCCTAACGCAATCGCAAACCTCGCGAACGCGAATATTGCCAACCCAATTCGAGAAAATATGAAATTGCTGCCGTTTTCTTGGCTATGTAGTCAACAAGAAAGGCCGGCCTTGATCCAATCAAAACAGCGAGGCTTGCTTGCTTTGCCGACGAAGACTAAGCGGCATCGTTCCCCGCCGGTCGTGTTTGCGCGCACCGTTACGGTGATTCGTTCATTACTCTTCTCTCCTCTTGCAGAAGTATCGCTTTTATGAGGAATTGACGTGTAAGTAATAAGTAAACTTAGCATTTAATAAGTTACAGTGTCCCTGACACGGCAGCTGCGCGCCCGCCGGCACGCGGCTGGCGCTTCCGAGCTGATGCGTACAGTCGGGATTCGTGCGCCACCCTGAAATCTTGTCCGAATAAACCGATGCGCACATTCACATATTCGAATTACCGGGCGTTTTTGCCCCATTGACGTACACATAGCTTTGCCGGGACCAGAGCAGCATCAGTTCGAATTATCCGGAGGTTCGAATTAAGAGATTTCGAATTAACGGGATTGCACCGTATTCAAACGAGTAACATTCTCCAGAATACATCAGCGGAAGATGTGAAAATGCCACAGCTCTTTGCTGCCACGTACACGCAAGCGCTTGACGTCATGTGTTTTCGTGTGCTGATAACCGTGGGGAATGTCAACGCCATTGGTTGGACCTATAAAGCTGGAGTGTCGTCTGCTTCAGCCAATCGCCGTACAAGCTTTCAACCACTGGCTTCTTGTGGCTGCCCATGCGGTTATCTGCTGGCGGCTCGTCTCCGTAGCACAGTCACAGCCACCGAAAGCATGGTCGGGAATGGCTCTTGGTGACTACGTCAGGTCGTAGGTCATCCTGTCATCCTATGCGTGCCTCACCTTCACCCTTTTTTTACTTTTTTTGCTATAGTCGGTGGCGGTGCCCACTTGCATGCGGCCAACAACGGCGAGCCCATTTCGACGTTACCACCCCCTCCCCTGTTCATCAACGTTCAGGCCCCTGTTCAACGTTCCCTGTTCAACGATCAGGCACTGTTTATCTGTAGCAGACGACAGGAAAAGACGCAGACACTGTCGTCTGCTATGTGCACAGTACGCCACTCCCGATATCACTCCCGGCACTGTGCGAATGTTCAACGTAACAGGTGAGCAGTTTTTCTTTTTCTTTTTGTTCTTCCACTAGAATATTCTGTGGGGATGCCACTCGCGTGCATACACGATAATTGCATGGACACCACGTTGCCAAAATGTCTAGATATCAATCCAGAAATTGTGATGTACGTGTCTGCTTTACCTGTGTCTGCCAAGGTCTGGATATCATCCCTTGTACACGTGGACGGCATGCAGAGGCCAAGGCGGATTTGAGCAAAATAGAAGTAAGCAACGGAGATGTCACCCAACAAGTTCTGCGGAAAATTGAAAATTCTAACATTAGTACAAATTTTCGCAGTAATGCTTTTGCCTTGACGACAGACCTCTGAGAAAAACGTGAGTTTTTTCTGGTGTTACACGACAACGCATTATTACTAGACAAGATGCAACATATTTTTTAAAGACGCAACATTTATTCAAAGACCGTACGCAAGTGCGCTGTCGTTCTTCGAAAGTGCTATACAAAAACGTGTCTTATACGCGCATAAGCATTTTGCCATGAATTTATGAATTGATTAAAGTTGGCTTTCTTTTTCACTTCTCACGCGATATGTTTCATGATGCAAAGTCTGAGTACACGTACCTTATATAGTGGGACTTCGTCGGTGAGGTTCTTGAGGAATGTTTTGGGCTTATAGTGGGGCGGTTTCGGAGGCAAGATGGGCCGAACGTCAGCAGCGCAGTACTGGCCGTGAAAGTACTTCTCAATCTTTCCGCTGTACTTCCTGTGAGTAGCACGCACTGACAGGCATTCGTCCATGTCTCCGAATGCCGTCAGGGATCCATAGAATACACCGTCGGGCGCCTTGCCTGTGGAGTCCAGCACTGCACACAGAAAAGTAAAGCAAGTGTTACTTAAACGCAGACCTGATGACCATGAGAAACATTCCAAAGAATTTTCGCGTTAAACTTCTGCTTTTGTGCTACTGACAGAAGTGTCCAATTGTAGATGAGATGGGGGAGGGGTGGGGGGGGGCATCATCACCTCTGCAGAGTCGAACCCCTGCTGGGCAGTGGTCGAAGTACTAGCCATTTAAAATGATAGCGGTATAGCTTTGTAGGACCCATCAAAGTCGACAGCCTTGTAGGTACGTCTGTGACAGTTGGGGAGAGAGAAGGAAGAAGAGAGAGAGAAGTTACAATGGGGGGGCACCGAAATGATGCAGCTTTTTTTCTCTTTCTCTCATACGTTTTTTACCGCGTACGTCTCGTGCTTCCGCCGGCCTCAGCGCAATATGCATCTGTCGAGTGCTATGCATACAAACGAAATTAACGATATTGACAACGCAGTGTGTCAATGACCAACCGTGTGTGTGTGGCCGCGCGGACAGACATTTTCAACTTTAAAGGGTAAAAGGAAGCGATCTCGAAGAAATATTCAACATTTAAGATGAAAATACATCGTTATAGAAAGGCCATTCTTGTTATAAAATAAATAAGGAGAAACATCTTCACGCGATTCACCCTTTACCCACAAGGTGGCAGGTGACTCCCCTATACTACGGGTATATTCAATTCGAGGGATGAAATAAAAGAGAGAGAAGGCCAATAAAAGGGACCATACGGGCACGGGAGCCTTCAATAATCGCTGTAAGCGGGTCATGGATCTAGAGTGCTCAATATCGCTGATATCTCAGATCGTAGATACCGGGTATAATAAATAAAGGTATTTTGCTCTACGTAACCACGGAGTAGATGGAGGTCGTGCGAAAACGATGCTATCTAACACACACACACATACTTGTACTTTTATGCGCATATACGTTATAAAAGTGTGTATAAACTTTTATACACATATGTCAATAGAAGCTTGGATAAATCCATTCCTTTTGCTTGTACTGTTGTGTGCCAAGTAACTAAAGACGATCGGTCATAAATCAAACGATGTCATAAGTCAGACAAACAGTTCCTATGGTTAAGCGTAAGCCGTACTTATATATTTAATATTTTATGTTTTCCTGTAATACCAGCGTACCGCTTTAGGCTTCAGGCTTACAAAGTGAATGGCAATAACCTACACACTCAAGGCCGAAATATATTATTGTTGAATTCCAATGGCAGAGTCGGAGCAAGTGGCAGGCTCCGCAGTGGAGCGGCTTGATCTGGCCTAGAGCAAGTGATCCGAATCTGCGACTGGAACACTACCGCACAACTTGGAGTTTAGCCCTGGGTAATTTCCCTTGGTAGATGGCGGCCAGAGACGGAGGAAGAAGAAGAAGTAGAGAGTCATGTTCCATTATAACGCAATGTTTCGCAACATCAAGGTCCTTCTAATCTCCTGACGTTGCCCTGGTAATGTCTGACTTATCGCTTCCTTCATGAAACAAAATCGCCAAGGTACGACGCGAAAGACTAGTCCCGGCGAAGACGCGTTGCGAAGCGGCCATGTTGGCGAAGTAGAGACAGGAAATAGGAAGCACGAGCGACAAGTGTCACGTCACGTAGAGTTCCGGTTGAATCTGCCTATTTTGGCGGAGCGGTCACGGTTGCTCCCTGGAGCGACCTTGGCTCGAATGCCGCTCCAAAGCTGCCATTGGAATACTCCAGAACTGTTCCCAATCTGCCAATCGAACAGACTTGCTTTCGGCGGAGCAACAAAGCTTGCTCCGGAGGCGCTCCGAATCTGCCATTGGAATTTAACATATGTGTTGTGCTGCCTACATTGCTCAATCATTTCGAAGATGAAGTTGGATTTCAAGGTCTTGCACGAACACGGTCCAAACTAGCCGCGGTAAGTGCACGGTAGCCTTCTTTTTCTTTTTTTTCCTGTAAGGTTTAATTGCGACACAATAGCGGCTACGCATAAACTACGTTTCGTGTATATGATTGACCTGTCTCGGAAGCTCCTCGACAATCGAGCTAGAGGTGACCTTGTCAATGGAAAGGTCCCCAGGAACAAGAGTTGCATACAATAAGCGAGATACATTTGACTATAAATCTCGTGGCTTCAGGATCAATCTATACGTGTCTTCCCCTATGTTCTCCGAAACTATTGTTTCTTTACGCGGAAGTATCACAAAATAATTAATTTCCATAGTTTTTAAAAGTATGACGTCACATTGGGGTAGCCCAATCTACAAACGCGTCTGGCAACATTGCTCCTCGAAGGTCGATTTCCGTTTCCTCACCAC